>NC_079446.1:31715312-32387812 GCF_903798145.1 Danio aesculapii | reverse complement strand
ATAGATCATAAGTTATGTGGACAACCAGGTCTAAAAAAAAAACCTAACATATCCAAATCCATTGTAGTATATTAAACAGAACAAAGAATATTTTGAGTGTAAAAATTTTGTGTGCTCATAGCTCCAAACATCACATATTGTGTAGATGTGTGGATTCCTAGGCACACATATTTTGATGGTCCGTTTGATGAATTTAAGTTACATTGCATCTACATTCCAACTAATTCTCATTAGATTATAAGTAGACTGTTGGGTTGGGGTTAAGGTTAGTGTAAGTTGACATGTACTTGCAAAGTTACTTATAGTCAGTTAAATTAAGATAAATTAAGATTAAATATAACAGATATTAAGCAGACAGTCTACTAATACTCAAACAAGTCATCAATATAAAGTGTTACCCTTATATATACTAAAGGCACTTTTTCAAGATTTAAGATAAGTCTTTTGTGTTTCCAGAATGTGCCTGTAAATGTGTCAGCTCAAAACACCCATCAGATTATTTATTATACCTTTCAGAATATTGGAATTTTCTGATCTGAAAACAACGTACCTGTTTTTGTGGCCTGTGCCTTTAATGCAAATAAGCTAGTTCTCCCTGCCCACCATTCCTTTGTGCCTGTCAGAGTGTCTCAGTCTCCGGCTGCATCAGATAAACAGCACAGTGACAGACATGAACGATTGTGTGAATTACTAATAAGAACTTTTCCAATGATTATTTGATGTATTTGTTGTGGAGTTGCAACAATGAGTCACACACAATGTCATTACAAAGTTCACGCATGCACACACACACACACACACACAGCATACACACACACACAGCATGCACGTTTAACTTTGCACTGTTTTTGCACACCAAATGTGACAGGATACACGTTAATATCCAATGCTGTAGGGATATCGTTTATGTTAATGTAGAAAATAAACCTGATATAACGTCTACAAACTGGGATTTAAGCGTCTTCTGAAAACAGGAGGGATTTGGATTCTATTTTAACATCAGGAAATAAAAAAAGAGACTTATTGTGTTTCTATGACTCCGATATGACTGTGGACACATTATACTACACACAGTCCAGTCCAAACATCTTACAAAAGATGATTTTCATCATGGGTGCCCTTTAAATGATTATTTTACCAAAAAAAAGCTGTAAAGATTGTTAAACAGATTGATTATTGTGATCAAACAAACAGTTTATTAAATTACATGCTTCATGTATGTATGTATGTATGTGTATATATATATATATATATATATATATATATATATATATATATATATATATATATATATATATATATATATATATATATATATATATATATATATATATATATATATATATATTGTATAAAGTTTATTATAGCTCTTTTAAGCTCATAAATAAGACTATGTATAAGTTTATGAAGTCAGAACAATTAAGAGAAATGCTTGTTTTAAAAAATGTGGGCAATAACTGATAAAAAGGGTGACATGGTGGCTCAGTGGTTAGCACTATCACCTCACAGCAAGAATGTCGCTGGTTTGAGTCCCAGCTGGGTCAGTTATCATTTCTGTGTAAAGTTTGCATGTTCTCCCCATGTTCACATGGGTTTCCTCCAGGTGCTCCGGTTTTCCTCACAGTCCAAAGACATGTATATATAGGTATAGGTGAATTGAATAAACTAAATTGTCCGTAGTGTATGTGTGTGGAAGAGTGTGTATGGGTGTTTCCCAGTACTGGGTTGCAGCCTGGAAGGGCATCGGCTGTGTAAAACATATGCTAGATAAGTTGGCGGTTCATTCCGCTGTGGTGACCCCTGATGAATAAAGGAACTAAGCTCAGGGAAAATTTATGAATAAATGAATGAATGAATGAATGATATAAAAGGTTTATATCTTTTAAAGGGGTATACATATGGAATAAAGTTGATGAGGAATTAAAATCATGTCATTCACTTTTAATTTTAAAAACTGCACACTAAAAAAGACAATAAATAATTATATCAGTACTTTATTTATGTTATATTAAAACTATTGCAGTTATATCTCCAACGTGTATTTTTGTAATTATCTGGAATAAAGTGCATTTTAGAAAATATCTTATAACTGTTGTTCATATTTTTATAAATCTATTAAAGATAACTCTTGTCAGATAATTAAATATAAATGGCATAATAAACAAAGCCTTAGGCCTACACCTTTTTTTCTTCCAGCAATTATGTTTAATTTTTATTTGACGTTAAGTGTTAGTGCTAGACAGATTCAAAGACATCTGCTGAGAGTTTGTGTTTCTTAAGCATGTGTTTGTGCTGACAAGCCCATGTTGACCGCAAGATCACACTGCCACGCGCTTCAAACATGGGTGTGTAAAAAAGCTGTTCTCTCTTATGGAAAGTTTGAGTGCTAGTTCTATAAACTACTAAACCAGACACTTTCGGTTGGCTCTTGTCTTGTCTCTATAACTCTAGAAGTGTGAATGAACCTCATAATGCATAACCAAATCCCACTGGACTAAAAACACTTCTTGGCTCTCACATAAAATTGCTTTCAAATGGCCTTCATTAGATAGCAATAGCATATTAAAGAGGAACAAAATGCACAATTTATTTTATTACCCTTCTAGGAAAAGCATCACTCACAGACGGATGGGAAATGTGCACTCAAAGGAAATGCATTACTGTAAATCTTGAATGACTTCAAACTGAAAGGCTAGAGAAATCATTTTATGGGGGGATATTGTATTATACAACACCCCTGACATTTGGCTGATGGTGCTGGAAGTGGGATTCACATTTGTTAGCATGACAATTTTAACACCCATTTGTGAATGCTACATTTTTGCATTTAGAGACTGTGTTGTCTGATAAAGGAACAGTCAATTTTAATTAAAAAAGAGGCTCATTTAACATCTATAAACAGTTGAGTTTTACCATTTTTTAATCCATTTAGCCGATCTCCGGGCCACGTTTATCTTAGCTTAGCATAGATCACTGTATTGGATTACACCTTTAGCATTTTTCTCCAAAGATGACAATGATATTATGCAGCGCCTGAAAATCTGTTGAAGATACCTAGCTGGAGACTATTTTAAGGTGCTTGCTGCAGCCGTGGAATGGCATGAAAGTCTCTTGATTATTACGCCGATGTCCTGACATTTAATCCATCAGATTATGCTACCAGCACTGTATTTGAATGGTTATGAGGTTGAGGTTGGGGATTAGGTTGGTTAGGGTGATATTACAGCTTCAAATCTAACTACTTCACATTAAAATTTACACTGGTAGCAAAATTTTATGGGTAGCATATGGAGTCATCAAAATGTGCTACCTACTTTTTGAATGGGAGGTAGGACAATCTGACAAGGTAGGGCAAATCTACAGAACGAGAATGAGAGAATAGTTTTAAATTCCTTACCCATATCCAGGGCCGATTTTAACCAGTGAACGAGGTAAGCGGCCTCCTAAGCAGCTGCTTCAGCCCCAGGAAATCTGGGGGCCCCCAATAAATATCTAGAAGTATAAATTATACTTATAAATTATATATATATATATATATATATATATATATATATATATATATATATATATATATATATATATATATATATATATATATATATATATATATATATATATATAGATATATATCATCGTTTTCTACCATATTTTGTATGGTGAGAGTTAGACAAATACAATTGTAATGTAATCAAAAATTATTTAGTACAATAAGATATAATATTATTATAATAATGTAATTTTGTGTAATAATAATAAAATTACAAAATAAAATATATATCATGGAGCTGTCCAGCTGTGAAATTTATTTTGAAAATTATATTTATTATTTTTAGTTGTAAATTTTTGTTATTTTTAGTTCATTTTAAGAATACTAATCATTTAAAATGTAGATATTGCATTCATTTAAAATGTGGAAAAGAAGATTGAGAGATGTAAAAAAATAAATAAATAAATAAACAGCATTATAAATAAAAATTTAATAAAAGTAGAAATGGTGCATTTCAGGACTTGGGCCCCATGACTGCAATTGCTTAGGGCCCCAAAATCACTATGCCCATATCGACCTAGTCCTAACTTTCTTTTTCCTGTGGTCTGAATACATAATGTAACTGATCTAATCTAATTTAAAAACTTATGCTAAGCTAAGGTGACACAGTGGCTCAGTGTTTAGCACTGTCGCCTCACAGCAAGAAGGTTGCTGGTTCGAGTCCCGGCTGGGTCAGTTGGCATTTCTGTGTGGAGTTTGCATGTTCTCCCCGTGTTCGCGTGGGTTTCCTCAGGGTGCTCTGGTTTCCCCCAAAGCCCAAAGACACGCGCTACAGTATATGTGAATTGAATAAACTAAATTGGCCATAGTGTATGCGTGTGAATGAGTGTGTATGGATGTTTCCAAGTACTGGGTTGCAGCTGAAAGGGCATCTGCACTCTCCGAAATAAAGGTACACGAGCTAAAAGGTCCATATTAATACCTCAAGGGTACATATTAATGTTCCTCTTAAACTGTTTAGATACTAATATATACTTTTGAGGTACCAATATGGACCCTTTAAGTACAAACATGTACCTTTAGAAAAGGTATACCACCCCAGTGACAGCTCGTGTACCTTTATTTCTGAGAGTGTGCTGTGTTAAACATATGCTGGATAAGTTGGTGGTTTATTCTACTGTGGCGACCCCAATGAATAAAGGGAATAAGCCGAAGGAAAATGAATGAATGAATGTTAAGCTAAGCAAAAAGTGCACCCGCCAGACCTGGAGGTCAGCTGAATAGATTAAAAAATGATCTCAACTGTTTAACTCTAATATTGATAATACATTTTATTTAAAGAGTGCTTCCTGAAAATCGAGGTCACTGAATTCAAGAAATATATACAATTTAAAAAACAAACATTATAAAATAGACAAACTCATCAAATACAAAGACCAACAATACAAAATGGAGCACTGCAGTTATAAAGAGTATGTTATTTTGAACAGATGTGTTTTAAGTCTGGATTTGAACAGAAGGAGAGACTCAATGTTACAGATATGAGATTCAGTTCAGTTCAAGCTCTGCTCTCTTGTGTTGAGAAGAGCAGAGGGGATAGTGATGTGGCTGGAGGAAGAGGATCAGCAGAAATGAGTGGTGATGTGGAGGAGATCAGATAGAAAAGAAGGAGCGAGGTTATCGATGGCCTTGAATGCATGGAGGAGGATTTTGAATTCAACTCTGGATCTGATTGGAAGCCAGATCTTGTAAGAAGAGGGAAATATGATGAAATGAGGGAGTTTTGGTGATGATGCAACCAGCTGAATTGTGGACCAGTTGAAGCTTATGGAGCAATTTTTGAGAAAGGCCATAGAGAAGAGAATTGCAATAATCAATGTGTGAAGTGACAAGGCTATGTATAATGAGAGAGGTGGAGTGGGTTTGAGAGAGGGACAGAGACGATTAATGTTACGAAGGAGAAAATATATTTTTAATGTATTTTAATGTGAGAGTGAAAGGAAAGTAAGCTATTGAGAATGACACCAAGCATAGAAACTCTGGAAGAATTTAAAAAAAGAAAGTGAAGCGTTCCTTTAATAAAAGTGATGTGTGAAAGCAAGAGCATCAAGGGCCACATTTATACCATGGGTCTTGGTCTTTTGACTACAGCCTTTTTTCTTTTTTTATGTTCTGCCTTGCATTGGTCCTCATGAGTTTTAAATGCCTATGCTAACATTATTACTTCACAGTATGGTTAGGTTAAAAGTTGGATATTTGCTGCCTAAAATTTGACTGATCTGCTATTTATTTTTGTTATTTAAGTGAAATGAAGTGGTTCTGCAAGATGTGAATTCAAATTAATTTACAAAAGAGAGAGAGAGAGAGAGAGAGAAAGAGAGATTTTTATTTAATACAACTTTATTTAATACAAAATCTTAAACCACAATGTATATTTTATTGATTTAAACAAACAAACAAAAATTAAAGATATATCCAAATCACACAATGTTTTTAATCAAAAAACAATACATTTTCAACCCAACACAAGATTTTTTTTTTTACTGAAGAGAGGTGTAATTTACCTGCATGTGCAGTGTTATTTTCTATTTGCTAATGTGTTGTGTTCGTATTGTGTTGCTTAGATAGATAAATGGATGGATGGATAATTAATTAACAATAATTCCTTACATTTATATAGCGCTTTTCTAGACACTCAAAGCTGACACTAAAAAAAAATTTCCTTAATTTCTGTTTAATGGAGAGAAGATTTCTTCAACACATTTCTAAGCATAATAGTTTTAATAACTCATTTCTAATAACTGATTTATTTAATCTTTGCCATGATGACAGTACATAATATTTTACTAGATATTTTTCAAGACACTTCTATACAGCTTAAAGTAACATTTAAAGGCTTAACTGGGTTAATTAGGTTAGCTAGACAGGTTAGGGTAATTAGGCAAGTTATTGTATAATGATGGTTTGTTCTGTAGACAATCCAAAACAAATATTCATAATATTGCTAATAATATTGACCTTAAAATGGTTTTTAAAAAATTAAAAACTGCTTTTATTTCAGCCAAAATAAAACAAATAAGACTTTCTCCAGAAGAAAAAATATTATCAGACATACTGTGAAAATTTTCTTGCTCTGTTAAACATCATTTGGGAATTTTTTATTTTTTTTTAATTCAAAGGGGGGGGGGGTGGGGGGGGGACTAATAATTCTGACTTCAACTGTAGGTAGATTTATAGATAGAGATAATGGATGGATAGATGGATGGATGGATGGATGGAACAACAGATTGGCAGCTTTTTCCAGATTCCCTTGAGCCATATGGAAATATATATCCATGTACTTTGTAATCCAGCACACATTTGAATGAGGATTAAAATTTCATTTGTTCCTTATTGAAATGAAAAGCTTTTGTTCATTAGATCCATGACAACAGCAAATAACTCAAAAGACATTATAACCTGACACCTCTATCAAGCTTTCTCACGAATGTGTTGCAAAAAAACACCGTCAGAGTTCCCAATGTAGGGTGTGAATTGACAAGTACCATTATTTACTGCGTCCCAAGAGTGTCATCTGGACTTTGATTACCTCATACAAGTTAATTCAGGCACCCGAGGCGTGTTGGCACAGAAGAACTTCACAGAGGAGCCACTAAACCTGATGTAACGTGTTTAGTCATGGATTTAAACTACGGTGACTCTTCAGTCGGATTAGACATAATGAAAGATGTCCATGCTGTACTCTGCTTTTCAAAGGATTTAGTCGATGACGACAGCGTCTCAATAACTGCTGATCTATGGATGTCTGTTTACTTGAGTGTATGAGTTTGCACTGTGGAGTCTCAATAAAAGACTCACAGCTGAGATATGTGGGTTACTAACATCCTTTGAAATGCCTGACATTTCTCAAAGAAACCTTTTTGTATCCAATGCTTAAGAGGAAATGCAAGTTAGTTTTATAGCTTAGAAAGGCAAGCAGCACACCAGTGGTGTCAGAGATTGTTTTTGGCCTCTTTCTTGATCAGTAACAACTTGCATTTGGCAGAATCGCAAAGACATTTCCAGTAAAAGCTCAGGGATGATGCATTTATCTAGGATTGGTGTCTGGAAGAATGCAATGAACAGTGCAGAAGAAGCTTTGTAAATAAAAGACCATTGATTGGGTTGTTTGGGTTTGAATGTTATTTTGTTAGCATAACAGCGGTCCTGCTGTTTTTCCTCGCAATCTGCTAATGTTCTGTACTGTCAAGCAATGTATTCCCAAGAGGCTTGAAAGGAAAATGAAGAAAGATGTCTTGATCAGAGGAGAAAATCTGTTTTCCACATGGAGTACTAATGGAATATTCAAGTATTGCAAAAAAAAATAAATAATAGGAAAGCTACAAGATTGTGCTGGAAAAACAACAAAGCTCATTTTAATCTTGGTGTTTAGAGCAATAAAACAGAGCTTACTGTAAAAAAAGCAGGGTTTCACACAATTCCTTCATGTTGTCCCAATACAAATCAATAAAGTTAGCTTAATTGTTGTTTTTACGAATTGATTGGATACATTTAAGTTATCCCCTCAACAAAACCCCAAGAACTGTGTTGATTCAGCCCATTATAAGTATAAGTGTGAATAAGCAGCCAAAATATTTTTTGAGTGCTGTTCGGTAGGGCTGTGCAACTAAACGAACTCGAATCGCAACGAAATTGAAACGTTGCGTCTAGCTAATCGCTAGAGGCGGTGATATGAAATGTATATGTATTATATAATTTCCCCCACCCAGAGCAAAGACATGACTGCATTCTGTGTGTGAGACAGTCTTACTAACCAATTGAGTGAGCACACTTTCGTTCTGCCCAATCAGAATTGTGCAACTGAACTATGAGGAATGCCCACAATAAAAAAAAACAACAACAAACAAGAAAGCCCTACTGTTCGTTAAAAGACACAACATTTAATAGCATGTTGGACATATTTTACCATCGTAATCAAACTGTGTGTTATAATCTAATTTACTTAAAAGATTTTTGTCCCTAAGCACCTTCCATTACAACAGGCATAAAAATGAAGTATTCCATACAGTATTTGAAGAGCATTTTTAGGTCATTTAATTTGTTAAATCATGTGTTAAATTCATCATAAAATCAAAACTGACACTATATTTAACAAGGTATCTGCGGGGCCTTAAAAAGTCTTAAAATGTCTTAAATCTCAAAAACTAAATTTTAAGTTTAAAAAACTAAATTCTTAAGTCCATGTAGTGTCAGAGGTCTTAATTCTTTTTTTTAACAGTCTTAAATTTCCTTTGTTCATGTATAGCTACCCAATCTGGCCATTGATATCCATGCAGTCGCCAACAATCCATCTCAATAAAACTTTTAACTTTTTATTTAAAAAGAGCCTTTAATTACTTTCCTTACAGTAACATTTGCTTAAAGGTTCTCCATTTATTTACAGCTGATGATACTGTCCTGACCTATATTTTTTATTATTAAATTATTAATATTGTAGACTAAAGTAAATGACAGATATGTTTTGTTTTATTTATGATAAGGGCTATAAGGTTTGTGAATGGATATATTTGAAAATTAACTTAAAACATTCGGACAAAATTATTATTATTGTATTATTAAATGTTTTAAATTTAAATCATTTTTGATAGGGCAAGTAAAAATCTTTCTAACTAGGATATTTGAAAAAAAAAAATCCTTAGCATTCTAAAATTTCATTCACAATGGTCTTAAAATGTCTTAAAAAGTCTTAGATTTAACTTGGTGAAACCTGCAGAAACCCTGGTTTAATTAATTAGCATATATTGGTATTCCTTTGGGGGAAATTAAAATAATCAAATGAATCCATAAGGGAAAAAAATATCAGAACTGCAAGAACCAAAGAATTTAAATGAAATCCTTCTGAAAATAAAAATTCTGAATTAAAAGGTCACACTTACCTTTATAAAAACTAATTCTATTTAGTGCTTGAAAGGACTTCTATAATGGTTTTTTTTGTGAAACTAAATTTGTCTGCACACTTATTTTAATCATAAACCGAAGTATTAAAAAAAAACATAATTCCTGAGAAAACGAATGGCTCGAAAAGCCTCGTCTAGGTTTAAGAACTCCAAAACTGAACAACTCTAAAATCAGCTGTACATTATAAGGTGCATTATCTCTATGTAAAGCTGTTTTCCTCAGACAGTATCCCAGTCTGTGCACTGTGACATATAACATATGGCCTCTTTACATAAACAGACCAATGAGGGCTTGACATTTTTATCATACGTACTGTATTGTATCCTGTGTTCCTAAATAATGTAAGACTGAAATAATGGCTGCTGAACGTTTGATTTCCTATCAAAGGAATAGGATATCATTTTAAAATTTCTTTAATCTAAATAGCTAATCTAAACACAAACACATGTTCATATGCAGATAAACAGAATGTGGATGAATGAAACAAAAATGCAGGACAATTATTGCTGGCACTTAAAGAAATTACCTAATCATTTATTATGCCTCATGAGGTTTAAATCCTTTATGAATTTATTTCGTCTGGTGAACACAAAAGAAGATATTTTGAAAAATACTGGTTCCTGGCACCTACCGACTTCCATAAAAAATACTATGGAGGTCAATGGATGCCAGTTACACGCATTTTTCAAAATATCTTCTTTTGAAGAAAGAAACTCAAATAGGTTGACCATTGAAGGCTGATTAAATAATTCATTCATTCATTCATTCATTTTTCTTTGGCTTAGTCCCTTATTTATCAGGGGTCACCACAGCGGAATGAACCGCCGGTGATTAAATAATGAAAATATTAAATCCATTTTTGGGTAAACTATCTCTTAAATGGCAACATTTTTCAAGATATTTTTCGACGTCCATGCCCAAGCAAGTTTCGGCAATGAGTCTAGTGAACGTGCAATATCCCTCCCAGACATTAGATGGTGCTGAAAGTTGTATTAACATAACCTTCTCTCCCCCTTAAAGCGACTTTTCTTCACTTCTGGTCACATGAAATGCCTTTCACTCACATTAGTGCCCTTTGTTTAATAATGTGTCATTAAATGTTGTCAATAATCATGTGTGATAATCTTACTGGAATTCACAAGCCTTTAGGCTGCATCTGAAATCTTCTCTTCTATGTATTAGCCAAATAAATTGGATGTGACAAAAGTATTATGGCTGAACTCACAGCATTCATAAAAGAGCCCAAAAAAATCACCTATTGCTTGTGATAAGATTCTTAAGTGTTCATAAGATGGACACATCACGTTTACAATTATTCATTTGACAGATGCTTTTGTCCAAAGTGACTTAAATTGAGGAGACATTCAGCAAACCAACACGAAGAGGTAGTACACATAGGAAGTGTTAATTATACAAAGGAACTGCAAGTGCTCAAAGAATTCGGTGCTACAGTAAGGGAGATGGGTTTTTTTTTTTTTGAGAGAGAGAAGAGTGTTTCTGCAGGTGGTTTGTCAAGCCCACTCACCTCACTTTACTATTCCACAGAAGAGGATTTGTAAACGGCATGTGATGCAACATTGTAAAAGTACCACATCAAAACTTCATTCCTATGACACACATTCACTCTATTAGAACATATTTTTTACATAGAGAGATCAGGCTGTTTCTGAAGGTCTTAGTCGCTACACAAATGAGCACTGTGTCCAGGAAACGCTAACTGCAGATCATCAAGCGGTCTTTCAATACAGCAATTGAAACCAAGAAAATAGAACCAAAACTAACATTTAAATAGACCACTTTTTAAATAGATCACTTTTCACCCAGAGTCACCTCAAGACAATTAAAGGGACAGAATGAACTGAGTAAAACTATTTAGGTGGAACATGTTGTGAAGCGTACAACAGAGCAATCTGTCCTGGATAGCAGCATTAAAGGGATAATATTCTTCCTTCATTTAAATCACCCTCATGTTGTTCCACACCCACACTACCGTCTTTCTTCTACAGAACGCATAACTTTATCCACAAATCTGACACCTTCTCTTCATCCGCTGCAATCATGCTATGTTCCAGAACGAATAAAAATATTTTTTGCTCATTCAAACTACTTATTTATAAAGAAGCTGAAACAACACAATTCTTGAGATTTCATTAGGACAACTTAAATTTTTTTAAGTTCAATCCACATAAATTTGTTAAAAGTCTTAAGTTAATTTAATCAATTTGTGTGAACAAATGAATTGTGGACAACATTAATGAATTGTGTGGAACCCTGCATTTTTTACAGTGCAACATTCACTTCTATGGAATGCAAAAGATGAATTTTTTTTTCTTTTCTTTTTTTGCGGAGAATCCTGGGAATCTATTTTGCACTAGGGAATGGGTATGTCAAGCTATAAAAATGACATAAAACTGTCATAAACTGGTCCAGATAACTCATCTGCTGTATTCCTGGTCCACTGAGAAGCAAACTAGAATCTAAATCAAATTTTGAAAAAAAAAAATGCTTTAAGCAAACAACAGTTTAACATCTGTTACTGAGTTACATCTGTATATTATATTTGATGATGGCACATTGCACAGACAAACATGCCAAGTTTTAAGTCAGTCAGACAAATGGTTGTGAATGCAGACTATCAAAATTCTTTAAATAAAATGCACAATTTTGTTGTATTAACACGTAGTTTGACCATGCAAAGCTGTTTTATTTTTAACTTTCTCTGACAAACAAAAGTAATGATAAAAATGGCCTTGACTCCCTATGAGATGTTTAATCGAGGTTAAGACTTGGCTGTTGTCAATTTTTTTTTTTTTTAATGAAGAAAAAACTGAGCTGGTCTGGTTTGGCGATCCTAACCCTCTGCATTTATTAGGTTTTGGTGAGCTATCAACTTATCAAAAACCTGTTGTTAGAAACCTAGACTTTCATTTCGATAGTGATCTGAAATTTAACAAACAGGTAATATCAGTTGTTAAATCCATTTTTTTCCATTTACCACTTGTGGCAAAAGTGAAGTCATTCCTCTCTTTTAATGACCTTGAGAAGGTGATCCATGCTTTTATTTTGGGAAGACTTGACTATTGCAATTCTCTATATGTGGGTATTAGTCCTGCCCTGAATAGATTGCAGTTAGTACAAAATGCGGCTGCGAGACTTCTGACAGCGACTCGCAAGTATGAGCACATATCCCAAGTTCTTTCCTCTCTGGGCTGGCTGCCTGTTAGATCACGGATTGAGTTTAAACTATTAATTTTTGTTTTTAAATCCTTAAATGATCTGGCACCACCTTACTTATCAGACCTCCTACATGTATATAATCCTGGTAGGTCATGAAGGCCTTCTGGTCAGTTTATTCTTTCGGTTACAAGGTCCAGGTGTAAGTGAAGTTGGGATCTGGCTTTTGCTGTTATCGCCCTAAAAGTGAGGAACGGGCTTCCACCCCACATCAGACATGCTCCAACTCTATCTGTTTTTAAAAAGCGTCTGAAACTCCATCTTTGTTCTTTAGCATTTGAGCCTTTTTAATGTTGACGAGTTGCTTTATGTTTTAATTGTTATGTATGTGATGTAGGTTTTATTTTATTTAGTATTGATTGTGTTCAGCACTTTGGGCAATGTTGTGTTGTAAAAATTTTGCTATATATTTTTTTATAAAAAGGAAGTACAGTGAAGAACAGTAAGGGAATGAGAATCTGCTGCATTGAAAAATTTGCAATCAGATGTAATGTATTTTAAATATGTACAAGATGATCATTTGCTGTATTTTAAAAAGTTTCCAGTATTTTAAAACCTGGAACTGCCTAAAGATGCAATGAATAACTCTTTACACTGATTATCCTTACAAAAATATTCATTCATTTTTTTCTTTGGCTTATTCCCTTATTTATCAGAGGTCACCACATTGGAATGAACCATCAACTATTCTGGCATATGTTTTGCACAGCAGATGTCCTTTCAACCAGACCCAGTACTGGGAAACACCCATACACTCTCTCTTTCACACACTATGGCAATACAATTTTGTTTATCCAGTTCACCTAATGGCATGTCCTTGGGCTTTGGGGGAAACCAGAGGAAACCCATGCGAGCATTGAAAGAACATGCAAACTCTCACTGAAATGCCAGCTATCCCTGCCAGGACTCAAACCAGCGACCTTGCTGTGAGGCAGCCGTGCTAACCACTGAGCCACCGTGCTGTCCCCTATACACACACACAAATAAAACACAAACAAATCCACTTATCCTTTTAAGCAAACACTTTACAAATTTTGATTACTCCTAAATAAAAATCCTCAATTTTAAATAGTTTATGCTTGCTGTAATTAAAAAGATTAGATTACAATCAGACCTTTATTGTTTTCCAAACACTTGGATGCCACTGACTTGCATACCAAAGACAGGAGCTGATCTGTATGCAGCTCACTCAGGCTCTCCAAAGTCTCTTTAGTCTCCAAGCGGGTGCACCGAGGGAATTCCGTTCGATCTTGCCCGTGACGTCACTACAAGCTTGGCTCCACTTGAACAATGGGTGTTTCCCAAAAAACCACACGAACGCGCTTCCCAAGAAAAAGCCAGTTGCGTAGTTAGCGCTACGCACACAGGTGTCATCGACCGTTGCTCAAACAAGCAGCTCACTCGTATTAATAGGCAAGAATTAAACGTGCAGGAGTCGATTATCACTGTTTTGGCTGGTACTTACTTCACAAACCACGCTGACAGTCGCTGACACGCCGAACTTACCGGCAACAGATGCCCGGCGCACGTCCTGATGGGTAGGTGAAAAGCGCAGCAAGGCGCGCTGATTTAAATGCCGGAATGCTGTCTTAAATGGGAACAGCTTTCAACTTTATTGCATGAATGTGTCTTGCTATATTATCTTTGCAAGAACTAGAAGCAAACTATTTATGTTATAGTTCAGATTAGTGGTGCTTTTTGGACAAAAACGGTATTTACCAGGGTCATTATTATGTAACGTTTGAGATTTAATTGAAAGCTGTCCACGTGTCTGCCATATTACAGTTTTGTTTATTTCTATATAATGTTAGTGTCAAAACATTTTACCAGAGGTAGATTTCTAACAGATTATTTTAAATTTCAATATGCATGAATGTTTGGCTATCAAATTTACTTGTCCACGTTATTTATAAGTAATATGAATATTATATAAACAATGGTAGGCTATATAACGTACTGCTTACTGATTTGGATCATTTAAAATACATTTAGCTAATTTCATTTGAATGATTATGTCACAAATTACATTTTGAAACCAATATGAAAACATCTAAATACAATTGTTTGTGTCACGTTAATAGTTTATAACTTTTACATAGACACATATAACTTAGCCTGTTCCATTCTGAAAGGCTGATTTCTGTTGCATAATCCATTTGAACGGATGAATTGTGTAGGAAATCAAAAACCCTTTTCCCTCAGAAAGTGTAAATGTATCTGCTTCACAAAATAAGCATGCAGAAATCATGAGAAGCAACAGAGACTTGTGCTCTATATTTTATTCTTAACAACCCTTTTAGATGTCTAGTAATAAGGACTCATAATATCAGGCGGCAATTATTGCTTGTTGAGCAAAATCATCCTGTGATGAGATGGAGGACATGTATCACCCTTGTCACATGTATCACCCATTTCTAATTGGTTGAAGAGATGGTGTTACATCTCACTCATTACTGCAACATTCCCTGCTTTCCTATAGGTGAATTCAAGATGATTGCAAGCCTTTGTTTACAGCTGAGTAAATGATTTAAATGATAAATCAAAAAATCAAACTTATATAATTTTGTATTTTTAAAAATTATATTACAATAACAAAAACATTTACCAGTCAATCTAAATGCAAAATTCATATATAAAGTTGAAGCATGCAAAATCTTTTTAAAGGGTATACAACATTCGGCCAAAATATTAACTATACCCTAGAAATGTCAAACGATTAATTGTGATTAATAGTATCCAAGATAAAAGGTTGTATTTACATAGCATATGTACTGTGTTTTTATGTGTAATACCTACATATGTGTAAATAGAGATGCATACTGTACACGTAAATAGAAAATAAATATATTTACACACACACACACACACACACACACATACATATATATATATATATATATATATATACTGTATGGGCGACGCAGTGGCGCAGTAGGTAGTGCTGTCACCTCACAGCAAGAAGGTCACTGGTTCCAGCCTCGGCTGGGTCAGTTGGCATTTCTGTGTGGAGTTTTCATGTTCTCGTGGGTTTTCTCTGGGTGCTCCAGTTTCCCCTACAGTCCAAAGACATGCAGTGCAGGAGAATTTGGATAGGCTAAATTGTCCATAGTGTATGAGTGTGAATGAGTGTGTATGGATGTTTCCCAGAGATGGGTTGCAGCTGGAAGGGCATCCGCTGCGTAAAACATGTGCTGGATAAGTTGGCAGTTCATTCCGCTGTGGTGACCCCAGATTAATAAAGGGACTAAGGCCGAAAAGAAAATGAATGAATATATATATATATATATATATATATATATATATATATATATATATATATATATATATAGTTCTAGTTGTAGTTAGAACAACAGTTCTAGTTGGTTCATATATGTATGTTTGTGTGTAAACAAATGTTTTATACTATGTAGTCTTGCATATGTGCATATATTTATACACACAAAATATACATAGTATGCGCTACTATATTTTGTAAAAATTAACTTTTATTTTGGATGCAATTTTGACAGCACTACAACCCATCCATTCCTCCAATTGTCATGTGTGCATAGAAATCCCTGGTTTTGGAGCTAAAAACAAGGAAACACCCAGAACAGATGGCCTGTTCATCAGAGAAAATATGAACTGGATATGTTCTTGCAGTAATTCAATGGACCGGAAAATTCTCATGAGCTGTAAAAAATCCACATCAAACCAAAACACAAATGAAGGGCCTCTTAGAGGTTTTGCTAGTGTACACAGTGTGGCAACATCTGTAATGCCAAGCAGAATACATACTGCCATCACGCTTTCAAAGTCTGTTTGCTTTTCCGTTCACCTGACAGTAGGTATTATCACTTGACAAGTCTTCTTTTAACAGCTCAAAAAGCGCTCAAACAAACATAACACGGTGCTCACAGTATGCTTCACAATTATTATTTAGACATGGTTATATATTTTGAAAAATAAATGCATTGAATATTTGAATGCTGTTGTAGTGTTGTTAATAATGTAAAAGGCTAAATACAGTTGAATAAATATGAAGAGCATGCGTCCATTTTTATTTATTAACATTTCAGTGCATTATGCTGTTGAGTTCGCACAATATTAAGCAGTGAGGCTGTTAAAGTGTCTCTATTATATATATATTTTCATTTTATATTTTATTCATAATACATATTTATTTCATTGAAAGAGTAACTGAATGTAAAAATCGTAAAAATAATTACTCAAAAATCATCTCCAAAACTGTAATTAAAAAAAAAGCTTAAAGTTACTAAACTTTTTTTTTTTTCAAAAACAGTTCCTGCTTTACTTATTGTACAAACCAATATAAGTTTGTTCAAACAAATGCAAAATTGCACCTATGGATGCACTGATATTGAAATTCTGGGCAAGACACATAATCAATAACTTAAAATTTTGAAGCCAATAACCAATATATAGGCCGATTAATACATATATTCATTAGGCCCATAGCCAGAGGGGGTTCAGGTGGTTCAGCCTATATATATATATATATATATATATATATATGGGCGACGCAGTGGCGCATGCTGTACGTAGAGCTGTCGCCTCACAGCAAGGAGGTCACTGGTTCAAACCTCGGCTGGTTCAGTTGGCGTTTCTGTGTGGAGTTTGCATGTTCTCCCTGCGTTCACGTGGGTTTTCTTCAGGTCTGTCTACATATATATAAGACCCACCCCTCACTGACAAAGGTCCAGAATTTGTCCCATATACATTTGCTTATTTGTCCTATATTTTTACTGCTGTGCCATCATAAATAGTAAAAATAACCCATCAAAAAAGGCTTTAAGACCATGCGGAATCCTGGTGTAACTTCAGTTAGTCAGTTTTGACCAATGCAAACAATCATTTTTCATGAGTCCAACATCCAGCTGTGCAAGAAAACATCTGACATAAGGAAAGTCATCTTTCACTACTCTAGTATTTTTAAAAAGAGAAAACATTTGACAAGTAACTTTTATTCTAAACCTTAGACCTTATTCTTGAAAAAACATGACCAATAAAAAGTGTGAAGCACTTTTACAAGAGAGGCTAGAAAAATGTATAAAATTTAGTTATTATTATAATTTTTTTTATTATTCAAATGACCAAATTTTGACTGATCACAGTTAAATGTGCTGGCCAGTTTGTTATTTGCCTAATAAATGACAATAGGATACAATTTTTAATTTAAAACTTTTTTTCCAATGATATATGATGCAATAAATTTCATTCATTTTCTTTCGGGCTTAGTCTCTTTATTAATCAGGGGTCACCACAGTGGATTGAAACGCCAACTTATCCAGCATATGTTTTACGCAGCTGATGCCCTTCCTGCCGCAACCCATCACCGGGAAACCCATACACACATACATACACTATAGACAATTTAGCCTACACAATTCACTTGTACCGCATGTCTTTGGACTGTGGGGGAAACCGGAGCACCCGGAGGAAATCCACGCAAACACAGGGAGAACATGCAAACTCCACACAGAAACGCCAACTGACCTAGCCAAGGCTCGAACCAGCGACCTTCTTACTGTGAGGCGACAGCAGTACCTACTGCGCCACTGCGTTGCGGAAATGTAATAAATTGTATTATAAAAATAAATATTTGTCATTTCTTTATTCTAAATATTTAGGAAATATGATCCGACAAGTTAATTCAGCTAAAAATAGCGCTTAAAATATCATCTAAATGCAGTATTTAAATCTCATAATTAAAAAATTAAGACAATAACTGCAAAAAGGTCCACTTTTAGAGAAAAAAGAACTTCCCCTTTCACCAGGCTGGCTGCGGACCTGTTCATGTGAAATTGTCTGAGCTTGATTACACAATTTAAATGAAAAAAATACAGTTTATAAAAACTATAATAAATAATAATGATATGATTGATAGCCTCACTGCAGAAAAATGTGCTAAGATAGCATAATGAGCACTGTAAATATATGTATTAATTGCCAATCACCTGCATTCTCTTTATTCTCTCATTTCAGAGGTAAAAGTCAAAAACCCATGGCACAGGCCGGCTGTCATCTTTCTGATGGCTGTTGTTGCCTTGGGGATCGTCATCATGGTGTCCATTTCTGTTGTCCAGCACAAGCCTTTAAACCAAAAGTACAAGGTATGACTAAAACTCTGAGAGAAACATAATGAAAGGCATTATATCTGTGCAGATTTGACTGACAAATTGATCTCTGTACACTCGACAGTATGGAATAGTCCTGGACGCCGGCTCCTCTCACACCTCTGTGTTTATCTATAAATGGCCAGCAGAGAAGGAGAACAACACAGGCATGGTACAGCAGCATCACACATGCAACGTTAAAGGTGAGTGATCCCTCATTTACTGGCCACAGGTTAATCAAGTCCATTGAAAAACTGAACCTGAACTCATGTGTTTAAAATCCTGTGTATTGTTTCTTTTGTGGATCAAAAAAGGAGCTATTTAGCAGATTGTCCGAGCTGCTCTTTTCCATATAGTGGCCGCAGCTGTCAAGCATGATTTTTAATGAATATTAAATTAAAGCCACACTCACCTATTGCTAGGCTTCCTACAGCTTATGGGATTTCTGGAATATTATTGATATAATAATATTATCAATCTGTTGCGGACATTGAAGGTCAGGGAATTTTAGTTTTTTTTGTCCAAGTCATGGAATATCAAGGATTTTTGTTTTTCAGTAGAAAATTTCTTCCCATTTATCAAAAAGTTTTTCATTTTTATACCGTGTTTTTCATGTGTTATGGTTAGGCTATTTTATTTTATTCCTTCCCAATTGTTAACCAAATTAAATGTAGTCACCAGGCTATACCTGTTAAAATACTGTCTGTGGCTGTTTTTTTTTTTGACTGCTCAAACCAGTCCTGGATTTTGGGGATAAATGTATAAATATTGCGCCCTAAAATTACTGATTTTGTGGCAACTTTGATCAATATTGATGGCAATATTTCCTGCATTTCTTGTGTTGTTTTGCTGAGAAAATTTACACAAATTTACACTTGTAAAGAAAATTTACAAGTGAGAAAATGACTTTGGAGATTTTTCCTATTTAAAGCTTGACACTTCTGTAGTTACATCATGTACTAAGATAGACGGAAAGTGAAAAGTTGCTATTAGGTCGATATGTCTACAAACTATACTTTTCATTTCAGTCTAATAATCAAGGAACTTTGTTGCCAAACCATGACTGCAGCTGGAGCAATAAACTCTTTTCTAATACTTTTTGTTTGAGCGAAATGCTAACGGTGTAATTCAATGCTGTATGCTAAGATAAGCTAAAAGTGCTGAATGGATTCAGAAATGGTAGATGGTACTCAACAGTTTAACTCTAGGTGACTTGTAAAATGAACCTATTTCCACAAAAAAGTGGAGTGTTCCTTTAAATCTCTTTAACAATAGCTTGGAATCTTTTTAGAAATCAATACAGTGAACATGGCCTTGTTCAATCAGGCTTTGGCTGAATACACATTGCGAGACACTGCAAAAAATGCTTTTCTTACTTAGATTTTTGTCTTGTTTCTAAATATCTAAAAATTCTTATATCAAGAAGCATTTTCTAGGCAAGCAAAACATAATGTCTAGTTTTCTGCAATAATATGCCAATATTAAATGAATTTTTCCATTAAAATAAAGCAAAATAATATCTAAAGAATAATCTTGTTTTTCCCTTTGACATGAGATTTTTTCTTACCCCATTGGCAGATTATTTTGCTTGTTTTAAGAAAAAAACTCACTCATTTTGGCATATTATTTCTTAAATCAAGAAAATATATTTTGCTTGTCTAGAAAATTCTTGATATAAGATTTTTTAAATATTTGGACTAAAAACAAAACAAAAAATCTAAGTAAGAAAATCATCTTTTACAGTGTAATGTCACATGACACATCTAAAGTGGGTCACTTAAGGAACAAGGCAGTGCAATGCTGTGTTTATGACAATTATATCTCACATTAAAGGGTACTTTCGATATGCAAATATAATGTTATTTAATATAAAACAATGCAGATGGTGCGGAAGGAATTTGAACATATGTTGAACGTGTCACGTCTGTTCAAAATATGCAGCAATTCCTTAAAATTTTGCTCCATTTGCTTGATTTTTGCAATAAATTTAGAAATCACAGAATTTTGGAGGGACTGCTCAACACAACAGCTGCCTGTTTTTCTTTTCATAAAGGAAATTCAGCTTTTTGTGAATGTCAGGAAAAATTAGGGCTTCATACGTTTGACAGAGTGGGAATCTTGTATTGCATAATCACCACTGACCAATGATTTTGCAAAGTTACTTTCAAAATGATACAGACTTATCTGAAACGGTTCACTTTTTTTCAAGTTGCTTTGAACTTCTAAAACAAACTTTAACCTAACTGTATTTTGGCTTGATTTTGTGACGACATCACAAAAGTTTGTCTGATTACTTTAAAAGTGCATTGTGGCTTTACAATAGGCACAATAATCAATGTGATGTATGTCTGATGTTAAATGGCTTCTCAAACAATAGAAAAATGTAGGACAGAACTTGATGATGTTTGTCATGAATTGATTGGATCAATGGATGATTGTGGTTGCTCTTGATGATCTGAATAGAGTGAAAGATTGTCTCGCCCTCAAACCAGTAAATACATCATCTGACAAGAGACTATTTTGATTAACTATTGCAAGGGCACATTCATTTAAATATTCAATTAGAGCGTTTCTTTCACAAAATGATGATCGGTCAGAATAGCAAATCCCACATAGCAAAATAACTCTGGCCCAGCTCTGGTCCACACAGTCAGCTTTTGCTTGGCCCACATGCCGCAGTGAATTACAGTACATGACTGGACCAAGTCTGGCTTCCAGACAAGGGCCAAACACGGACCATATTTGGGCCAAGTCTCAGCCAAGTTAATAACCCATAACTGTGCCTGAAGTGGTCCTGATAAGTTGGTGTGTCACAACTGCAATGAATCATTGCGCTTCAGGCATGCTATTGGTGTGCTTTTTCTCAAAGAGACCTGATTGGTAGAATTTTTTTTTTCTTTATTTGTAAATAAAATGTAAAATTTATTTTAAATGTGAGTCAAGACAGGCTAAACTACATGACCCATATATCAATTATTAACATCTGGACCAAATACTACATCTGGACTAAGTATTGTATGCTGCCTTAAAGATGGTGCCACCTCAGCCAAACCAGGGCCATGTTTGGCCCACATGCTGCCAGTGCCAGATGAAGTGCCAGCTTTATGCCAAATCTGGGCCAGAATTCTTTGCTACCTGGGATGTTTTCAGGGTTATTCCAACAGATAACCCCTCCTAAGATAAAACGTTGACTTTTCGTTGACTAAAAAAAGAATATAAATCTGAAAACATGCCATTTTTGTTCCTTTCAAAAAAAGACACCACTCCTTCACTAAGCTTCCTTCAGCGTATTCCCTTTCTATGTCGGTTTTACAGACAAATGCCCTTTCAATGACATTTTTATTGTAAATGTGGAATAAATGTCACCAGAAATGTTTACTTTTTTATTTCAAGAGTTCCCACTTAGATATGCTTGGCGTATAAAGCTGGTTTGGCATGCTGTCCCGGGAGAGAACCCTGAGCTCGGAGATCTTTGAGCCCAGGGCTCCCGCCCGGTCGATAAGCATATCAGGGGATCCGAGATCAGGTAGGTCTCGAGAGCTCCCCCTTTTTGAAAAGGGAGGAAAGGAGGAGAGAAGGGGTGGAAGGGGGGATTCTTCCAAACGAAGATAAAACATTAGGGAGAAAATGATCCATTTATAGTAAACTAGGATCGCTCTGATTGGATTGTTACTGATTACAGATGAGTGGCCAGACGTGCTCAATCATATCACGTGCTCCTCTCAAAATTTGGTTTATGAAACTTCACTACAAAATAAAACGAAAACATATGTTTGACTCTAACACACAAAAACTGAAGAATGTATGAGTGGTTTCCTATTTTGTTTTCTTATATGTGTATAAATAATTCATTTAAAATAAATACTGCAATATTCCTTTCCAAAATATATGTCAATATTGATTTCACAATGCCTTTATACTTCAGTGTTTTCCTCACACAAAGCTACATAAGGCTTTCAGTATTAAAGCCATTCTGCTAAACGTCTCTTTGAAAGGCAAAGTCAACAGCACATCACGACAGATGTTTAATTTAATTTCGCTTTAGTAGTTATGTCAACACACTGCATCATTTCCAGCAATACATCCGCATATTAAAAAAGCCTGTAGGCAAAGTATGGGAAACTCTGAGAAATGTGTTTGTCCCCTGTAGGCAAAGGCATCTCCAGTTACTTCGATAAACCAAATGGGGCTGGTGCATCTCTGGAGGAGTGCATGGGGGAGGCCAAGGAGAAAATACCTACTCACAGACACAGCGAAACCCCCGTCTACTTGGGAGCAACGGCAGGCATGAGACTGCTCAAGTAATCACTGCTGCATATTTTCAATTAGCCATTATTAGGATTATTCTGAGTAAAACTTTTAGTATGGATCGAGAGACTATAGTTCAGTCAAAAGGCAGCATTCTGTCATTATTAATGTATCCTGCATTTGTTACAAACCTGTTTGAGTTATTTTGAAAAAACTTAGAAACTGGTAACCATTGACTTCCATATTATTTGTGTTTTGAGAATAAACCAATCAGTGTCTCATCTTCCATTCCCTTTAAGAGTCAGTTGTGTCGCGCCATGGCGCATTTGCTATTTACATAGCGGACTTTGTAAGTGGCAAAAACTCAATGCTTCAATAATGAGAAAACAGTTAAACAGAACATCTGCAGCGTGAGGATAAAGAATAAGCCTCTTCCAATCCGCCTGTACTTTCACTTTCTCTTTCTCTCTTTCATGGATAAGGAAACCGTTTTATAGGCTACACACAAACATCCATTAGCCTAAATAATTATTTTCGTTTGTTAAGCGCAAAGGTTTGTTTCAAAATTATTTCTAAAATCTAGGGGTGTCAATTGATTAATTGTTTCTTCGGTGCACTGCGATGCAGATGGGGACAATTCGATATCGGTTTAGTAATAGATCATAACTTGTTATTAGGTACTGACGTCATTTATCTCCTATGCACATGTTCGCATGCGCAGTAGAAAACTATAGCGAAGGAGGCAAGGGCGAGTAAATAAAACGCTCCTACTACTTAAAAGGTAGATAATTATGCACAGTTCGACTGCTTGAGAGTTTGCTGGAAAGTCTTTTATTGAGACTAAAGAAGGCACAGCACACAAGCCGCTATTTCACACTAGGGAGAAATGCTGTAAAAATCCATCTCTGCCTCTCTCTTACTTTGGAGGTTTGACCGGCTGGCGTGTTCATGAGGTAACTTTTCCTCTCCTCTTGGCTGTTAAAGCGATACTTGTGGATCCTGACACGAGCGTGCCTGAGGTGCAAGTTTTCTCCACTGTGTCTATTATGGATTACCTGTGAGAACCTTGTATTATGCGCATACATACTGTAACCGCAGCTGTTCTTCACGCATCACTCATCGGTGAACAGCGTTTTCATTACTAAAGCCAATCGCAGCCCTTTCTTTTGAGCGGGTAAAGACAATGACCAATCATAGGGGTGTAAACCTTGCTTGACAGTGCTCAAAAAGCAAGCGGGATAATATTTATGTTAGTTTATTCGCTATAAATGCTCAAGTTGTCTTTTGTGGATGTATTTGAGTTTTGTTTAAAATATTCTAAAAAAAAGAGTTTTCTTTGAGCTGGTAAAATTAAAGGTACAGTTCATATATCTGACTGCTTGTATTAAAGACAAAATTGTATTACAAATAATATATAAATGTTAATATATTTATAGATTTTAATAAAAAAATGTCTGGTGTTGTGAAGAAAAAATCTAATTATGTATGGAAAGCATCGTCAATGCAAAGTGGCGCAAATGGATTTGCTATTTAAACAACGTGATGGAAAACTGGAAAATTAAGGTTGCGCTGGTCTGAAAATAGCAACATGTCAGGGCATACACATCTTGCACCTTATTGCACTGGGTGTATGATAGGCACAAGTTCTTGCTATTTTCAGACCAACGCAACCCTAATTTTCATGTTCTGCGCCACGTTGTTTAAATAGTAAATCCATTTGTGCCACTTTGTGGACTCGTGGATGTTCTGAAGGAGGTGTGTTAAGGCACATTGTTCAGCGCAAAGCGCGTTCGTTGTGTGCCTTAAATGCTAACACATTGATTAATACACACAGGATATACAGCAATATGCAAATATGAAAAAATAAAAGGATTAAAATATTACAAAAATTATTATTTTCTACATGAATATAAAAACCACTACCTATTATAATTTGCTTTTATAAATGTTGTTGTTATTATTATTAGCAGTATTATTTATGATATGCATATTTATATTTGTTTTAATAAAAACAAGTTTAGATTTGTCCACCTGTCAGGTTTTGGAGATGTCTGCATCACCAATTGGGCCTAAAGAACAGGACGTTTGTTTGCTGGAAATTACAACTAAATTTAGAAATAGCTTTGAAACAAATCTTTGACTAATGACTAATGAATGTCTTCAGTGGAGTGCGTACAATACCTTAAAGTAAAGAGTAAAAGTAAAGAGAAAGTAAAGAGGCCGAATAGAGGAGGCTCATTCTTTATCCTCGCTGCAGATGGTCTGTTTAACTCACTAGTGAAGTGTTCAGTTTTTCCTCTTACAAATTCCGCCATGCAAATACAAAATGTACCATGTGTGATGCAACTGACTCTTAAAGGGAATGGGAGATGAGACTCTGATTGGTTTAATGCATGTTATGCTCAAAACACACCCATAACTCATTAAAAGAAAAAGCACAACCCTGTTAGACCATGCACCGCAGCGCAAACTGTATTTTTTTGTCCTTAAAGTGGCAAAAGTGGCCTCGGACACTCACCCAAATGCTTTTGCGCCATGAGCTTTAGACTTTGCACCTATATCATTAAAATAGAGCTCAAACTAAAAAATGCAAGAAAAATGTCGCAAAAATCCACACACACAGCACATTTTTCCCCAATATTATTTTTTCAATCACATTTTTAATAAAAAATATTATGTAAGCATAAGGGACATTTTTAATTAACAAACAAAATGTGCCTTATTCCTAACATCATATAGTCTATATAATTCATCAAGTGTATTTTTTTAAATTAATTGTCAAAAGATAAATTCCAATACTATTTCTTTTCTCAAGGATGGAAGATGAAATGGCCTCAGAAAAAGTGCTTACCTCTGTTGCGCATTCACTGAAGACGTACCCCTTCTCCTATCAGGGAGCTCGTATTATTTCAGGCCAAGAGGAGGGAGCTTTTGGATGGATTACTGTCAATTACCTGAGTGAAAACTTCAGAAAGGTACAGTTCTGTTTTCACAGCATGATATTTTTTTTTTATTTCAGTTACTAAATTTGCAACCCTGCTCAACAGACTTGAAGTACCAAATATATAGAGAGAGTACATTACTTGTTTAGTTCGAGAATGATTTGTAAAGTTTCACTATTAAAAGGCAAATAATGTACAATTATTCCTGTATTTATCACACAGCCCACAAGCACTCTTGGAGCTCTGGACCTTGGTGGAGCCTCTACTCAGATAACCTTCGTACCTCAGCAGAATATTGAATCATCCGAAAATTCGATTGACTTCAGGCTGTATGGAAATGATTATCATCTTTACACCCACAGCTTTCTCTGTTATGGGAAGGACCAAGCTCTCAAGCTTACTATGGCTGAGAAATTGCGCTCAACACCTGACAAGGTAAGCTCGTCATTGCAATTAAAACAATTATTGCGACTTCCACATTTCACAGAAAGTTGCTAGAAAAAGCGAGAGGGGTCTGGCTGCAGACTCTGTGCAGAAGCAATCTGAGCTGCATGCAATGCTTTTGAATAGGCTTACCTAACCCCACCCCTAACTTACCATACCCTACTCTAAGAGATGCAATCTCAGCTTGTATCATAAAGGCTGCATCCAACTATTGAGATAAGCAGTGAGGGTACTTTGTTTTTGTGACGCGCTGCATAACTGAGACCGACATACTGAGTCCAAGATGTTAATAGCAAAACTTTATATAAAGTTGAAACATGACATATGGTATATATGACCAGCAGCAGTCTGTTTGTTGGATACCTGTTGCGAATTGTGGTGTGGCGGTCAACAAAACAATATGGCTACCCCACTCTCTTCTCTCCATCCTGCCCCCTGCGTGAGTGTGTGCACAAGCTTTTTTAGCTCTAGCAGGTGCCAGGTGTGGCCAAAACATAATACGTCAAAGTGATAACTCAAACCAATCGATAAATAAACATTATAATTAAATGAACGTAATATGGCTCCTATAACAATTCTAGACCTTATAGGCTTTCACTATTACATATAGTATATACAGAAAATGTGTTGCATTGCCCCCATTATGACTTTTCAGATATTAGCTGTCATGTAGTGTGAAATATAGCTGTTTGTAAATGGAAAAGAGCTGCAAATTTACAGTAGTTTTCAGTTTCTAAATGAATCAAGACATTTTTCCTGATCCAGATAACCGATTACTCTTTACATTTGGAAGCCGATAACTGATATATATGCCGATAATACAAATCTCAATTTGGATTTTTGTGAGCCTTATCACAATAACCAAACATGAACAAATATGGTGGACAATTTCAACATTTTATTTTAAAACTAAAACCATGGAAAATGAGGGAATTACCAAATTACAATTCAAATGTCAACAATACCATATGATAACATTAAAAATGAGCATTTCTTGAGCGAAAGACAGTTATAGCGACCAGCTTTAATTGGTTCTCTTCAATTCCTGTATCATATTCAATTAAGGGATCTGCTGTCATTTAATCTTTTTAGTTTCTTTCAGTTAATATTGATTTTGCAACAGCGCAATCCTGGTAACAATCCTTCCTGTATCATAGTGAGGTTTCCCAATCAAGCTCAACTTGCTGGAAAAACCTTTTGTACAATTACAGAGGAAGTCATGGGAAATGATATAGTTGCTGATATTAGATATAGTAATATTCATTCTGATATTTACTATAAGCGTTGACAGCCTGACCAGTTAGATAGGAGCTTTGAGAGAGCAAATCTTACATTTAGCCATTTAGTAGACACTTTTGTCTTACGCCACTTAGTATGAACTGTTCAAATGTTTTCAAAGAATTTTCATTTGGGAATTTTCATTTTGGCATACAACTTCTGTTAAAGGTAACTACTGCATTTTATATGCTACATGTGATTTTCTATATGTTTTTCAATCCTTTTTCTTTCCTCTGGAAGACAGATGCCATTTTGTTAATGGATCCTTGTTTCCATCCTGGATATAACATAACCAAGACGCTTGAAAGTGTCAAAACACCATGTATGAAAGGAGCAGTTCTCCAAAGGAGCAGTTCTCCAAAGGAGCAGTTCTCCCACGTGGGGCTTGGGAATTGGTCTCAGTGCCAAGAATCAATCAGAAAGGTTTTTAATACCAGCCATTGTCCTTATTCAAGCTGCTCTTTCAATAATGTTTTCCAGCCTTCTGTTGATGGAAAATTTGGGGTAAGAAACAATGAAGATTGTTTGAAAGAATTGGTTAAGTTGTAAATCCTAATCTGTGTTAACACTTGTGCCGTTTGACTTTCTAGGCTTTTTCTGCTTTCTTCTTTGTAATGGACTTTTTGAATCTGACAAAGGATTCATTAGACAAAACGAAGCAGAGGCTGGCAATGTACTGCTCTACCCCATGGCAAAAGGTGAAATTTCGTTACTTCTGTGTAAAATGCTGGTATCTTTATTGGGATGTAAATGTGAACATGTTTGGCTTTTTTCAGATTGTACAAGATCACCCAAGAGTAAAAGAGAAGTACCTTTCTGAATATTGCTTCTCAGCAACATACATTCTCACTCTCCTGGAACATGGGTACAATTTCACCTCAGACAACTGGAATGACATCAAGTTTATTAAGAAGGTGAGCATGATGGAAAAAAAGCAATGTTGACTTGTTTCTATTCAAATCTAGCTAAAAAACTATTCATTTTTTGAGTATGCCTCACACAGGTGAGTGGGCTTAATAAACCACCTGTAGAAAACAGTCTTTCAAATCTCTGACACTCGCACCAGAAACTTTCTTACAATCACTCCATATCTATTAACATAAATAAATAAATAAATAAATAAATAAATAAATAAATACCTGTAGTAGAAACGCTCTTCTCTCTGTAAAAAAAAACACTCCTCCCTCCTTACTCTAACACTTAATTCTCTGAGGACGAAGAGTTCATTTGTATAATTAGCACATATTTTGTATATTGCCTGATCTTGTTGAAAACTCTGAATATCTTCTTAATTGTAAGTCGCTTTGGACAAAAATGCCTGTCAAATGACTAAATGTAAAATGTTTAAAACACTTAAAGAATAAGTATATAAGTAGATCTCAGAAGTTTGAAACTGTATACCATTGGAGAAGCATATGCGTTGAGAGGAAGGGGTGAATTATTTCAAAAGATTTGGAATCCATCTTTGAATTATATAAAAACAGTACCATGATTTAATTTCACAAAATAGCTTTCCCTATTGGTTTATACTCTATCCCCTCCATTTTTATTATTTATTTTTTGCAGCAAGGAAAATAAGTATTGAACACGTCAGCATTTTTCTTAGAATATGGGGTGGTTCGCCCAGGGTGCTATTTCGTTTAGAAACATTGCAGTGTAAAAGCGAACCACACCAAGAACAAAGTGCAACATTGTAATAGTTTTAATCCATTTTAAAACAAAATAGGCGGTCTACAGATGTGAAAGCACCCTCAAATACTGTCAGAGAAAGAAAATCAAGCTGTAGAATGGCCCAGCCAATCACCTGACTTGAATCCAATAGAAAATACAAGTTAAAAATCTGATTTGATAGACGAGACCCACAGAACCATCAAGATTTTTACACTGTTGACGTCTGTGAAAAACTCACACCTGAGCAACCCATGTGACTTCATTCTCCATATGAGAGGTGTCTTTAAGCTGCCATCACCAATAAAAAGCCTTTTATATAAAGTATTTAATACATTTCAGTAGTTCAGTACTTTCTCCTTGTCAGTTCATTGTAATTACACATAACTAATTTTTCAGATTTTTTTTTGTTTTGTTTATATTTATGCTTGTATTGTTTGAGTATTTACCAAAATCTGGTTCAATTCCATGTCAACAGCTCCTTTAGAAATATTATTCCCAGGAAAAAAAACATGAGATGTTCAATACTTATTTTCCCTGCTGTAACTACTGTGTGTATTACTTTAGTTTGTTTGTTGCTTAGTTTTGATGCTGTTCTGTATTGTTAACTTTTTTAAAAAAAAAAAGCTAAATAAAAATACATAATAATAAAAAAAGAAAGTATATAAAACAGGTATATACTGTAATAAACAAATAATAGCTTAGTTTTAGATTAAATGTTATAACAGCTTGCCATATTTGTCACTGACTGTGACTCTTTCTGTGCAGATTGGAGACAGCGATGCAGGCTGGACTTTAGGTTACATGCTTAACCTGACCAACATGATCCCGGCTGAAGATCCAGACAAGCCACTGATGCCTCATGGTGGATACGTCACATTTATGCTCCTCTTCTCACTTCTAATACTCGTCCTCATCATTATGGCCTACTTGTATTTCCGTCGCTCTACTAAAACAGCCCAGAAAGACATTATTTAGACAGAAATACTGTGCTGTGATCTCTTGGATTTGTTTTTAATCTCTGCAGAATATTAATAGATTACTTTGTCCGAACGGTTTTACATTTCAAAGAATCCGTACCTCATGTGAAGGACAAGCAGGTTTTAGGAGAAAAATGGGTTTCTAGTTCCACCGCAGCTGAAGGGACATTAAACTCTTTGCCCATTTCTTTGTGACCACTTTAAATGTTCTTAAAAATCAAGTCAGGTTTTAGCTTTTGGGGACTGGGTGGAAAAGGGTTGCTGAGCTTCCTTCAAACGAAAAGTGCACTGACATTGGATGTATTGTGTGCGTTTAATCTGAAACGAAGGTCTCCCAATTTATGCAAAGAAAAGCACACATCTTGATGCCAGTTTTGTTGTCGTTGTCATAAATCTTTTTTGCTTTGTTCAAATGAATCACTGGGTATCAATCTTTAAACATGTAATTTCAGCATAGCACATTTTTGATGAATTGAAAAATGTGAGGCCATTTTAAGTCATTGCATGCTTGTTTTCTGTCAGTTTGTTTCACCATATGTTTTGTAATACCACAATGTAACAGAAAAGTTAAAGTAATCATTTGTTCATGTCTGCTTCTGTAAGGCACATTCCAGATATGAAAAACCTGTATGCTCTGAGTTGATGTGTAAAATTATGTGAGATGTTGTGTTTATGTATTTTATGTACAATTGTAGCAAATTTTTTATTAAATGTACTTTTTTCATTTGTTTTCTAAAGGGTCTCTTACACTCACCAAGGCTGCATTTATCATTTAAAATATATACAAATACAACAATATTAAGTAATTTTCAAATGTAAAAAAAAAATCTTCTTTTATTTTCATATTTAACTTATAGTAAATATAAATATAACTAATAATAATAATAATGATTAAAAACAGTATATAAAATTAAATTGTGCTACTTGATAGGGGTGAGCAGGGACAAAAGTACACCGTAAAACCCCAAAAGTTAAGGTAACAAACCATTTAAGTTTAAAAGCTAATCCTAATGAGTACTGTCAATTTAATCTATTTGAGTAAACGAAGCAATTTGAGCACAGTAAAACCTGATAAATGAAGAGAACTCAAACCAACTGAGTACTGGAAAACTCAAGGCAACTCAAACTGTTTGAGAAAACCGATAGCAACAAACCATTTGAGTTAAAAAAAAAACAACTAATCTACATGAGTACTGTGAACTTCGTTGAAGTAATGAGGTATTTAATTAACTCATTACCTTTAACACTGAGCTCAAAACTCTTTCAAATGAGTAGAATTAACTTTCAGTTAATTTTGAGTTAACTACACTCATTTTATTTGATAAAGTGGACTGTTAGATAGATACCAAGTTAGATATTGATAAAGAATGAAAATCCAGTTTTTAACTTTTCTATTTCTATTTATTTTTTTAGACAACACAATACCATTTAAGAACCGTTAGGAAATCAACATTTGGTAGATAAAAAAAAAAAAAAATCACAACAATTAAAACCATTTGTTACTTTATACAATTGACATAATATAGAATTGTTTTAATAGAATCTTTATACAATATTTTTTCATGTGACGGTATGCATGAGATGGGCTTATAAATAGATTCTTGATTATTATTGCTATTGAGAAGTAACAAAAATCCTTACAAAGGTTTACATCAAGCCTTAATTCCACAGGAATATTTGAACTTAATATTGCCACTGATAAAGATACAACGTACTGTAGGATATTAATCTGATGATAAATCAATAGCAATAGCCTTTCTTACAGATTACACAAGAGGCAAAAACACTGGCAGATACATATTAATGATATATAGAACCAGTGTGAGAGTACAGCTGGGTTTATTCATTAGAAATAGTACTTTTTGCTGTGAATATATTGGCAAATATATACGGTAACACTTTAGTTTAGGTCGCAATTCACACTACTGGCTGATTACCTGTCTATTATTAAATATTAACAGTTCATTAGTAGTTATAAAGTATGATATTATTCTGCATTCCTAATCCCAAAACCTAAACCCAATTTCTACCTTACTATTAATAAGCAGCTAATTGGTCATTTATTAAGCTTGTTAGTTCATGGTTTGTTAATACCGTGAATTGTGACCTAAACTAAAGTGTTACCAAATATACTTCAAGCGACAATTAAATACGTATATTCCCAAACTCACATGGTGGTGCTTAAAAAAATAACTTACTCATCAATGACTGTACAGAAATACTCAAATCCTAAAGCTTTGCATAGAATTAGTCAGTGTTTTCTGATCTATTCTAGGTATACTGTAGCACCTTCCTTTATTGACATTTTACCTCTCTGCGTAGTTATTCCTATTCAATTACCTGATGCGCATCATGTATGTCCAAGAGAGTCATTTAAGAAGTCATTTACCAATACGATGCTCGTGGTACGAATCAAACGCGGATTCAACGGACACCGGTAGTTTTGGAGTTGCACTTTTTGGCCTCTCTGGTTCGTATGTGAAGCGTCTCTGAGTGTTTGTCTCTGGCGCTCTCTTGTGGTTGTCCTCGGTTGTACAGGATTGATCGCAATTGCGGCAGGCACTGGTCCCAGTCCTCGGGCAGCAGGAGCAAAAGGAAGCCCAAACAGATGATGGACACCGCAATGACGCGCACGCTGTTGAGCTGGATCTCATACATGTAGCGATCTATAACTAGAAGATGGAGTAGATAAAGTACGTTACGTTTGAATAATTAATTAATGACCATTTAAAAAAAAGAGATTTATTTGCACTACCATTCAAAAAGTCTAGGATTAGTAATTGTTGGTATGATTAATACGTTAACATTGTAAAAGTAAATCATCATATTAAAATATTTTTTAAAGATCAAGTGATGCTGTCAAATGCATTATTGCTGCCAAAAACATGCTGCTTCACCATCATAGTAGTAAAACAGTCAATATCCGTATGGTAACACTTTATAATAAGGTTGTATTAGGTCATTTTAAATAATGCATTTACTAACATGAACAAACAATGATCAATACATTTATTACAGTATTTCTTCATGTTAGTTAACACTAGTTAAAGAAAATGCAGATGCTCAAAGTTCAACGTTAACAAGCATGAATTTGGATGTTAATAATGCACTGGTAAATGTTGATTGATATAATTTAATTAATTCAAGAGTTCACACTTAGCTGATCATTGATTATAAGCTTGTTTGGCATGCTGTCCTGGGCTCCCCCTGGGTTTGCAGGGAGAGAGGGGAGATTGAGCTCAGGTAGATCTCGAGAACTCTCCCATTTATTTGTGGCTAATGATGAATTGCTTTATGATGGAAAAATACTGTTATATACTGTAATAATAATACTGGCTAGGACCTTGACTATGGTGGCAATTTAGTTTAGTCCATTTACGTATGACACATGTCTTTGGACAGTGGGAGGATACCGGGGAATCCGGCGGAAACCCACACAAGCATGTGTAGAACATGTCAACTCCACACAGAAATGTTGACTGGCCTGGTAAGGATTAGGAAAAAAAAGGGAGGAATAGGGAAGGAAGCGGGGATTCTTCAAGATGAAGATGACTGTGATATGAAGACTATGGTTATTTATAGTGATTTGGGAATCATCTGATTGGAGCATCATGTATTTGCGAATGTGGGTCCAGTTGTGGTCCATCATAAGCATGTCATCCTCTTGAAATTAGTTTATAAATAAACTTCACACAAAAAAAAGTTTATAAAACAATAAATATGATTTATAAATGGTGTATAGTTCATAATTAATTCATGGCATGTTAACACATTAACTAATGAAACCTTACAGTAAAGTATGATCAACTGTATTTTATAAATGTAGCTTTGAACTAGTTTTGAACATTTTTTTTTTCAAAAACACCAAGAAAAAAATAAATAAACAAACAAATTACTGACTTGAAACTACTTTAAACAGTTGTATTTATTGTGGGGTTAAATGAGTAAAATGTAATTAAAAAAGAGGAATGAGAAGTGCCATCTGACATTTCCCTCAAAATGAGCATTATTATCAGCCTCCTTTGTTTATGTTGAGTTATTTCACTCTGAAGACCATGAAAAAAATGTATTCGTTGCCATAAAAGTGAAAATGCTCATTTTAGAACATTTCAGTTTGTATGTTTTAAATGTTAGATTTTTTGTTAGCTTTTTTTTCTTCAATTCAGTGAACTTGAATGGTGACCAAAAGTTGTCTAAATCCAGAGCTCCACATCTTCACATTCCACTAAAATTCTCCTATTTGATTGATGACAAAAATGCATTAAGTGTTTAAAAAATGCATTTGAACTTTTCTGTAAAACACAGTAGTTTAATTTTCTGCACATTTATAGTAAATGTCATGTTTTATTTATTCATTTGTTCATTTTTTTGTTGCTATATTTGCAGATTGATAGCTCCTAGTCACCACTTCCATTTAATAGAAAAGAGCAGCACTTATATGCTTTTATATGTAACAACATAAAGCTTAGTCAATGATGATCAAAACATTTTTGATGGAGCTTTCACTTTAAAATCAGCAACTGGTTCCAGTATGACTCACCAGCATTGACAGGCACACTGAGGACAACACCCAGAGAAATCAGAGTAGGAAGTGTTATTAAAACACCACAATTCAACAGGAAGTTGAACACTAGGAGTGCAACCAAAGAAGCATGGTATTAAACAATGACATTAGAAGAGAAGATACCAAGTTTACAGAATGTACCAAGTTTGTGTTTGTGTATTTGTGCCCATCCTCTTACCCAGCAGTAAAGCGGACATGCCACAGATGCTTGGCCACGGTAAATCTCTGGGTGAAATGAAGTCCTCGGCCCCTGTGAGCAGCAGGATGAGAGGTACAGCGCTAATGAAGACCAAATTAGCTCCGCCGAGAATGGTAAGATACACCGCTGCTTCACCCAGCTTCGCACTACCCAGAACAAGCTTGAAAAGGACCTGAAGAAACACATAATTGAATACTCATTTGGTCAGAGTTGTATTACACTCTAAATGTGTTTGTTGGGCTTAATAAGCCTCCCTTACTTTGTAAATAGCTGCTGTTGATGCAGACCCAACCACAAGAGAGATGCCAATCACAGAGTAACTGTGGAAACCATCTGCATATGTCATCATCACAATCCCACCGATGGCTAAAACGGCCGCCACAATCTGTGTTGAGATAGAATACATACTGTACGAATGATGTCATTCACTCAGTTGTGACATTTTCAATGCAAAAATTACATTGTTTGTTATGACAACTTGACAATACCAAGACAACAAAACTTGTCATAAATCTGTCATAAACATGAATGTCATAAGGCCATTATAAATGTTATTTTATAACAGCCTTATTATTTTCTTAAATGTTGATACATACAAGCTGAATTTGTCACTAAAATATTGTTACTATATTGATATTAATGACGAAAAATTTTTTGATGGAGTATTGACACTTTTAATAAGACATTTTTAATGGCAAATAGTTTGTTGCTCTGAAAAAGTGATCAGAAAAATATACATGACACAATTATAATGGCTTCATAACAATCATGTTTTTGACAGATTTATGACAAGCTGTTAAGGTCAAGTTTTCATGACAAAGATAAAGATCAGTCGTCATGTATTTGTTTAAAGTGTGTCAAGTTGTCATAACTGTCATCTTTGCATTTAAAATTACATAACTGAGCAAATGACACTTAAGTTGTCATAAGCATGAATAAAATCTCATTCACGTTCATGACGTGTCATGTCATGATTAAAAAGGTTTCATGACCGGAAAATCTAATAGATTAGTTTTAACTCCAAAAAACAAAACAAATTTAAAATTTGTTTTAATTGTAATAAAATGGTAAATGCTAAAAAAAAAGATCCCAAGGAATACTTCTTATTTTAATTCAATTCAATTCCATTCACCTTATTCTTCGTCTATGAGCAGGCGCAGCCATTTGAATTTTTTTTGGCTCAAGACTTTTGGTCTCATTCACTTCCATTCATTTTTAGACGTTAAAAACAGCTCATTCAGCTGCTTGATGTTGTGAACTGATATTTTCTCATTATATTATTCTACTTTGTCTGTATAATCATGCGCGAGTAGTTTGACTGTTTTCTGCAGTTTATTGTTCCTAGTTATTTCTCCCATAAGAAGCTGAATTGAATGTTCTAAAACAATGGCAAAAACGAGGGCACTTCAGCATGGAAGAATAATTTCAATAGGAGTTATATCAACAGTTCTTTTTTTAGAAAGCTCATTTTTTACGCAGTGGATGCCCTTCCAGCTGCAACCCATCACTGGAAAACATCCATACACTCTCATTCCCACATATACACTATGGACAATTTAGCTTACCCAACTCACCATCGCATGTCTTTGGACTTGTGGGGGAAACTGGAGCACCCGGAGGTAACACAGAAATGCCAACTGGCCCAGCAGAGGCTAGAACCAGTGACCTTCTTGCTGTGAGGCGACAGCGCTACCCACTCCGCCACCGTGCCACCTCCTCCTTATAATTATACATGCTAAAACAAACTAAAACATGCTAGCTATATGCTAAAGCCTGCTTATCAACATGCCCGTTATATACATGCTAAAATATGTTATCCATGAGGCAATACATGCTAGCAAAGTTTGAAACATGTTGACATCTGTTGATCGAGGCTAGTGTTAAAACATGCCACCAACATGCTAATGTTGGCAATGTGTTAAATCATGCTACAAGCATGCTTGTTACGGTCAAAACAGGATGATGATGAGGATGTATATTAAATACATACAATTGTTTAATTTTTTATTCTATATCTATCAAAAGGCAGCGTGCATCAGTGTATTTCTATGTATTTTGTATTTGTTTTGTGTTTTATTTTTGTGTGAAACAATTAAGTATAAAACTAATACTATATAAATTTATTGTTGTTGTGATTCAAATTTAACAAATTTACCATCAATAAAGATGCTTATTCCATTTTGTTCATTTTCTTACAGGCAAGCTCCAACTCAGAAACTGGCAAGTTTCCCACTTACAACTATGACTTGGTGTCACCCATATGATCTTTCTAATGTAACCTTTATATCTTGTTAGCAACTTGTTATATTTATAACATATTGACAATCATAACATATATTAAGCTACAAATCAATGTTTTAAAATGCAACTTTTGTTAGGAGTTTGCATGTTCTCCCCGTGTTTGTGTGGGTTTTCTTCCAAGTGCTCTGGTATCCCCCACAGTCCAAAGACATGTGGTATAGGTGAATTGAGTTGCTAAATTGTCCGTAGTGTATGAGTGTGAATGAGTGTGTATGGATGTTTCCCAGTGATGTGTTGCAGCTGGAAGGGCATCCACTGCGTAAAACATATGCTGGATAAGTTGGCGGTTCATTCCGCTGTGGCGACCCCAGATTAATAAAGGGACTATGCCGAAAAGAAATGAATGAATGAAATATTTGTTACTACTAAAATAATACTAAATGATACTAAAATAAAACTGAACCACAATAAAAGAATTTTGACATATTCTCACCCGCACTCCCATGAAGCGATCCCGCAGGACAATCCAAGATATGAGGAAGACAAAGGCACGACTGCAGCAGAACAGCGCACAGGCATCAGTGGCAGGGATTCTGCGAAGGCCTTGCAGGTATAAGTAGCTGGTGAGAGTCCACAAGACTCCAAACGGAGCCACACGAGAGAGCAGCATCTTCAGTGACAAGCCGTCTTCTCCCAGAAACTGACAACACTCTCTGTTGTGAATCCACACACATGCAGATAAGAACTTTTCCCCTTAGACATGAAATCCTCTAATTAGAGATGCGCATAAGACCTAAAACATGAATTAGTGCAGCAAATGGATTCTCAGGGGGCTTTGTCCCTATCACAAGTGGAAAATGCTATTTGCATGACACTAACAACTGCTATGTTACAGTTAAGTTAATAAACAGTTCAGTTAATAAACAAAAGCCTATAATAGTCAGAATTTTCAATATTGTAGGCCAGATTAACTTATGATCATTAAATAATGATTATGCTAGAAAAATAAAGCATCTGTGAAGTCTTCATCATTTGCTGCTGTGAAATAAAACACTCTGTCTATTCTTGAAGGGCACACTAAATATTTAAATAATAAACAATTATTCACAGAATTTTGAAGTGCCCATGATATCATTTTTGTGCATGTTTGATATCATAATATATTGAATTATTGAAAATGGCATGTCAAGACGGGGTCTAAAATATTTCAAATGTGTCCACATTCAACCATTTCCAGAGGCAGACAAAAAAATAACTCACCTGGTTTGCTTTTTTAAAGGAAAACAAAGATTAGCACTGAATACATTCGAACAATTACAAAAGACTTTCCATCTGACCTTGTGTTTTGGAATATGTTTTGAGAAAGTGCACTGAAACAATGTTTCTATACTTTTCTGCGTTGTACTAAAACATACACACTATGAAAATTGTATCTGTATATCCACCTCCATTAAATTGCTTGCTTTCTTAAAGTCGTGCAACAACATGGGTTCGCTCATTCAATAATGCTTGCACATTAGCACTCCAGTAAAAGTGCTGTAAAAGGGTGACAAAATGAGGGAAGGGTCTCAGTGAAATCTGAACACAAGTGGACACAAAAGAGACATTTGATTGCATGTCAATACTAGATGAAAACATCATTGAAAACACAGATGGAAAACAAGAACTTTGAGAGATATTCACTATTTAAACTCAATAAAATCATCCAATTTGAACCCAAACCAGTGAAATCATAATTTTGTTAAACTACACCTACTTCAGAAGTGATGCTTAGCACTAAAAAGACAACCTTTAAAATAAGTATGCTGCGCTGACCTCATGAAAAGGCAAAATGCCATGGGACATTGTTAAGAAAATGAGGCTGGGGTCAAGTCCTCTATCTGAGCAGCACAGCGCAACAAAACTGCAAAGTCAACAGTCACAGTTCTGCAAGCCAAATTGAGGTGTCTGCATAAATCCAGACTATTACAAAGTGCAGCACTTTTGCAAAAAACTTCTCATATTGGCATGCAGTGAATTTCAGTATAGAATCAGAAAAAATAAATCTCCTTGTATAGACTGAAACGCAACCCATCTCACCTGAAGCGCTGTCTGGGGGTCTGGTCTGTCCTTGCTCCAGCACAGGTGACCCAGGTAGTAGACGGGGAAGATGGCACAGTTCCAGGAGGTGGAGAACCAAGTGAGGGTGAATGGGATATTCAAGCGTCTAACAGTTATTTTGGCCAACTGAGTGCTTCCTGACCAAGACATGCAGATGCAGATGACCATAGCGACACCCCACAGTGCTCCGCGCAGATGCACCGCAGTCAAATGCAAACAGCAGCGGAGCCTCTGCAACCTGTCTGCACAATCTGATAAGGCTGTCCCTGTAGCAGAATGACCATCCACCTTCACTTCCACCTTCTCACTGCTGGACTGCTCCTCCCCTGCAGATACACACAATATTGCATAATACAAAGTCATTCAACGCATTCAACGCATCGCTTCTTTCAGATAAAACTTTCATGCAGTGCTACTGGATAAATCTGCATAACAATCTGATGCTGACAAAGCTGAAATCCAGTACATGAGCAATTAAAGTACCTTGTAATCTCTTCATGTAAAACTTGAACATTGATTTTTTTGTAACAAACTGCAGAATAAAGTTTTTTTAAATACTATAATACTATAAGACTTTTTAAATAATATTAGATTAAATAAACATTTAAATTATAGGGATATATGAATATTATATATAGTTCAGGTTTAGACAATTTAGTTTTGTTTTTTTATTATTTACAGAAATACCTCTCACCTACCGGCCAGTGATCTTTAAGTTGAAAGTGATATACATAGGGCTGGGTGATCTTCCCAAATATATACATACAGTTGAAGTCAGAACTATTAGCCCCGCTAAATTATTAGACCCTCCTGTTCATATTTTTTTTTTGCCAATTTCTGTTTAACAGAGAGAAGATTTTTCAGAAAAAGTTCAGCACATTTCTAAATATAATAGTTTAATAACTCATTTATTTTATCTGTGCCATGATGACAGTAAATATATTGACTAGATATTTTTCAAGAACACTTCTATACAGCTTAAAGTGACATTTAAGGGCTTAACTAGGTAATAAGGTTAACTAGGCAGGTTAGAGTAATTAGGCAAGTTATTGTATAACGATGGTTTGCTCTGTAGACAGACGAAAAAAAAAATAGCTTAAAGGGGCTAATAATTTGACCTTAAAATGGTTGTTTAAAAATTAAAAAACTGTTTTATTCTTGCCAAAATAAAACAAATAAGACTTTCTCCAGAGGAAAAAATATTATCAGAGATACTGTGAAAATTTCCTTGCTTTGTTAGACATCATTTGAGAAATATAAAAAATTAAAAAAAAATAAAAAAAAAATTAAAAGGGGGTTTAATAATTCTGATTGTATATTATGTGTAACTGTATATTATGATCTTACAACACACAATCCATGATTCACAATCAAAAGTTCTTTGTATACTTATCTGTTTTCTGTCAATTCGTATACACACTGAGACACTTTGGAAACACACCTGTTCTCGTAATGGGTTTGACCACATGTGATAACTCTATGTCCGTTGTTTTATAAAAGCCATGCCCTATTGTAGAATGCATTTTAATTGTCATGTTATACCTTTTGACTAATTTTTAACTTAAGCTTTCAAGGAAGGGCAAAAAGTGCACCACTTCAAAGGAAAGGAACCACATAGGGCACATATTAAAGACACATGGAAGCTTCCACCATGGATATATCTATCTATCTATCTATCTATATCTATCTATCTACTATCTATCTATCTATCTATCTATCTATCTATCTATCTATCTATCTATATATATAATATATATATATATATATATATATATATACACATACTTTATTTCACAATTTTGACATTTACTGTGTTCTCAGAATTGCAATATTTAATGCCAAAAAATAAAGCCTTAAACTATAAATTAGCATGTGCTTGAAAGTCACAATGCTGAAAGAGCATAACTATTCAGTTGAGCAATATATATTTACTGCCAGATATAAAACAAACTATAAAAAGATAGAAAAAAAGCCCTCAATAATTATTACAATTTTTGACAAGAAATAATGACTTTAGGCGACGCAATGGCGCAGTAGGTAGTGCTGTCGCCTCACAGCAAGAAGGTCACTGGGTCGAGCCTTGGCTGTGTGGAGTTTGCATGTTCTCCCTGCATTTGCGTGGGTTTCCTCTGGGTGCTCCGGTTTCCCCCACAGTCCAAAGACATTCGGTACAGGTGAACTAGGTAGGTTAAATTGTCCTAGCGTATGAGTGTGAATGAGTGTGTATGTGTTTCCCAGAGATGGGTTGCAGCTGGAAGGGCATCCGCTGCGTAAAACATGTGCTGGATAAGTTGGCGGTTCATTCCGCTGTAGCGACCCCCAGATTAATAAAGGGACTAAGCCTAAAAGAAAATGAATGAATGAATATGACTTTAAATAAATTAAGATACAAAAATTTTAGCAATCAGCTGTGCTGGCACTGAAGACACTGAACTGTAAAATAGTTTCTTTAAGGCCGTTCATTACTCCTTCTTTTTGTCTTTTTTATCTTCATGGCTTATAGATGGACATTCAGTATGTACAGACCTGAACCTGAAGGACAGAACTGTCAGTACAAGGAGGACAAGGAGGCAGACAGACTGTCACCAAACACAGTCAGTCAACAGAACGAATGTCTCATTATCATAGACTGTGGTCTGATGGTTAATGCAATCCGAGTGCTGCAGACATTGACCCGAATATCAGAAGGTGATGCTTCAGTGGTTAAAGATTTGGCCTTTAAAGCCTATACTGTAATTAAATATGATCTATTATAGTACATCTATCCATTAATAAAAATAAGCTGAACTGCCACACTTGGGCACTTAAAAAGACTTATATAATTATATAAATTAAATATTACAATATTATTACTATATATACCATGCATACGTGCAAACATCTTTAAATTGAAACAAACAAAAAAAAACTTAGATACACTACTACTTTTAATAGTTATTAGAGGAAATATGTAACAGCAAATACAAACAAACCAATAATATCTATTGGTGATCACCTTTATTGCTCTTAATACTCAAAAACCTATTTAAAGGGACAGTTCACAAAAATATGAAAATTCTGCCATCATTACATATCTGTTTGAGTTTCTTTCTTCTGTTGAACACAAAATAAAGATATACTGAAGGATTTTGTCAGAAAACAGCACGACTTCCATATTTTTTTGTTCTTACTGTACACGGTAAAAAATCCTGGTTGCCTTAATTTTTAAGCTGATCAACTTAACCTTATGAGTTCATTGAACTTATAATTCTGTTAACTGACCTAAAAACAACGTGCAACGACTTATAAATTAAGGTAGAACATGATTACTTAGGCTTAATAAGTTACAATAAACTAAAACATATGTTGCATGATTAATTGCACATATAAGTTTTTACAGTGTAGATGTCAAAGGCTAACAGTTTTCCAACATTCTTTAGAATATCCTGAAGAAAGAAATATTTATAAAAGTCTGAAAACAACTTGGGGTAAATGGGGAGGAAAATTCCCATTTTTTGGGTGAACTATCCCTTTAAGGAGCTTTATGTACTGTTTAAAACCTTCAATGAGTTCATATTAATATCCAACTTGACAGCCACAGCTTTGACAGTCTTCTGTTATATACAGATCGAATGACTAACAATATGATGTATCATTATTTGCATAAATATTGATGGCCCCATACACTTTATTTATGACAGTGGCGAATTTCACAGAGCATTTTAATGTTCGCATTATACTTTGGTTGCATGTATTGAGTTAATAAATATAGATTGATTAATATTTCACTGAACTGAAATTGTACGGCACAATTTTTTGAAGTATCGCCAAATATTTAATCACCGCTATGAGTATCAATATTGTAATGTATGTAATATTTAGGACTATGTGATATTTAGTTTTTATTTTTAATAAAGCTGCAAAAATGTTAACAATTCGTGTGTTTCTGTCAATATGGGGTGCTGTGTGTACATTAATGAGGAAAAAATGAACTTGATGATTTTAGCAAATGGCTGCAATTTAACAAAGAGTGACAAATTAAGGGGGTCTGAATTCTTTCTGTACCCACTGTATATATATATATACTGTAGTATCCTACTCTTTACACACTATAGGACATTATAATGTATGAATTTTTTATCCTCATCTGCTATATAACTTCGGATTTTTGCAAAGACCCTGATGTGCATGTTCTTCATGCTAAGATGCATTCAGTGGAGGAATGAAAATGAGAATTGAGAGAGACCTCGTCTGCCCCTGATGATTCAGCAAAAACAGCTCAGACTCAGTTACCTTCTCATGCATAGTAAAGTCCACTGCCAGAGCTGCACATCATACTCAGGCTGCATCGCTCAAATACAACAACAGATACATCAGGAGTCCCATTCCTAAACACATATTTTCAGAGTGTGCAAAATGTTCTTGTTTATTTAGTACTGCACAGTATATACATAAATAAAGTAACTGCAAAGTCTCTTCGTCTACAAATGATCTGACTCGACGGTTTATAAAACAGATGATAGATTTGGCCATTTGTGCCTCTGTCAACAGTATTCTTCAGTGTGGCCACAAACAAAATGTTACAGAGAGAGAGAGATTGTGCGTGGGGATGTGTGGAGCTCAGACTGATGCAGAGGTGTGAAGTTAGTCTATGATCGATGTGTTACAAAAATACAGCAGAGACATTCAACATCTCACATAACATCTACAAAAGGTCCCTGTTTACACATAGTAAAGAAGAGTTCATCCAAAACTGAAAATTCTGTTGTACTGACTTCCTTACCATTTACTCGTCCAACCTTTTATCTTCTTTTTCCCTATTAAACACAAAAGATGTAAACCTGTAACCATTGACTTGCATAACATTTGTTTTTTTCAACAATGAAAGTCATGGTTACGGTTTGTACATTCTTCTAAATGTTGTCTTTGTGTGAACTATCCCTTTAACACATGTGTACTGGTGGATTAGATCACAAGTAGATGAGAGACATTCATGATTACCACGTTTGACCACATTCTGATTTACAGAAGTTTCTGTTCTGATAACTGCAATACTACACTAAATACTGTGGGACTGATCAGACTGTTGTTCGTGGTGGTGTTTTTTTGGCACTTTTGTATAGTCTGCTAAATTTAATACACTGTATATTTTAATACCATGTCAACTTACTTCCTATTAACCTGCATTTTATTTTGTATTATTTCTTTGTACACACAATAACCATAGGAAACAAAACTGTTTAGTTAACATTCTTAAAAATAACTTCTTTTTAATGACATTAGGATTAGTACTTTAAATGATGATAGAAAACATTTAGATTGACTTTTTCTTTAAGGGTTCTCATGTAATTTTCGCGTATAAACATCATAAATCAAGCGCAGTACCTCTGACAGATGCGCTCCACGGCTCATAGCCATAGTAGCCAGTGATCCTCAGTATCCGCTCTTCTATCGAGGCGTTTTGGATGTACTCGACGGATCTCGACGACTTTAACTCTTCATTCAGATCTTCATCAAGGACGAGGGATTTCAGCTGTCTGATCTGAGGACTGATATCTGACAGGCGGCGCGGACTCATGTCCGATGGCTTTCTCATTCCCCTGAAGTTGAAGAAGACGCATCAAAACAGCATGTTAGCAGTAAAAGTACACGTTGGAGATACCAAAATGCATGTAAACAAACCGTCCACGCTGCGGCATGGCACTACTGCATTGTAGATAATTGCATTTAAAAAGCAACTCAAAAGATGTATTTAATTCAACGAGCTGCTCGTGCGCGCTCATTTTGGGTGCAACTGTAGCCTAGTTTGTTGATTTTTTTGCTAGCAACTCACTCTGACACAGAGATGTTCTGCTTCAGTCGACACTCTGATGAGCCCAGTTTTAAGAAGTGACTTAAGAATCAAGCGTTTATAAATTGTACAAAGTCAGAAGGACATCCAGAACGCTGAGCGGATGGAGACACGAAGACACGACCACCTGTGAACCCAATGCGCCTGCGCTGACAAAAAACTTCATTCCCCTAGTTAATGTAAGCTTCCAATACATCCATATTCTACAATCTTTTGATGGCATTTTCTTATCCACGTGGTATAATATTTGATCTTAAATATTTGGTAATTGAGCTTAAACATATTCATTAATTCTATGAAATATTTATGTAGTAGTCTCAAAGACGGTAAGAAGTACTGTCTACATTTTACAAAACATCCAAATTTCCACTTATACCTATGGAAGGAAATGAAAAATCTCTCTGGATTTACAATTTCAGGTCTAAAGTTTTGTAACATATAACTTTGTTTATTCTGTACACTACTGACATTTCTTCCAAATGTAAAGATTTTTTTTTTTTTTGCTTAAAATACCAAAAAGGTCTGATGATGTTTATATTAATTTTCAAAGCATATGCTTTTTAGATGCACATTAATTTGTTTTTTATTTCTTCGGTGAAACAGGTAAATTGCAGCAAACACAGCAGCCCAGCACAGCCCATCTGTCTGGCACAGCAGAGATGGCAGTGCAGGGCAGGAGGAAAAGAAGGAATCTGGCCATAAGTAGATGAGGAAGGAAGAAGCTCTTGGAAGGTGGTAAGATACCCAGGAAGAAAAAAATGCAATCAAAGCATTTATGATTCAACATTGACCTCTTCCACTCTAGTGCTTTAATTAAAAGTTTAGGACATAAAACTTGCAAATACTGTAAGGTGTCTACTTTCAAATATATTTAGGAAAATAAAATATGGATGAAATAAGATTCCATCATCCTTTAACGAATTTGTGTATCAGATACTACTAATACTACTACTACTAATAATAATAATTTAGTAATTAATAAGTGAATAATATACATATAATTTAAAATCGCATGCTCATTCTGACCTGTACTCATTAAAATAGATGATAGAATAATTGATCATACATAATTTTATAGACCTTTAATCATTGCAAAGCTTCTTGCTGACAAATGGGTGAAATTAGCACAAGTTCCGAAGAGCAAATGTTTAAAATGATAATTAGTAGCATTTTGGAAGTCTTTGAATGTGTCATCAAATGATTCCCATTCAAAATATGCTATTTTTTATATTTAAATGACTGTTTAATTGAATTTTAACTGCGTCACAATGTATTAAAGTCCTTTTTTTTTTGGTCAACAAAAAATAAAATAGAATAGAACAGATTCTAATAAATTATACATAATTGTATTTAATAATATATACAATCAAATCAATTATTACATTTGTTTTGTTTCATAAAATGATTCATTTAATTTATTATATTTTTAAAAAGTACATCAATTTGTTTATTTAAATTCAGCCCATATAAATTGTTTCCAGGCAGTTACCTTAAAAAAAAAAAAAGTAAATTCAATGAATTTTTTTTTCAGTGTAGCAAACCCCCTTTTGACTTTGACACAAAAACTACTGTTTTGTCTAAAACACTCTTCACAAAATTCAGAAAACCCTTGCTAATTTAGACTGCAGTCCGGAATATTAAAAGCCTACATTTGCTAGTGGTTGGGCAAAACTACATTGAAATGTATTTTAAAACAAATACCTGAAGTTTAAGTGTATCAAATAAACTACAAAATACAGCAGTCACAATTGTATCGAAATAAAATACAGTATTTTTGTATTTTCAAAATACTGCAAAATACTTTTGTTAAGGAGCATGACATCAGTCCCTTTACCATTAAACTAATGCTTCAATACTCAATGTAAAAACATGATTTCAAAAAATTGTTATCCATTTTTGCAAAAAAAATTGTCTCACATTGAAATCGTTAGGCAGACATCTTTCCTCTTCATTTACTATACAGTGCATCTATACCTGCTGTTTAACTACTGGCATTTAAAACAGCCAATGAAGTATTGTAGGAATTGCCACTGTAGGCACTGTATTTTTATGTTGTTTTGTTTTAAAGACAAACATTTAGCATCAACAATCCATTCTATTATTTGTACATTATACTGTTTCTTTGAATAGTTTATATATTTTTTAGTTATTCTTTAAATGGAAGAGTTAATAATGTCCAAAGCACCAATCAGAGGGTGCATTTATATGATGTCATCGTGTAGACTTCCTACAAAGTATTTACAGTATTTTTTAAATACAAAATACAAGACAGTAAAGTATTTTGATACAAAGTATTAAGGCATTTCCATTAACCCTATCAAATACAAGTTACATAATACTATTTTGTATTTAAAATACATATTTGAAATGCCTGTATCATAATACTGCCCATCCCTGGCTAATTAAACTTGTCTTAATAAATTCAGTCACAGAATATTTTGCCAGTTAGTCATTAAAGTGCCACTCAGATTACTGTAATGAAAATAAAAGTTGTACCTGTCTTTCTGAGGACCCTGTAGCTGTAGTGGAGTCTCGTCCTCATTTCTGCATTGCGCCGGCACATCATGTGTGGGGATTTATCCCTGCAGTGTGGCAGCTTCACGCTCCACAGCCAGTTTTTGAAAGATGGCTAGCAGTGGGGGTGTGAGCCACAGTCTGTATGTGTGTGTGTGGTGAGCGAACAGGACTTCATTGTAACTGGTTGGCACCTATCGAGCGGAAGCAGCGTCTCCACCCCAGCACAAGCCTCAGTCTGGACCTGAGCTTAGCTAAGCAAAAAACTTCTGACAGCGCCGTCAATACCCTCCCATTGGAGAACACCGTGGGGAGAAGCCATGAGGTCTGCCCTGCATATGCTTAACTCCAATTGAGCTTGGCACACACTGTAGCGAGACCTGACATCTAATGAAGCTTGGATAAACACAGGCCATGGGAGAGGGAGTTTAATTGAAAAATCTTGGGTGAGAACTGTCGAAGCACTCTGGTGGAGATTATTCACATTTATCAAGGACGATCCAAAGGCAAAGGCAAAGGGAGACGTTTATATATAACACCTGCGGTATTCAATAGTTGGTTCACTTGAAGGGAGCTGGAGGGTAAGATGACCGCAGGTGGCACCAAATCTCATCTCGGCATATTTAATGAATGGAGGCGGTCTTGCTAGTTTGTCATCTCAATATTTGTGGGATTTACTGTAGTCATTTTTTGTTACAGTTTTGATCTTAAAAGAGCTACATTTGTGTCTCTGAACATAGTAATCCATGACTTACATTTTGTTAATAGAACATACTAGCATTTTCTTTTCAGCTTAGTCCCTTTAATAATCTGGGGTCGCCACAGCGGAATGAACCGCCAACTTATCCAGCATATGTTTTACGCAGCGAATGCTCTTCCAGCTGCAACTCATCACTGGGAAACATCCATACACACTCATCCACACACATACATACGGACAATTTAGCTTACCCAATTCACCTATACCACATGTCTTTGGACTTGTGGGGGAAACCGGACCACTCGGAGGAAACCCACACGAACATACAGAGAACATGCGAAACTCCACACAGAAATGCCAACTGACCCATCCGAGGGCTCGAACCAGGAACCTTCTTGCTCTGAGCAATCGTGCTACCCACGGCACCACCGTGACACCTCGTTAAATAATAGTTCACCCAAAATAAAAGAATCCTCATGATTTACTCACATTCAGGTGGTTCTAATCAAACATTTCTTTCTTCTGTTGACACAAAGGCAAGATAATCTGAACAATGTCGGAAAAAGCAGCCACTTATCCATATTAGAAGTCAATGGCAGTTTTTTCAACATTCTTTGAAGTAATCTTCCTTTGAAACTCAAATAGGCTGGGAACAAGTGTATGATGAATAATCACAGAATTTTCCCAGAAACTATCCCTTAAAAAAATTATAATAAAAAAAAATATATAATAAAATATATTTATTTGTGGATAATCATGCTTTAGATTTATACATTTAAACATGGTTGTATTACTGTAGTATAGGGATGTGACAGATCTAGTTTATAATTCTCGATTAAATCACGTCGAGGTGAAAAGTTGTCTCGTGAGTTGTGATGTTATGATGGAGCGTGTGGGTAAAATTAGCATTGAAGACTGTACCAGGATTGCAAGTGAACATTTGAACTGCAAATCAAGTGCTTAACACAAACCTGGCAACCCAGGATAGATTTGGAGTTGCATGTCAATTGGGTTGGGCAGGCGGTGTGACGTAACTTTTTTATTTTTTTAATCGAGTTTAGCTACTACTGGTCGCGTCCACAGAGGCTACAACTGCAGCCACACACATTAACCATGTTCATAACATGTGATGGACATGCATTTAGACATGCTGAAAGTCAATCATTGTAAACACAAATCGAATTAATACAAATAAAATGACTTTCGTTACAATTGTTTTAAAACACCTAATTGTTTGCATTTAAGTTTATTTTCTATTCATATATCAGCAAATATTTAGCTAATATTTACAATTTTTATATTAGCCCCCTTTGAATGGTTTTTTTTTCTTTTTTTATATATTTCCTGAATGATGTTTACAGAGCAAGGAAATGTTCACAGTATGTCTGATAATATTTTTTTCTTCAGGAGAAAGTCTTATTTGTTTTATTTTGGCTAGAACAAAAGCAGTTTTTAATTTTTTAAAAACACTTTAAGGACAATTATTAGCCCCTTTAAGCTATATATTTTATCGATAGACTAAAGAACAAACCATCATTATACAATAACTTGCCTAATTACCCTAACTTGCCTAGTTAACCTAATTAAAGCCTTTAAATGTTACTTTAGGCTGTATAGAAGTGTCTCAAAAATATCTAGTCAAATATTATTTACTGTCATCATGGCAAAGATAAAATAAATCAGTTATTAAAAATGAGTTATTAAAACTATTATGTTTAGAAATCAAAAAATCTTCCCTCTGTTAAAACAGAAATTGGGGGAAAAAATAACAGGGGTGCTGACTTTCTGACTTCAACGGTATAATAAAAAAACTATTTGCCATTCACTATTAGTAAAAATATTTAGCAGTGTTTATCATGTCCTCTGCATTGCGTTTATTAAAATAGAAGTAAAATGACATTCATTACAAGTTGATTTTAAAGAAGCCCCAAATAGTTTTGGCAATTTGTGATTTTTTTTTTGTTGTTGTTGAATAAAAGACTATTTTTCATTCACATATTTCATCATTGAAGATAAATAAAATCTGGTCTCGTCTTGTCCTTGTGAATCAAATCTCATGTTTGTCTTTTGTACATGTAAAATATACAAACATACATCCTGATATATCATTTAAGATATTTAAATATTCTAAAATAATAATAATAATAATCAAATTTCAATAGGAACTTAAAGCTATTGTTCAAATGTTTATCTAAAGACTTTACCACTGCAATGCTTTGCAAACAGTGTGGTTAAGCATTTGCAGATGATCCAGAAGCTCAACAGCACGTCATATTCTTTAATTAGTCAAAGCAAGCACAAATCACACTCTTTCTGATCTCACTCCACTGGCTCCTGGTTGTAGCCAGAATTAAATTTAATAAACTACTTGCTAATTCACAACAAATGTATCCTTCCACGTGCCACCAACTCAGAATGAAACAGCATCCCAAAATGTACACCCTCTGGTGGAATGAGCTGGCCAACCTCCACTCAAACTGCTGAACAGCATCACATCTTCCAATGTAGCAGCTGAAAACACAGCTCTTTAGCTGTTCACATCCCAAATCTGCTCTTTTGGATTGAGATCTGGTGACTGTGGAAACCATTTGAGTTTAGTTGACTCCTGTCATGTTCAGAGAGAACCAGCTTGAGATGATTTGAGCTTGACAATGACAATGTAGCCATCAAATGAAGCAGCATACATTTAGTTTTGTCCAATTTTGGTGAGCCCAAACAAATGAGAGACTCAATTTCCTTCCTCAAATTTACAAGGTGGGTAGAATGTTGTCATAATTTTGGATAGGTAATTGTGGCAGTTAAAGTCCGCATGGAAGCTGTGACCAGTTTGTTTGTCTGTATTGTGACGCATTTAGAGAAAGCGAATATGAATGAGAAAAATGGTGGATTGCCTTGTTTTTTCTACCGCGAGCTGATTGGATGTATAAAGTAGATTTTGGAAAGATCAGCAAAGGGGTTTTGGAAGAGTTATTGCAACCAAACAGACACCCTCCTCCTCACAATTTATGTTTCTTGTCAAACTGACAGTTGGACAATACCTCAGATAGACTAATCTGAGAAATTCACTGAAAACAAACAGCAAGGGCAAACGTTTTTATCTAATGACATGCACAGATGAATTGTTCACCTTCAAAAACTAACAATGTGAGCTAACAAAATCATATGGCTAGTTTGAATTCATTTGTACTTTAAAAGATGCTAACTTGGTATCCAAAAATAGCCAGAAATGAGTTACACCACTACACCATTACACGACCAGCCAGCAAGCCTGTGCCTTTAAAACAACATAGGACTAGTTCATGCTAGTTTTTTACTCCACATTCTTATTCTACCATCTGAATGTTGCATCAGAAATCAGTGGTGCATTCCAACTGAGGTTTATTATCCTCTGAAGGGCACTTCCAAGTGAAAACAATTATATTTATCTGCCATTTTGAAGTGTCATTCCAATCGAAGTGCACAAACTGGTCACTTTGAAGAAACTTTAGAATGAAGGATTTTGCAGAGTTAACTGATATACACTCATGATCCTTTGCGCAGGATGTTTATTTTCTTTCAGAAGGGCCTATGCCCTAATCCCTTCAAAGTTTCAACTCTAAAGGCTAAAACCGAAGAGATTAAGGGTATAAGATGAGCCCTTTCAATGGAATGCAGTGCAATCTTATCATATCAAGCAACATTTTTCAACCTGACAGGAGCATCTTCGGCTGCTGTAGCTTATCTGCTTCAAGGTCAATGTCTTGTGTATTTACAGATACTCTTCTGGCAGACTTTGTTTGTACAGAGTGGTTAATTCTTCCCTTTTTGACGCTTGCTTCGAATCTGACCTACATGCCTAAAATGCTTTGAGTTGCTGCCATTTGATTGGTTGATTAAAATTATTGGCCTAATACCTAGTTTTAACAGGTACACCTAATAAGTGGTTGATAAGAGTACTAAAACTTCATATTCACATTAAAGGGGTAGTTCACCCAAAAAATGTGATTGTCATGAGTTACGTATCCTCCATTTGTTCCAAAAGTGTTTGAGTTTCTTTTTACTGTTGAACACAATGAAGATATACTGAAGAATGTTGGAAAGCTGCAGCCATTGAATTCCATATCATGTGTTACCTACTATAGATGTCAATGGGCTGCTGGTTACCGCCATTCTTTAGTAAATCTCGAGGCGAACTATCCCTTTAATACTTTGCATTTTACTGTTTGTAAACAATTGTCTTATTTGTGGACCATGTAGTCTCCTGGGGAATTTTAGAAGAGTAACTACAATAAATTATGCATTACCGAGACCTCCTGAGGTATGAAAAAAATGCAAAAATTACCATTTGCTGGTAAGTAGTGCATCTAAAATAAAAGATTTCTCATGACTTGAGGGAATTATTCATTTATGTAAGAAAAAGCCCTGAAAAGTAAAGCTTACAGCAAAAGGACCAAGCTCAGTTTACCTAGTAATAAGTATTACACTTCAAATGAATGCCTAGAGCAACTCAAGAATGTCTTTTACAGTTTCACACACCCTTAGCAACTTATTGAAATCTGCCCTGTTCAAGTTTACAAGGTGAGCACAGCTGCAGGGCCTTGTTTAACATAACCTCGGCTCAATTTCAGCACCACTATTGCAGACGGCATCACATTTACTCCAAATAGCAAAGTAAATAACCCTTTAAACCAGCGCTGAGCAGCATCCTGATAGACTGTCAACAGACTCTACAGCTGCTCAGGTCCACAAAGCTGTTTTGGCCTAGCAAAATTAACGAGTAAACTCTCTGAGGGGTGGAGAGATGTGTTTTAGATTGCATTTATAATGTGTTAAAGTTTATAAATGCTGGGTGTTTAAGGGCCATTTCGGGTCATGATACCAGTAAACAGCCGTCATACTTCTCATCAGCGACATGCATCTAAACAGTCTCTGGGTCATTGCATGTATGACTTTGACATCATCTTGGCCACTTTTATGGCTTCCAAACAGTTTGCTCCAATTATAAATCGCCCATTCTTTAGGTAGTTCATTATGATGTTATTTACCTTCTATGTGCAATTTGATTGGACATCCAGGACAGATTTTTCCAATCCCCATAGACAAGAAATAATAAAGTAGTGACTGCATGTTGAAGGAAAGTAGTGGAGTAAAGTACCGATACAACACTAAAAATGTACTCAAGGCAAAGTAAAAGTACTAATTTTAAAACTACTAAGTAAATTACTAAAGAAATAATTACTATTATTTCTGAGAAAAACTACTCCAATACAGTAGTTTTGAGTATTTGTAATTGTTACTTTACACCACCTGTTTATAGGTTGAAAAATGTTCAAAAACACAGCCAAACTATATTCTCCAGTTTATTTTTTTAAAGTGCGACTCAAAACATCCTTTCAGCATGTGAAACAATTCTGAAACAACAATTTCAGCATCTTTAGGCATGTGCAATAATATTAAAATATAGAACTAAAAACTACAAATGAATGATTAAATAATATGCATTCCTTCAGGATACACCAAGTCACAATGTAACTTGATGCTCTTTGCTGTGCAATACAACAGTACAGTAACTCACTCAATGCACAACAGCACCTAGCGATGGTGAATAATGTCTAATGCAACAAACGCCACTGCTTCAAAGGAGCCAACATGCCCCCGCAAGACATAATGCCCTAGAAAAAAATGTATAAAGCAGATTGTTGATTGTCTGATGCCTCTACCGAAAATAGATTTAAATTCCCTTTATGTGTTAATTAAGGAAGCATTTACAAATATTGTCACCAGGGACCTGCCCCTGTCTTTTCAAAAAGAACCTAGTAGAGGAAAAATAATAAGGCAGATATAATTCATGACAAAGATAAAAAAAAAACATGGATTAATCAGACTTTCAAGTAATTCCGAACAACAAAAAACTTGCAGAAAGATGCCCTTGCATTCAAACATGGCCTTTAAAATAAAACATGCCTGATTTCCTTCAATTGGATGGAATGTTTTCCAACACTAAGCAATATCTACAAACTTAACCTGTAAGTAACCTGAAAAGATTAGCATTTACGCTAATACAAAGTGTAAATCAGTAATACGTGATCCCATTGAAGTCACTTAAGAGAACATATATGGAATATGTAAAGCTAGACTAGGACCACTTACCAGTTAACTACTTATTTTCAGACAGGATGGATGGATTCTGTTACATACACACACAAACCCTGATGACAAGATGTTTCTCAGTTCAGTAGCTTCATGAACAATGGCATATAATGTGATTTTGGCCACATACACACTGTAAAGTTTTAAGCTAATTGAATTGCTAATTAAAGGTTTACCCAAAATGTACTGTTTAACCAAAAGTGTACGTTTACTCACACTACACCAACCAAACCAGTTTAAACTCCTTCTTCTGTTGAACACACAAACAACAACAAACAAAAAGGATATTTTGAAGACTATTGATATTCATAGTAGTAAAGTCTTCAAAATCTCTTCTTTAGTGTTTGGAACAGGTTTGGAACAAGTGGAGGGTGAGAAAATGATGATAGAATATACATTTTTGGGTGAACTATTCCTTTTAATACATCAAAAAACTTGTATACTTTTTTGCTGGTGGTTCAAACTACTTAAGTAAAATTGTTTAATTGGATTAAACACAAAACAGTTAACTTGAGACAATATTAAGGAATTGTGTGGAATTTTTACAGTGTACGTTGAATCCCCTAGTGACTGCCACAGCGGAATGAACCGCCAACTTATCCAGCATATGTTTTACGCAGCGGATACCCTTTCAACTGCAACCCATAACTGGGAAACATCCATACACCTCCATTCACACACATAAACTACGGACAACTTAGCCTACCCAATTCACCTATACCGCATGTCATGGACTGTGGGGAAAACCGGAGAACCCGGAGGAAACCCACGAGCAGAACATGCAAACTCCACACAGAAATAACCAACTAATCCAGCCGAGGCTCGAACCAGCGACCTTCCTGCTGTGAGGCAATCATGCTACCCACGGCACCACCGTGACGCCCTTCACTATTTTAAACTTTAGTAATATGACAGGTGGTTATTTTGATAAGATCTGCCAACATTAATAGTCAAGACCTACTGTAGCTCATTCCCTGTAATTTCTTGCACCATACATAAACAAGAGACACATAACTCCAGGGTTTATGCATGGTGCATTTAATCCATGTTTATATATGTCAATTAAGCAACACTATGTAACTTTTCTTGCGTTGCATCTTGCATTTTCTTGAATGCAGAAACCTCATTTGGAAACCATTTCAACTGACAAGGTAAAGTAGCATGTTACACGTAATGTCCTAATAGCCTATACACAGGGCATTGCCATAGGTTTATAATGCTGTAAAGTAAAATCCTCCTTATTTGAATAACTGTTCAGATGTGACTGAGTGTATGCTCATCTCACATTGATTCTTGTTTGGGCTTGTGTCTGATCACATTCCCTCTTTGCTGGCTTTGCCATTGTGTTGGTTTTGGAACTTGCATAATTAGATCATTTCAACTTATACTAACTGTAGCTGTTACTTAACTCCACCTCGGCCATGAGCTGAGCAGTCAAATAGGATGAAGATCCTGGATTAACATCTATGTTGATCCTGGAACATCATTCCTGTTTGAAAATGTAATCCATACCTAATCCCAACCATAAACCTACCCACTATTTTTCCCCAAATCTTAGGGGATAAATAGTTGGATAACAGTGATGTAGAATCACATAATCCTAACAGTAAGCCTTATTTTAACATAAACTGTAAACGTATCCCTGAAATCTGATTTGCTCATTGGAATGTTTCAGGGCTAACATGGATGTTGATCCAAGAACATCCAAGAACAGTAAATATATGACGTATGCCATATAGCAGATCACACTATTCCACTCAGACATTTCTATATATTTCTATGGTTTAGCTGAAGGGTTTATAATCGCCCAAGTACCCAAAGTGGCAAGTGTGGTTTTAGGAGACAGGAGGCTGTTCAGGTATGACTCGAAAGTTATTTCAGCAATAATAGTTCACCCAAAAAATGAAAAATTGACCTTTATGGGTTTTTTTTTGAACACAAAAGAAAATATTTTTAAAGAGCCCCTATTATGGGTTTTTGAAAATGACTTTTGATGCAGTGTGTAACACAGCACTAAGTGAATGAAAACATCCAGCTGAGGCTTAAATCTGAAAGTGCGCCGCGTTTAAAACTATTGATTCTTAACGGAAATAGTCGACTCAGAGTCGAATGAATGAATCGAGTTAGGTTTGGATCTTTTGCTTGAATGCATCAACGTCGATACTGTACATTAATAAAATATGTAGTTCCAGATCGGGTACAATGTGAACGCACTTTCCCTTTAGACACTAGGAGCACGGGGATCACAGGACTGATCATGACGCAAAGATGACGATCACTGACAGAATGTGGGGATGTTCCTGTCGTTTTTCAGATTTTTGATACAATAACCTACGCTGCGACGTGGGATTCGCTGGCTATTTGCTATTAACGCAAGGAGCAGCAGAGACTATTATGTATGGGACTTTGTCAGACTTTGACAGTGACTTTGTCAGTAACTCTTGCAGTTCACATGGACCAGTTTCTTCTATCTCCAGAGCATAACATGTAAGTGTAATTAATATTGTTGCCTCGTTTTCTGTAGTTTGCAAAATATGGGTTTAATTGTGTGTTATAAGTTGTAATCGCCCTGCACGGCTTGTAATCATGTATCTATTATAGATCAGTGCTTGTATTGTCTCTCTTAGGCTAAACATTTATGGCTATTCACATATTGTGCCCAAAACCACAATGAAAACGTGACGCATGCTTCTTCTTTTAACGATTTAAATGTGTTTCTGAACTTGCAATCCTCTGGCGTTCATCCTTGCTATGGCCACCATCAGCTGTTCCTCACACACGCAAAGATAAGTTGCAGTGGTTAATTTACAATTTACAATGCGTGGTTAATTCACAAAATAGTTCAACTCTTGCCACTGTGTGGATTAATACTGAATATGTGTCGTTGTTATTACTTGGGGTTAGCGTTAACAGTAGAGTAATATGCTGGTGTTTAACTGCATTGCTTTCTTGCATTCCTGCATTGGGCTCTCCACATACTCTCTGGCTGCAACTTCATAGCCGTGGTGGGCATTTCTCTCTATCTTGCGCTGAACGCAGTCAAAATCCGGACTCTTTAAGAAAGCTGGAAACCTGTATCCATAGTAGGAAAGGCCAATACACTATATCAGTGGTTACAGGTTTCCAGCTTTCCTCAAGATATCTTCTTTTTTGTTTAACAGGAGAAGAAACTCCCCAGAATGTAGATGACAACAGAATAATCATTTTTGGTGAAGCATTATTGCTGAAATAATTTGATTCATTATTTTGAGGTTAAAGAAGCTACATAATGTTGCTTTAACAACTAGTTGTTCAGTTTAGTTCTACACACTGTGTAAAATTTATCACTGGGACAATAAATTCCAGAAACAATTGCGATGCATTCTGAAAGATCTGAAAACAGCTGACGCGTAATGAGTTTTTGATTTGACTTATCGTCTCAACCCTAGTAAAATTTCTGTAAATGCATTTGTTACAATCTAATTTACTGTTAATCTGATTGCTGAATATGCTTGCCACTCTCATAAACAACTTAATTTAGCTACAGTGAGTATGTGGCCATTGTGTGATATACAAATGTTTTGCAATAAATTACCTTCAGTCGGTATTTCAGGTATTCATATCTATAGTAGATCTCAGTTAACTTGACAGCAGAGTACACTAACAATACATTATGCTCTTTATGGACATGTTTTTGAAAAGTTAATGTGTCGAGGTTCCAGACACGGAAATGAAGGAAGCCTCATCGCTCCAATGATCCATTCGAGTTAGCAATAGGTGAGCTGGAGACAATATCATCAGGAAACAGTTCAGTCTTATCCTCTCTGAATGAGGCTGCCTGGTCGGACACAGAGGCAAAGGAGAGGTGATCGTGATCTACGATATTAAGCTGGTCCTCTGTTTTTTGTTTCCTCAGGTAGAACATCTTCCTGAGCTTTTTCAGCTGCTGAAGCTCACAGAAGGTTTCCAGAACCACCAACATAGCGATCAAGCCCAATATCAGGTAGACTGTAAGTGAGAGAGACGGATAGAGTTAAAGAGAGTAATGTTGAGTTTTTGTTAGGGGGGAAATAAATAGTCAAATGCTAAGTTTGTAAGGTAACCTAAGCTAAAGTGCAAGCAAATTAAAGAAGTTAGGTTCAAAGTTAATGATCATTTTAATTGACCTGACCGCGTACACTAGTGTCCAAATGAGTTTCCAGTTTATTATTCCAATAGATTAATTGCTTTTTATTGTAATAAAACTGCAAAATTATTCTGCTTTTACTGTATTTTCTATCAAAAATTAACATTGGTGAAAATAAGATCTCTCAGAAATATAAAAACAATTCAACTAAATTCTCTGCATTTAGCATTTATAGTTATGCTTGAATATATATTTTTAAAATTTTATTCTGTAGTTACGATTAAAGTTTAATTAGTTATTTTTGTTTCACACTGTATTGTGTCTTTTCCTTTGTCCAGCCTTTAACTTTATTCTTGTCGAAATGTCCACGTATTCTTGCAACTTTTTGAGAGTTTCAGCTTGTAGGAGTGGCCTGCCTATTTATTTTGACTACTTTTGACTTTGTTTATGTTTAGGGAAAAAGGTAAGCTTCCTGTATTTTTCTTTAAAGACTTACAGGTTATTTAGATGATTTACTTTGCAGATTATTTTGTTTGTTTTTTTGGCCAGTGGCCACCCTGAAAGATGCTTATTTAAATTGCTACTTTATACAAGTTAAAAATCTGATTTGATAGACGAGACCCACAGAACCATCAAGATTTTTACACTGTTGACGTCTGTGAAAAACTCACACCTGAGCAACCCATGTGACTTCATTCTCCATATGAGAGGTGTCTTTAAGCTGCCATCACCAATAAAAAGCCTTTTATATAAAGTATTTAATACATTTCAGTAGTTCAGTACTTTCTCCTTGTCAGTTCATTGTAATTACACATAACTAATTTTTCAGATTTTTTTTTGTTTTGTTTATATTTATGCTTGTATTGTTTGAGTATTTACCAAAATCTGGTTCAATTCCATGTCAACAGCTCCTTTAGAAATATTATTCCCAGGAAAAAAACATGAGATGTTCAATACTTATTTTCCCTGCTGTAACTACTGTGTGTATTACTTTAGTTTGTTTGTTGCTTAGTTTTGATGCTGTTCTGTATTGTTAACTTTTTTAAAAAAAAAAGCTAAATAAAAATACATAATAATAAAAAAGAAAGTATATAAAACAGGTATATACTGTAATAAACAAATAATAGCTTAGTTTTAGATTAAATGTTATAACAGCTTGCCATATTTGTCACTGACTGTGACTCTTTCTGTGCAGATTGGAGACAGCGATGCAGGCTGGACTTTAGGTTACATGCTTAACCTGACCAACATGATCCCGGCTGAAGATCCAGACAAGCCACTGATGCCTCATGGTGGATACGTCACATTTATGCTCCTCTTCTCACTTCTAATACTCGTCCTCATCATTATGGCCTACTTGTATTTCCGTCGCTCTACTAAAACAGCCCAGAAAGACATTATTTAGACAGAAATACTGTGCTGTGATCTCTTGGATTTGTTTTTAATCTCTGCAGAATATTAATAGATTACTTTGTCCGAACGGTTTTACATTTCAAAGAATCCGTACCTCATGTGAAGGACAAGCAGGTTTTAGGAGAAAAATGGGTTTCTAGTTCCACCGCAGCTGAAGGGACATTAAACTCTTTGCCCATTTCTTTGTGACCACTTTAAATGTTCTTAAAAATCAAGTCAGGTTTTAGCTTTTGGGGACTGGGTGGAAAAGGGTTGCTGAGCTTCCTTCAAACGAAAAGTGCACTGACATTGGATGTATTGTGTGCGTTTAATCTGAAACGAAGGTCTCCCAATTTATGCAAAGAAAAGCACACATCTTGATGCCAGTTTGTTGTCGTTGTCATAAATCTTTTTTGCTTTGTTCAAATGAATCACTGGGTATCAATCTTTAAACATGTAATTTCAGCATAGCACATTTTTGATGAATTGAAAAATGTGAGGCCATTTTAAGTCATTGCATGCTTGTTTTCTGTCAGTTTGTTTCACCATATGTTTTGTAATACCACAATGTAACAGAAAAGTTAAAGTAATCATTTGTTCATGTCTGCTTCTGTAAGGCACATTCCAGATATGAAAAACCTGTATGCTCTGAGTTGATGTGTAAAATTATGTGAGATGTTGTGTTTATGTATTTTATGTACAATTGTAGCAAATTTTTTATTAAATGTACTTTTTTCATTTGTTTTCTAAAGGGTCTCTTACACTCACCAAGGCTGCATTTATCATTTAAAATATATACAAATACAACAATATTAAGTAATTTTCAAATGTAAAAAAAAATCTTCTTTTATTTTCATATTTAACTTATAGTAAATATATAACTAATAATAATAATAATGATTAAAAACAGTATATAAAATTAAATTGTGCTACTTGATAGGGGTGAGCAGGGACAAAAGTACACCGTAAAACCCCAAAAGTTAAGGTAACAAACCATTTAAGTTTAAAAGCTAATCCTAATGAGTACTGTCAATTTAATCTATTTGAGTAAACGAAGCAATTTGAGCACAGTAAAACCTGATAAATGAAGAGAACTCAAACCAACTGAGTACTGGAAAACTCAAGGCAACTCAAACTGTTTGAGAAAACCGATAGCAACAAACCATTTGAGTTAAAAAAAAACAACTAATCTACATGAGTACTGTGAACTTCGTTGAAGTAATGAGGTATTTAATTAACTCATTACCTTTAACACTGAGCTCAAAACTCTTTCAAATGAGTAGAATTAACTTTCAGTTAATTTTGAGTTAACTACACTCATTTTATTTGATAAAGTGGACTGTTAGATAGATACCAAGTTAGATATTGATAAAGAATGAAAATCCAGTTTTTAACTTTTCTATTTCTATTTATTTTTTTAGACACACAATACCATTTAAGAACCGTTAGGAAATCAACATTTGGTAGATAAAAAAAAAAAAAAATCACAACAATTAAAACCATTTGTTACTTTATACAATTGACATAATATAGAATTGTTTTAATAGAATCTTTATACAATATTTTTTCATGTGACGGTATGCATGAGATGGGCTTATAAATAGATTCTTGATTATTATTGCTATTGAGAAGTAACAAAAATCCTTACAAAGGTTTACATCAAGCCTTAATTCCACAGGAATATTTGAACTTAATATTGCCACTGATAAAGATACAACGTACTGTAGGATATTAATCTGATGATAAATCAATAGCAATAGCCTTTCTACAGATTACACAAGAGGCAAAAACACTGGCAGATACATATTAATGATATATAGAACCAGTGTGAGAGTACAGCTGGGTTTATTCATTAGAAATAGTACTTTTTGCTGTGAATATATTGGCAAATATATACGGTAACACTTTAGTTTAGGTCGCAATTCACACTACTGGCTGATTACCTGTCTATTATTAAAATATTAACAGTTCATTAGTAGTTATAAAGTATGATATTATTCTGCATTCCTAATCCCAAAACCTAAACCCAATTTCTACCTTACTATTAATAAGCAGCTAATTGGTCATTTATTAAGCTTGTTAGTTCATGGTTTGTTAATACCGTGAATTGTGACCTAAACTAAAGTGTTACCAAATATACTTCAAGCGACAATTAAATACGTATATTCCCAAACTCACATGGTGGTGCTTAAAAAAATAACTTACTCATCAATGACTGTACAGAAATACTCAAATCCTAAAGCTTTGCATAGAATTAGTCAGTGTTTTCTGATCTATTCTAGGTATACTGTAGCACCTTCCTTTATTGACATTTTACCTCTCTGCGTAGTTATTCCTATTCAATTACCTGATGCGCATCATGTATGTCCAAGAGAGTCATTTAAGAAGTCATTTACCAATACGATGCTCGTGGTACGAATCAAACGCGGATTCAACGGACACCGGTAGTTTTGGAGTTGCACTTTTTGGCCTCTCTGGTTCGTATGTGAAGCGTCTCTGAGTGTTTGTCTCTGGCGCTCTCTTGTGGTTGTCCTCGGTTGTACAGGATTGATCGCAATTGCGGCAGGCACTGGTCCCAGTCCTCGGGCAGCAGGAGCAAAAGGAAGCCCAAACAGATGATGGACACCGCAATGACGCGCACGCTGTTGAGCTGGATCTCATACATGTAGCGATCTATAACTAGAAGATGGAGTAGATAAAGTACGTTACGTTTGAATAATTAATTAATGACCATTTAAAAAAAAGAGATTTATTTGCACTACCATTCAAAAAGTCTAGGATTAGTAATTGTTGGTATGATTAATACGTTAACATTGTAAAAGTAAATCATCATATTAAAATATTTTTTAAAGATCAAGTGATGCTGTCAAATGCATTATTGCTGCCAAAAACATGCTGCTTCACCATCATAGTAGTAAAACAGTCAATATCCGTATGGTAACACTTTATAATAAGGTTGTATTAGGTCATTTTAAATAATGCATTTACTAACATGAACAAACAATGATCAATACATTTATTACAGTATTTCTTCATGTTAGTTAACACTAGTTAAAGAAAATGCAGATGCTCAAAGTTCAACGTTAACAAGCATGAATTTGGATGTTAATAATGCATGGTAAATGTTGATTGATATAATTTAATTAATTCAAGAGTTCACACTTAGCTGATCATTGATTATAAGCTTGTTTGGCATGCTGTCCTGGGCTCCCCCTGGGTTTGCAGGGAGAGAGGGGAGATTGAGCTCAGGTAGATCTCGAGAACTCTCCCATTTATTTGTGGCTAATGATGAATTGCTTTATGATGGAAAAATACTGTTATACTGTAATAATAATACTGGCTAGGACCTTGACTATGGTGGCAATTTAGTTTAGTCCATTTACGTATGACACATGTCTTTGGACAGTGGGAGGATACCGGGGAATCCGGCGGAAACCCACACAAGCATGTGTAGAACATGTCAACTCCACACAGAAATGTTGACTGGCCTGGTAAGGATTAGGAAAAAAAAGGGAGGAATAGGGAAGGAAGCGGGGATTCTTCAAGATGAAGATGACTGTGATATGAAGACTATGGTTATTTATAGTGATTTGGGAATCATCTGATTGGAGCATCATGTATTTGCGAATGTGGGTCCAGTTGTGGTCCATCATAAGCATGTCATCCTCTTGAAATTAGTTTATAAATAAACTTCACACAAAAAAAAGTTTATAAAACAATAAATATGATTTATAAATGGTGTATAGTTCATAATTAATTCATGGCATGTTAACACATTAACTAATGAAACCTTACAGTAAAGTATGATCAACTGTATTTTATAAATGTAGCTTTGAACTAGTTTTGAACATTTTTTTTTTCAAAAACACCAAGAAAAAAATAAATAAACAAACAAATTACTGACTTGAAACTACTTTAAACAGTTGTATTTATTGTGGGGTTAAATGAGTAAAATGTAATTAAAAAAGAGGAATGAGAAGTGCCATCTGACATTTTCCCTCAAAATGAGCATATTATCAGCCTCCTTTGTTTATGTTGAGTTATTTCACTCTGAAGACCATGAAAAAAATGTATTCGTTGCCATAAAAGTGAAAATGCTCATTTTAGAACATTTCAGTTTGTATGTTTTAAATGTTAGATTTTTTTGTTAGCTTTTTTTTCTTCAATTCAGTGAACTTGAATGGTGACCAAAGTTGTCTAAATCCAGAGCTCCACATCTTCACATTCCACTAAAATTCTCCTATTTGATTGATGACAAAATGCATTAAGTGTTTAAAAAATGCATTTGAACTTTTCTGTAAAAACACAGTAGTTTAATTTTCTGCACATTTATAGTAAATGTCATGTTTTATTTATTCATTTGTTCATTTTTTTGTTGCTATATTTGCAGATTGATAGCTCCTAGTCACCACTTCCATTTAATAGAAAAGAGCAGCACTTATATGCTTTTATATGTAACAACATAAAGCTTAGTCAATGATGATCAAAACATTTTTGATGGAGCTTTCACTTTAAAATCAGCAACTGGTTCCAGTATGACTCACCAGCATTGACAGGCACACTGAGGACAACACCCAGAGAAATCAGAGTAGGAAGTGTTATTAAAACACCACAATTCAACAGGAAGTTGAACACTAGGAGTGCAACCAAAGAAGCATGGGTAATTAAACAATGACATTAGAAGAGAAGATACCAAGTTTACAGAATGTACCAAGTTTGTGTTTGTGTATTTGTGCCCATCCTCTTACCCAGCAGTAAAGCGGACATGCCACAGATGCTTGGCCACGGTAAATCTCTGGGTGAAATGAAGTCCTCGGCCCCTGTGAGCAGCAGGATGAGAGGTACAGCGCTAATGAAGACCCAAATTAGCTCCGCCGAGAATGGTAAGATACACCGCTGCTTCACCCAGCTTCGCACTACCCAGAACAAGCTTTGAAAAGGACCTGAAGAAACACATAATTGAATACTCATTTGGTCAGAGTTGTATTACACTCTAAATGTGTTTGTTGGGCTTAATAAGCTCCCTTACTTTGTAAATAGCTGCTGTTGATGCAGACCCAACCACAAGAGAGATGCCAATCACAGAGTAACTGTGGAAACCATCTGCATATGTCATCATCACAATCCCACCGATGGCTAAAACGGCCGCCACAATCTGTGTTGAGATAGAATACATACTGTACGAATGATGTCATTCACTCAGTTGTGACATTTTCAATGCAAAAATTACATTGTTTGTTATGACAACTTGACAATACCAAGACAACAAAACTTGTCATAAATCTGTCATAAACATGAATGTCATAAGGCCATTATAAATGTTATTTTATAACAGCCTTATTATTTTCTTAAATGTTGATACATACAAGCTGAATTTGTCACTAAAATATTGTTACTATATTGATATTAATGACGAAAAAATTTTTTGATGGAGTATTGACACTTTTAATAAGACATTTTTAATGGCAAATAGTTTGTTGCTCTGAAAAAGTGATCAGAAAAATATACATGACACAATTATAATGGCTTCATAACAATCATGTTTTTGACAGATTTATGACAAGCTGTTAAGGTCAAGTTTTCATGACAAAGATAAGATCAGTCGTCATGTATTTGTTTAAAGTGTGTCAAGTTGTCATAACTGTCATCTTTGCATTTAAAATTACATAACTGAGCAAATGACACTTAAGTTGTCATAAGCATGAATAAAATCTCATTCACGTTCATGACGTGTCATGTCATGATTAAAAAGGTTTCATGACCGGAAAATCTAATAGATTAGTTTAACTCCAAAAAACAAAACAAATTTAAAATTTGTTTTAATTGTAATAAAATGGTAATGCTAAAAAAAAAGATCCCAAGGAATACTTCTTATTTTAATTCAATTCAATTCCATTCACCTTATTCTTCGTCTATGAGCAGGCGCAGCCATTTGAATTTTTTTTGGCTCAAGACTTTTGGTCTCATTCACTTCATTCATTTTTAGACGTTAAAAACAGCTCATTCAGCTGCTTGATGTTGTGAACTGATATTTTCTCATTATATTATTCTACTTTGTCTGTATAATCATGCGCGAGTAGTTTGACTGTTTTCTGCAGTTTATTGTTCCTAGTTATTTCTCCCATAAGAAGCTGAATTGAATGTTCTAAAACAATGGCAAAAACGAGGGCACTTCAGCATGGAAGAATAATTTCAATAGGAGTTATATCAACAGTTCTTTTTTTAGAAAGCTCATTTTTTACGCAGTGGATGCCCTTCCAGCTGCAACCCATCACTGGAAAACATCCATACACTCTCATTCCCACATATACACTATGGACAATTTAGCTTACCCAACTCACCATCGCATGTCTTTGGACTTGTGGGGGAAACTGGAGCACCCGGAGGTAACACAGAAATGCCAACTGGCCCAGCAGAGGCTAGAACCAGTGACCTTCTTGCTGTGAGGCGACAGCGCTACCCACTCCGCCACCGTGCCACCTCCTCCTTATAATTATACATGCTAAAACAAACTAAAACATGCTAGCTATATGCTAAAGCCTGCTTATCAACATGCCCGTTATATACATGCTAAAATATGTTATCCATGAGGCAATACATGCTAGCAAAGTTTGAAACATGTTGACATCTGTTGATCGAGGCTAGTGTTAAAACATGCCACCAACATGCTAATGTTGGCAATGTGTTAAATCATGCTACAAGCATGCTTGTTACGGTCAAAACAGGATGATGATGAGGATGTATATTAAATACATACAATTGTTTAATTTTTTATTCTATATCTATCAAAAGGCAGCGTGCATCAGTGTATTTCTATGTATTTTGTATTTGTTTTGTGTTTTATTTTTGTGTGAAACAATTAAGTATAAAACTAATACTATATAAATTTATTGTTGTTGTGATTCAATTTAACAAATTTACCATCAATAAAGATGCTTATTCCATTTTGTTCATTTTCTTACAGGCAAGCTCCAACTCAGAAACTGGCAAGTTTCCCACTTACAACTATGACTTGGTGTCACCCATATGATCTTTCTAATGTAACCTTTATATCTTGTTAGCAACTTGTTATATTTATAACATATTGACAATCATAACAATATATTAAGCTACAAATCAATGTTTTAAAATGCAACTTTTTGTTAGGAGTTTGCATGTTCTCCCCGTGTTTGTGTGGGTTTTCTTCCAAGTGCTCTGGTATCCCCCACAGTCCAAAGACATGTGGTATAGGTGAATTGAGTTGCTAAATTGTCCGTAGTGTATGAGTGTGAATGAGTGTGTATGGATGTTTCCCAGTGATGTGTTGCAGCTGGAAGGGCATCCACTGCGTAAAACATATGCTGGATAAGTTGGCGGTTCATTCCGCTGTGGCGACCCCAGATTAATAAAGGGACTATGCCGAAAAGAAAATGAATGAATGAAATATTTGTTACTACTAAAATAATACTAAATGATACTAAAATAAAACTGAACCACAATAAAAGAATTTTGACATATTCTCACCCGCACTCCCATGAAGCGATCCCGCAGGACAATCCAAGATATGAGGAAGACAAGGCACGACTGCAGCAGAACAGCGCACAGGCATCAGTGGCAGGGATTCTGCGAAGGCCTTGCAGGTATAAGTAGCTGGTGAGAGTCCACAAGACTCCAAACGGAGCCACACGAGAGAGCAGCATCTTCAGTGACAAGCCGTCTTCTCCCAGAAACTGACAACACTCTCTGTTGTGAATCCACACACATGCAGATAAGAACTTTTTCCCCTTAGACATGAAATCCTCTAATTAGAGATGCGCATAAGACCTAAAACATGAATTAGTGCAGCAAATGGATTCTCAGGGGGCTTTGTCCCTATCACAAGTGGAAAATGCTATTTGCATGACACTAACAACTGCTATGTTACAGTTAAGTTAATAAACAGTTCAGTTAATAAACAAAAGCCTATAAATAGTCAGAATTTTCAATATTGTAGGCCAGATTAACTTATGATCATTAAATAATGATTATGCTAGAAAATAAAGCATCTGTGAAGTCTTCATCATTTGCTGCTGTGAAATAAAACACTCTGTCTATTCTTGAAGGGCACACTAAATATTTAAATAATAAACAATTATTCACAGAATTTTGAAGTGCCCATGATATCATTTTTGTGCATGTTTGATATCATAATATATTGAATTATTGAAAATGGCATGTCAAGACGGGGTCTAAAATATTTCAAATGTGTCCACATTCAACCATTTCCAGAGGCAGACAAAAAAATAACTCACCTGGTTTGCTTTTTTTAAAGGAAAACAAAGATTAGCACTGAATACATTCGAACAATTACAAAAGACTTTCCATCTGACCTTGTGTTTTGGAATATGTTTTGAGAAAGTGCACTGAAACAATGTTTCTATACTTTTCTGCGTTGTACTAAAACATACACACTATGAAAATTGTATCTGTATATCCACCTCCAATTAAATTGCTTGCTTTCTTAAAGTCGTGCAACAACATGGGTTCGCTCATTCAATAATGCTTGCACATTAGCACTCCAGTAAAAGTGCTGTAAAAGGTGACAAAATGAGGGAAGGGTCTCAGTGAAATCTGAACACAAGTGGACACAAAAGAGACATTTGATTGCATGTCAATACTAGATGAAAACATCATTGAAAACACAGATGGAAAACAAGAACTTTGAGAGATATTCACTATTTAAACTCAATAAAATCATCCAATTTGAACCCAAACCAGTGAAATCATAATTTTGTTAAACTACACCTACTTCAGAAGTGATGCTTAGCACTAAAAGACAACCTTTAAAATAAGTATGCTGCGCTGACCTCATGAAAAGGCAAAATGCCATGGGACATTGTTAAGAAAATGAGGCTGGGGTCAAGTCCTCTATCTGAGCAGCACAGCGCAACAAAACTGCAAAGTCAACAGTCACAGTTCTGCAAGCCAAATTGAGGTGTCTGCATAAATCCAGACTATTACAAAGTGCAGCACTTTTGCAAAAAACTTCTCATATTGGCATGCAGTGAATTTCAGTATAGAATCAGAAAAAATAAATCTCCTTGTATAGACTGAAACGCAACCCATCTCACCTGAAGCGCTGTCTGGGGGTCTGTCTGTCCTTGCTCCAGCACAGGTGACCCAGGTAGTAGACGGGGAAGATGGCACAGTTCCAGGAGGTGGAGAACCAAGTGAGGGTGAATGGGATATTCAAGCGTCTAACAGTTATTTTGGCCAACTGAGTGCTTCCTGACCAAGACATGCAGATGCAGATGACCATAGCGACACCCCACAGTGCTCCGCGCAGATGCACCGCAGTCAAATGCAAACAGCAGCGGAGCCTCTGCAACCTGTCTGCACAATCTGATAAGGCTGTCCCTGTAGCAGAATGACCATCCACCTTCACTTCCACCTTCTCACTGCTGGACTGCTCCTCCCCTGCAGATACACACAATATTGCATAATACAAAGTCATTCAACGCATTCAAACGCATCGCTTCTTTCAGATAAAAACTTTCATGCAGTGCTACTGGATAAATCTGCATAACAAATCTGATGCTGACAAAGCTGAAATCCAGTACATGAGCAATTAAAGTACCTTTGTAATCTCTTCATGTAAAACTTGAACATTGATTTTTTTGTAACAAACTGCAGAATAAAAGTTTTTTTTAAATACTATAATACTATAAGACTTTTTAAATAATATTAGATTAAATAAACATTTAAATTATAGGTGATATATGAATATTATATATAGTTCAGGTTTAGACAATTTAGTTTTGTTTTTTTATTATTTACAGAAATACCTCTCACCTACCGGCCAGTGATCTTTAAGTTGAAAGTGATATACATAGGGCTGGGTGATCTTCCCAAAATATATACATACAGTTGAAGTCAGAACTATTAGCCCCGCTAAATTATTAGCCCTCCTGTTCATTTTTTTTTTTGCCAATTTCTGTTTAACAGAGAGAAGATTTTTCAGAAAAAGTTCAGCACATTTCTAAATATAATAGTTTTAATAACTCATTTATTTTATCTGTGCCATGATGACAGTAAATAATATTTGACTAGATATTTTTCAAGACACTTCTATACAGCTTAAAGTGACATTTAAGGGCTTAACTAGGTTAATAAGGTTAACTAGGCAGGTTAGAGTAATTAGGCAAGTTATTGTATAACGATGGTTTGCTCTGTAGACAGACGAAAAAAAAAATAGCTTAAAGGGGCTAATAATTTTGACCTTAAAATGGTTGTTTAAAAATTAAAAACTGTTTTTATTCTTGCCAAAATAAAACAAATAAGACTTTCTCCAGAGGAAAAAAATATTATCAGAGATACTGTGAAAATTTCCTTGCTTTGTTAGACATCATTTGAGAAATATAAAAAATTAAAAAAAAATAAAAAAAAAATTAAAAGGGGGTTTAATAATTCTGAATTGTATATTATGTGTAAACTGTATATTATGATCTTACAACACACATCCATGATTCACAATCAAAAGTTCTTTGTATACTTATCTGTTTTCTGTCAATTCGTATACACACTGAGACACTTTGGAAACACACCTGTTCTCGTAATGGTTTGACGCACATGTGATAACTCTATGTCCGTTGTTTTATAAAAGCCATGCCCTATTGTAGAATGCATTTTAATTGTCATGTTATACCTTTTGACTAATTTTTAACTTAAGCTTTCAAGGAAGGGCAAAAAGTGCACCACTTCAAAGGAAAGGAACCACATAGGGCACATATTAAAGACACATGGAAGCTTCCACCATGGATATATCTATCTATCTATCTATCTATCTATCTATCTATCTATCTATCTATCTATCTATCTATCTATCTATCTATCTATCTATCTATCTATCTATATATATATATATATATATATATATATATATATACACATACTTTATTTCACAATTTTGACATTTACTGTGTTCTCAGAATTGCAATATTTAATGCCAAAAAATAAAGCCTTAAACTATAAATTAGCATGTGCTTGAAAGTCACAATGCTGAAAGAGCATAACTATTCAGTTGAGCAATATAATATTTACTGCCAGATATAAAACAAACTATAAAAAGATAGAAAAAAAGCCCTCAATAATTATTACAATTTTTGACAAGAAATATGACTTTAGGCGACGCAATGGCGCAGTAGGTAGTGCTGTCGCCTCACAGCAAGAAGGTCACTGGGTCGAGCCTTGGCTGTGTGGAGTTTGCATGTTCTCCCTGCATTTGCGTGGGTTTCCTCTGGGTGCTCCGGTTTCCCCCACAGTCCAAAGACATTCGGTACAGGTGAACTAGGTAGGTTAAATTGTCCGTAGCGTATGAGTGTGAATGAGTGTGTATGTGTTTCCCAGAGATGGGTTGCAGCTGGAAGGGCATCCGCTGCGTAAAACATGTGCTGGATAAGTTGGCGGTTCATTCCGCTGTAGCGACCCCAGATTAATAAAGGGACTAAGCCTAAAAGAAAATGAATGAATGAATATGACTTTAAAATAAATTAAGATACAAAAATTTTAGCAATCAGCTGTGCATGGCACTGAAGACACTGAACTGTAAAATAGTTTCTTTAAGGCCGTTCATTACTCCTTCTTTTTGTCTTTTTTATCTTCATGGCTTATAGATGGACATTCAGTATGTACAGACCTGAACCTGAAGGACAGAACTGTCAGTACAAGGAGGACAAGGAGGCAGACAGACTGTCACCAAACAACAGTCAGTCAACAGAACGAATGTCTCATTATCATAGACTGTGGTCTGATGGTTAATGCAATCCGAGTGCTGCAGACATTGACCCGAATATCAGAAGGTGATGCTTCAGTGGTTAAAGATTTGGCCTTTAAAGCCTATACTGTAATTAAATATGATCTATTATAGTACATCTATCCATTAATAAAAATAAGCTGAACTGCCCACACTTGGGCACTTAAAAAGACTTTATATAAATTATATAAATTAAATATTACAATATTATTACTATATATACCATGCATACCGTGCAAACATCTTTAAATTGAAACAAACAAAAAAAAACTTAGATACACTACTACTTTTAAATAGTTATTAGAGGAAATATGTAACAGCAAATACAAACAAACCAATAATATCTATTGGTGATCACCTTTATTGCTCTTAATACTCAAAAACCTTATTTAAAGGGACAGTTCACAAAAATATGAAAATTCTGCCATCATTTACATATCTGTTTGAGTTTCTTTCTTCTGTTGAACACAAAATAAAGATATACTGAAGGATTTTGTCAGAAAACAGCACGACTTCCATATTTTTTGTTCTTACTGTACACTGTAAAAAAATCCTGGTTGCCTTAAATTTTTAAGCTGAATCAACTTAACCTTATGAGTTCATTGAACTTATATTCTGTTAAACTGACCTAAAAACAACGTGCACGACTTATAAAATTAAGTTAGAACATGATTAACTTAGCTTAATAAGTTACAATAAACTAAAAACATATGTTGGCATGATTAATTGCACATATAAGTTTTTACAGTGTAGATGTCAAAGGCTAACAGTTTCCAACATTCTTTAGAATATCCTGAAGAAAGAAATATTTATAAAAGTCTGAAAACAACTTGGGGTAAATGGGGAGGAAATTCCCATTTTTGGGTGAACTATCCCTTTAAGGAGCTTATGTACTGTTTAAACTTCAATGAGTTCAATATTAATATCCAACTTGACAGCCACAGCTTTGACAGTCTTCTGTTATATACAGATCGAATGACTAACAATATGATGTATCAATTATTTGCATAAAATATTGATGGCCCCATACACTTTTATTTATGAAAGTGCGAATTTCACAGAGCATTTTAATGTTCGCATTATACTTTGGTTGCATGTTTGAGTTAATAAAAATATAGATTGATTAATATTTCACTGAACTGAAATTGTACGGCACAATTTTTTGAAGTATCGCCAAATATTTTATCACCGGCTATGAGTATCAATATTGTAATGTATTGTAATATTTAGGACTATGTGATATTTAGTTTTTTATTTTTAATAAAGCTGCAAAAATGTTAACAATTCGGTGTGTTTCTGTCAATATGGGGTGCTGTGTGTACATTAATGAGGAAAAAATGAACTTGATGATTTTAGCAAATGGCTGCAATTTAACAAAGAGTGACAAATTTAAGGGGGTCTGAATTCTTTCTGTACCCACTGTATATATATATATACTGTAGTATCCTACTCTTTACACCTATAGACATTATAATGTATGAATTTTTTATCCTCTCTGCTATATACTTCGGATTTTTGCAAAGACCCTGAATGTGCATGTTCTTCATGCTAAGATGCATTCAGTGGAGGAATGAAAATGAGAATTGAGAGAGACCTCGTCTGCCCCTGATGATTCAGCAAAAACAGCTCAGACTCAGTTACCTTCTCATGCATAGTAGAGTCACTGCCAGAGCTGCACATCATAACTCAGGCTGCATCGCTCAAATACAACAACAGATACATCAGGAGTCCCATTTCCTAAACACATATTTTCAGAGTGTGCAAAATGTTCTTGTTTATTTAGTACTGCACAGTATATACATAAATAAAGTAACTGCAAAGTCTCTTCGTCTACAAATGATCTGACTCGACGGTTTATAAAACAGATGATAGATTTGGCCATTTGTGCCTCTGTCAACAGTATTCTTCAGTGTGGCCACAAACAAAATGTTACAGAGAGAGAGAGATTGTGCGTGGGGATGTGGTGGAGCTCAGACTGATGCAGAGGTGTGAAGTTAGTCTATGATCGATGTGTTTACAAAATACAGCAGAGACATTCAACATCTCACATAACATCTACAAAAGTCCCTGTTTACACATATTAAAGAAATAGTTCATCCAAAACTGAAAATTCTGTTGTCACTTCCTTACCATTTACTCGTCACAAACCTTTTATCTTCTTTTTTCCCTATTAAACACAAAAGATGTAAACCTGTAACCATTGACTTGCATAACATTTGTTTTTTTCCAACAATGAAAGTCAATGGTTACGGGTTTGTAACATTCTTCTAAATGTTGTCTTTGTTGTGAACTATCCCTTTAACATGTGTACTGGTGGATTAGATCACAAGTAGATGAGAGAGACATTCATGATTACCACGTTTGACCACATTTCTGATTTTACAGAAGTTTCTGTTCTGATAACTGCAATACTACACTAAATACTGTGGGACTGATCAGACTGTTGTTCTTGGTGGTGTTTTTTTTGCACTTTTGTATAGTCTGCTAAATTTAATACAACTGTATATTTTAATAACCATTCAACTTACTTCCTATTAACCTGCATTTTATTTTGTATTATTTCTTTGTACACACAATAACCAATAGGAAACAAAACTGTTTAGTTAACATTCTTAAAAATAACTTCTTTTTTAATGACATTAGGATTAGTACTTTAAATGATGATAGAAAACATTTAGATTGACTTTTTCTTTAAGGGTTCTCATGTAATTTTCGCGTATAAACATCATAAATCAAGCGCAGTACCTCTGACAGATGCGCTCCACGGCTCATAGCCATAGTAGCCAGTGATCCTCAGTATCCGCTCTTCTATCGAGGCGTTTTGGATGTACTCGACGGATCTCGACGACTTTAACTCTTCATTCAGATCTTCATCAAGGACGAGGGATTTCAGCTGTCTGATCTGAGGACTGATATCTGACAGGCGGCGCGGACTCATGTCCGATGGCTTTCTCATTCCCCTGAAGTTGAAGAAGACGCATCAAAACAGCATGTTAGCAGTAAAGTACACGTTGGAGATACCAAAATGCATGTAAACAAACCGTCCACGCTGCGGCATGGCACTACTGCATTGTAGATAATTGCATTTAAAAAGCACTAAAAAGATGTATTTTAATTCAACGAGCTGCTCGTGCGCGCTCATTTTGGTGCAACTGTAGCCTAGTTTGTTGATTTTTTTTGCTAGCAACTCACTCTGACACAGAGATGTTCTGCTTCAGTCGACACTCTGATGAGCCCATTTTAAGAAGTGACTTAAGAATCAAGCGTTTATAAATTGTACAAAGTCAGAAGGACATCCAGAACGCTGAGGCGGATGGAGACACGAAGACACGACCACCTGTGAACCCAATGCGCCTGCGCTGACAAAAAACTTCATTCCCCTAGTTAATGTAAGCTTCCAATACATCCATATTCTACATCTTTTGATGGCATTTTCTTATCCACGTGGTATAATATTTGATCTTAATATTTGGTAATTGAGCTTAAACATATTCATTTAATTCTATGAAATATTTATGTAGTAGTCTCAAAGACGGTAGAAGTACTGTCTACATTTTTACAAAACATCCAAATTTCCACTTATACCTATGGAAGGAAATGAAAAATCTCTCTGGATTTACAATTTCAGGTCTAAAGTTTTGTAACATATAACTTTGTTTTATTCTGTACACTACTGACATTTCTTCCAAATGTAAAGATTTTTTTTTTTTTTTTGCTTAAAATACCAAAAAGGTCTGATGATGTTTATATTAATTTTCAAAGCATATGCTTTTTAGATGCACATTAATTTGTTTTTTATTTCTTCGGTGAACAGGTAAATTGCAGCAAACACAGCAGCCCAGCACAGCCCATCTGTCTGGCACAGCAGAGATGGCAGTGCATGGCAGGAGGAAAAGAAGGAATCTGGCCATAAGTAGATGAGGAAGGAAGAAGCTCTTGGAAGGTGGTAAGATACCCAGGAAGAAAAAAATGCAATCAAAGCATTTATGATTCAACATTGACCTCTTCCACTCTAGTGCTTTAATTAAAAGTTTAGGACATAAAACTTGCAAATACTGTAAGGTGTCTACTTTCAAATATATTTAGGAAAAATAAAATATGGATGAAATAAGATTCCATCATCCTTTAACGAATTTGTGTATCAGATACTACTAATACTACTACTACTAATAATAATAATTTAGTAATTAATAAGTGAATAATATACATATAATTTAAAATCGCATGCTCATTCTGACCTGTACTCATTAAAATAGATGATAGAATAATTGATCATACATAATTTTATAGACCTTTAATCATTGCAAAGCTTCTTGCTGACAAATGGGTGAAATTAGCACAAGTTCCGAAGAGCAAATGTTTAAAATGATAATTAAGTAGCATTTTGGAAGTCTTTGAATGTGTCATCAAATGATTCCCATTCAAAATATGGCTATTTTTTATATTTAAATGACTGTTTAATTGAATTTTAACTGCGTCACAATGTATTAAAGTCCTTTTTTTTTTTTGGTCAACAAAAAATAAAATAGAATAGAACAGATTCTAATAAATTATACATAATTGTATTTAATAATATATACAATCAAATCAATTATTACATTTGTTTTGTTTCATAAAATGATTCATTTAATTTATTATATTTTTAAAAAGTACATCAATTTGTTTATTTAAATTCAGCCCATATAAATTGTTTCCAGGCAGTTACCTTAAAAAAAAAAGTAAATTCAATGAATTTTTTTTTTCAGTGTAGCAAACCCCCTTTTGACTTTGACACAAAAACTACTGTTTTGTCTAAAACACTCTTCACAAAATTCAGAAAACCCTTGCTAATTTAGACTGCAGTCCGGAATATTAAAAGCCTACATTTGCTAGTGGTTGGGCAAAACTACATTGAAATGTATTTTAAAACAAATACCTGAAGTTTAAGTGTATCAAAATAAACTACAAAATACAGCAGTCACAAATTGTATCGAAATAAAATACAGTATTTTTGTATTTTCAAAATACTGCAAAATACTTTTGTTAAGGAGCATGACATCAGTCCCTTTACCATTAAACTAATGCTTCAATACTCAATGTAAAAACATGATTTCAAAAAATTGTTATCCATTTTTGCAAAAAAATTGTCTCACATTGAAATCTTTAGGCAGACATCTTTCCTCTTCATTTACTATACAGTGCATCTATACCTGCTGTTTAACTACTGGCATTTAAAACAGCCAATGAAGTATTGTAGGAATTGCCACTGTAGGCACTGTATTTTTATGTTGTTTGTTTTAAAGACAAACATTTAGCATCAACAATCCATTCTATTATTTGTACATTATACTGTTTCTTTGAATAGTTTATATATTTTTTTAGTTATTCTTTAAATGGAAGAGTTAATAATGTCCAAAGCACCAATCAGAGGGTGCATTTATATGATGTCATCGTGTAGACTTCCTACAAAGTATTTTACAGTATTTTTTAAATACAAAAATACAAGACAGTAAAGTATTTTGATACAAAGTATTAAGGCATTTCCATTAACCCTATCAAATACAAGTTACATAATACTATTTTGTATTTAAAATACATATTTGAAATGCCTGTATCATAAATACTGCCCATCCCTGGCTAATTAAACTTGTCTTAATAAAATTCAGTCACAGAATAATTTTGCCAGTTAGTCATTAAAGTGCCACTCAGATTACTGTAATGAAAATAAAAGTTGTACCTGTCTTTCTGAGGACCCTGTAGCTGTAGTGGAGTCTCGTCCTCTTTCTGCATTGCGCCGGCACATCATGTGTGGGGATTTATCCCTGCAGTGTGGCAGCTTCACGCTCCACAGCCAGTTTTTGAAAGATGGCTAGCAGTGGGGGTGTGAGCCACAGTCTGTATGTGTGTGTGTGGTGAGCGAACAGGACTTCATTGTAACTGGTTGGCACCTATCGATCGGAAGCAGCGTCTCCACCCCAGCACAAGCCTCAGTCTGGACCTGAGCTTAGCTAAGCAAAAACTTCTGACAGCGCCGTCAATACCCTCCCATTGGAGAACACCGTGGGGAGAAGCCATGAGGTCTGCCCTGCATATGCTTAACTCCAAATTGAGCTTGGCACACACTGTAGCGAGACCTGACATCTAATGAAGCTTGGATAAACACAGGCCATGGGAGAGGGAGTTTAATTGAAAAATCTTGGGTGAGAACTGTCGAAGCACTCTGGTGGAGATTATTCACATTTATCAAGGACGATCCAAAGGCAAAGGCAAAGGGAGACGTTTATATATAACACCTGCGGTATTCAATAGTTGGTTCACTTGAAGGGGAGCTGGAGGGTAAGATGACCGCAGGTGGCACCAAATCTCATCTCGGCATATTTAATGAATGGAGGCGGTCTTGCTAGTTTTGTCATCTCAATATTTGTGGGATTTACTGTAGTCATTTTTTGTTACAGTTTTGATCTTAAAAGAGCTACATTTGTGTCTCTGAACATAGTAATCCATGACTTACATTTTGTTAATAGAACATACTAGCATTTTCTTTTCAGCTTAGTCCCTTTAATAATCTGGGGTCGCCACAGCGGAATGAACCGCCAACTTATCCAGCATATGTTTTACGCAGCGAATGCTCTTCCAGCTGCAACTCATCACTGGGAAACATCCATACACACTCATCCACACACATACAATACGGACAATTTAGCTTACCCAATTCACCTATACCACATGTCTTTGGACTTGTGGGGGAAACCGGACCACTCGGAGGAAACCCACACGAACATACAGAGAACATGCGAACTCCACACAGAAATGCCAACTGACCCATCCGAGGCTCGAACCAGGAACCTTCTTGCTCTGAGGCAATCGTGCTACCCACGGCACCACCGTGACACCTCGTTAAATAATAGTTCACCCAAAAATAAAAGAATCCTCATGATTTACTCACATTCAGGTGGTTCTAATCAAACATTTCTTTCTTCTGTTGAACACAAAGCAAGATAATCTGAACAATGTCGGAAAAAGCAGCCACTTATCCATATTAGGAAGTCAATGGCAGTTTTTTCAACATTCTTTGAAGTATCTTCCTTTGAAACTCAAATAGGCTGGGAACAAGTGTATGATGAATAATCACAGAATTTTCCCAGAAACTATCCCTTAAAAAAATTATAATAAAAAAAATATATAATAAAATATATTTATTTGTGGATAATCATGCTTTAGATTTATACATTTAAACATGGTTGTATTACTGTAGTATAGGGATGTGACAAGATCTAGTTTATAATTCTCGATTAAATCACGTCGAGGTGAAAAGTTGTCTCGTGAGTTGTGATGTTATGATGGAGCGTGTGGGTAAAATTAGCATTGAAGACTGGTACCAGGATTGCAAGTGAACATTTGAACTGCAAATCAAGTGCTTAACACAAACCTGGCAACCCAGGATAGATTTGGAGTTGCATGTCAATTGGTTGGGCAGGCGGGTGTGACGTAACTTTTTTTATTTTTTTTAATCGGAGTTTAGCTACTGTCGCGTCCAACAGAGGCTACAACTGCAGCCACACACATTAACCATGGTTCATAACCATGTGATGGACATGCATTTAGACATGCTGAAAGTCAATCATTGTAAACACAAATCGAATTAATACAAATAAAATGACTTTCGTTACAATTGTTTTAAAACACCTAAATTGTTTTGCATTTAAGTTTATTTTCTATTCATATATCAGCAAATATTTAGCTAATATTTACAATTTTTATATTAGCCCCCCTTTGAATTGTTTTTTCTTTTTTTTATATATTTCCTGAATGATGTTTACAGAGCAAGGAAATGTTCACAGTATGTCTGATAATATTTTTTTCTTCAGGAGAAAGTCTTATTTGTTTTATTTTGGCTAGAACAAAAGCAGTTTTTAATTTTTTAAAAACACTTTAAGGACAATTATTAGCCCCTTTAAGCTATATATTTTATCGATAGACTAAAGAACAAACCATCATTATACAATAACTTGCCTAATTACCCTAACTTGCCTAGTTAACCTAATTAAGCCTTTAAATGTTACTTTAGGCTGTATAGAAGTGTCTCAAAAATATCTAGTCAAATATTATTTACTGTCATCATGGCAAAGATAAAATAAATCAGTTATTAAAAATGAGTTATTAAAACTATTATGTTTAGAAATCAAAAAATCTTCCCTCTGTTAAACAGAAATTGGGGGAAAAAATAAACAGGGGTGCTGACTTTCTGACTTCAACTGTATAATAAAAAACTATTTGCCATTCACATATTAGTAAAAATATTTAGCAGTGTTTATCATGTCCTCTGCATTGCGTTTATTAAAATAGAAGTAAAATGACATTCATTACAAGTTGATTTTAAAGAAGCACCCAAATAGTTTTGCAATTTGTGATTTTTTTTTTGTTGTTGTTGAATAAAAGACTATTTTTCATTCACATATTTCATCATTGAAGATAAAATAAAATCTGGTCTCGTCTTGTCCTTGTGAATCAAATCTCATGTTTTGTCTTTTGTACATGTAAAATATACAAACATACATCCTGATATATCATTTAAGATATTTAAATATTCTAAAATAATAATAATAATAATCAAATTTCAATAGGAACTTAAAGCTATTTGTTCAAATGTTTATCTAAAGACTTTACCACTGCAATGCTTTGCAAACAGTGTGGTTAAGCATTTGCAGATGATCCAGAACTCAACAGCACGTCATATTCTTTAATTAGTCAAAGCAAGCACAAATCACACTCTTTCTGATCTCACTCCACTGGCTCCTGGTTGTAGCCAGAATTAAATTTAATAAACTACTTGCTAATTCACAACAAATGTATCCTTCCACGTGCCACCAACTCAGAATGAACAGCATCCCAAAATGTACACCCTCTGGTGGAATGAGCTGCCAACCTCCACTCAAACTGCTGAAAGCATCACATCTTCCAATGTAGCAGCTGAAAACACAGCTCTTTAGCTGTTCACATCCCAAATCTGCTCTTTTGGATTGAGATCTGGTGACTGTGGAAACCATTTGAGTTTAGTTGACTCACTGTCATGTTCAGAGAACCAGCTTGAGATGATTTGAGCTTGACAATGACAATGTAGCCATCAAATGAAGCAGCATACATTTAGTTTTGTCCAATTTTGGTGAGCCCAAACAAATGAGAGACTCAATTTCCTTCCTCAAATTTACAAGGTGGGTAGAATGTTGTCATAATTTTGGATAGTAGATTGTGGCAGTTAAAGTCCGCATGGAAGCTGTGACCATTTTGTTTTTCTGTATTGTGACGCAGTTAGAGAAAGCGAATATGAAATGAGAAAATGGTGGATGTGCCTTGTTTTTTCTACCGCGAGCTGATTGGATGTAGTAAAGTAGATTTGGAAAGATCAGCAAAAGGGTTTTGGAAGAGTTATTGCAACCAAACAGACACCTCCTCCTCACAATTTATGTTTCTTGTCAAAACTGACAGTTGGACAATACCTCAGATAGACGTAATCTGAGAAATTCACTGAAAACAAACAGCAAGGGCAAACGTTTTTATCTTAATGACATGCACAGATGAATTGTTCACCTTCAAAACTAACAATGTGAGCTAACAAAATCATATGGCTAGTTTTGAATTCATTTGTACTTTAAAAGATGCTAACTTGGTATCCAAAATAGCCAAGAAATGAGTTACCCACTACACCATTACACGACCAGCAGCAGCCTGTGCCTTTAAAACAACATAGGACTAGTTCATGCTAGTTTTTTTACTCCACATTCTTATTCTACCATCTGAATGTTGCATCAGAAATCAGTGGTGCATTCCAACTGAGGTTTATTATCCTCTGAAGGGCACTTCCAAGTGAAAACAATTATATTTATCTGCCATTTTGAAGTGTCATTCCAAATCGAAGTGCACAAACTGGTCACTTTGAAGAAACTTTTAGAATGAAGGATTTTGCAGAGTTTAACTGATAGACACTCCATGATCCTTTGCGCAGGATGTTTATTTTCTTTCAGAAGGGCCTATGCCCTAATCCCTTCAAAGTTTCAACTCTAAAGGCTAAAACCGAAGAGATTAGGGTATAAAGATGAGCCCTTTCAAATGGAATGCAGTGCAAATCTTATCATATCAAGCAACATTTTTTCAACCTGACAGGAGCATCTTCTGCTGCTGTAGCTTATCTGCTTCAAGGTTCAATGTCTTGTGTATTTACAGATACTCTTCTGCAGACTTTGTTTGTACAGAGTGGTTAATTCTTCCCTTTTTGACGCTTGCTTCGAATCTTGACCTACATGCCTAAAATGCTTTTGAGTTGCTGCCATTTGATTGGTTGATTAAATATTATTGGCCTAATACCTAGTTTAACAGGTACACCTAATAAAGTGGTTGATAAGAGTATAAACTTCATATTCACATTAAAGGGGTAGTTCACCCAAAAAATGTGATTGTCATGATTTACTTATCCTCCATTTGTTCCAAAAGTGTTTGAGTTTCTTTTTACTGTTGAACACAAATGAAGATATACTGAAGAATGTTGGAAAGCTGCAGCCATTGAATTCCATATCATGTGTTCCTACTATAGATGTCAATGGCTGCTGGTTACCGCCATTCTTTAGTAAATCTCGAGGCGAACTATCCCTTTAATACTTTGCATTTTTACTGTTTGTAAACAATTGTCTTATTTGTGGACATGTAGTCTCCTGGGGAATTTTAGAAGAGTAACTACAATAAATTATGCATTACCGAGACCTCCTGAGGTATGAAAAAAATGAAAAATTACCATTTGCTGGTAAGTAGTGCATCTAAAATAAAAGATTTCTCATGACTTGAGGGAATTATTCATTTATGTAAGAAAAAGCCCTGAAATAAAAGCTTTACAAGCAAAATGACCAAGCTCAGTTTACCTAGTAATAAGTATTACATTCAAATGAATGCCTAGAGCAACTCAAGAATGTCTTTTACAGTTTCACACACCCTTAGCAACTTATTGAAATCTGCCCTGTTCAAGTTTAACAAGGTGAGCACAGCTGCAGGGCCTTGTTAACATAACCTCGGCTCAATTTCAGCACCACTATTGCAGGACGGCATCACATTTACTCCCAAATAGCAAAGTAAATAACCCTTTAAACAGCGCTGAGCAAGCATCCTGATAGACTGTCAACAGACTCTACAGCTGCTCAGGTCCACAAAGCTGTTTTGGCCTAGCAAAATTAAACGAGTAAACATCTCTGAGGGGTGGAGGAGATGTGTTTAGATTGCATTTATAATGTGTTAAAGTTTATAAATGCTGGGTGTTTAAGGCCATTTCGGGTCATGATACAGTAAACATCCGTCATCTTCTCATCAGCGACATGCATCTAAACAGTCTCTGGGTCATTGCATGTAATGACTTTGGACATCATCTTGGCCACTTTTAATGCTTCCAAACAGTTTGCTCCAATTATAAATCGCCCATTTCTTTAGGTAGTTCATTATGATGTTATTTACCTTCTATGTGCAATTTGATTGGACATCACAGGACAGATTTTTCCAATCCCCATAGACAAGAAATAATAAAGTAGTGACTGCAGGTTGAAGGAAAGTAGTGGAGTAAAAGTACCGATACAACACTAAAAATGTACTCAAGGCAAAGTAAAAGTACTAATTTTTAAAACTACTAAGTAAATTACTAAAAGAAATAATTACTATTATTTCTGAGAAAAACTACTCCAATACAGTAGTTTGAGTATTTGTAATTTGTTACTTTACACCACTGTTTATAGGTTGAAAAATGTTCAAAAACACAGCCAAACTATATTCTCCAGTTTATTTTTTTAAAGTGCGACTCAAAACATCCTTTCAGCATGTGAAACAATTCTGAAACAACAATTTCAGCATCTTTAGGCATGTGCAATAATATTAAAATATAGAACTAAAAACTACAAATGAATGATTAAATAATATGCATTTCCTTCAGGATACACCAAGTCACAATGTAACTTGATGCTCTTTGCTGTGCAATACAACAGTACAGTAACTCACTCAATGCACAACAGCACCTAGCGATGGTGAATAATGTCTAATGCAACAAACGCCACTGCTTCAAAGGAGCCAACATGCCCCCGCAAGACATAAATGCCCTAGAAAAAAATGTATAAAGCAGATTGTTGATTGTCTGATGCCTCTACCGAAAATAGATTTAAATTCCCTTTATGTGTTAATTAAGGAAAGCATTTACAAATATTGTCACCAGGGACCTGCCCCTGTCTTTTCAAAAAGAACCTAGTAGAGGAAAAATATAAGGCAGATATAATTCATGACAAAGATAAAAAAAAAACATGGATTAATCAGACTTTCAAGTAATTCCGAACAACAAAAAACTTGCAGAAAGATGCCCTTGCATTCAAACATGGCCTTTAAAATAAAACATGCCTGATTTCCTTCAATTGGATGGAATGTTTTCCAACACTAAGCAATATCTACAAACTTAACCTGTAAGTAACCTGAAAAGATTAGCATTTACGCTAATACAAAGTGTAAATCAGTAATACGTGATCCCATTGAAGTCACTTAAGAAGAACAGTATATGGAATATGTAAAGCTAGACTAGGACCACTTACCAGTTAACTACTTATTTTCAGACAGGATGGATGGATTCTGTTACATACACACACAAACCCTGATGACAAGATGTTTCTCAGTTCAGTAGCTTCATGAACAATGGCATATAATGTGATTTTGGCCACATACACACTGTAAAGTTTTAAGCTAATTGAATTGCTAATTAAAGGTTTACCCAAAATGTACTGTTTAACCAAAAGTGTACGTTTACTCACACTACACCAACCAAACCAGTTTAAACTCCTTCTTCTGTTGAACACACAAACAAACAAACAAACAAAAAGGATATTTTGAAGACTATTGATATTCATAGTAGTAAAGTCTTCAAAATCTCTTCTTTAGTGTTTGGAACAGGTTTGGAACAAGTGGAGGGTGAGAAAATGATGATAGAATATACATTTTTGGGTGAACTATTCCTTTTAATACATCAAAAAACTTGTATACTTTTTTGCTGGTGGTTCAAACTACTTAAGTAAAATTGTTTAATTGGATTAAACACAAAACAGTTAACTTGAGACAATATTAAGGAATTGTGTGGAATTTTTACAGTGTACGTTGAATCCCCTAGTGACTGCCACAGCGGAATGAACCGCCAACTTATCCAGCATATGTTTTACGCAGCGGATACCCTTTCAACTGCAACCCATAACTGGGAAACATCCATACACCTCCATTCACACACATAAACTACGGACAACTTAGCCTACCCAATTCACCTATACCGCATGTCATGGACTGTGGGGAAAACCGGAGAACCCGGAGGAAACCCACGAGCAGAACATGCAAACTCCACACAGAAATAACCAACTAATCCAGCCGAGGCTCGAACCAGCGACCTTCCTGCTGTGAGGCAATCATGCTACCCACGGCACCACCGTGACGCCCTTCACTATTTTAAACTTTAGTAATATGACAGGTGGTTATTTTGATAAGATCTGCCAACATTAATAGTCAAGACCTACTGTAGCTCATTCCCTGTAATTTCTTGCACCATACATAAACAAGAGACACATAACTCCAGGGTTTATGCATGGTGCATTTAATCCATGTTTATATATGTCAATTAAGCAACACTATGTAACTTTTCTTGCGTTGCATCTTGCATTTTCTTGAATGCAGAAACCTCATTTGGAAACCATTTCAACTGACAAGGTAAAGTAGCATGTTACACGTAATGTCCTAATAGCCTATACACAGGGCATTGCCATAGGTTTATAATGCTGTAAAGTAAAATCCTCCTTATTTGAATAACTGTTCAGATGTGACTGAGTGTATGCTCATCTCACATTGATTCTTGTTTGGGCTTGTGTCTGATCACATTCCCTCTTTGCTGGCTTTGCCATTGTGTTGGTTTTGGAACTTGCATAATTAGATCATTTCAACTTATACTAACTGTAGCTGTTACTTAACTCCACCTCGGCCATGAGCTGAGCAGTCAAATAGGATGAAGATCCTGGATTAACATCTATGTTGATCCTGGAACATCATTCCTGTTTGAAAATGTAATCCATACCTAATCCCAACCATAAACCTACCCACTATTTTTCCCCAAATCTTAGGGGATAAATAGTTGGATAACAGTGATGTAGAATCACATAATCCTAACAGTAAGCCTTATTTTAACATAAACTGTAAACGTATCCCTGAAATCTGATTTGCTCATTGGAATGTTTCAGGGCTAACATGGATGTTGATCCAAGAACATCCAAGAACAGTAAATATATGACGTATGCCATATAGCAGATCACACTATTCCACTCAGACATTTCTATATATTTCTATGGTTTAGCTGAAGGGGTTTATAATCGCCCAAGTACCCAAAGTGGCAAGTGTGGTTTTAGGAGACAGGAGGCTGTTCAGGTATGACTCGAAAGTTATTTCAGCAATAATAGTTCACCCAAAAAATGAAAAATTGACCTTTATGGGTTTTTTTGTTGAACACAAAAGAAAATATTTTTAAAGAGCCCCTATTATGGGTTTTTGAAAATGACTTTTGATGCAGTGTGTAACACAGCACTAAGTGAATGAAAACATCCAGCTGAGGCTTAAATCTGAAAGTGCGCCGCGTTTAAAACTATTGATTCTTAACGGAAATAGTCGACTCAGAGTCGAATGAATGAATCGAGTTAGGTTTGGATCTTTTGCTTGAATGCATCAACGTCGATACTGTACATTAATAAAATATGTAGTTCCAGATCGGGTACAATGTGAACGCACTTTCCCTTTAGACACTAGGAGCACGGGGATCACAGGACTGATCATGACGCAAAGATGACGATCACTGACAGAATGTGGGGATGTTCCTGTCGTTTTTCAGATTTTTGATACAATAACCTACGCTGCGACGTGGGATTCGCTGGCTATTTGCTATTAACGCAAGGAGCAGCAGAGACTATTATGTATGGGACTTTGTCAGACTTTGACAGTGACTTTGTCAGTAACTCTTGCAGTTCACATGGACCAGTTTCTTCTATCTCCAGAGCATAACATGTAAGTGTAATTAATATTGTTGCCTCGTTTTCTGTAGTTTGCAAAATATGGGTTTAATTGTGTGTTATAAGTTGTAATCGCCCTGCACGGCTTGTAATCATGTATCTATTATAGATCAGTGCTTGTATTGTCTCTCTTAGGCTAAACATTTATGGCTATTCACATATTGTGCCCAAAACCACAATGAAAACGTGACGCATGCTTCTTCTTTAACGATTTAAATGTGTTTCTGAACTTGCAATCCTCTGGCGTTCATCCTTGCTATGGCCACCATCAGCTGTTCCTCACACACGCAAAGATAAGTTGCAGTGGTTAATTTACAATTTACAATGCGTGGTTAATTCACAAAATAGTTCAACTCTTGCCACTGTGTGGATTAATACTGAATATGTGTCGTTGTTATTACTTGGGGTTAGCGTTAACAGTAGAGTAATATGCTGGTGTTTAACTGCATTGCTTTCTTGCATTCCTGCATTGGGCTCTCCACATACTCTCTGGCTGCAACTTCATAGCCGTGGTGGGCATTTCTCTCTATCTTGCGCTGAACGCAGTCAAAATCCGGACTCTTTAAGAAAGCTGGAAACCTGTATCCATAGTAGGAAAGGCCAATACACTATATCAGTGGTTACAGGTTTCCAGCTTTCCCTCAAGATATCTTCTTTTTTGTTTAACAGGAGAAGAAACTCCCCAGAAATGTAGATGACAACAGAATAATCATTTTTGGTGAAGCATTATTGCTGAAATAATTTGATTCATTATTTTGAGGTTAAAGAAGCTACATAATGTTGCTTTAACAACTAGTTGTTCAGTTTAGTTCTACACACTGTGTAAAATTTATCACTGGGACAATAAATTCCAGAAACAATTGCGATGCATTCTGAAAGATCTGAAAACAGCTGACGCGTAATGAGTTTTTGATTTGACTTATCGTCTCAACCCTAGTAAAATTTCTGTAAATGCATTTGTTACAATCTAATTTACTGTTAATCTGATTGCTGAATATGCTTGCCACTCTCATAAACAACTTAATTTAGCTACAGTGAGTATGTGGCCATTGTGTGATATACAAATGTTTTGCAATAAATTACCTTCAGTCGGTATTTCAGGTATTCATATCTATAGTAGATCTCAGTTAACTTGACAGCAGAGTACACTAACAATACATTATGCTCTTTATGGACATGTTTTTGAAAAGTTAATGTGTCGAGGTTCCAGACACGGAAATGAAGGAAGCCTCATCGCTCCAATGATCCATTCGAGTTAGCAATAGGTGAGCTGGAGACAATATCATCAGGAAACAGTTCAGTCTTATCCTCTCTGAATGAGGCTGCCTGGTCGGACACAGAGGCAAAGGAGAGGTGATCGTGATCTACGATATTAAGCTGGTCCTCTGTTTTTTGTTTCCTCAGGTAGAACATCTTCCTGAGCTTTTTCAGCTGCTGAAGCTCACAGAAGGTTTCCAGAACCACCAACATAGCGATCAAGCCCAATATCAGGTAGACTGTAAGTGAGAGAGACGGATAGAGTTAAAGAGAGTAATGTTGAGTTTTTGTTAGGGGGGAAATAAATAGTCAAATGCTAAGTTTGTAAGGTAACCTAAGCTAAAGTGCAAGCAAAATTAAAGAAGTTAGGTTCAAAGTTAATGATCATTTTAATTGACCTGACCGCGTACACTAGTGTCCAAATGAGTTATCCAGTTTATTATTCCAATAGATTAATTGCTTTTTATTGTAATAAAACTGCAAAATTATTCTGCTTTTACTGTATTTTCTATCAAAAATTAACATTGGTGAAAATAAGATCTCTCAGAAATATAAAAAACAATTCAACTAAATTCTCTGCATTTAGCATTTATAGTTATGCTTGAATATATATTTTTAAAATTTTATTCTGTAGTTACGATTAAAGTTTAATTAGTTATTTTTGTTTCACACTGTATTGTGTCTTTTCCTTTGTCCAGCCTTTAACTTTATTCTTGTCGAAATGTCCACGTATTCTTGCAACTTTTTGAGAGTTTCAGCTTGTAGGAGTGGCCTGCCTATTTATTTTGACTACTTTTGACTTTGTTTATGTTTAGGGAAAAAGGTAAGCTTCCTGTATTTTTCTTTAAAGACTTACAGGTTATTTAGATGATTTACTTTGCAGATTATTTTGTTTGTTTTTTGGCCAGTGGCCACCCTGAAGAGATGCTTATTTAAATTGCTACTTTTTTTTCTACAATAAATCTGTTCAATTACTCTCAACTGAGTGTCCAACCAAAGGGGATCTTTTGCATACGTTTTTTTTTTGTTTATTTCCCTTGGGAAATCCACCATCCACAACCTTATTTAATTTATTATGCTCATGTTGTTTTCCCCTAGACTTGGGGGGTAATATCTGTAAACTACTGATTGCATTTATTTCCAATTAAAAATAAACATGTTGTCATTTAAAGATTAGACATGTTTATATTCATTATAAAGTTTTAACATTAGAAAAGTTTAGAAATCAATATTTGGTGGAATAATCCTGATTTTCAACATTTGAGAATGTTTCTTTTTCTTGAAGAAAATAACAAAAGCACTCTGAATTAAATTATTTAAACTGAAAAAAAAATGTCAGACCTTACAAAATTAAATTCACACACACACACACATATACATACAAATGCACATACATGCACACACATACAGTGCTTAGCATATACAAGTACACGCCTCACAAAACCCTAATTTAAATTCATATTTTCTATAGGATGTTTTACAATATTATATTAGTGCATATACATTAGTTTAGTCAGTGCTAAAACCAAATCTGGAGCTTATCTAATAAAATAACTTACGATAACAGTCCAAAAACTAGTACACCCAAATGTATATGTTATAGAAAAATATTAAATATCATTTTCAAAAATAAAGAAACAAAAAGGATATAAAATTGTTGAAATTTTTTCCCCCAATATTTTGTATGAATTTAAATGTATTATCTTTCCATTTCTAAAGATGTTCTGTGACTAAAATATTATTTTCATAAATATATATGTAATAAATCTGTTTTGTTCAAATGCACCAAAATACATTACCCATATTCACTGAGAAATGGATAAAAATATTCATTTTCAAAATGGGGTGTACTCAATTATGCTGAGCACTGTATAATGTATGAATTTATCATTTAAATTCAGAGAAACTGAGATTGTGTCTTAAGTTTCCCATAGCTGTATAGCTCTGGACATCAGTAATAATACATCTGATTGTATACTTACAGGTAATGCCCAGTTTATAAAGTTCTCGGAACCTCTGATGGTAACCCTCTCCTGGCACATAGTCGCCTAAGCCAATGGTACTAAGAGAGATAAAGCAGAAATAGAAGGACTCCAGGAAGTTCCACTCCTCCTCCAGCACTGAGAAGATGATGGCAGGTATAAGGAAGAAGCAGGAGACAGTTATAATGGCCAGTAGTGTTGCGTGCATGGCGGCCAGCAGAGGTTTGGAGGTGCCCCAGCGCCGGTGCAGGAACTCTATGGGCCTGCGTGTGCTGAACTCCATGATCCTCTGGACCACCGCCGTCAAGAACAACAGAGTGAATGGGATTCCCACCACTGAGTAAATGATGCAGAAGGCCTTACCTCCGTCTGATAGAGGAACAGTGTGCCCATATCCTGGAAAATAAAAATATATATTAAGGTTATTTAAAGGGTTTCCTCTATATTGAGACAATCACATTTAGCAATTTACCCAAAATTAAATGCATGCTTAAAGGGATAATTTACATCAAAATGACAATTAACTTGTCAAATATTCACCCTCTAGAGCAGGGGTGCCCAAACTTTTTGGTATGAAGGGCCAAAAACCAACACTGTGGTTATAAAGGGGTGGTCAGGTCAGCAACAATACTCAGGTAGGCTGTGGTGATGACACAATGCTCAGTTGGTACTAATGGGTATAAAATGTGCCAAGAAAATATCCCCCACACCATTACACCACCACCAGCCTGACCAGTCAATACAAGGCAGGATGGATCCATGCTTTCATGTTGTTGACGCCAAATTCTGATCCTACCATCAGAATGTCACAGCAGAAATCGACACTCAGTCAAGGCAACAATTTTCCAATCTTCTATTGTCCAATTTTGGTGAGCCGGTGTGAATTGTAGCCTCAGTTTCCTGTTCTTAGCTGACAGGAGTGGCACCCAGTGTGATCTTCTGCTGCTGTAGCCCATCCGCTTCAAGGTTGGACATGTTGCGCATTCAGAAATGCTCTTCTGCATATCTCGGTTGTAACGAGTGGTTATTTGAGTTACTGTTGCCTTTCTATCAGCTTGAACCAGTCTGGCCATTCTCCTTCGACCTCTGGCATCAATAAGGCATTTGCTCCCACAGAACTGCCGCTCACTGGATATTTTCTTTTTTATGACCATTCTTTGTAAACCCTGGAGATGGTTGTACGTGAAAATCCCAGTAGATCAGCAGTTTCTGAAATACTCAGACCAGCCTGTCTGGCACCAACAACCATGCCACATTTAAAGTCACTTAAATGACCTTTCTTCCCCATCCTGAGGCTCAGTTTGAACTGCAGCAGATAGTCTTGACTAATTTGCAATAATGAGCAGTTGGACAGGTATACCTAATAAAGTATCCGGTGAGTGTATATCACAATATAGTACTCTGTAATTTCAACAAATAGTTTACATTTTGGAATTGTACAAATTATTTATTTTTTACATTTTAAAGTGTGTACCTAAAAATGTCCTCATTCATATATGATTTTTATTCACTTTTTAATAACTTCAGGGCAAAATTTGATTGTAGAAATATAAAATAAATATTAATGAAATAAACACTTTTCAAAAGTACTTAAATATTATAAAATTACAAGGCAACATACAATATTGCTAAATAAAACACAAAAATCTAAACACTACTTTCAAGATTGCAGCTTTCTCACCATGCTGTTATGCAGATTTCTACATCTCAATGTTGGCAAAATATTGCTTTCATAGAAATGATGAAAAAGTATTACCATAAACAATGTGCTTTGTGACACCACAAAATAAACAATAGAGAATAATATGAAAGAGTAGACTTTTTTTTTGTTAATATGATATATATCGTCACATTGTACAACCCTATTTGGAGGGCAATAAATTATGGCTGAATTTTAATTGTGCAGTAATCTATCCCTTTAATCATTTAATGAAAAGTCACCATGCAGGAATGTCAAGGGTGTTGCCCGTTGTAAAACCTAAATCCTGCTGGATTAAGTTGCATAATCCTTGGAAGCACTACACACACTGGCTGGATATCCTTCAGACACCCTTCAAATCACTCACAGTGGTTAATCACAAAACACACTCAATTAATTACAAAAGCACAAGGGCTCTATAGGGACTATGCATATGTGGGAATGCACTTGAATTGCCTTATAATAATAATACTTTCATTTTAGTTATGTTTTGCCTATATCAGTGGTTGTCAACCCGGAATAAAATGGGTTAAAACAATTTTAAAACAACATAAAATCTTGTTTGAATAAAAAAGATAAAAAGGTTATGTAAAATTAGCCTATTATGGAAAACAGCTCATTTTGATGATGTGAGACTTTTTCTTAAGAGTGATTCATAGACCTGGAAAAGTCAAAATAATTATTAAAGTTTATTATTAATAATAATAACAACAATTATTATTATTATTATTATTATCATCATTATTATTTTATTTTTAAAAAAGCTCTAAAGATTTTATTGGGTATAAACAGCTTTTTATCATTATTTTAAAAAAAATATTATATATACAGAACAATTATGACAAACAGAAAATTGCGTATAGGACCAAATGTTTTTTTTTTTAATTGTGATTCCTAGATCTGTACAAGTCATGTAAATTATTAAAATTAGGAATTATAAAAATACACCACCCACCATATTTTAGGTATGCTTATGAGAACGAGTTTAATGTTGATATTTTAACATTGATATTTTGAATATTAACTCAATTACAATTACACTGTTAGTCACTTAACAAAATGTGATTTTTGTTTTTTTTTAATACTGTTCACAAAATAATGAAGCCAATTAGAGCAACATGGTCCACGTAGAATAACAGTATCATTACATTTAAGTGTTATTAGTTTCTTACTGTAAAATATTTAATTAATAAATAAATACCAAGAGTATATGACAATATACAATTTGTTTGAAGTCTTTTTTTTTTACCTTGCCCAGTTAGCAGGATATGCAAGTACTTTCTTCACCTCACTTTTATTTCCTGTATTTAGTACAAGTGCTTTATTGTATCTTACAACTGCTAACAAACAGACCATAAAGCTTTGTTGACTTATAACTCTTTATGGAGGGAGGGAGCTCTTTGTTTAAATGCAGCTCTCTTTACTAAAGTTATATCCTTGTTTAAAGCACATTTAGAGCTTGTGCAAATATAAAATAATGTTGCCTTTGTTCTGGTATATAACAAGACTATCCAAGCTTGTCGTCCGTATGCTGAACGGATGCTTTAACCGGAGGTCTCAGAGAGGACAGATCGACCTCGCAGATGACATCATCACACACTGACCCCTTGTCATTGGTCTTGTGTAAATGATTGTAGACTTACTGATGACACGTTATAAGATAGCCTATATCATATAAATCAACAACTGGGCTAATATGCAAAGCCTATATCGTGCATTGTATGCTGTTTAACACTCAAGATTTAAAGAAAGTGTGTTCTTCTTACCTGTCGTGGAAAGCACAGTGCTGGCGAAGAATAACGCTGAAGTGAAATCCCAGTTCCAGTTACTGGAGGCATTATTGAGAACCGACACACCGTAATTACTCGCTTCTAAGGCTTTGATCAGAAACTCCTCCAGTCTGTCATTGGACAGACATTCGTTGTCCTCCAGAAACTGCTGTTTCACTGTCCGAAGCTCCTGTCGAAGCTGCTCTTCATACGGCAGCTCCACTGCGGAAAACACCAAAGCCCCGAAGATGAGGTATAAAACATACGCCAGCACCAAAACTAAGAAATACCACGTAGACCTGTAACCGTCTATGACACGCATACACGAACTTCCCGACAGACACTGAAGCATTGTCTCTGCTGGAAAAAGATAGGTGGGATAATTAAGACAGGTAGCCAACAGAAAAACACTTGTTTGTTATAAACAAACGTGAGCAAACACTCTTAGAGCTGTCTTTGAGTTATAATTTCCTGTTCGTCTTCTGCCTGTATTGCGGAGCTGATGTGACAGAGACGATATCGAGCCGCGTTTTTACTAATCGTACTATGGCAAGGGTGTTTACATATTCATGAGTTAAAAACGCAACGTCTACGTTACCTAATTCATATTCACGAGTCCATCAGTCGACATTGGACGTTTGTCGGTGAGCGTCAGTATTACTAATTTAATATTCATGAGATGTCCTTCGCCGTAGTATGATTCGTATTTTGCGTCAAATACATGACGCCTCGTTCCTCCACGCCTCACCTTACGCAGGTTAGCTCTATTCATCGTATTTATCACAGCAGGCGCACCCATTTGCGTTCAGAGGACAGATAGCGAAGAGGCTGTCTTAAAGAGGCGATACTGTACGTGAAGTTCCATTATAGTCAGCAACTATTGTGTTACCTGGAAAAGCAGGTTTGACCAGGTGTGTACTGGATGGTCTCATGGAAAAACAAAAGCGGACTCAAACGAGTGTTACTAGACCACCCTGTTTCTGTATCCAAAAGCTTTTATTTGTAGCCATATCTCTGTATAGCCAACATCATATGTGGGTTTAAGTTGTGAGGAGGCTTAAGTAGACTTTTCCAGTCTATCATCTGATCAATGTGTAAATTAAGCTGGAGTACAAAAGTACCATATAAATGGTACAAACAACTAAATTTAAAAGTCATTAATGATACTGTTTAGGGAAGAGAGGGGCACAAAGTAACACTTTTTGGTTGTGGCCAAATAATGAACAAAGTAATGAGGTTAGACAAACCATATTTTGACAACACACAAGCCTCTCCTACAAATGAGCACTGGTTATACGATTGCTGGACCTATGGTTTCTGTGCAGTATTGCTAAAAGTGCCAGGAATAAAAATGTTACTATTTACCCCACCTGCGGGGCAAGGTATAACAGACAGAGGGTTAGTTGTAACGTGCTGAAAAAGTCAGATTTCACACAATTATTTTTGAATTCAGTTTACTTTAAATAATTAAACTCATTTTTTAATGCTATATAGCCCAGCATTTATTTGCATTATTAGCAATGAAATATTTTTTTCTATTAAAAATAATATTTTCTATTAAAAACATTTTTTATATAAAAAGTTCTCAACATTAGACTAAAAAATTCAACAATTATTTAGTTTGATAAATTGGTGTCCAACAGTGTGTGGCTTATTTGTAACACCCTGTTACAACTAACCCCGCTGTATCATGTTTTCCTCAAAACTACCTAGCAGTCACTGTGTGTTTTATACACTTTTCAAAATGGTTCCATCTTTTAGCCTAGAAGACGGTAATCACAACAATACAAGATTTTATTTACATACTTAAACAAATATCAAGTATAATAGAAAATACTTTTATGCTGCAAAAATGGTTTCTCCTGTGTTTCTCATCCAAATTTTGCCAAACTTTTTCAATAATTGGCAGATAGACGTCTGCTGACACTGTGGTGAAAATCTCAGAAGCATGCCATGGTTAACCCTGAGCAAATACCTAAAAATGCTGTGTTACATTTTACCTCGTGACACTTTGTGCCCCGCGCTCCCCTAAACTTAAAAATCTGGAAAAAAGTTTGACTCTGAAATTAACCATTGAGTATACTTTCAAATTATTTATTTAAACCATCACAGCAACTTAATAAATCATGAACATTCTAGAAAGATTATAATTTTAACTGAATAACAGAAATTGGGCCTTTAACCACAAGTAGATATTTTTATGACTTTTTGGGCAATATATGGAATAGTTTGCATTAAAAGAAGAGTTCACCAAAAAAAAATAAACATTTACTCACTTTTTACCTTTATAAGTTTCTTCTGTTGAACACAAAAAAAGATATTTCGAAGAAAGTTGAAATCCTGTAACCGTTGACTTGCACAGTAGGAAAAACAAATACTATGGAAGTCAATGGTTACAGGTTTCCAGCTTTCTTCGAAATATCTTCTTTTGTGTTCAACAGAAGAAAGCATACCTGCAAACATTTGTCTCTTAAAATCCGTGAGATGGAGGGTGGGGGGGGGATGTGTCTGTGTCCAATGCTGTTCAATGAGTCTGGGAAATGGGAAATGGGTCTGAAATACAGGAGACTCCCAGGAAAAACAGAACTGTTGGCAGGTAGAAGGTAGCTCAAACAAGTTTGGAACAAGTGAAGGGAGCGTAAACAATGACAGGATTTTAATTTTTGAGTGAACTACCGCTTTAACCACATTAGGAATAAATGTATAATGGTAAAGGGGCTTTCTAGTCATGGCAGTATAAATTAAGAATTACTTAAAATAAATTGGCACAATTCATTAATTTTCTTTTCGGATTTATTAATCTGGGGTTGCCACAGCAGAATGAACCGCCAACCTATCCAGCATATGTTTTACGCAGCGGATACCCTTCTAGCTGCAACTCTCATTCACACACATACACAAACACGGGAAGAACATGCAGATTCCACACAGAAATGCCAACTAACCCAGCCGAGGCTCAAACCAGCGACCTTCTTACTGTGAGGCCCACTGCGCTTCCGTGCCCCGAATTAGCACAATAATTACAGTAATTAAATATTAAAGATCTGCCTCTTTTTGATAAGTGAATCTCTTAAAAATTGAAAAAAATGTGTAAACTCAGTGTCAAAGTGGCACTCCACCCAGTTTAGCAGGCATTACACAGCAAGAGATGATAATCTCAGTAAACATGCCTTTGCTCATTCTGCAGGTAAAACAATAGCATCAGCTAATACAGCTGAGATCATCAGACTGCTCACAAATTCAGTGGCATACACAGACTCGGTCCTCGTTGTATTTTACACATTTCTGATAGATATTTCATAGTCATTTTAGTGGCTGTTTTTAGTGCCAGATGAGTGGACAGCTTATAGTGGTAGCTATTACTTCCTCATGCATCTTTTGCTGCATCACTATGACAGTACACTTCATTCTTCATACTGAACACAAGTCAACCTGAGAGAGCCTTTTTATTTTCCGCTCTGCTCCTTTGGGTTATTTCTGGATGATCGAGTGAAATGTGAGACCTCTGGCCAGACCTGAGGGCCAGTAGTCAAGGTTGTTGCTGTCACACACACAGGCGTGGACAACTTGCACACTGAGCCAGTGTTATTGAGACAGTGTTACTGTTATACTAACGACATGTTAAAACTAATCTAATGTGACAATTACTGACATAAATGTCACTGATAATAAGATGAATTTAAACTTTTATTCTAGAGGACAAAATACCAGATATCCACTATGTTGTTTGAAATAAGCTATTAATTCTGGATGAAAGACAGATGTGAAAATCGTAAAAATTTCACAGAATTTGTAGTTTAAAAGGAAGAGGAAAAGAAAACGGGAGTTTTTTTTTAAAAGATCAACTTTTTACTTTAAAAAAGCTAAATGTGTATGTTAATATGAAGAGTTCATATCTAAAAGCCTTTAAGTGCCATCTGAAATTTTCTTCTAAATCAGCATTTTTTTCTCCGGTTCCTGTTTATGTTCAGTAATTCCACTTTTATGCCAATAAACATATAAATTCCTTTTATTGCCTTTCATGTGAAATAACTGAACATAAACATAAATGGCTAAGAAAAATGCTCATTTTAGAAAAACTAAATTCAGGTGCCACTTAGAGGCTTTTGCATATGAACTCCCTTGTTTTGTTTGTTTTTAATGCATACGGGAGTTTTCACATAGAATGTGTTTTCCCATTCCATGACCCTATCCCATTATTTTTCTATTTAAACCATAAGCAAAACACCATATATTTTTTCTTTTTTTACTATATATAGTAGTTTTATGCTATTGTAAAAATGTAAAAAATGTAAAAATGTAAAAAAAAAAAAATTCTAAAGTCAGAATTCCGAGTTATAAAGTCATAATTCCGAGTTATAAAGTCAGAATTCCGAGTTAAAAAGTCATAATTCCGAATTAGAAAGTCAGAATTCCGAGTTAGAAAGTCATAACTTCGAGTTATTAAGTCGCAATTCCGAGTATCTAAGCCAGAATTCTGAGGTAGAAAGTCAGAACTCCCAGTTAGAAAGTCAGAATTCCGAGTTAGAAAGTCGCAATTCCGAGTATTTAAGTCAGAATTCTGAGTTATAAAGTCAGAATTCTGAGTTATAAAGTCAGAATTCCGAGTTAGAAAGTTAGAATTCAGAGTTATAAAGTCACAATTCCGAGTGTTTGAGTCAGAATTCCGAGTTTTTAAGTCAGAGTTGCGAGTATAAGTCAGAATTGATGAAGTGTCAAAGACTCTTTCTTTAGGTTCTCTGCTGATGATGTGGTATGGATTCGCAGCCCAGTTTTCCCAATAAAGGCCAGAGGACACAGTATTTGGTTGACACTTTTACTGAACTGAAATATGAACTAATACATCCCTTTTTGTTTTAGCCCTTTATGTCTATGTACGATACATATGTCTGCAGCTCAAAGTACACCACATGAGGGCACTCTAGCAATATTTTAAGTTTGATGAAGTTGGCATAGATAGATAACTACACATAGATTAGCAGGTTTCTAGTAAGGATTGGCATGTTTCTTACTAGGTAGTTGTTTAGGTGTTGCTAGGCAGTTGCTAAGGTGTTCTGAGTGGTTGCTCTGTGGTTGCTAAGGCATTGCTAGGGTGTTCCAGGTAGTTGTTGCTAGGTGCTTCCTACGATATTCTGAGTGGTTGCTAAGGCATTGCTAGGGAGCTCTATGTGGTTGCTAAGGTGTTGCAACAGTGTTCTGAGTGGTTTCCAAGGCGTTGCTAGGTGGTTGCTAGGCATGGGATGATAACAGTTTTCAAGCTATATCGCGGTTTGGAAAAGTCAAGGTTTTAAAACCGTACAAATTTCTGCTATACCGTGCTAAGGTATGTGAACTATTTTTTATTTACAGTTTTTTTTAGGACAACAGTATCTCCAGCGGAAAAAATATCCGAAGATGTCATTTTAAATTGTAAAGAAATCTGTGTTTTTGAAATAAAATAAAGACAACAGAAATCAATGATTCATTTGAATTATTTAGCCCGACATTTTTAGCTACTGCTGCAAAATACTTTTAATGCTTCTCAAAATAAAATATATTGTGTTCAAATGGGAAAGAAGTTTTTGTTTTTTACCTAGACATTTAAAAAGAATATATTTTAGAGCAGTAATCACAATACCGCAAAACCGTGATATTTTTATCCAAGGTTATCATACCGTCAGAATTTTTTCATACCGGCCCATGCCTACTGGCTGCTAAGGTGTTCTGAGTGGTTGCTAGGTCGTTGCAAAGGTGTTGCTAGATGGTTGCTAGGGTGTTCTGAGTGGTTGCTAAGTAGCTGCTAAGGCATTGCTAGGTGGTTGCTAAGATGTTGCTAGATGGTTGCTAGGGTGTTCTGAGTGGTTGCTCAGCGGTTGTTAAGACATTGCTAGGTGGTTGCTAAGATGTTGCTAGGTGGTTGCTCGGGTGTTCTGAGTGGTTGCTAGGCAGTTGCTATGGTGTTCTGAGTGGTTGCCAAGGCGCTGCCAGGCGATTGCTAGGTGTGTTGTTAGTATTTCCAATGTAAAGTCAATGGCAGTTTTTTTACAAGGGAAGTATATAGGACAGTTGCTAAGATGCCGTAAGTGGTTGCTAAGGTGTGGCGAGTACGTTTAAAAGTCATCAGTGATTGGCAGATTGGTAGTCTGAGTGAATGCACATAACCGTAAGTCTGTATGACAGTCCGGCGCAGTTATGAGGTCATAAAGTTTGGTTCAATGTTAGGTCAATGGGACTTTTCTGAATTTTGCGGTTCAGTTTTTGGAAAACCGTAAGTCTGTCAGTTGGAAAAGATATAGCAACTTAATTCAGTGTGGTTTGGAGTTAGTTTGGTAGTTGTAGTATGAACTGTCTAGGAGGAGATGTATATAGAAATTAGTCTCAGAAGAAGAAGAAAACAGAAGAAGATGACGACGACGGAAGAATAATATGTTTTCTTAAGCCACCATAATAACAACAACAACAACAATAATATATTTTTCAAATAATTGGAAAAGAGAAAGAATTCAAAAACTAGTCCTGTTTGAACATCCCTTTAAACTACAGAATATGTAGTGAACAGATGACAAAATCAAGATCTACACTGAGAAACATAACACCCTGCCAGATTTCAGACTGTGCAATAAAGGTTTTCAATGACTTGACCCAAGAAAAAGTTGCTTCTGATCTTTCTAGTTCTAAATATGTGCTTGCATCCTTTTTTGGAAACTCCCTTTGACCACTAGAGGGTACTGTGAATCCAAAAATCAGGTGGAAAATGACCTTACTTAAAAGTTTCCAAAGGTTTCAAAAGGTCAGATTCAGGCTGTTTATAAAACCTGCTCTGGTTATTCTCCAGAACTTGTTTATGAAAGCACAGCTAACTCTCACAGTCACCTGAACACTTATATTCACATTCCTCTACTATGAGAGGAGAAAGAAGTTTAACATGCCACATCTGTACAGTTATAGTCCTTTAAAGTGAGTCTAGAATGCTGTCAACTATACACCTGGCTATAATTTATCCTTCCCGTTTCACGACCCACAGATCTTTGATGTTCTGCTGCCTACTGTACTTCTCTGCCTGCTGTGATAAGTGTTATGTTTTAAACACTTGTGATTTCCACGTTTAATCACCTTAAATATAGAGGAAGTTGTTTGTTATGTGATTTGAATTGCTGGGTTGTGTACTTTCCGTTTTACGAGGCAACTATTAGCTTATCACCTACTGTTCAAGGCCATTTTCACATGCTTAGTGCTTTAAGTGCTATTTCCATTACTCATGTGCCTTGATTTTTCAGATCTCGTAAAGAACCATGATATTTCCCATGTCAAGGATGCAAAATGAAGATTAATCGATTTCTTTGTCGACACTTCTGCTGATCTACACCTGCACGTATAAATGCTTCAAAGCATTCCACCTTCATTTTAGTGCTTCACAGAAGCCCTTTTCTTTCAGTTGCTGGCTTACAAAACGGATGAAATTTTAATGCGCACATAGGGATTAAATGTCCTGTTTGCTGAAAACAAGAACTTCCCAAAAGTCCAACATGAGATTACTTCATAAATCAAAGGAGATCATGTTGTTAGTCTCCACCTAACCCTGTTTTTAGTCTATCATTTGTCTCATACATGGCACAGCTGTTTATATTATTCGCTGTAACCATGTCATTGCCTCTCAAACAGGAAGCAAACACGTGCAAATCTCCCCGGCCAGAGTCAACATTCAGTCTCAATGGTTGGCATGTGCATTTCTGCCTTCTGTTAGGGTTGTTTTTGACCATCCGCAGGCTGTTGACCGGTTCCCAGACTTATGTTGCAACAGTGCCGAAATTAAGATCAGGACAAATCTGACAGCTGGCCTCGGTTTGTCATCCTCTTGTGACGCATAGACAGGCTGATGCCATGTGCCCGCCAGGCAGCACCGCTCGTTAGCCGGGTTGCGTGATTTGGCAGGAGCTGCCACTCACTGTGTATGTTTTCAGCTGTGCTTTTTGGGGCACGTCATTGATTAGGGCCACATGCAGCATATATGTGCATGTGTTTTAGGTTGAAGCTTCCTGGCGGGACAAGTTCTGCAGTTGACTTTGGACATGTAGGCTGTAGTGCACACAAAAAAAAACAGACATTGCTGCCAGCATCTGGAAAAGACATCCCTGCCGGCAGGTCCACCCCACAGGGGCTCTTCCACTGGGTCTAGTCCATGCAGAGCTGAGATGAACACGCTGAGCTCTGTAGACTTCTCTGAAAATAAAGCCTGCATTACTTCTCTGATTTACACAATGGTGTAAAGTAACAAATTACAAATACTCAAACTATTGTAATTGAGTAGTTTTTCTCAGGAATTGTCATTTACTAAGTAGTTTTAAAAATGTGTACTTTTACTTTCCCTTGAGTACATTCTGATCCGGCACCTCATTTTACCAATCTCCCTCCATAATCGCACCCCTCGCCTGTCCGCTGTTCACTTTCACTATCATCCGCGACACCCCACTGCCATCCAACGCCCCGCATTCGGAACCGCATCTATTTTAAAAGAAGATAAGTGTCAAATCTAGATCTCAATATTTGCAGATGCGAAAAGCTCTTGGGTAGAAATATTCCTTACAAACATATTTTTGTCGCGTGTTAGCAGACCACTGTAATCCACACATGAGTCCAGCTGCGCTCTCATAGCGAGGAAATGAAAACAAAACTTTCGTTGCGGCATATTTATCATACACCTGGTGCAAGACATGTTTTCACGACGTGTTGCTATTTTCAGACCAACGTAACGCTAGTTTTCCCATTTTCCGCCACGTTGTTTAAGTAGCAAATCCATTTGTGCCACTTTGTGGACTTATGGGTGTTTTGGTCTAAAAAAGAGGTGTGTTAAGGTGCATTGCTGGCATGTTGCTATTTTGAGAAGCTAAAATAGACTAGGGATGGATGTAACGATTATAGATTTTGGTTGTACGATTACAGTCTGTGGAATAATCACGGTTTCACAGTTATCACGATTATTTCAAAACACTAGTAGTTTAGAAAATCACATGAAAACTCTTAGAATTTTAAGTGTTAATTGAATTTTAAAAAATTATAAATATAAAAATAAAAATATTAAATAAAAAAATTTATATAAGTGGAAAATAAAAATAAGTGAAAAAAGTTTTTGGCATTTTAACATAAGTAAAAATTTTACACTGAAAATACATGACAAAACAACGAATAAATAAATGAATGAATAAATAAAATAGTATTTATCTAATGTAAATCTAAGCTGCATATTAGCTAAATATTTCCCTTTTAAAGAGAGCAAATGTAGTCGAAGGCTGCTGAACTTCTGTCTGAAAGGCATTTTTGATCAACTATATTATAAAATTGTTTACGAACTTGTGCACTCAAAAGATGCAAAAAATGGCCCTTAGTTAATAGCTTTAGCCATAGTTAATCCAGTGTGCGTGCGTATTAGCCTCTGTGTACAAGCTCAGAACTTTAAACTAGCACACAGTTGGGATAACTTTGTTTAATTGCAGTGCAGAACCTCGGTGTTGAGATGCCTTTATGATTAACAGTGACAAATTAAATTGCCGTTAATAGCAAAATCGGTTAATTGTTTCAGCCCTAAAATAGACCGAGCAATAGACCTGCTGAAAGCGCATTAGTTATGTGCCTCACTTACACATTGCTCAAAACAGGCAGGGTATACAGCAATACGCACATATCTTTACAGATGAAAAAGAATTAAAGGATTAAAATATTTTAAAATATATTATTTTCTACATAAATATAATAACCAACGTCTCCATGCCTTCTTCACCTCGAGAGGCTTTTTTTTTGTGTATTCATGACAATTTGCTTATTATTTATTAAATGCATATTTATACTTGCTTTATTAAAAACAAGCTTAGATTTGTCTACCTGTCAGGTTTTGGACCATATGGGGCATAGCATGTGTATTTTGGATATAACAGTTTTTTTGACCACACTTCATTATTATTGCTCATTCATTCATTTGCTGGAAATTAGAACAGAATTTAGAAAAAGTTTTGAAACAAATCTTTGTGCTTAACAAACATAATTATGTAGGCTAATCAATGTTTGTGCGTACAAAACGTTTCCTTACCCACGAAAAAGAGAAAGTGAAAGGAAAGGCCAATTGAAGGAGGCTCATTCTTTATCCTCTTGCTGCAGATGCTGTTTAACTGTATTTCACTAGTGAAGCATTTAGTTTTTCCACTTACAGTACAAAGTCCACCATGTAAATAGTAAATGCGCCATGATGCGACGCAACTGACTCTTAAAGGGAATGGGAGATGAGACTCTAATTGGTTTATTCTCAAAAAACACCCATAACTCATTAAGAGAATAAGCTCAACCCTGTTAGACCATGCACCTGGGTGCAGAGCATATTTTTCCATCTTTAAAATAGCAAAAGTGGATTCGAACACGTCCTTAATACTTTTGCGCCCTGTGCTTTAAACTTTGCACCTATATCTTTACAACAAAGCCCTTATAAACAGAACACTGACGACACATGTCTCCAAATATTTCTTCTCCTTCCACTTGTTTCAATCACGGTTGGCAATACAACGTGGCGTCTCTCTGACATCTGAACATTGTAACAGGTAAAAACAGTCTTCGAAGCTATCATGCATATTAATGAAGTTGCACCTCATACACAATAGAGCACGCTGATTGGTTCGGACCAAGTCTATCTCTTGAATTAATTCTGAAAACTCAAAAAACGTCTCATTGTACAGGCCGATACAGACAACCTCCAATCTCCACGCTGGAATTCACACAAGGATCTAATTGCCGTGACGTAATTGCCGCTTCAAAATTTACTTTCAAACCAGAAGAATGAATTTGCTTAAAGTAACGCAAAACAACCAATTTTCACTTTCTTTGTGAAATATATGGGTCCTAATAGTGTTTTTAGGAGCGTTTTAGCGGACACATAAACATCTCACCCTTTAAAGTGGTACCAAACCTTTCATTTTTTCCATTTTCTGTTGAACACTAAAAAATATATCTTGAAAAGTGTTAGAAGTGGTTACATGGTAGGAAAAACAAATAAAATGGAGGTCAACTGTTACAGGTTTCCAACATAAAAAAATAACTTCTGTTTAGTTCAACCGAAAAAAAAGAAAAATCAAACAGTTTTGTGATAAGTGAAGGTTGAATAAACAATGACAGACTTTTTAGTTTTAGGTGACTATTCCTTTAAAATTCATTGCAGTTTTTTATAATGGAAAAAGGTTCTTTCATATTAGTAAAATATTCAATACACTGGATCTTTTAAAAACAGGTCACTTAAATGTTCTTTTAGAATCAAAAATGGTTATTCTATGGTTTCACTGCTAAACATTTAGAGCCTTGTTTTTAGAGATTGCCACACAGAAACTTGCCCATGAAGCGAGTACCTCTCCACATTTTGAGTCTGCTTAATGTAAACCTTTCCTAATTTAATCTGCCACCTTCCTTTATGACCTCAACACTATTTTTCGACTTTTGAGTGCAGAACTAATCAACTACACCTCTCAGACAGATGATTGGCATGGTACACACATACACACACACACACACAGAAATTTGAAAGTGGCTAGTGTTTGAAATGCGCTGAACTTCCTCCATGAGCTCATCTTATGGCCAGCATGTGGCAAAGTTAATATTCTCTTAATCTACCCTGAATCATACATCACCAGTTTGCCATGCCTCTGAACGTCAACTGAAAAGAAGCATCTGCAATGTGCTCTGAAAAAGCAATACCCGGTTTTGCGGTCCCTCCACTTTCAAAAGATTGAAACTGGCACCCTTCGCGCATTCATTCATCTTTATTTCCCTGCCAATAGTGAAGTCAGACTGGTGTCTTTGATTAAGTTGTTTGCACTGACATCAAACGCATTTAAAATGAGCGTGTTACCTTTGCAGATGACCTATACCTTTATGTGAATGAATGAAACAGACAGGGTTTTTCCCCATGTGGTTCCCTAATGTGTTGGGGAGCTCTTTGGAACAAGTGCTTTTATATCGCAATTAAACTCACTCTGTCCTCCAAAATAAAAAGTGGGGAATGGCATGTATTTTGACACAGAACCTTGATGAAGGCCTGTGTTGTTTAGATGCAAACATGAGAAAGCAATTTTGTACTATTTTAAACTTGTTCCCCCTTCTGGTTTGCCTGCCTGTCAGTAAAGTGTGATTAATGAAGGTAACTAATGATGGCCGGTCCCTGTTTCTTTGGTTTTTAAGAAGATGTTTAGACACATGAATTAGTTTAGACAGTTCTGGGTCAGGGGATTTGTTAAACCGAAATTACTGTTGGGATGCATGCATACTTTAGCTTAAAATAATGCCAACCGTACAGGACAAATAAGCATACGAGTAAGCCTGTGTAATTTAGCACAATAAATAACCATTGAGTTTGATTAGTGAGAGCTTTATCAGTGTTGTGACAGTTCAGTTCCTCTTGCTATATAGCTGTCTAAGAAACAAGCTGTTGTTTTTGGATGCAACATGATTTTCTAAACCAAAAGTGTCACATACTGGAGCAGACTATGCATGAAAGACATTTAGTCAGCTAAATGGTCATCAATTAGATATTTGGATACAGTGTTTCCTCTAGGACATTTTCCAGCTGTGGCGGCAGTCCTTTTCTACACAGATCTACTAACTAACTGTGGCATTATTTCAATGACAAATGTCGTGAGCGGCTAAACGCAGTAATACAAGTCGAAATCGCATTTATGTAATAGCCTACGAGCAATGTCTTTGCTTGCGCGCCGATTTCCTCTGCTCGTGCACAAAACTTCTTGCACGCCCCGTCAAATATACGCTGCTCAAGTGCAGATCTTCTTGTGCGCTCTCAAATAAATGCTGCTGAAGTGTGATTGAGTGCGTTTATGTAACAAGTATGTCTCCAACATTTATTAGATTTTACAGGAACATTTATGAATGTCTCCAATAGACCTACAGAGCGGTATTAATGCATCCTGAAGTAAAGCGAAACGGCTTTACGTTGTGTTTGCTGGCCTCACGCATCATGCACCTGCCAGTCAGCCAGTCAGTCAGTCAGCACATAACCTTAAATGGTTAAACAAATAACAAAGCACAGCACTACTATGGTTACAGAAAAGTTTGCGCTGTCATAATTCACTTATAATTATTTCACGTTTTAATACGTTTTGGTGTGATTATCACCTGCTATTAAAAAAAAAAACACGACTGAATGTTTTGAATGAGAAGCTGTAATGTAGCCGTGGTGGGATCAATTTTGGCGTGCGCCCCGTAATGGAAGAATGAATGCAGCGGAAACCATGGGATAATTGATTACCCCTGAAAAGCTTATGGGGTACTTTGAAAAAAGAAAAAAAAAAGATATTTTGAAAAACGTTCTCGGTCAAATATGAATACTGTAATTAAAGTAAGTAATCTGCCAAAATGCTATCTGTTAGCATAATATCTTTGAAACACAGTCCCTCCCATGCCATCCAAAGCCACGCCTACTGAAATCACAAACACGCACATTAAAGATGACAGAGACCTACTAGATCATATCATTCGCCAGTTAGAAAACTTTACAATGCTTTAAAATACTAGAATTTCAAACGAAAACTTATTTTATCTAGCACGTTTTCAGTAGTGTAGCAAGCAAAACTTGTCTTAATGTGCAATATTTCATGCACACAAGGATCGCTGGTCTTATTCTGTCTAGCGCTTTGTCTTAAAGCGACTACTGCATGCTTTAGTGGTTGGCTCGGGGAGTGCAGGAATTACACTTATTACTAAACCATACTTCCATGCTATTTCAGACCGAATATTCAGAGTAGCATGGTAAACTAAAACAGTATAGCGAGCGCGTCACAGGTTGTCTTTGTTTAAAAATGAATCGATGTGAATGTAAAACCAACCTTACCTCAGTTAAGCAGGTTAGGGGGAATAGTGATATTTACTGATGTTTTATTGTAAAACTAAATAAAATTCTACATTATCAATGCTGTAAAAGGTCCCTTATGAAACTGAAAATAGTCATATCAATCTTTTGCCGGGAGATTTCAGTGGCTGAACAACATATAACTCATTTGTGACAACAAAATAGTTTTAAAACAGAACATTACCTGTCTAAAAGAAATACTTCAGCCATAGTGTCATCCGTCCTCCAGTGTGCAAAAGTGACTCCAATATTGATTAAGGATTTTAAAAGGTTTTGATTCAGCATTTGTTTTTACTGGTCACTCTCTCTCTCGCGTGCACCTAAATGCGGCGCACATGCACACACAAATGACGAATCTGTGTGAACGGGTGCACAGATATACAAATCTACATTTGTTGACAGACAGTTACTTGTGAGAATTATGGGAATTATCAGCCCGACAATTTTTAATTGGATGAACATTTTTTTATTCTTATGCCTTACCCAGAATATAAAAATACATACGAATACATTTAGATCATTTATTTTAATCATTACTATTGGAACATGAAGAGACTTTCAACCAGCACAACAAAAATGTTTCTGAAGACAATCACCTACTGCACCTTTAAGCATCAAAATAATAAAAGTGCTTTATTTTCTACCATAAAAAAAAGAATGTATCATAAAATATAATGACTTTTCATATAAAAAATAATGACAAAATCATTTGATTGCATATTAGAGGACTCCATTTAAGCACCAAAGTGCGACCTAAAATTCTCATTATTGGCATGTTGTATTTGTATACGTTGTCCTGCAAATCACTAGATATAATAAAATTCAGTGTGATCACTTATTATTATTATATGAATTGAATAAGTATACAGGTCAGAATAAATTTGCTTCATTTTAATTTAAACTTCTTTTCCACTGAATATCTTTTTAACCATATTTTGACATTTTAATTTTGACAAGTTATTTGAAACAATAAAATAGATACACACTTATTACCTATAGCATGCTTTTTATGTATATACAGTATAACTTTTATTATTTGATTTTGGATGATAAAAGAAAACATTTCATCTCTCACAATGACAATCAATGGGGTCCAAATCGTTAAAAGATCTAACTGGCGTTCATTGTAAAAGTTTGTTCTATGTTTCATAGAAAAAAAAAGTCAAGCGTTTTGAATTAAAACCAATGGTATGTAAACAATGACAGCATTTATAAGTGAACTATTCTGTTGAGGAATAGAGATATTGTGTTCCTCAAAGAAAAGGATGTTAACATTTTTGCATTATGCACTAATTAGTTTTCTCATCGCCCAAATATTGAGGTCAATACAAACAGATGGGTGGCCCACATTACATCACTGAATTGTCTTTTATTTTACGCAATCCCTGCATCTTTTATGTGGTTACTGCAGATGATATAGTAGTTCAATAAATTCTAAACCTTATCCTCCAATTTCCATAAAAGATCTTTTACTAAAAAACAGGCCCTTCCTGCCGCATATGGCAGGCTTGTGTTTCTGAATCAGAAAACACACTAAATGGAAAATGTTTTCATATCCGTTTGCTTGGCCTGTGCTGTGTTCTTCCGAAACAGGGTATTTTAAGAGAATATTGCAATTAATGAACTTTGCAGGTCGTGTTTTGAGGGGAAATGCAGTTCTCAAATGGCACATATTAATGCTCAGAAACAGCGCTGGACTTTCTATTCACCATGAAACATTAGTCTTCTGCTAGAAGAAGAGTGACAACTGCAAACAGAATAGTTTCAGAAACATACAGATGTGATAAGAGCCCTCATCAGTCTTTCTGTGCACTTTTAACCTGCCATCATGTTTCTAGGCCAGTTTCCCAGATTTGTCGGACTGTGGATTTTAGGAAGTTGTTGCTGTCCAGTACTGTAGTTTGGCCCGGTGTTCAGCTGAACAGTCACAGATCGTGTGAAACTGAAGTTCTACAACAATAAATTTGTCTCCATAAACAAGATCAAATTCAGGTCCGCTGCTATAACTGGATATTATTTTTAATTTCTGGACCTTTTCCACTTAAAAAAAGCCTAAATATGGTCTTGTATTAAAATCCCAGCACCTCAGCAGTTGTAAAACACTCAGACCAGCCAGTCTAGCAAAAATAATCATGCCATAGTCCACACTATGATGCTTGCTTTGAGCTTTAGCAGATCTTCATCAGCACGTTTATATGCCTAAATGCATCAAGTTGCTGAATGTGATTGATTTGATTTCGTTTTCTTGAGAACAAATCCACCATGATTTCTGTAGATCATGTGAAAAAAAGCAAACAGGAGCAATGGAAATTTGGCTGGGAAAGTGTTTTACGCAGTGGATGCCCTTCCAGCTGCAACCCATCACTGGGAAACACCCATCCACACTCATTCACACACATACACCACGGACAATTTAGCTTACTCAATTCACCTGCACCACATGTCTTTGGACTTGTTGGAGAAACTAGAGCACCCGGAGGAAACCCACGTGAACACGGGGAGAACATGCTAACTCCACGCAGAAATGACCCAGCCGAGGCTCGAACCAGCAACCTTCTTGCTGTGAGGCGACAGCGCTACCCACTTCGCCACCGCGCCTCCCTGCAAAAATAATGTTTTATTCAAACATTTATCTCAGTCACTTTCCTTCATCTTAATTCCTGCTTTATCAGGGGTCGCCACAGTGGAATGAATCGCCAATTACTCTGGCAAGTGTTTTACACTGCAAATGCCTTTTCAGTCACAACCCAGCACTGAGGCACTGAAGCACCACACACTCCCCCATTTACACGCTACAGCCAATTTAGTTGATCTAATTCAACTATATCACATGTCTTTGGACTGTAGGGGCAACTGAAGAACCCAGAGAAAAACCCATACAGACATGCAAACTTCACACAGAAAGGACTCATGGTACAGCCGAGACTTGAACTACCTAGCCATCAAAAACAATATACATACATACATACATGCATACATACACACACACACACACACACACATACATACATACATACATACATACATAAATACATACATAGCTGTATACTATACAGATGCATGCACACACACAATTTTATAAATCCCTGTATATGTAAAGTACATTTAAATATGATTTTGCCTACTGTACTATTTTGTCTAGAAGTAGAGGAAACCTGCTATTTTTGGCATGTATTTATATTGTTTCATAAATTTCACCTACTTTATTTCTTTCATTTTATCACGTTATTTATATACTTCTGTCATTACGGTTCCTTTTCAAAATGATGAATCTGGTAATAAAGAATACCCTGATCCTTTAAAATTTACTTACATGAACAGTCAAGGCATGATGCCTCAAATTCAAAGCCAATCCCAAAACGTTATCAGATTTACAGCTTTCACTTGACAAAATCAGCAATACAAAAGCTATGAGAACATCTCATGCCATAAAATTGGTTTGGATTGAGTTTTTATATCTCCTTGTGTGTCTCTTACGTCCTATTATTGAATTATTATTTAAAATAAAAGAGACATTGCTAATCAGCGATAAATGGACCTTGACGCAGTGTTGTACAAAACTGTAAAGAACACCGTGGCCCTGCAGTACCTCTACTGTTTTATTATATTACATGCTTCAATCGTTCAAAATATTGCAAAATCTGTAGTTTTAACAGTACTTTCCAGACACTGAGACTTAATAACTTCTAAGAATCTTCCTCTGAGATCTCCCTGTTCCCCTCTTGCTGTTCTGTGCCTGTCCATGGAACAAGAACTACGTCTGATATCTTCTCAGGAGACTCTGCTCAGCTTCCTCTGCCTGAAAATTACGGCACAAGCCCTAACTTCATAATGGAGTCTGTGTGATTAAGTTTGCAGTGTACCGTGAGCACAGCTGGATCTGTTTATAGGCCTACTAAATAACGGTAACACAACATGCAAGCATTAGAAAGCGTCATTCACGAGCATCAACTACAGGGATGACATATTGCATGATGTTCTCTATAATGGTCTGCTTTTAAGAACCACAGACTCTCCACATGAAGTAAAACAGGATTTGCTTTAAGTACCTCACGTGCGTGTCTCCGTGTCTGTTTTGCAGTTGCTATGTGTCCGTGTCATTACAGCATTCCCTTTAATTATTCCCTAATTGTGTCAGCTACACATGAACGATTGCGTTCCTTTACCGCATCGACCTACAGAACTTTGCAGAGTATTCTGCAGCATCTGAAAGCAGTGAAATATGGGCACTCTTTCAGGGACACAAATTGCTGGAGGACATCATGCTGCCTTAATTCTACCAAATATTGTTTTCCCCCTAAAGATCCAAAAAAAGAGCCTGGAGGATCACCAGATGGAAGAAAAACACTATCAAAGTTGGATATGGTTTAATAATTTTAAAGATTTTCTAGTAGTCTTTGCCTCAAATAATGTTTTTGAATGGGCTATATGCACACAGACTTTTAATTTACAGCCAGGCAGCCCAAGAGCTTCCGGTGAACTGTCTTTCCATTAGGGCTGTGCGATTTGGGGAAAACATCTAATTGCAATAGTTTTTTTACAAATATTGCGATTTCGATTTGATTTGCAATTTATTTTTGTAGTCAAGCTTCAGCTCAATATTCTGTATGATAGCTTCTTACTGCTAAAATGCAGTGAGTGTTAGTTTAAAAAAAAGAACCTGAATAGATATGAATTAACTTTTAATCAAATTTGTCTATAAATATTAAGAAATTAAACAAGTTTTTCTCTAGCGCAAACACTAGTGTGTTATGGTGTTAGTTATCTTCTGGTGCTTCATGATGTTTTTTCATATTGTGTAACAGCTGCAAACAACTCTGAAATTGTAATTTGCTGTTGCAAGCTAATAGATTGAGTGTCACCTGCAATACTTTAAGTTGACATTTTAGCAAGTCACTCCTCATATAGCCACCTGTGGTGCTTTTTTAGGTGCTGGTTGTTGTATATCCTCGAGCTGTGGCAACAATTCTACGACAGCTCTTACAAATGACCTGTTTTTGTTCGTTGTCTGTGACTGTGAAACCAAAATATTCTCATATTACCGACATGCTTTTTTCTTTTATTTGAGTTTGTCTATTAATGCTTCTGAAGCGGCAGATGCCATCATCCCACTTGTCTGCACTTTCTTGTTTGTTTGTTTGTTTGTTTTATTCTGGGCTTTCCGCATAGTTCCGTTGCGCTATTCTGATTGGGCAGAACGAAAGTGTGCTCAATCAATTGGCTAATAAGACTGTCACACACAAATGGAAGTCACGAAAATGCTGTGGTGGGGGAAATTAAACAATACATATATATTATATTTTATATCGCAGTGTCTGGCGATTAGCTAATCGCAACATTTTAAATCATGATTGCGATTCAATTTCGATTAATCGGACAGCCCTTCTTTCCATTACAAAATTTTCACTAATTTCACTAAGATCTAATTTCTTAAAAAAATCTGCGATCTTCACTGCCTGTTAGATATACGATATGAAGTGGGTCTCAGGTCAAACAAGAAGCACTGCATTAAACCCCCCCCCCCCCCCCCCCCCCCCCCCTTAAAATATGACACTTTATTTTACCCCAGTATTTTCAATGGAATTTCTGCGCTTGCCTGTTGCTACTGACAGCGCTAATTGTTAAAACGAGCTTTCATCTCATTTTATGCATGCACAACTAAATGAATGCTTAAGCCTGTTTAACTGAATGTATTGTAAAAACATTGATGCTGTAAATACAACCTTGTGAAACTGAAAATAGTCACATTAAGCTTTCACTGGAAGTTTATAGTTGGCTTTAAAACTCCAGCTTGTGCATAGAGTTCATTGATTTTTATTTTTGAACTGATTTATTAAAGATGCACTGGAATTTAATGTCAAATTTTATGTAAAATAGTAGATTTTTGTTCCCAAGTTGATTCCCAGAAATATGACAAGTTTTTCCAGGATAATTTATTATGTAAGAAAAGAAAGTAAATAAAAAGATTATTTTAAAGAAAAATACTCATTGAGCCGTAACGTACCATTTATGCATTTGAAAATAAATAAATAAATAAATAAATTAATTTAAAACTTGGTAAAAAATTAAACAGATTAAAAACAGTTAAACTATGTCATATCTATGTATTTATTTTTTTTTATCTATAAAACTGACCCATTTAATTTACATACAACTTCTTTATGTTCAAACTGTCTTGTCCAAATTAAAATTTGGGTGAACAATTTATGTACAATTCAATATTAAGGTAAAGTTGGTTTTATATTCGCACATTTGTTCAGTGATAACTTGTGATATGCTCTCTATATTGTTTACCATGGTACTTTGAATACTGAGTCTGAAATCACATGTAAATATGACTTCAAAACAACATTACCACTATTTAATTGACTGTAAACAATGTTGTTCTCTGCTTGTCAGTGCCTACTAATATGATTTCACTATTTAGTATTTGCAAAGAATACATTTCTGAAATTGTATTATTAAGGAGAAAGTATGAATGTGTGAATATAAAACCAACTTTACCCCAAACAATTCAATTAGATGTATGACTTCATTTAAACTGGCCCAACCCTGAGATCGTCATTTTAACCCCATTTAAAGAAATCTTTTACACATACAGCAGGGTCAGCAACACAGATTTTTGCTGGGTAAAAAGTAAGCAACAGTAATATCGGCCTACCTACGTTCACGCCATGTTGGATTCCGTCTTGCAATGCTCATAGGACTCGAATTTCTATCATGTAAAACAAAAACGTCCAGAAAGCTCGTGTTTTTAACACGCAACCGTTTACTACCTGACTGTTCAATGCCATTTAGGCTTAATTATGGACGTTGATAGTGTCCGAAAACATAAAAATCTCCGAGTGGAACATCATTGTGGACATCTTGAGACTATGGTAAACAATAAAAACACACTGCAGCAGGGTGCGAATTACAGGTGGGTTTGGGGGGATTGACCCCCTAATTAAAGCTTGATCCCCCCTGAATGACATCAAAACAAGATGTATGGGGGGGTCAGCCCTTTAATGGTCAAAAAAAATTATCTTATCTCTGATTTATGTCTTAAATATCAATAACTAAAAAAGTATAATATAAATATACATTTGACCCCCCTATAACGGTTCATACCATTGTGAATGCCAATCATTGCTCGGAAAAATACGATTCAACAGTCTGAAACTGGCATTTCTAGAGTAAATATAGACATCTTAAGTATTCACAAAATACGTTTCTTCTAAAATAGGTGTTAATATATGCATGTAGCATAAAAGAAAAATTTGACTATATATAGTCTGACCGACAGTCACCTCAAATATCCCTCAATACACCAAAAACGTATACGTTTATTAATATATGAGATATAATTTAAATACATTCATAAATTTGATTCACTGAAGCATGTTTTACCAAACTTCTCACAAAAAAGTTGACCTCCCCAATTATCAATATAATTCGCACTCTGCACTGCAGGTGCATTAAAAGCAACCATACTCAGTATATAATTAGTATTATTTTTTGGGAAAAAGTAATGATATCAATTACCAAGCTGGCTGATTACATAAATTACATTTTTTGTAATGCAAGACTTTTATCAGCCCCCCTGAAAGATTAGCCCCCTCCCTGTTTATTTTTTTCCCCTCATTTTCTGTTTAACAGAGAGATTTTTTTTCAACACATTTCTAAACATAATAGTTTTAATGACTAATTTCTAATAACTGATTTATTTCATCATGCCATGATGACAGTATAATATTTTACTAGATATTTTAAGACACTTCTATTCAGCTTAAAGTGACATTTAAAGGCTTAATTAGGTTATGAGTTTTGTTTAAATAAACCTTTTTCACATTTTATGGTTTCTCCGCAGCAGAAGTCGTCGTAGTTAAACTTAGAGTGCAGTGAATTGGAAAGTACAACAAATTTTTTTTTACAATCCTATTTGCTGAAATAATTTTTTTAAATGCCACGATGGTGTTATTAAGACATTTAGAAAAAGGGAAAAAAATAGCAGCCCCATAGCTGCATTGCTAACACCTGCATAAGCGGTTATTCGTTTTTTGTAATTTGACGCAATGGGCTCTATATGCAAAGCTAGAGTTTTAAAGACAATGATAAACTTTTAGTAAAAACTTAATGTGCGTATTTTCTATTTCACAAGGTTGCTTTTACAGCATCGAAGTTGTAATGTAATTAAAATACATTCAGTTAAACAGACTTAAGCATTCATTTAGTTGTTCAACCGTAAAACCAGAGCTGTAACTAGCGCCGTCAGTGGCAACAGACTAGCCCAGAAATTCCATTGAAATTACTGGGGTAAAATAAACTATATTTTACCCCATATTTTAAAGACACGGCGTGGGGGTTTAATGCAGTGTTTCTGGTAGGATTGAAGATTATGATAACTGTTAAACACCTCATAACAGTCTTGTGAAAAGGGTCCTACTTTATAGCATATTAAGCTAATTTTGTTTGCTAGCACAAGAATCTGCACATTAGATGGTCCATTTTAAAGTTCATTTTGTTGACATTTTGATGTCAGAATCAAGAGTTTTTACAGGTGAATATTTATGATATATTTTTCATCACTTATTGGCTTTAAATCGGATATCTAAATGTAAATATAAATACACTTAAAATTGTATTTTAAATGTTTTCTTTCTATTATACAAAAGAAATTAAATACTATGAAAAGCCAAAGAAATATCCCAAAACTGACAGGTGCATGAAAAATGTTTTGACCTGCAGTGTCTCACCTGAAAGAAAACTGATACACAAAAATACTGTGACATTGACAAACACAGACAGCCACTTTATCCCAGCACAAAAGAAGATCTTTATGTGGGTAAAAATACTGTACTAAGAAAGAATCAGCTCCAGTGTACAGGCGGTCATTCATGACTCTTTACAGCCCTCCGCGCCACACCAATGATGTTGAATGGTTAATTGTGAAACTGCAAAAGCTTTTCACCACTCACCAAACAAAACTGCTTATAAATGCAACCACTTGTTATAGAAAATGAGATAATAAATTAAACATTAATTTTTGAGTTCAGAGGTTTACCATAAATACCCCAGGTTGAGTATGAACATGGTTTACCATATTTCAAATGTAAAAAGACCTGAGACCTAGGTTAGCTTTTAACTGTATGACAAATCATCAGTCTAGTCTGTGTATACAATTTTATTGACAAAAGTTATTACATCAAATGAAAATGCATATGAGTGAGAAAATATTTAAAAAATTGTTTGTCAGTTAATACAAACAAGTTTGATACCTAAAAATGTGATTAGCAGCAAGCCACATACTGTAAATGAACCATGAATCTAATGAAGTGCTCCATGAAATATTTGTAAATGAAAGCATAGTATATATATTACCTTATCAGCTCATAAAACGTGACATTTATATTAAATCTCTCACTGGCATTTCCAAAATGGCACTTCTTCCTATTGAATATAAAGAGGCTGTTGGTAGAGTAAAAAATAGCTGGTTTTGTAGCCAAGTTACAGTGACCTAGAAACTGAGTTACTGAGATCACAACCCTGGTTTGTCACCGTTGTACCTACAGTATGAGAGCAAGCAAATTAAGTCTCTGCTGCTGGATTCACTTACGGTGAACGTTGGTTACTTTCATGCACACTCTGTAGTTTAATAAAAGAAACACCTTGATACTTTGGAAATATACTACATTACAGCTTTTCTTGTCACATTCACTTTGTGTAGACACAGTTACAGCCAATGACGAAAATGCAATCTGATAACAAATGCAAAAACATCCTTTTTATACCTCATTTGCAAAAAAAGTCAATGTAAACAAATAAATAAGTATTTACAATTCGGCAGCAAGAGAAACAATACAAAAGAAATGCTAACTAATGATGAGAAAAATAGACAAATAAGTTACAGTAGACAGTAGAAAAAGTCTGAATATAATACATCTCCCCTAAACGCTTGCGACAAACACAAAAAGCAACAAAAATGCTTTCCAATGACTAGAAAGACGTGTAAATGAACTGAAATGAAAACAAGAAACCCTGAACACTAAAGAGTCTCTGGGTTTATTTTCAAGATGGCAGGACTCATTAGCTATGTTTCCATCTACCTACTATTATGCACATGTTGTAATATCGCATAAAAAAATGCTTAATAGAAATGCTTAGATGTGCATAAAGTGCATGAAAACTTAAGCGCAAAACTGAGTAGGACAAACCTTTTATCTGATAAGAAGAAATAAGCATAAAATATGATGGAATCTGAATTACTGAATATATTCCAGCATGCACCTTATAAAAATGTGAATTTATTTTAATAATAATAAGAAATATTAATAATAATAATAATTCCTTACATTTATAAAGTGCTTTTCTGGACACTCAAAACGCTTTACACATTTTGGGGGGAATCTCCTCATCCATCACCAGTGTGCAGCATCCACCTGGATGATGCGACAGCAGCCATATTGCGTCAGACTGCACACCACACACCAGCTGATTGATGGAGAGAAGATAGATTGATGAAGCCAATTATGATATGGGGATGGTTAGGAGGCCATGATGGACAGAGGCCAATGGGTAAATTTGGCCTGGATGCCGGGGGTTAAACCCCTACTCTTTTTCGAAGGACATTCTAAGATTTTTAACGACCACAGAGAGTCAGGACATCGGTTTAACGTCTCATCCGAAAGACAGCCCTCGCTGAGCAGTATAGAATCCCCTTCACTATACTGGGGCATTAGGACCCACACAGACCGCAGGTTGGGCACCCCCTGCTGGCCTCACTAACACCACTTCCGGAAGCAACCTACCATTCCCATGTGGTCTCCCATCCAGGTACTGACCGGGCACCGCCCTGCTTGGCTTTAGTGGGCGACCATGTAAGAGTTGCAGAAAGCTAGCTGCCAGACTGATCATCACATGATCTTTTAACGGATCATTTGATGATAAAATTGGGCATGGGGGGAAAAAACCAGTGGACCGACCACATTGTAAAATATCTGAAATGTTGTTTTGTTAATTCAAAAATCCCAAAAAGTCCAAAGTCCGCCATCAAAGTGGTTGGGTATTATTACCTCCCAGAACCACCACGCATTTGTTGAGTTTCTTCTTCGTCTTCTGAGGCACTAGAAAATTATTAAATAAGAAAAAAGGCCCAGGTTTTGTTCTCCTAATATAGCCAACCCAGGCTCACTGGAGATATGTGCCCAGGGCTACATTTTTGAAAACCAAGAAATATGTACCCTGGGTTAAGTGTGCTTGCAGTTTTTGTTTTCACAAGTACACCAGAGGTCGCCGTGTACATACAAATAGGTTACTGGGGCACATTTTTTGTACATGCCATTTTTCGCCACCAGAGGCTGCTTTGTACATTTCTGACAATCTCAACATTCTTCTCACATGCGTCCGAAAAAAGTGGCTGGTCGGGTTGTTGAGTTTAATTTATTGGTGTTTTAGTTTATTTTGTTTATGTACATAACATTTATTAGCATCTATTTAACTATGTCCATTTTAGTGCTTCTTAGTTATGCTTAATTCATTGCATAATTTTTGTATTGTTTTTAGGGTGACAATTTTAATATCTGTCCAGGGACAACGGATAAAAAATCCGGTCACACTAGACTTTACACCCCATATACTTCCATTCGTATACACGCAAATGTGTCAGACCAGAAACGCAAGCTTGTATGACAAGTTTCACAGTTTGCTGCGTTGCAAAGTTCAACATTTGTGAACTCTGTCCTGCGAAATCGCATCACTTGACTGCGTGAGATCAATCGAGGATCAAAACATGACCGCTCTGGACAGAAATGTAAAATATGGACCAATCGCTAGTTTTTTTTTATTGTCTATTCATCTTATTTAATCCCGCCCCTTTTCGCAGCGCCGTACGACAGAATTTCAAAACTCTAGTGTGACTGCGGCATAATTCTGGTGTATTTTCAGCAATGCTAATTAATGTACACCGTCCCTGCCAAATAAACAAATAACATAAATAAATAAAATCAGCTTGATATTAACTGAACCACCGACCCACCCGCTTTCTCCAACCAATAGTGTTTTCAAAAGCAAACTAGAAAAATAGAAAAGCTACGGCCACATACTTTACCATGATTTCACACTGCTATTTTTGGTTTCATTTTACCTGATTTCCGGAACCTTCCTTCGCCAGACTTGAAACCCAGTTTGGTCCAGTCCAGTCCTCATTATAAATCTGATGCCATTTGCAGTGAGCTACCGAGCAAAACCAGTCACACTGAAAAAGCCATCCATACTGAGGTAAGCAGTCAGCGGTACTACCCCATAGCGTTTGTTTTACAAACAAAATTCAGCCATTATGTACCTGCGAGCACATATTCTTCGGTTCTCAAAAATGTAGCCCTGGGCACATACTTCCAATGAGCCTGTGTTGAATACAGCAAATTCCAATTTTCTTTTTGATATTTGGTACTAGTTTATCAGGAAGTGACAATTTTGATCTATTTGTAAATGTTATACGCAATATTTTAGTTTTGCACGCAAGTTTAATTCGCATCTTTGGATGGAAACATAGCTATTGTAGCATTACAAAGATTATTTGTGCAAATATTAACTGAGAATCAAAAGCAATGCTGACCAAACATTTGTTTCTCTTCATACATGTCCAGCTGAAGGTATATTCACTTCTGGTCTGTCAATTTGAGTTTTCCCATATTGTAGAAAGTCTTGTAATCTTCTTTTTCTGAGGCTCTACATTGATTCAGTTCTGCTTTGATAAAAAAAAAGTCCTTGACAGGAGACTTTGTTCTTCGTTTACACTCAGTTATCTGCAAAAAGAAAGACAAATCTCAATAATGGAAAAAGAAAGATGGCAGGATATTGAAATGTTTCTGCTGTGTAAAGAAGTTTACCTCTGCATTCATATTTGAGGTCAGAGAAGAAAACGGCCTCCTGGGAGAAAACAAATAACCCGAGTCGTCCACCTGCAAATGTCTTGTCATAAACAGGACCTGAGTCTGCCATGATGTGCTTGCCTTCATACACAACAACTCTGGGGAATATAAATGTAATATAAAACGTGAATTAACAATACAAAAATATTATATTATATTATATTATATTATATTATATTATATTATATTATATTATATTATATTATATTATATTACATTATATTATATTATATTATATTATATTATATTATATTATATTATATTATATTATATTATATTATATTTTATTATATTAAAGCAACAACTGCATGTTTTTTTAATATCCGCATAAATTCCATATGCATAAAAATACATAATTATATTTATTATGGTCCTGATGCAAATTTACACATATTTTATAATTATTTTTATTCAAATGTTACTGATAAAAAAGGTTCACAATGTATTTATATTATTTCACATATTGAAGTATAAAATATTGTGTCTTCACAGTCAAATGCACTTGCTTCTGTCTAATAATTGCTAAAAGGCTTATAACAGTGAACTTGAAAAATCCTTCTCCACGCAGTTATGTACATTACATGCATGATCTGATGCAGTCTATGCAAATAGAAAAGATTAGGTATACAGTCTGCAATAATACTGAAAATTGCCAGAATTTCACTTTCTCTCACAATTAAAAAAATAAATAAATTTCTTAGCTTACCTATTTTACCTGCCCCTGGCTTAGTTGTGAATAGAGTGTTTTCCTTCTTTTTATTATTATTATTATTATTATTTTTAAATAATTTCTTCAAATTAATTTATTTTTTACTTCTGTACCTTTTGCATATTTGTATTTATATATTTTTCTTTATTGCTGTAAAGCCTTATATGTATTACTTTTAGCTATAATGTTATTCTATCTTATTATTATATACATTTTTTTACGTTTATTTAATACATACACAGATTTGTTTATGTAATAAATAACTTACATACACAGTTTACACACACATACACAATTACATACATTACATACACAGATTTCAACATATACAGCTAAAATCAGAATTTTTAAACCCACTTTGAATTTCTTTATTTTTTTTTTAATATTTCCCAAATTATGCTTAACAGAGCAAGGAAATCTTCACAGCATGTCTGACAATATCTCTTCTTCTGGAGAAAGTCATATTTGTTTTGTTTTGGCTAGAATAAAAGCAGTTTTTTAATTAAAAAAAATAATTTTAAGGTCAAAATTAGGGGGTTAATAATTCTGACTTCAACTGTATTTTAATTTCTATATTATTTTATTGTATTATAGTCCATGAAGATGTACATATTAATAAAATGTGTGTCTTGGAATTGAATAGTTCAATAGAATGTATACCTAATGAAGCCAGTCTTGGGTCTGTGGATGAGATGCCAGCGGTACGCAGTGAAGTCTTTCCAGCCAATATTCTTCGGGTCATGCCACAGAGTGCGCACCTAAACAATGCACAGTAAAACCATCCATCATTTTAACCACCAACACAGACAGCGCTGCCATGAATCAAAGCCGTTTATTGGGCAGTTTATTGTTAGCAATGGCACGAAAAGTGAAACCCGTCAGGACTAATAAAAGTGAAGAGAGAGTTTCACCTGATGCTTAGTGTTGCCTGTGTGCCATAAAGCATTGCGTAGAATTTCCCCCGTGCCTGTGGTGGAATTGACCACCTTCAGAGAAACGCCAGAGATGCCAAACGCCTTCGACGGCTTTTCTTCCCAGTACGTCTGTGTGATCTGTTTCCACATGACTACGTAAAAACGACGACTAGACTGGTATCCAAACACAAAACCTGCATAGTCATCATCCCTGTCTGTGTTTACGTAGAAGGTCCCGCTGAAATCCACGGCGCTGAACTCATCAAATCCTGTGGAGAAACATGATCATAATCCAGAACTTTTTTTTTAAACTCTTTATGTATGGAGATGTTTGCATTGGATCTCACCCACCCACTGCAATGCCAGGGTCGGAGTTGGCAGTCTGCACAAGCTCTTTGCCCTGGTTTCGGACCACCCAGTTGGGATCGATCTGCGTGGTTCCTTTGGGGTCCAGGTGAACCATCTGAAACTTCCGGAAGTCTGTGACACTGATGCCGCTGTTTTCTGGACAGGCGTCAAAGATATCTGGCACATTGTCATTGTCGAAATCATTCTCGCAGGCGTCACCTCGACCATCACCTGCAAGAAAACACAAGAATGTTGAACAGGTTGATATACAGTATATGGTGCGGTCACATTTACATTGTTTTAACACTAGAACGGCAGAGGATTTTAAATTAAATCATTTATTCTGGGCGACACGGTGGTGCAGTGGGTTGCACTCTCGCCTCACACCAAAAAGGTCGCTGGTTCGAGCCTCAGCTGGGTCAGTTGGCGTTTCTGTGTGGAGTTTGCATGTTCTCCCTGTGTTTGTGTGGGTTTCCTCTGGGTGCTCCGGTTTCGCCCACAAGTCCAAAGACATGCGCTATAGGTGAATTGGGTAAGCTAAAATTGTCCGTAGTGTGTGTGTGTGAATGAGAATGTATGGGTGTTTCCCAGTTGTTTTTAACAACATTCTTCAAGATACCTTGTTTTGTGTTCAACAGAAGAAAGAAATTCATAAAAGTTCAGAAACACTTGTGATTGAGTAAACAGTGAGGAAAATATTTTTTCACAAAGGTGAAAACTCTGTCATCATTTACTCACCCTTTACACCCTTCCTAACCTGTTTGAGTGTCTTTCTTTAGTTGAATACAAAAGAAGAAACATTGAAGAAAGCTGGAAACCTCTAACCATTGAATTCTATAGTATTTCTTTGTCCTATTATGGAAGTCAATGCTTACAGGCTTACAGATTTCTTCAAAATAACTTCTTCTGTGTAAAAAGTTTAGAAACACTTAAAGGTGAACCATTATGAGGGAGTCAGTGATAAAGACTGTAGTATTGAGAAGGACCTGATACTTTCATCTTGTAACACCCTGTAAGACAAAACCAACATATAAGCCAACAGGTTATGGATATATGGGAAACCTATATCCTTTAAAAGGATATTATGATAAAGATCTTGCTTTCTTCAGCAGACATTGACTATTGACAAAAAAATTTCAATTTGAAATTGAAATTGCACCTTAACATTAATGTTGGTAGTTTGTGCGGTTAAGGGTAGTTAAAATAGACACATTATAAATCATTATGAGCTTAGGAGTCCATACGAAGCATTATACACTCTTCGTGTTAAGACTATCAGTACAATCACATCATAAAATACTCCAAAACCACTGACCTAGAAAATTCGAATCTAAGCTTCAAAACATTCAATCATTTGATCTGCGAACTACTGGCAACACAGTGCAGTCTTAGCCAAGAGGTACTTTTCCTTTTGGAAAACTGGAAAACAATGGCTTTTCCCAAAGCTTCAGGATTGTTTCTGTAAGCCAACAAAACCTCAAAGATCTCCAATCTCCCCGTAGACCGTGACAGCTTCAACTAGCACTTGGAGTTCAGAGGGCCGCCGAAATGAACACCCGTTGGAATGCCAAGGCAAATTTCACCCCACTTAAATTTCAAATCCACTTTATAAAAGAAAACCCAAGCAGCGAGTATAGCCTGACAACAGAGAGCTCGTTCCATCATTATACCATTCAGGCTTAATGTCAAGCTGCGTATATCTGTGTTTAAAATACCTCATAAAACACAAAAAGACGCAAAGTACTACCCCGAGATGCAAATCTTCAACATTTCTGATGCCAGTGAAAAATTTACGCGTTTCTTATCTGCCTGCTATTCAGGCCTCGTCTTTGATTTTCTTTTTTTATGGGACAGGTTCTTGGACGACCCTCATAGGAAATATGAACGACGTCCAAAAAAACAGACGCTTGCATGACACAAAAATTAAATGCAGGGTTGTGTATTAAGACAAACAGGTGCGAGAGAAGCCCAGAGGAAAGTTCTGGAAGTTGTTTATCGAGTTCTCAGATAATCTGGAGAACAAATGTTCACATCGATGCTTCATCGCCATATATCAATAATTAGACACATCATTATTTCGACACATTCTTTACTCTGGAGTGAAACTGTACATTTTTTGTAGCCTTCCAAAACTTAAATACTTTTTTTAAATGCATGTACACATACACTCACCAGCCATTTTATTAGGTACACCTTACTAGTACCGGCTGTACCCCCTTTTGCCTTTTGGTTCGCTGAACAAAAATGCTTTAAATTAAAATATTTTTACTTTCAATTTGGATGAAATGTCATCAGCAGTTTACAGAATGAAATAAAAATGATATTTTACTCAAACATATAACTATACATTAAAAAAACTGATAAACTGATCTTTATATATAATATTGTATGCTGCTTTTATAATTAAACTCAATTTTATTTTACCTACTATACCATAACTTTGCTGTGTTTTTTTAAATATAGGCTCAAAGCTAAATTGAATAAACTAAAATATAATGAATACCAAAATATTAATACATGCACTGACACCAAAATAGTAAGAATAAACTGACCATAAGATATTCATTCATCCATTCATTTTTCTTTGGCATAGTCCCTTATTTATCAGGGGTCACCACAGCGAAATAAACCACCAACTTATCCAGCATATCTTTTATACAGTGGATGGCCCTCCAGCTGCAACCCAGTACTGGGAAACACCCATCTACACTCTGCCATTTTCGTTTAATTTCATGCATGTCTTTGGACTGTGGGGGAAACCGGAGCACCTGGAGGAAACTCAGGCGAACATGGGAACAACATACAAACTCCACACAGAAATGCCAACTGGCCCAGCCAGGACTCGAACCAGTTACCTTTTTGCTGTGAGGTGACAGTGCTAACCACTGAGCCACCATGTCGCCCCCATAAGAAATTACAAATTATAATTATTTCAGTACTAATAAAATCCCATCAGAGTGCCGGTCTTAATGTACTAAATATGTAAATGTTTTTACCATCAGAGTCCACTTGGTCTTTGTTGGGAACTAGTCTGCAGTTATCTCGGTCATCAGGAATGCCATCATTATCGTCATCAAAATCACAAGCATCTCCTTTCCCGTCTCCGTCGTGGTCAGCTTGGTTAGCGTTGGGTATGTATGGGCAGTTATCCATGTTATTTTGATGTCCATCTTCATCTATGTCCTGATTGTTATCACACTGGTCTCCAACTAGATCATTATCTGAATCCGTCTGCAAAAAGAACAATTGATAACTTTTTTTAAAACATGAATTAAGAGGCCGCAGAAGTATTTAGTCTGTCATTTCCTCCAGACCTGTTGTGGGTTGTGGACTAATGGGCAGTTGTCGCACTGGTCTCCAACGCCATCTAAATCTGTGTCTTTCTGCTCAGTGTTATAAATGAGAGGGCAGTTGTCTCGCTCATTTAGAATTTCTAAGAGTAAAAGAGAAAAAAAGATTTGTTGAAAAATACATTGGGCTACATGGAGTCACATTGTAATACAATACTGAAAGTGTTGGATAGGTTTATTTTAAAAAGTAAATAATTACTGATTACGTTATAAAATTGTATTTCAATTACTTTTCAAATTACTTTGTCTGAAAAGTAATTTAATTACTCAATAAGTTTAATTTTTTGACTACTTCAGATTTCTATAAATCTGAAAGTACAGTCGATAGAAATAAACAATTTTATCTTATCAAATATGAGCCAAACATAGACTTTTAGCTTTATTTAAAATATATTTTTTAAGTTAAATATTTTTGTATCAAAAAATGAAACATTTTAGAAGTATTGACACCATTTTTCTTACATATCATATCTTGCCATTAATCATATCATACACCCGGTACAATAAGGATCAAAGCATGTTTTTCGCAATTTGTTGCTATTTTCAGACCAGCGCAACCCTTTGCACCACATTGTTTAAATAGCAAATCTATTTGCGCCACTTTGTGGACTGATGAGCGTGCTGGTCTAAAACTATTTTGAAATAGTTATTTTGAAAAACTGAAACAGACTGCATCATTGACCAACTAAAAGTACAGTAGGTCTAAAGTCCAGTGCTAGTTAGTTATGCAGCTATGTGGGTTCAAACACTTATACATTGCTTAATACACACAGGATGTACAGCAATACAAAAATATCTTTACATATGAAAAAGTAAAGGATTAAAATGTTACAAAAATTATTATTTTCTACATAAATATAAAAAACACTACCTCCATGCCTCATCTCAGGGGGCTTTTTTCAGTTTATTCATGACAATTTGCATTTGTATAATGTTATTATTATTAGCAGTATTATATATGCATATTTATATTTGTTTTAGAACAGAACGTGTGTTTGAATATAACTAATATAATAATTGAACACACTTCGTTATTATTGTTCATTTATTCATTTGCTGGAAATTAGAACTGAATTTAGAAATAGTTTTGAAACAAATCTTTGTGCTTAACAAACAAAATTAAATATGTAGGCGATTGGATGTCTTCAGTGGAGTACGCACAACCCTGTTTACTTATCCATGAAAGTAAAGCAGTAAAGAGTAAAAGTAAAGAGAAAGTAAAGAGGCCAAATGGAGGAGGCTCGTTCTTTATCCTCGCGCTGCAGAAGGTCTGTTTAACTGTTTCTCACTAGTTCAGTTTATCCCATCCAAAGGGAATGGGAGATGAGATTCTGATTAGTTTCATAAACGTTATGCTCAAAACACACCCAGAACTCATCAAGAGAATGAGCACAACCCTGTTGGAACTTGCGCTGGGGCGCAGAGCGAATTTTTCATCCTTAAAATAGCAAAAGTGGATTCGGACATGTCCTTAATGCTTTTGCGCCATGCGCTGTAGACTTTGCGCCTAGATCATTAAAATAGAGTCCTGAACGTTAATGATAATGAAGGTTAATAAATGAAAAATTTTAATTGCTAACAAACAAACAATTAATAAATACAATTGCAATAAATTGTTTATGATTAAATATAAATTACACATATAAAAACTGAACTTAACCTTTTCTTCATTTTATTGCCATATTTGCTAAAAGTCATCATTGATCTTAAACCCTGCTCAAAAGGATTTATAAAGACAATAAAAATATTCTTAGTACCATCTCCATCCATATCAACAGAGCAGGCATCTCCTTCTCCATTGTTGTCGGTGTCTGTCTGAGCGGGGTTGTGTTCATACGGGCAGTTATCACAGCGGTCTCCAACATCATCCTTATCATAGTCATATTGTCTGGGGTTGTACATCAAGGGACAGTTGTCCTGGAAGAAATTGATCAATCATATTTCAGGCTCTATACAGTATATACAGCACACACTCAGTATTTCTATCTATAGCTTTAAACATTCTATAAATGTCAGAAAGTCGATGCAGTGGCGCAGAAGGTCGCTGGTTTGAGCCTCTGATGGGTCAGTTGGCATTTCTGTGTGGAGTTTGCATGTTCTCCCTGCATTCGCGTGGGTTTCCTCCGGGTGCTCCCACAGTCCAAAGACATTTGATGCAGGTGAATTGGGTTGGCTAAGTTGTCCGTAGTGTACGAGTGTGAATGAGTGTGTGTGGATGTTTCCCAGTGATGGGTTGCAGCTGGAAGGGCATCCTCTGCGTAAAACATGTGCTGGATAAGTTGGCGGTTCACTCCGCTGTGGTGACCCCAGATTAATAAAGGGACTAAGGCCGAAAAGAAAATGAATGAATGAAAGAATAAATGTCAGAAATCTGCCTCACCCTTTCATCCACAATTTCATCGTTATCATCATCTTTATCACAAGCATCTCCTTGTCCATCGTTGTCAAAGTCCTCCTGGCCAGAGTTGGGTAGAGTCGGGCAGTTGTCCTGCAAAACAAAATCAATTGTGTTATTCTTGTGATTGTTTCAAATGTTTAAATTGTACTGATATTTTTGTAATATTATTAATATTTTTGTCAACGGTTTGTGATGATAATATTTTGTAATATGGTTTAACAAACTAAACTAAATGGAGTCTTGCAGTTTAAACTTTTAAACAGCAGCATATACATACATATCGTTTTGTTGTGATTTTATATAAGATACTTAATTAAATATCATGAAATAAGTCATCATTTTTAGGGCCAGTACTGCTTCGCATTATGTGTGCAGTGTGAATCAGACCTTTCTCCAGAAACCATCTGACACTAATAGTTATTCATATCAAATGAACCACATCAAATCACCCACATACAGCACTTAGAAATTCCAAAATTCTCCAGTTCTCAATTCTTCATTCTGTGCATTACCGACATTTTCCTTTATTTGTTACACGCACATATTTGATCCTTTATTGCCTTCTCGCATGGCTCTCTCTGCTTCTCAGGCTTCAGATCTATGATGTCTTGCAGATTCTGGTCCTGGTTTTTCTCCACGGTGTATCATGACATAATCAAGCAATTATCCATCACAGGAGAAGAATGATGTAATTATTACTTCTGCTCTCTCTCCCTTTGGCAAAACACTTCAGCACAAAGACATTTAAAGGATATAAAATATACGATTCCAAACGGCACAATAGACAGTAAACACTGGGCCAAATCAAAACATTCCTCTAGTTCACGGCCATTGGGCCCCCTGCCTGACTTGATGCCATTGTCCTTTGGGGTTTATTAAGGTGAAACAATATTTCTTTCCATTTTATATGCCCTAGAAACTTTCTCATAGCAGTCAATGGCTAAACCTTTAGGTCTGTCTTGCATTAAATTAAAACAAAAATCAATAAACCAATGCAGAGAACACTGCTTTAGAAAGGCTTCAATATATCATTTTATAATGACTTCAATATACTTGAATATTATCTACATTTTTCCTATTAAACTGACATCTGGTCCTAAGTGGAGGGCAAGATGCTGCTTAGGAATGGGTGAGGAATACGATAATCATCACTATGTAATTGTCTCTTGATAAAACAATAATGTGTTCAATACATGTTAGAAAGTGGAATTTAATGGTGCTGATTTATTTCAATATGGATAGGTTTCATATTGAAAAGGGCTTGAATTTAGTGAAACACTGTTAGAGTCAGAGAAGGCTGGATTTACATGGATTTATTATGAGTACTAGTAACTTCACCATGGTTTTGAAGCAAGATTGGGAGATATACATCTTAAACACTTGACCGCACAACCATCACTCCTGTTACCGTCAGAGATGTATAAAGTACTAGAGACCCAGACTTAAGTAAAATTACAAGTGCTCTATCAAAAAGTGACTTGAGTAGAAGTTGAAGTGCTCTTTAAGCACCATACTTAAGTGGAAGTACTAAAGTATTCAACATTTTTTGTACTTAAGTATTGCAAGTGGTTTATTTCAAAATTTGCTACTCAAGTATTGTGTAATGTAGTTATTAAAGAAAGCAGTCAAAAGACATCATATTGTTTTGTTTATTTTAAATATCTTTTTGAGGCACGTGATTAAGCAGAACAAAAAGAAACATGGCTTACCATACTGTTTTTCTCTCGCGCTTGAATCACGGATCTGACAGATTATAACAGCTTTAACACACACCTTTCAAAGTGCCCTCCATGCAGTAGCCAAGAAAAAGGTCTATAAATGTAACGAGTAGGGGTGTGATTTTACACTGGTCTCACAGTTTGGTTCATTTACAATTATCACGCCATCAATTCGGCACAATTTGATATCTCGGTGCACTGACGATGCTTTCCATACATAATTAGATTTTTTCTTCACAGCACAAGAATTTTTTTTTATTAAAATCTAAATATATTTATTTATTATTTGTAATACAATTTTGTTCTTAAATCTTACTGTTGTATTAAGCAGTAAGATTTATGAACTGTACCCATAATTTGACCTGCTCAGAGAAAACACTCTTTCTGAATGTATCAAACAAAATTCCAATACATGCACAGAAGACAGCATGAGCATTTATAGCAAATAAACTAATGTAAAAATTATCCCGCTTGCTTTTTGAGCACTGACAAAGGTCTTTCACCCCTATGATTGTTTATTGTCTTCACCTGCTCAACAGAAAGGGCTGCGATCGGCTTTAGAAATGAAAGTGCTGTTCACCGAGTAAAAGTAATAAACTCATCAAAAATATGTACTGAAATAAAAGTAGAAGTAGGAGAAAAAACAATACTCCAGTAAAGTACAGATACAGCCTTTTAGTACTTAAGTAAGAAGTAGTTCTACTTCGTTACTATACGTTACATCTCTGGTTACCGTCCTGCATGTTAAAAGATTAGTTCATCCAAAACGTATATTCTATTATCAATTACTCAAACTAATGTTGTTTCAACTCCTCGAGACCATTGTCTATCTTTGGAACCCAAATTAAGATATCGTAGATGATATCCAAGAGCTCTCTCATCCTCTACAGACAGCAGACGTCCAAAAAAGGAACCAAAATATGGTTAAAGCATTCCATGTGACTTCAGTGGTTAAACTGTAAAACGCTTTGGTGCACTAAAAAACTATTTTAATTTGTATTCTCTCCCGGGTCAGTTCCTCGATATATGTTCACTAAAGTTGTTCACAATATCCATCAGTTATGTTGTCAAATGTGTAAACAAAGCTATTTTAGCACTTCTGCCTTTAGTTGACAACATTAGCAGATTTTTTCCCTGGTTATTTGGTCCATCTCAGGGACCAAAGCAGCTACATGAATGCTAAAGTTTTAAATAAAAGTGAAACCATTAACAAAAATACTGACCCTCCCTCATGTTTAATACAAGCGCGGCCGTTTAGAGGTCCTTTTTGGTTAACGATGTCAGAATTTACCTGTTTTTTGGAATGGATGTGTGAATATCCTTGCCTGTGTGAACAGTGCTTTTTTAAATTTACCAGTAAAGTTGTTCTGGAAATTTTCTGTATATTTACCAGCATCACTGTGTGAAAGGAGCTATTGTTATGAAAATTCTGAACTTTGAATGTCTTGGATTTGCTGGTGTCTATGGAGGATGAGGGAGCTCTCAGATTTAATCTGAGATGGAAAGTAACTGTTGTGTATGGATGCCATGCAAACCGGGGTAGTTCCAAATGCAGCTTTATTATGAGAATGGTCAATCAGGCAGGGGTCAAATACCAGCATAAACAGTGTAGTTGAAAATCTAAAAGCAAAATCCAAAAACAGGTGATAGGTTCAGGGCAGGCAGCAAAGGGTCAAAACGCAATAAACAGTCCAAGATCAAAAACACAGGAAACAAAGAGAACCGCTTACGTACGGACAGCAACAGCTTCACAATACTCAGCAACATGTGTGTGGAACAGAGGGGTTTAAATGGTCCAAATAATAAGTGTGTGAGCAGCTTCAGCTCTGAGAGTGTAATCAGTCTGGATATGGAACCGGTTGTGTGTGTGTGTGTGTGGCATGACTGGGTGTTGGAGTCCATAACATGGCGGATTTGTAGTTCATGTGAGGGTGAATGTTTTCCAGCGATCTCTGGTGGTTAGATCGCTGGTAATCATGACAGTAACGAAGTACAAATACGACAACTTTTTACTTTTACTCCTTACATTTTTACACAAATATCTGTACTTTCTAAATTTTTAACCCACGCTCGTTACTTTAGTTTTCATGTGTTTAGTGTCATGATCTATATCATTTTTTTGTCATTGCGCAAATTAAACTACTTTTTGATTTAGTAAATCTATTTTTTTTCATTGCATGTCTGCGTGCCTATTCAACCCTTTTCAGTCTTCATTTAAATTAGTTTAACAAATATTTTAACATCAAATTATTCACACTGGGTGATTTATGAAAATCAGGAATTTATCACGTGAAAATAAAAGTTCATGCAAAAAGTTTTGGAGGCTGTAATTGCGCCTGGGTAAATGTATTAACAGGATTAATGACTACATCCATGAAAAAAAATTTCAGACAAACAAAGACACTGAAACACTGAAAACACAGGATATTTTGATTTTAGTTTTGAAGATACAGAAGCAGCTTTAGCCAAATGCCCAAAATAGTCAAATAAAGTATTTATTATAGTCAACAAAATTAAGTGTGTATTGAAGATGTTTATAATTTGTAAAGGTATAGGCCTCAATTTATTTTTTAGTATATGAATAGACATTAATGGCGGCTGTTGTTCTTGATTTAAAAGCAGCAAAACTACATGCTAAATGCTGTGAGTTTGTGTCAGGATGATGATACACAGATTTTTAAGCAGTGTTGCTTTGCAATATTGCAGAGTGTGATGTTGCTTGGCTACTTTCCTGTTGAAAATTAGCAACAATTTTTACATCAAAATCAGAAATTTAAGTTATTTTGTATAAATCTATCGATATGATGTGAGGTCTAGTTGGCGGTGTGAAACTAAAACGGTAAGTAGTAATGGATACTTTTTACTTAAGTACATATTTCAGGCCGTTCTTTACATTTTCTTGAGTACAAAAGCGTAGTCAGTACTTTAACTTTTACCAGAGTTGTTTTAAATTTGAGTTTCTGTACTTCTACTTGGGTAAAGTACAGTTGAAGTCAGAATTATTAGCACCTCTTTGATTTATTTTTTTTTATTTTTTCAAATATGTCCCAAATAATGTTTCACAAAGCAAGGAATTTTTTTTCCTTATTAGAAATGAGTTATTTAAACTATTATGTTTAGAAATGTGTTCTACCTTAAACAGAAATTGAGGAAAAAATTAAACGGGGCCTAATAATTCAGGGGGCCTAATAATTCTGACTTCAACTGTATGTGTGTACTTTTGGCATCTCTGAATTTAATCTGTAATATCTTCATTTGTGTCCAGATGATTAACATTTTTAGACATGGTGTAATTAATAACAGAATTTTAATTTTGGGTTGAACTAATGCTTTAATATCTGGTGGAATTGTAAATGCATCTCATCTGACTGATTGTGATCTGATCACTAAAAACATTTTAATATAATGTGGAAACTAGGCCAAAAAGTAATGTAGTACCTTTTTGCAGTGATAGGTGGCATTTGCTCCACACACAAGATCCTGGTTGGGCCACCCATCCAGATCAAAATCCTCTCCACAGATGATGCCGTCTCCAGCATAACCAATCCGGCACTCACACTTGTACATCGGGTCAGTGAAGTGACTGAGGAAGATGCATTCGGCAAACTTGTGACAGCTGTGGCTGTTGTCTTTGCAGGGGTTGTAGGGTTCACAAACCTATTCATGAGTAAAAAAAAAACAGATACTGAAGCTTTGTCTATTTAAATATATGTGAACCAGAACCAGGAGACCTAGACGTAAATTATTCGGTATGTGAGGTGATGTGTGTGTGACTGACCTGTTTGTTGGTTTTAGCTGACTCCACTCCCATGCCGTAGGGCTGAGTCCCTTTGTAGAGAGGGGGGCAGGGGAGACAGTGGAATCCGGGGTCTGTGTTCACACACTGCTGTAGGCCACCCACTTTATGACATAGATCTGACACCATATTACACTGCACAGTGCACACCGCAAACGAAAATATAACAAGGGAAAAAGAAAAGGGGTATAAAGATCAGGGTTGTCAGATTGAATATACATACTGATGCATTCTTGCTCCTGCTGAGCTCATTGCCGAGGTACCAAGCATTGCTATGCAGACGGGTCAAAAATATTTAAGTGTCCGTAACAGATTTATTTGGGAAAGTGATTTGCTATGCATAGAAGGCTGATTAAATGCAGTTGAAGTGTGTAATTTAGTGTGTCTGTGTAAAGCAAAATGTCAAAATATGGGTGAAGTAGTGTTTCATTGGGCAGCACAGTGGCGCAGTGGGTAGCACTCTCGCTTCACACCAAGAAGGTCGCTGGTTCGAGCCTCGGCTGGGTCAGTTGGCATTTCTGTGTGGAGTTTGCATGTTCTCCCCATGTTCACGTGGGTTTTCCTCCGGTTATAGGTGTGCTATAGTTGAATTGGGCAAGCTAAATTGTCTGTAGTGTATGTGTGTGAATGAAGTGTTTGGGTGTTTCCTAGTGATGGGTTGCAGCTGGAAGGGCATCCGCTGGGCAAAAACATATGCTGGTTAAGTTGGCGGTTCATTCCGCTGTGGCGACCCCAGATTAATAAAGGGACTAATCCGAATAGAAAATGAATGAATGAATAGTGTTTCATCATCCAGTCATTCAGTCTTACAGATATGTTTATGTGAAATGAAACAGGATACTTATTCTGACCTGTACTTATTAAAACATATAAAGCACTAAGAGACCCTGATAAGAGGTTTTCAGGCATAAAAACAATACATGTGTTTCATACAGTACATTAGTATGTGTCCTGTTTAATTATTTCTGAACAAATCATTTATTTTTACAATGATTCACCCCAGATAGCAAAGAATGTTGGCCCAGATTTGGCATAAATCTGGCACAGCAGGCATTCATCCGGCACTGGCATACAGCATGTGGGCAAAATATGGCCCTGGTTTGGAAGAGGTGGCACTGTCTATTAGGTGGCACACAATACTTGGGCAAGGTGTAAAATGTAGTGTTTGGCCCAGATGTTAATAATTTGGTATGTGGGCCATGTCATTTTGGCCAATCTTGACATTTAAATATTATTTTGAAATAAAAAAAAAGAATTCTACCAATCAGGTTGCTTTGAGAAAAAGCACGCCAATAGCATGCCTAAAGCGCAATGATTCATGGGTTTATCAATTTCATTGCAGATGTGACACATCAACATATCTGGCCCAGTTATGATTTATTAACTTGGCTGACACCTGGCCCAGATATGGTGGGTGTTTGGCCCTGGTCTGGAAGCCAGACTTGGTCCAGTCATGTACCGTAATTCATTGCGACGTGGGCCAAGCAAAAGCTGATTGTGTGAGCCAGAGCTGGGCCAGAGATATTTTGCTATGTGGGACATCATTAATCATGGCATAAAGTCTGCTGCATAAGTAAGCAGGAGGTATTAAAATGTGGCTAAATGAGTCTTGTGTGAGCTGTTTCATGCATCATTACACTACTGGCTATAATTAAAAGTTCTTATTTTATCTTCAGATGTTACTGCACTTTAGCATGCCAATTGTAATACTTAGGGTTTTTTTATGAGTGTGTACCACCCAGCATCTAAAAGTCCTGCCACAGCACACACATTTTTCATTAAATTACATTATATTTGTTCAAAATCACTGCGTACTTACATATATTTTTGTGGCTTAAATGAAGTCAATTTGCCTCATATTGAGTTTATTTTTGTGTTAAATACAAAAGAGAATATTCAAAATAATGTTGGAAACTGGTAGCCAGACCAAAAAAAAAAACATTATTAAAATGGTTACTGGTTTCCAACATTCTTCAAAATATCTTCTTGTGTGCTCAACATAAGAAAGAAACATGGTCACACTTTATTTTGTTAGTGCGTTTGTTAAATTTAAGTTACATTGCATCTACATGCCAACTAATTCTCATTAGATTATAAGTAGACTGTTAGGTTAGGGTTAAGGGTAGTGTTAATTGACATGTACTTGCAAAGTTTCTTATAGCCAGTTGAATGTCTGTTTAGCAGCAGTATCAAAAGATATTAAGCAGACAGTCTACTAATACTGGACCCTCAAAATAAACTGTTACCAGAAACACAAACAGGTTTGCAACAAGTAGAGGGTGAGTAAATGATGACAAGATTTAAAAATTTTAAGTGAACTATCCCTTTAAGTGTTTTGAACTGCTGTCTGAAACAACCTTAAGGGTTACAGCTTTGTTTAAAAGTATATTTCGTTCTAGTTAGTCTGATTGGTTACCTCGTTGACATCTTCACAGGAAGTTCCATTGCCCCGATAACCATTCGGGCAGGGTCCACATTCCCAGGATCCATCAGAAGCTGTGTTACACTCGACTCCAGAGAAGCATGGGTTGGAGAGGCAGCCATCTGTAAAATCAACAGAGCACTCATTCATTCATTCATTCATTCATTCATTCATTCATTCATTTTCCTTCGACTTAGTTCCTTTATTCATCAGGGGTCGCCACAGTGGAATGAACCGCCAACTTATCCAACATATGTTTTACACAGCGGATGCCCTTCCAGCTGCAACCCAGTACTGGGAAACATCCATACATACTCATTCACAAACATACACTATAGCCAATTTCATTCATTTATTTTCTTTTAGGCTTAGTCCCTTTAATAAGCTAGGGTCGCCACAGTGGAATAACCTGCCGCAGCCAATTTAGTTTATTAAATTCACCTCTACTACATGTCTTTGTACTGTGGGGGAAACTGGAGCACCTGGAGGAAACCCACGCCAACACGGGGAGAACATGCAAACTCCACACAGAAATACCAACTGATCCAGCTGGGACTCGAACCAGCAAACTTCTTGCTGTGAGGCGACAGTGCTAGCCACTGTGTTGCCAAAAGAGCACTCATTTTTAAATAAAACATTCTGTCTTATTTAAATCTAATCTCTAACACTAAGGAACAATAGAACATTTCTAAAAATTTAATGGGAAATGTTTTTCTTACCAATAGGACACTCCAGTCGGTTGCATACTTCATTTTCAATGGAGTCTCCAAGACACTTCCTTCCTCCATGCTGTGGTTCAGGGCTGTTGCACTCTCTGACACGACTCTTCAGGCCGCCTCCACATGTAGCTGAACACGCTGCCCAGGGAGACCATGGGCCCCAGCCACCATCAACTAAATGGACAAACAGGCACAAAATAGAGTTAGATACCCCAGCCCAACTTTTTAGTTAATAAATCTTTTCAAAACAACTTTTCAAAAATGACTTTTCAAAATATACTTGTCTGTGTTTTTAATGTGACAAAATCCATCTGCTTGTTATTTAGTTTTGTTTTGCATTATACCGGTTGTTATTTACTTTTATATTCGCCGTTGTTCGACTTACGCAATTTTAAGAGAAAACAAAGCAGTGATTTTGTAGAGCTGACTTCAAAGAACTAATAGTGAAGTAATGAAAATAACTAATTAGACTAGCTACATTCCATTTTTAGGTAGGCATTAGCATGCATTTCATTTTGTACCACATGTTATGTTATGCAATCCAATATCGCAATCTGTGTGCTAGCACATTCTCTGCTAATGTGGAAATAACACATAAACGCCTGGAATAAGAAGGCAATGAGCACGTAGCTCTCCCATTTCTGGCATTGCTGTTCAATGAAACTGCACATTCCTGAACATTCAAAAACCAGAAATGGCCAAGCATTCCTTGAGTATGTCATAAGCATATTCAGCAAAATCCTGAGACGAAGAACTTGACCAAATATGTGTAAAATTGCTGATGAAAATATAAGTCCTGGAAAGGACTTCCCCAATCATCTTCCCAGACGGGTGGACGAGATGGTTTCTATATGAGCATGTTTGTGGTTGGGCTCAATTTGAGGTTGAGCATTAAATTTTGAAGGGCTGTCAAGTTAATGTAAAACAGAGTTACATTTTTTGAAATGCCATTAACACAGTTTTTTGCAGTGCGATGCTAAATTCAGTGAATTTGATGAACATGTAAGACATTTCATATACAGTTGAAGTCAGAATTATTAGCCCCCTTTGAATTTTTTTTCTTTTTTTAAATATTTCCCAAATGATGTTTAACAAAGCAAGGAAATTTTCACAGTATGTCTGATAATGTTTTTTCTTCTGGAGAAAGTCTTATTTGTTTTATTTCAGCTAGAAAATTATTAGTCCCTTTAAGCTAATTTTTTTTCAATAGTCTAAACCATCGTTATACAATAACTTGCCTAATTACCCTAACCTGCCTAGTTAACCTAATAAACCTAGTTAAGCCTTTAAATGTCACTTTAAGCTGTAGAGAAGTGCCTTGAAAAATATGTAGTCAAATATTTTGTACTGTCATCATGGCAAAATAAAATAAATCAGTTATTAGAAATGAGTTATTAAAACTATTATGTCTAGAAATGTGTTGAAAAAATCTCTCCGTTAAACAGAAATTGGGGGAAAAAATAAACAGGGGGCTAATAATTCAGGGTGGCTAATAATTCTGACTTCAACTGTAAAAGAACTGTAAAGAAATAACTGAAATAATGGGTGGCTTTTAGTAGCTCTTCACCATAGAATTTTAATCTAAGTGCTGACCGACCAAAGACTATCCGATTAGAGATGAAGCGAAGATGCACATTTGTGAGAGCAACCCATTTATTGTCGCCAGTCAACAGACTGGTTTTGAAAAAATTCAAAGGGGGGCTAATAATTCGGACTTCAACTGTATGGTATTTTCATGTACAGCCATTACTACACAGAGAGTCGTAGTTCACTGAGAAGCTATGAAAACAGCTGTCATTATCCCAGAATGATAATCTTGATGTAATTATTGTCTGATTATTATTCTGATTTTCTGAACTGTGTAGTAAATTCTGTTCCATCTAAAAGCATGTGCTAAAGGTTTATTGCCCAGCCCTAATAATCCATAAATAGTACAACTCATTCATTTATTCATTTTCATTTCAGCTTAGTCCCTTTATTAATCTGGGAATCAGCGGAATGAACCACCAACTTAACCAGCATATGTTTTACGCAGCGGATGCCCTTCCCGCTGCAACCCATCACTAGGAAACATCCATACACACTTATTCACACACATACACTACGGACCAATTCACCAATGTCTTTGGACTTGTGGGGGAAAAACGAAGCACCCGGAGGAAACCCACGCGAATACGGGGAGAACATGCAAACTCCTCACAGAAATGGCAACTGACCCAGCTGAGGCTCGAACCAGCGACCTTTTTGCTGTGAGGCGATCATGCTACCCACTGCGCCACCGTGCAGCCAGTAGTAGTACAACTGTAATTTGCAATTATTGTTAAATCTGCATACTGTTTGCAGCCTGATTTTCCTAACTGTTACATACAATGTAAGAGCTGCTTGCACATGTGTTTTGAATCTTTTATGTACTACTGTTTTTGTGCCAAAGATGCCTGTGTTAATCCAGGCAACAACACTGAAGACACCAATAACCATAAATGCAATGAGCTAACAAGTGCATGTGTGGGAATAATGAATATACTAATGGATATACTTTAAACAAGTACAAAAACATTTTTATCAATTGCAACTTTTGGGAAAAAGCACAGACACGGCAAGTTAGGACATGTTAAAATGTTAAAAATCTTATAGGAGGTAAGATGTTATGCTTATAACTATTCTGTCAAAATGTAATATTTATAGCTCAATCTTATGATTGTGCAAGTCATGCCATAAATCAAACGAGGTGTCATATTTTGCCAGAAAAATAAGGTAATATTTCTTTTTGAATTTGAATCTGGTTTCAGGCATACCAAGAATACTTTGCCGTTCTTATTACTATAATTATTAGTTATTATTATTAGTTATTTAGTAATAAATTATTGTAATTGTATTAGGTGGCTTAGGTATTATTGTGAATTTGCTGTGTCTCTTTAATTACTTATGTTTTTATATTAGGTGTAATTTGTCACATTGTTCAATTTACAGATTTTGTTCTCTATAAAAACACAGTCTGTATTATCAACTTACATTGTTTTGTGACCCTTACTGTTTGACACCGATATGATACCAGTTTCCCAAAAAGTCCAAACCCAAACTGAAAATAAGGTTTTTCAGAATTCTGTGTTAAATCAACAACATTCGACAACGATAACTGTTTCTTCACTGGCTAGTAATACTCACTGGGACAGGGTTCTGTGTGGCAGCTCTGTGTCTCTCGTCCTTCACCTTCACAGTCTTTGCCACCTCTTTGTGGAACAGGAGCATTGCAGTGACGGATACGTGTGATCAGTCCTTCCCCACATGTTACTGAGCAGGATGACCAGGGAGACCATAAGCTCCAGCCACCGTCCTGACGAACTGCAAATGTAAAACACAAAGTTACTGTAAGAGTGCTACAATAACTGACAGCCAGCCTTCACACATAAAAAAAAGTGTTTGTACCTCTGCGGTCACACTTTCCCAAACTGCACTTGCGTGTCTGAATCGATGGTCCAGAACATGTGTTGCTTGTGTCGTCACAAGAGCGCCCCCTCTGTTGAGTCCCACTCCCACATGTGACTGTGCATTGAGTCCATTCTGACCACGGAGACCAGCCATCCTCACTGTCCATTGCTACATGAAGATTTATAATACATCATTAGGAAATGTACAAATGACTTGTTGCCTGGTTTTGGGACTATAAAAACATTAAACACCATTTTATACATCTATTCTTGTGATCAAAGATGAATTATTAATACAGTTTTCAGCATCAGATGATCATTGTTATACACTAATTTGCTAAATAAACTTTTTGTCACCTTGGAATTATGGGGTTCTTTCTGAAATTGTTCAAAACTGAGTTATTCATAATCTTATGGCATGACTTTTTTATTTAGAATACTTTTCTAATTTTTTTATTTATTTATTTTTTTGGTATTTGAAATGCAGAATATCTCAAAAGCTTAAGATTTCAAAGTCATTCATATGCAAAAGAAACCCCCTTTTGGGGAAACCATGATACAACATTTAATGATTCCTTGATAAATAGAAAGTTTAATTACTCTGGATTTACAACATTAATTAGGTATGTGTTTGTGTAAAATATTAATAGTTGTTTATTCTATAAAAGGTCTGATAAGAGTTACTCCAAATTAAAAAAATATTGTCATTTTTTTAATGAAAATATGTCAGAGAATAACAAATCTCTCCATTTGTTGTCATTAAAAATCTACGTTTTTCCCAAAAATTCTGCTTCCTTAACTTTGAAAAGTGAAAACATTGGTATTTTATTGATTCGTTCATTCATTAATTTTGCTTTGGCTTAGTTCCTTTATTCATCAGGGGTCACCCCAGCAGAATGAACCGCCAATTATCCAGCATATGTTTTACACAGCGGATGCCCTTCCAGCTGCAACCCGGTACTGGGAAACTTAGATAATTTAATAACTTTTTTAAAAAATATACCATTATCATTATCAATTATATTTGTAGTTTTTATAATAATACATAATTTAAGTTTTGGTTACCAAAACATAGTTTAAAAAAAACAAAACAAAAGCATTTTCATGCACTTACGAAGGCAAACTGGACAGCATTCACCATCAATGAAGGATGGATTGGCACATGCCACTGGAGGACACGTGATCTGTCGACAAACAACTTTTCCTTCTTGGCAGGTACATTTAGTGCAGCTATCCACAATCCAGTCCTCCTTGTCCTCAAACATACGGCCATCTTGCCAACACATACTCTGCTCTGAAAGACTCTGCATCTTGTTTAGAGCCTCCTTCATTGCCGTGTTTTCTTCTGTCTAAAAAAATATGTGTTGAAATGAATTAAACAGCTGTCTATCTTCATGCTGCGTCATTCAGGCTTTCCACACATTCAAGCATAACCATACATCTCCATGCATTGAGAACATTAGATGTTTTCCAAGAGAAAACGTCTGACACAGTGATTTACAGAGCTTACATTCCTGCCACAGTTATGTGGGCAGATACAAAATTATGGTCTGACTATCCTGTTCGTGTGCCCACAAACAAAAATGGCCTCACTAGTGAGCTCAGTTTTTTAAACATCTGACACAATTGGTTAACATTGACAATATGATATGCTGTATGAGTGAATATTAAATTTTCATAGTCAATTTTGCACGATTTATATGTGGATGCATCAAAAAAAAACACAAGAGGACTCACCACTTTCTGCAGGCCATCTATGAGGTTGCTGACGACAACTCTGAGACCCTTCAGCTCCTGGAAGAGGTTGGCCAGTTCTTCGCAGGAGCGTTCACACATAAGTTCTGAGGAGCTGGTTGCTGGAACGTCTGTATTCTGGGCAATTACATTGGTGGCGATTGAAGAAGGAACCTCCACAACCTCTGCGCTCTCACTGACTTTATTCGCCTCCACTGGGGAAAGACAGCAGAAATTTGAATCAAACCTACAGTAGAAATTGGATTAATAAACCAAGATAAGTGAGATATATCTAGCTACAGACCCACACATGTTTCAGAACACACAATCCCCGCCACATGACCTAGGCCAGGGAACACCGTATATGGTTAATGATGGATATGAATGTTATTAACATCTACTCTGACCTCTGCCATCAATATAAAAATATATATTACTAACAGTTGCTACAGCTTAGTAAAAGATAAAGTAATAATAATAATAATAATAATAATAATAATAATAATAATAATAATAATAATAATAATAATAATAATAATAACACATTTTATTTATAATACAATTTTTCTAAGACCCAAAGCGCTACAAAAACAGAAAAATATAAAAAGTATAGATAAAAAAAAGTTTTAAAATATAAACACAGAATAATCAAGAATCTAAAAATGCAGTCTTAAAAGGATGAGTTTTTAGCATCTTCTTAAAACTAGCTAATGTTGAAGCATTTCTTACAGAATAAGGGAGAGCATTCCAAAACCTGGATGCAGCAACAGAGAAGGATATCTTCCCCATTGATTTTAGTCTACAGGGTGGCTGTTGAAGGGTGAGAGTATCAGCAGACGGTAAGGAATGAGAAGGTGTGTACTGAGAGACAATGTCACAGATATAGGAAGGAGCTGTACCATGTAGAGCTTTATATGCAAGTGTGAGACTCTTAAAAATGATACGGGACTGAACTGGGAGCCAATGCAAGCTATAAAGCACACCAGTAATGTGCTGCCGTGGTGGAGTGTGTGCTGCTGAGTTTTGAATATACTGCAGCCGTTTGATTAATTTAGCAGGTAAACCAACAAAGAGTGCATTACAATAGTCAATCCTGGAAGTGACAAATGCATTAATGAGTCTTTCAGCATCTGGTTTAGTGAGGTAAGATCTAATTTTTGCAATATTCCTCAGATGATGAAAAGCAGATTTTGTAATGCTCTTGATGTGTGAGTCTAGTGATAGATGAGTATCAAAAATCACACCAAGGTTACGTGCTTTGGTAGATGGACAGACGGCAGCATTATCCAAATTCAATTTAAACTCGCTATCTTTGAGAGTGGCTGCTGGTGTGCCAATAAGGAGTAGCTCTGTTTTGGAACAATTCAATTTTAGAAAATTTGGTGCATTCACATTTTAATTTCCTGCACACCCTGAGAGGATTGAGGCAATAACAGACAGATTGGATTTTGGGCTGATATAAATTTGGGTATCATCAGCATAAAAGTGATATCCCAGTCCATATTTGATGATGATATGCTCCAGTGGAAGCATGTAAATGCTAAAAAGTATGGGACCTAAGTCCTACCCCTGAGGGACACCATGGCAGACCCGTCTGATATCAGATTGATTATTTCCCATGACCACTAATCGAAAATGATCCAAAAAATAAGATTTAAACCTGTTATGCACAGTCCCAGTGATACCAAACCATTTCTCCAGCCTATTTAACAATATAGAGTGACATGCATGTGTCAAAAGCTGCAGTGAGATCTAGTAAGACCAAGATAGTAGATGCTCCAGAGTCAGCAGAGAGAAGCAGGTCATTCATGACACGAACCAAGGCTGTCTCTGTGCTGTGTCCCTTTCTGAACCCTGTCTGGAAAAGTTCGTATAGCTTGTTGGGTGACAAGTGTTATTGGAGTTGCGCCACAACAACCCACTCCAAGACCTTAGAAAGAAAGGGTAAATTTGTGATTGAGGCCTGTAATTAGCCAGATCTGACTTATCACATCCAGGCTTTTTAGTGAATGGTGTAATAGCTGCAACCTTGAGGGCTTTTGGGACAGTGCTAGTGGTAAGGGAGGTATTAACAATGTTTAAAATGAGTGGACATGTAGAAGAGGGACTTCCCTTTACAACAGATGTTGGCATTGGGTCGAGAATGCAAGTTGTTGTGTTCATTGCATTCACTATTTTCAATATAATGTCAATAGTGAGTATGTTAAAACTGGAGAAAGTAGTTTCAGGAAAGCTAAGTGGATGGATTTCTGGGATTTCAGGGGAACTGAAATGGTCAAATAACAAAATAACATGGTCATCATTGCATAAACAAATTTTTTTTTTAATCTTTATTGTTTAATCTTTAATAAATAATTTAATCCTGCAATGTGACTACTGCAGATGCACACATTGCGGTATCGATGCTCAAACAATAAATTGTTCAGCCCTAGCCCTGCAGAAAAACCAACACAATCTCCCGTCAACTCATAACTTTTTGATTTAGTGACTAATTCATATGAATTTGTACGATCTAATTCGTACAATTTATTATAATTTGCTCATCCCCCAATGACGGTTGGGTTTAGGGGTGGGGTTAGGTGCCACACCTCCTTTTTAAAATCGTACAATTTCGTACGACTGAACTTGTACAAATTCGTACGAATTAGCCACTTAACTGACAAACATAAAATACTTAAGTTTTCTCGTGAGATCAGGCTGGAAAAACATGATTTCCACTTTTGCAGATGCACACATTGCGATATCGATGTTTAAATGATAAACTGTTCAGCCCTACCCCAGAGAAACAGTTACACTTTTGTGAGAAATCAACTTGAAATGGCTTCCTTTTAATTGTTTTAGCACAGTGGGTTTAGAGAAAGTCTTTCAGTGTTGGGAAAATGATACACTTCACCTTTAAGGCAAGTATGAAGACAGAGAATGCAGACACTGGGTATCTCACAGCATGACGACTAAACCTGTTTGCAATAAAGCCTCTTTATACACGACACTCAGGCGCTTGAAGATTGTAATAGGAAGCCAAATTAAAACGTTTCATAGGCTCCTGTGATGTAACACACATGTAACCACAAGCAAACTATTTCTAGGCACACAGACCTACCTCAGCAATCCTTTAGAAGCACCATTTTTGAGGTTATTTTTAAGTTGTTCAGAAAGAATATAGTTTAATTTTAATGTCTGGGTGGAGCAGTAGCTTCAGTTACCCCAGTTAACTATTATTAGAAACTAACATAAAACTATTTCACTTTCTACATATAGTCAGTTCACATCAAATTTAAAACATACAGTTTTCAAAATGGTTTCACCCCGGCAGAGCTTTGATAATCAAATGCTTTCTTAACTGCAATTTTCTTACCATTGTCCCGTGTTTTTATTTTGTTATTGAAAGAGAGGTGCACAGAACATATTTATTTGAGCTGTGGTGAATTTTTTTTTTTTTTTTAAGATCTTCAAAATGCATTGCCATTCGCTCTTGAATAAATTTTGAGTTTAATTTTTAATAGCAGATGGCACTTTATAGGCTAGTTTTTACCCACACATTCAAATGCTCAAGTGGAAGAGATGTGTGTTTGGCTGAGGCATTTACTGTAGATAAGTTGACTTTAATGTCACAAGATTTATGTAAATACAGCACTCTATGAGCTTGTAATCCGCTTAAACCTTTGCTAACTTTATTAATTATCATTTTTATGTTTAAGTGGTATTTGTAAGGAAGTGGATGCAAAGCAAAAGTAACTGTTTGGCTGTTTAAAAAGCCTACAGAAAATCATAGAATAGGCTCTATGCACAGCTAGAGTTTTAAAGTCAACGATAAACTTAATGTGACTATTTTCAATGTCACAAGGTTGTTTTTACATCATCAATGTTGTAATGTAATTACAATGCATTCCGTTAAACAGACTTAAGCATTCATTTAGTTGTTCAAGCGTAAAACGAGATGAAAGACTGTTGTAACCACTAGCGCCGTCAGTGCCAACAGGTTAGCACAGAAATTCCATTGAAAATACTGGGTTAAAATAAGCTGTCATATTTTAAAGACATGACGGCGGGATATGGAATTTAATGCAGTGCTTTTTGTCCGATCTGACACCCACTTCATATCGTATATCTATCAGGCATTTTTGTAATGGAAAGACATTTTTGTAATGGAAAGTTCACCAGAAGCCCTGGGGTTGTCTGGCTGAAAATTAAAAGTCTGTGTGCATATAGCCCATTGATTTCTCAAAAGATTTTTTTTTCCACAGCTCTTATTATTCTATTAATTTAAACAGCTCTCTCACAGCAAGGATGAGTTCTCGATGTTGGTTAACTTTCTGTCACAGAATTTGCCACATATTTCTGTTTCTAATCAAAGAACAAAAATAGTTTATCTCTAAGTATACTGAGATATTAAATCATGTTCAATCTTGCTAGCATGAATACTGAAAACAAGAGTTTCTAAACTCTACATATTGCATCCATTAATTTTTCCCTTGATTTTTACACATAATAAAGGTCAAATAGTATCAATGTTAGCTACGTAACTTTTGAACATGTTAATTATCCCACTGTTTACAGAGTTATTTGGTGAATGTATCTATAGGTGCATCCCAAATCACATACTTATGCACTATTATACGCCATTTTGTAGCATAAATAGCGCAAGTAGTGCATTAACACTGAAATTCTAAAAAATAATAAGTGCACTTTAAATACCCGTATGATGCACTTATTCAACTGTTAAAATAAAGTGTGGACTGTTGGACACTTCACACACTCAACGGCCACATCTTTGCTCACGCAGAAGAAGGAGCGGAGCTTTCAGGCACTGATGTTGGATTACTTTATTTATTTTGGATTGTGAAAGCAAAGTTCTCTTATGACAGTGATTTTACCACTCATAGTTATAGTCATGGCAGGTATTATTTGGTAGTTTGGTCATTTATTCCACTAATTTGGCAACCGTCAAACGTAATCAGGGAAACAGTTTGAATATCTGCTTAGTAAACACTGCATACATATGCTATGCTGTTGAGCGTGGAAATGCATAAGTACATAGTATATAGTGCGTAAGTGCATAGTGTATAGTGTGCCATTTGGGACGCAGCTTATGTAACTGTGTCATGCCACACACTATGTAGTACGCTGAACTTTTTTCAACATCTTTAGAAGTAATTTAATCCTCAAGAGGATAAAAGTGTGTTTCTGTATGTGATTTCACTCGTGTAACTTTAACTTCCCTTTCACACACATGACCCCAATGCATATAATAAGGTCAATTTATTTAAATCCATGCTATACGTGTTTAGTTACAGAAACATACTAATCTTTAAACTAAATGAGCTCTGACAACACATACACAAAGTCAGGTCAGACTGATGGATGGCCTATTTAGACAAAAACAAGCTTGTAATACATGCACACTATGGCAATAACTCTAATCTAATAACTTCTTTAGTCAGGTCGGTTACTGCTAGTCTGGGTGAGTGCACACAGGTCTCCACAAGCACAAGTTCCTTAAAGCATGTTTATATATAAAGCTGTCAAGAGGCAAAAATCCTTCCCCTGAGCAACGGATGTCAAAAGCCTGCCGTTCAAGAACCCACTCTTCTACTGCCAGCATATAGCTGACACTAAAGAAAAGAACTACACACAAAATGTGACCCTGGACCACAAAACCAAGTCATAAGTGTATTTTTTATTTAGATGAATACGTCTACAAACTTAGTTAGGATAGGTCAATATTTGGCAGAGATTATAAAAATCTGGTATCTGAGGGTTCAAAAAATCTAAATTGAGAAAATCACCAATGAAATGGTCACTATAAAGTGCTTAGCAATGAATAATTCTAATCAAAACAATTTTTAAATACTTACAGTGGGAAATATTATAAATATTCATTAAATATGATTTTTTTTTTAATATTCGAATGATTTTTGTTGGCATAAAAGGAATTTAGATGCAACATAAGACTAAAGAGGACCTTATTACTATGTTTTATGTAACTGATGTGAGTTTTAAAAGTGGATTGTTCAAACTGACTGTATTGTAATGCACTATAAAGTGTTGAAATATGTTAGATATATTGCCTAATATATAAACTAATATATAAATAAGTATAGTATTTTTGGCAAACTGACTTGATCTACTTGAAGTGCAAAAGTATCTATTTTTCCAAGTACACACATGTATAATTTCATAATATATTGATTTTAAAGTTTCATTGCTAAACATCAATAGCTTAATATATTTACATATGAATTTTACTTCTATAATACATGTATGTTTGACTTATTATACTTTACAAAATATCTGAAATACTTAAATATATCTTCATTTTGAATAATAGGTTATGTTCATGGTTTGAGTGAATTATTATACTTTGCAAAACATATTTTAAATATTTCTATATTGTGAAATACAGGCTGAAGCACACGCTCATTCGCAGTGTTTAAAATATGTTTCATTATGTCTAAAACCAGGGATGTCCCGATCAGGTTTTTTTGCCCTCGAGTCCGAGTCATTTGATCTTAAGTATCTACCGATACCGATCCCGAAACCGATCCGATACTTCTATAATAATTATTTTTTTTTAATTGTGGTTCTACGTGCTCCATAAGCGTAAGAAATCCAGGGTTATCTACAAAGGCGAATAGCAGGTCACTCATTGAGATCATTTGTGCTATCTTGGCTGTGAGGTCCTGTGCCTTCGTGTTGTCATTTTTTCTGTCCTCTTCAAACTCTCCTGCTGCGTGAGCTGACTCGTCTTTGGTTGGGTTGCGTGTATTGTTGTATTGTGTATTTGGTTGTACTTGCTGTATTGTGTCGGGTGTTTGTTTTTGTGGTGCCTTATCAGGTTTGTTGTGTTAAACGTAGCCTTTTTCTTTCCACCTCTTGCAATCCCAAGTTTACATATCTCACAGTTTGCTATGACAATGTTGTCATCAACTTTATACTACCTTCAGACCACAGACATACTTGCACTTGCCACTTCAAGCTGCTTCTGTGTTCTACTTTGCCGGCATTTAACCAATAGTGTCTCTGCAACAAAATGATGTCATGCCGCACGTGTTGCTGTTTCTGTGTGAAGTGAAGAAAGAGATCTAACTCTGTGCCTCCACTGTTAAAAAAGTAATGTAGAATATATATATATATATATATATATATATATATATATATATATATATATATATATATATATATATATATATATATATATATATATATATATATATATACACAGTTGAAGTCAGAGAATTATTAGCCCCCCTGTTTATTTTTATCCCCAATTTCTGTTTAACGGTAAGAAGATTTTTTTAGCACATTTCTAAACATAATAGTTTTAATAACTCATTTCTAATAACTGATTTATTTGATCTTTGCCATGATGACAGTAAAATAATATTTTACTAAATATTTTTCAAGACTCTTCTATACAGCTTAAAGTAACATTTAAAGGTTTAACTAGGTTAATTAGGTTAACTAGGCAGGATAGGGTAATTAGGCAAGTTATTGTATAACAGTGGTTGTTTTGTAGACTATCGAAAAAAATAAAGCTTTAAGGGGCTAATAATTTTGTCATTAAAATATTTTTTTTTTAATTAAAAAATGCTTTTATTCTAGCTGAAATAAAGCAAATAAGACTTACTCCAAAAGAAAAAGACATTATCAGATATACTGTGAAAATTTCCTTGCTCTGTTAAACATCATTTAGGAAATATTTAAAAAAGAAAAATTCTAAGAATTTAGAATTCTAAGGGAGGCTAATAATTCTGACTTCAACTGTATGTTCTAGTCCTGATCGGGAGATAACGTCCAATTTCTATCGAGTCTGAAACCGTGTGATCAGGCCCAATTTCTGATCATGTGATCGGATCTGGACATACAGTACCTATCTAAAACAATTATAAATAACATGCATATACTTTAAACACACTCAAACTGGCACCGTTTCACAACGTTCTTAAACAAAGTACACAGAAAACATACTTTAAGAAAGAATAATATTAGTGTTTTAAATGCATAAATAGTATGCTTGAGTTATAGCATATTCTTTTAAAAGTGCAATTAAGCATTTTTTAAGCATAAGTACTTGTAGTGTACTTTATAATACATACATAAAAATACAACCAAATACATTTAGAATGCACTTTAAGTATGTTATTATTGTGCTAATCGTGTTTTAAATATACTATCTACATTTCAAGTACATTTGTAATATATTCAAGAGCACTTCTTTTTCACCTGAGAAGGAACCCCTCCCTTTCTGTGAGTTATACATTTCGTACAGCAGTTCCCATTAAACAGGAACTCCATCTTAATCCCACAAATCTTTTTTTTTTTTTTTAGCTGGCTGGCTGAAAGTGTTAAAGAATGTTAAAGCTCAAAAGCTCCTCCTACCTGGGTTTCCAAGATCACATCCCCTGCTCTCCAGAATGTCCTCAAGCTGGGTGTCAAAGATAAAACGTACATTCTGTAGCAAGCCCTGAAAGAAACAACAGCTGCTGTTAGGCTAACCTTGCCAATTTTCAACCATTCACATATATCTCCCAGCACTGGGAAGTTGGGTTGAATTAACAGAACACTAGAGGATCAGTGGTAATTTAATACACAGTTTCCAGCAACTCTCTGCAACAACTCTCTGCAACAACTAATGCTGACAAAATTGAGCAAAAATGTATTAGTTACTGTTCTAGCTTGACTTTAAAATCCACTGCATGAACTTTTCTGAATAATGCGACATCAAACCTACCCTAAAATGGCTTTCTCTTGTGGACCCTTTGGCCACGAACATACTGGCGCCCGTTGCACTCAGGTACTCATAGAAAGGTTCATCAAGAATGAAGCTATCAATGAGTCCACAACCAATGTACAATGTTGCTGTCTCCCCATGCACATAGAGTGTTATATTCTTCCATTGTGAATCCGAGAGGTCTACTTCCTCAAAGGAGATCACGTTGCGTGAGCCATCGGCCCACCAGTACACCAAATCTAGAGTGTTGGTTCTGCCGTCTGAAACAATCTCAAGCTGCCTGCGCTCTCCGGGGCCTTCCAGTGCAAGAATGGTGCCACGAGATGTACGGTCCTGACGCAGAGTGGCTGTCAGGATGAAGCCTTCATTGTTTTGTATTTGCAAAAGAAGTTGTTGTAGCGCTGTGGAGCTGACAGAGGGCAGCTGGTCAAACCGGATGAAGCGATATGCTGGAGCATCGCTGTCCAGACCCTTAAAAAGCTTCACTCCGATGGTCTTGCGTGTGATCCCACTGGATTCAAATAAGTCAAAGATGGTCTCATCTTCCAATTGTGCATCTAAAAAAAGTACATGATTTACATGGGTAATTAAATATTATATTGACACTAGGTATACATTATGGTACATGAAAATGACATGAACTCTGAGTCTATATTTACTGAGCTAAATAGAATATATTTACTGTACATGTATTTGTTAATAAAAATGATGCTAAATACAGTGCTCGGCATAATTAAGTACACCCCATTTTGAAAATGAATATTTTTATCCATTTCTCAGTGAATATAGGCAATGTGTTTTGGTGTATTTAAACAAAACAGATTTATTAAACAGATATAGTTATTAAAATAATATTTTAGTCACCAAGCATATTTAGAAATTGAAAGATAATACAATTAAATTCAAGTAAAATATAGCAAAAAAATTGCAACCTACAAAAAAATTTTTTTGTCTCTCTTGATTTTTCCTCTTTTAAAATTTGTATTTAATATTTTTCTATAACATATACATTTGGGTGTTCTAGTTTTTGGACTGTTATCGTAAGTTATTTTGTTAGATAAGCTCCAGATTTGGCTTCAGTACTGACTAATCTAATGTATTTGCACAAATATAATATTGTATAGCTTCCTATTAAAAAAATATTAATTTAAAAGATAGATTTGTGAGAGGTGTACTTATATATGCTGAGCACTGTATGAACTGAAAGCTGTGCACAGAACACAAAACACCCTTTTCCTTGTACGCACTGTATAAAAATGTAAATTAATGTTGATATTTTATTAGTCAACTATCTGTACTTTGGTCTAAACCAGATTATAGGGCTGCTATAGTAAAATATGGTGTAAAAAATAGCATACAACATACAACACAATCATACATTGTAACAGGATTTCGATATCAAATAAATATTTCTAATGACATACAGTATTACCTTGAGATTTTACGCAGAAGGTGAACAGAAGCAAAAGGGCCAACAATCGGAAACATCTTCGAAGAATCATTCTTCTGTGGATCACAAATATTGTTTGTTTGACGTTAAAAATACATATATCACGGCGGCTCAACACCTACAATTAAAATACATTAATATTAGCCTACTCGTACCCCCAGACCAACCACTACTAATAATATATCACATTGCCAAACACGCACCATCGAGAACTCTGCTTTAAAGTCTGAACGACTTTGTTAGGCTATAAATCAATACATACGCATTATGTTTTAGGTAAAGGTATTGAAATGAAAAGTTCTCATATTAAGGACTTCCATCATTCACATCCTACAGCCACAATTGTCTTTTGGCACCCTAGATTCAGTCAGCTTATATTAATAACGCTTTTGTGATATGCAAATCACTTACAGTATAATGGTTTGTAGGCTAAATGTACTATACTGAAGAATGAGCAATCTATCCACGGCACGTGCTGCTATGGTTACCTCGTCAACGCTCTGCCACACTCTTAACAAAATGTAATATAACTTTTGAGGTCGTGAAAACGATCAATAAAAACTCTAACGCTATTCGAACACAATATAACACCTATTTGTCAGAACGCAATATCACATTGGTTTTGACTCTACATAAAGAAGCAAAAGTGACGAGCATCCCACTTACCCGAATCAAAGGTGCCCACCGGTATTATAGAAAAACTATAAATATATATATACAAGATGAAAAAGACGCTTTACTCCTCAGTCAGTTCCACAATGGTAAACCCACGCCAATGATCAGAAATTCATTGCGTAAAACTTGGAGATGCCACGGGTCCTCCAGGCGCGAAGTTTAAAAATTCGCGCATGAAGCTGGTTACGCGGTTCACAGGGAACTGCAGTCAATCATGAGGTGTTACTGAACAATGTCTTTATGTTCCAAAAGCTGCTACGTGATAAATCCAGGTGATGCCGGACTCACGGGCTCCCTCCTCATAACTGATCTCTCTTGAATTTTATCAAGAGGGGCGCGCATATTTGGTTTCAGATGGGAGGGTTTGGCGAGGCTGGAGGCGGGTTGCGCTGGACTGGAGAGGTTTGGGTTGTTGATGTGACAGCACGTCAGGACAGTTTTCATCAGCTAATGCAGCCGCGGGCTGTTGGGGTGAGGGTGAAGACCTAAATGTGGATAGGTATGTGAGAAGACTAAGAATGAGGTCAAGTTTATATTGAAAAGAAATAGAAAAGAAGTGTTGTTGGAAAAGTGCCAGATACTTCAAAAGAAAAAAATTAACTATGCAGTGTTATCACATTATTATTATTATTATTATTATTATTATTATTATTATTTCCCTCCTGTATTTCTATAAGCCAATATTAACTACTAGAGATAGACAGACAGACAGACAGACAGACAGACAGACAGACAGACAGACAGACAGACAGACAGACAGACCAATAGACAGATAGGGCGGATGGATGGATGGATGGATGGACGGACGGACGGACGGACGGACGGACGGACGGACAGACAGACAGACAGACAGACAGACAGATAGATAGATTACAGACAGACAGACAGACAGACAAACAGAATAAAGATAGATAGATAGATAGATAGATAGATAGATAGATAGATAGATAGATAGATAGATAGATAGATAGATAGATAGATAGATAGATAGATAGATAGACGGAGAAACGGACGGACGGATAGATAGACGGACGGACGGACGGTCGGACGGACGGACGGACGGACGGACAGACAGACAGACAGATAGATAGATTACAGACAGACAGACAGACAGACAAACAGAATAACTATGTTATTACCTATGTAATATCAAATGCGCCTCATAATAGACATGAATAGATCCATTTTTAATTACTGAGTAGTCATAATGAACAGCACAACGTGGCATTCACCATATAAGATGTATGACTTTAATCTGACCTGCTCTCTCAAGACCGTTACATTCCTTTGAAAATATGCTCCATCCCTGTCTGAAAACACAAAGGTAGACATTCCATCAAAGTCTGTTGAGTGGGAACATCTCCGAGAAGCACATAAAGTGTAGATATACTACAGCAGATGAGACAGATGATGTACATGTTTACAATATGCGTTAGGTGAAACAAATCAGAGCAAGCTCTTGCAAAACCTGGCCTCAGCAGAGGGTTAAAGGCTGACATCATTGTATATTTCACTACTATATGCTGGAAATGACATTATATCCTGTGTATGTCTGAAATGAGAGAGTATTCCCGTGAGTCCTGCCCTCTTTTAAGTGCCTGATTAGAGTGAGCACAATAATAATTCTTCCTTCCTCTGAGTGAAATGATGTGTCCATTGAGTTTAAATTACAGTTCTAGGTTTTCAAACAGTTTCTGGTGCTGTTTTGCCAAGATGTTTGTTTTATAATCAGCTCTTGACAAAAGTTCCTTGTTAATTACATAATGCACACAAAACAAGGTTGCCTGCCAAAGCACATTCATCATATGATCATGAGCTTACCTTTTTATGTTTAGCTATAACTTACACTCCTGGCTTTGCTTTTAAAGACAACTGTAACATTAAAAACTTTCATTAAATTTTATAATGGCTTCTTTAAGTTCATTAGTATTTTGATGTGGAGGAAAGGTCATGTCATTGCAAAATACGTTTTCTGAGCTGCTCGATAAACAAATCCTGATGACTGTGGGAGGTAATTTATACCTAACAAAAAACTTAGCCAGACGGACATTTGACTGATAGTATGTTCTCATGGGGTGACTGGGAAGCTTACCGGATTGCTTTTGGTCCAATATTTCAGACTTCAAAGCAAATCTTCAGGAAAGCCTTTGTCATTAGTCTCTTTTTTCCCTGTTGCCTTTTGACCACCTCTTGTGCAAACAATAAATAGCTGTTAGAAAGAATGGGCAATTATTTGCACAAATATCTGTCCAGGTCAGTGTCCTCAGCAGTAAATACATGGAGAACTATTAAACAAATGTTATTGTAAGGAAAATAATCAAAACATTATGGTGAATAGAGTTTTAAAAAAATTTTAATAAAAAGTTATGAGTTTTATTGAGGTGGAATGTTAGTGATGGCCAGACTGAGTAGCTATACATGAACAAAGGAAAATTAAGACCTGTTTAAAAAAGATTTAAGACCTACAACACAATGTTTCAGCAAAGTTATGTAACGCCACGCCAGCAGAAGGAGCCCTCGCCCGACTACTGACTCAGCTCCGCTCCCTCTGCACTCACTTCCTGTTTGTGCTGTATTTCAGCGAGAGCTCAGGCCATGCTTCTTTGCGAAGTATCGCCAGTTTACCTGCCTTACCAAGCATTGTTCCAAGTGACTTTCATGACTGCTAACCTGTGTATGACCCTGCCTGCCTTGGTCATGTACGTTCTGTCTTTGCCCTCTTGATCTGTTTTGGACTGATTGTTGTTACACTGAACTTCTGCCTGCACTATCACTACGTCTTCTGGATTTGCCCCTGTGTATGTTGATTGGTTTGGACTGCTGACATGTTGCAGACTATCTGCCTGTCTACTTAAGCCCCTTAATAAACTTCCGCACATGTATTCTAATACTGTCTCAGCCTCCATGTTACAATTTAAGACTTTTTAAAGCCTAAAATTTTAAGACCTCGCCGATACCCTGTACTAAAATAATGCAAAAAATATATATAAACAAACCGATATATCGCATATACTGTATATGAGCAGGAGTTCAACATAAATTGAGGAAGAATGCATCTCCTGTTAATTCTAATCTCTAAGTTAATTTCAAAAGCTTTACCTGTACCAATTTTGATTAACATTTCCAAACAATCCAGCCTGATCTTACAAGGTAAGTAACTATTTTACGTTTTGTCAGTTTAGTGGTTAGTTCAGTCACATGAAAATGTACAATTTTTAAAAGGAGGCATGGCACCCAACCCCACCCCTAAACCCAACCGTCATTGGGGGATAAGCAAATCGTACTAAATTGTACGAATGAGATCATTTGATTTCATAAGAATTAGCCACTAAATCAAAAAGTTACAAATTGCCGTGAGATAGCGTTTAACAATCCATGCAAAAAAATGTAAATCTGCAGATAATTTATTCATCCTCAAACTCTAAAGCGGGTCGCACACCAGATGTGCCACGACATGGCACGCACATGACAGTTAAAAGTATCACACACCAAACGCGCACATTTGAATGTTATTTAACTTGAAACTATTCAGATGGCGATCTGTTGCGCGCCAGAAATATAAACAGTGTCCTGAGTCATAGCTCGGCGCTGCAGACAGCCGCCGACTTGCAGCGCCAGTGTGCCTACACTGACAGAAACTTATGTTTAGAATTTTTAAAAATTCATTGCGCTGTGTGCTGAGTGGCGCATCCGGTGTGCGACCCCCTTAAGATCTCCACACTTATGTCATTATATAACGGAAAGGTCATAACTAGAAGAAGCTCACAAATGTTTGTCTATACTGTGCCCCTACTGGTAAGCTCTGAAGGCTGTTATCATCCACATGGTTAATCATCCATCCACATGCTTAATCAGCTGTACTAATAGAGAAGAGTCCAGATCCAGATCTGTTTTTACATTACTGTGATGGTTGGGTTTAGGGTTGGGGTAGACGTTAATAAAATACAATTATTAGGAAATTTAATAAATAATATAAATAATTTTCATGAACTTCCGGCCACAGCTGTTTGTGATCTATGGCTGATTAACCCTGTGGATGGATAATAACAGCCTTCTGAGCCTACTAGTAGGCGCAGAAGGCCTCTACTGGCCCATATCTATCAGCTGATAACTACTGATAACACTCATTTAATCGAGTGAGAACATTCAAATCGGCTGGATGAATAAGACGAAGGAAAATAAATGGATGAATAAATAAATGAATAGTTCACCCCAAAATCTAAATTCTGTCTTCATTTACTAATTGTCCACTTGTTCCAAACCTGTTTGGGTTTCTTTCTTCTGTTGACCAGAAAGGAAGATACTGAATACATATGCTGAAGAATGTTGGGAAAAAACACCAATTGACTTCTATAGTATTTTTTGTTCCTAATATGCAAGTCAATTTCAGAATATCTTGTTTTGTTTTCAACAGAGGAAAGACATTTATAAAAAGTTTTTTGGTGAACTATTCCTTTAAAGACTATGGTTTATTTCTTTATGTGCTACTAAACAAAAAACCTTAGTCTGATGGTGAGTAAATTAACACCAAATTTAGTCTTTTTTTTCAGGTGAACTATTCCTTTAAATCATATAGCTCTTTATCCATCCAAAGTCCAGCTCCATAGAGACCACGGCTTATAAACTAGTCAAAATTTATAGAAAATCCTCCTTACATCACAGAATCCAATGCCCGTATTACATAATAAGCAGATCGCCTTCCCCTCTCTTCACCTCCCAAAGTATTCATATATCTGTCATTAAAATGGAACATTTAGCTAATGACTTCCAGACTGACACTCTGTGAGCTAACAATGAGGGAATGCTAGACCAAGTCCATAGAGTTCCCATTTTATCTAGCCATTTTACGTCTAAATCCCCTGGAATCCTTTTTTTATTGTTATAATATATTTCTTTGTTTCTCTCACTTTGTTACCAATTTATTTTTTATGTTCCTTTCCGCATGAGCAATTTACACAGTTTCCAATCTTGTAAAAGTCAGAAACGGGTATGCACGTGTGATTTCATTTTTTGAAGTGATGTGAAGTGAAAGAGAGACCAAATGTCCTTAGATGTGGAAGTCAAATTCTCCTGAACGGTTCCATTTTGTTCTGAATTATTGAATTAATTCTGTTGTTGTTGTTTATGGAGAAAAAAAGTTGGCTTTTCCCTTTACTATTTAACTAAATTCACTCAAAAAACTTTTTTTTTCTTGCTTGTTCAAATTACTTCTTTAAATTGCATTGAAACGGCATAATTATTGAGATTTGTTAGGACAACTGTTAACTGTTTTATTTTCAATTCACTCAAATTTGTTAGTTAACTTAAAGCGGTGGTCCAGAATTTATTTTTATGTGTACTCACGCTTCATTCGTAAAAAAAAAATAAATTTTTTTCATATAGGCCTATCTATGATACACCACACCAGCCTTACTTTACTTCCTTACTGTTTTCCTGTGTATGACCTGGCCTGTTTACCTCACATACATTCCTATGGTTTTGCCCTATTGCTTTGTTTTGGACTATTTGTTATTGCCTTGACCTATTGCCTTATTACTCACACCTTTTGGATTTCCCAACCCACATAGCAAAATATCTCTGTCCTAGCTCTGGCCCACACAATTATCTTTCGCTTGGCCCACATGCCGCAGTGAATTACGGTACATGACTGGACCAAGTCTGGCTTCCAGACAAGGACTAAACATGGACCATATCTGGGCCATATCTTATGCCAAATCTGGGCCAGAATTCTTTGCTACCTGGGAAGTGTATGTCAAAAGATTGGGACTGCTTATCTGATTTTGACACACTGCCTGTTATCACGTTTATGTCTCTCTGCAAGCCTTTCATTAAACTTCCGCAAATGGATTCTAACGCCACCTCAGCATCTACGTTACATTCTACTAGCACGTGCTTTGCCTCTGCTGTGTAAATACCATCAGTGTAGCTGTTAACCGTAGCAGTTTTAGCCTGAATCAGACAGAAAATGAAGAGGACACAGCTGACTCTCACGTCTGCTCTCTTAATTAAAATCTATACAAGTGTCTTTCATATATGTTCTGAATTAGCATGTGTAAGTACTATGAAGCATTCACATATCTTTTGTGAGTTTCTTATTTGAGCTTATTTGTTTATGTCCTCGATACAACATACCGTTAACGCTAGACCCTATGCATGGAATAGATCGATTTAAACAAATAAAAATAGCTTTGTCTATTATGGTTGGAGCTGCTCCCTCTTTGAGGAGTTTTTGGCCAAATCCAGCACTGAACTGGGAGAGATACTGGGAAAGTTCTCCTTTGTCAAATGCTAGCTGTATATTTCATAATTCTCTGGAACATAATTAAAATAAAATTGTAAGCACTTCTCTCTTTGTGCCATGTCCTTTGGGAGCCCACATACAGAACATAGCAAGCTCTGTGGAAATAGTAGCATTTGGACGGCATTTTAGCTTTCTCTGCTATAACATTACAGTGCCTATGGCCACGTCCCTTCGCTGCGCAGAGTGTATGCGTGTTTGTGATCTCACTAGCCTGGATGTATTGTTTAAAACTTCGTTCACTCTAGGCTTTGCTAAGCTCTGTAAACTCTGTAAAAGCCAATGTCTCCCTTTGCATTGAACTTTGAGTGTCTTACATTCAGAGATGTTGTTTATATTCACACAACTACTTTACACATGAACTAAAGTTTAAACTATAATATCGTAGTAGACCACCCCTTAAATTTGTGTTGAGACAACATGAATGGATTGTGTGAAACCCTGCATTTTTTAATGTGTGACAAATAATAGCTTGGCATATTTTGTTATTTTAAATAGTAGGGAGACTATTGCATTTTAGTCAAACGGTAGTATGTTATGCAGCAATATAAAATATTGAGATGTCCAGTAAACAAATCTTCACCACCGACTGTTTCCTGTTTATAACAGAAAGCACTGACTTATTTTTAGTCCCCTGACAGGCAACATCTATAAATCAGGCTTGTGGGTTAATAATTCTTTGTCAGGAAAAGAGAGATGATGTCATTGGTTCAGTCGGTAAGATAAATCTGGTTTTCCTGCTAAAGTGGAAAAGTGTGGCCTGTGGCGATTCATTTATATTTAGACGTTTCTAAATTCTGCAGATTTGACCAGCAAGGAGCTTTTAAAACACTGGTGCGGTTAAGAAACCCTGCCCTAAATTAACCATAAATATCAAAGGAAATCTTAGGAAATATCGCTTAATCACTCAAATGATTTTCTCTGGACATGTATTGCACTCTATAAATATAAATGTGCAGTTATTAGCTATAAAGAGACATCTGAGCTAGCGCTTAAAAATAACTTACTCTGCAGTGCTTGGATAAACCAGTAACCATTCCTACACTGTAAAACATATTTGTAAAATGTACAGTATTACTAGCAGTTTTGGTTGGTGTTATTTTGCAAGTGCACTGTAAATTAACAATTACAATTGTGCTGTAGTTTTACAGTCAAACTTGCCAGTAATACTGTAAATTTTACAGCAATTTTTTTCAGTGTAGATTATTTTAAAATATGTAGGCCACTGAAATGATTTCATAGATTGGATCGGTTTTGTTGTCTTTTATTCTTAATTTAACTCTATTTTAGCCAACATCTATTTATGAGCCACATAAGCTTGTAAACATACTGGATTGATATTCTCTAGGTTGCTATTTCAAAATAAAGATGCAAAAGTAGACTTGGAGGATTTTTTGCAGGAATATTAAACTATATTATAAAACATAATATAAACCACTCTGAGGTGGTGTCTGTTCAGTATCAAGCTCAAAACACGTCACAGATCATTTATTGAATGCATGCTGTATATGCCTATTTCAAAAAACTATTTAGTTTTACTGTGGGTGTCTCTACAATTGCAAATCATTTTTTCCTGTCCTTTACGAAAAGAGGTCTGTGCCAATACAGCTTGTGCCTCGATTGCCCCGACAACAACAAACAAAATGGCAATATGTATTTTAAAGGCTCGTCAGTTTTAATGAATATATAAAAAAGCATCTCTTGGACATGACGACAGCATACAACTCAAAACCTCTTGATTTTTCAAAATTATTTCAGGTTTCAACGTGTACTCAGGACAAGAATTCAGATATTTGAGCGAATTTAGAAACAGTGATTACTGTATGGAGAAAAACACAAATTTCAAAGTACCCTTTGGGCTTTTTAACTTTGCAAGATTTGTTCATGCTCAAACACTAACATAAACCACTACAGAACATTTAAAGTGTAAAAAGCATTATACTGTAGCTTTAATATATACTTAAAAATAAAGGTTCTTTATTGCCATTAATGGTTTCACAAAGAACCATTAACAGTCTTTGGAAACTTTTCATTCCACAAAAGACTCCATGAGAAAAAAAAATTTATGAGAAATTGCTCTTTAAAGGGATATTTGGGGAACCTAAATCTGTGACATCCCCATGAAGACCCTGTTTAAGATCTTCCCGGCACCTTTATTTTTAATAATGTACAGTGCACAATTCTGCACAATTTGAGTTAAAAATTTACTTATATATATGTCCCACGCTGCTAAAAAAAACACCATAAGGACACATATAGTTCACAAAAAAAGTGAAAATTGGTTGTTTTTGTGTTATTTCGAGCAAATTTGTTCTTCCGGTTTAAAAAGAAATTTTGAAGCTACTTCACGGCGATTAGATCCTCGTGTCAATTCCAGCGTGGACATTGGATGTCTGTATCGGCGGATACAATGTGACATATTTGAGTTTTCATTAACTCAAGAGATATTAATTTGTCATCAGATTCAAGCGATAGACTTTGTTCAAACCAATCAGCGCCCTCTATTGTGTATGAGGTGCAACTTCATTAATATGCATAATAGCTTCAAAGACGGCAGAGAGATGCCACGTTGTGTTGCCAATAGTAATTAAAACAAGTGAAAGAAGAATTGTTTGGAGACATGGGTCATCAGTGTTGCGTTTATAAATGTGCTGCAATGAAGGTTTTGTTTTCAGTTCCCTGCTATGAGAGTGCAGCTGGACTCACTCATCTGGAAATGGTGAGTGGTGAATATCTGGAAAAATTATAGACTGAAAGATCCGCTTTAAATGCTGCTCTCCGAATGTAAACACCTTAATCAAACGATTACCATCGTGTCTGATTTTCGCCGCAATTTGTGACAGGATAGTCAATACACACACGGCTTTCTGATGCTATTCTCCACACTTACCGAGTGCATCTAAGTTACCGAGAAATGCAGAGGTTTCATGGCCCTTTAAAAAAAGATTTACACAACCTTTTGCAAAAAAAATATAAAAATTGCATAATAAATGTTACAATTTGCTTTTATGTTGACTGTGTATGGATGTTTCCCAGAGATGGGTTGCAGCTGGAAGGGCATCCGCTGCGTAAAGCGTGCTGGATAAGTTGGCGGTTCATTCCGCTGTGGCGACCTCGGATTAATAAAGGGACTAAGTCGACAAGAAAATGAATGAATGAATTTGCTTTTATGATTAATGACTTAAATAAGACCATAATTGTGAATTTTTGCTGTTTATTACCATAAGATTTGGGAATTTTGTTTATCTGGTCTTAGACTTTTGGACCACATAACAACTGAGACAGCAAAGGAAATGGATAAACAGCAGGAGAGGCAGTCACTCCACTTTTCAAAGGTACTCAGAACAGCAGTGAGACTGACAGACGAACTGGTACATTGTACTACCCCTTGTTTTGCTTATTTTACCTCCTAACTGTGTGCATGCATTCCTAGCCTTACCCTTGGGCTCCTAAAATAGTTTCTCAAAAGTGGTTCAGTGGTTCACTTGCTCCTGGCTGTTTACTAGACTTGTGTCTGAGTTTTGAGGATTTTGAAATTCTGTATTTATTTGTTTCATTTAAAGTTATCACCCTGCTCAATAATACACGAGGCGTATTGTGTGTGCGTGTAGTGACTCACTTCACATCAACTATTGCTGAAGTCAGATATTTTTTTTCTATGTCAGAAATGTAGCCAGACATTTCTTCATGATAAGATCAGATTTCTGATGGTAAATGGGGTCAGTAGAAGTCATTGCTTTATCCCAGGGTTTCATTTGTCAAAGTCCTCATGGAGGAATTTGAACCTGACGACCTTCAGCCAAACCTTTGATCCCTCCACACACACTTGATCTGATGTTAGATGACTGATTTAATTCAGATGAAATAAAACAGGATTTTTTTTTCACAAACGATAAAATACTCAACTTTCCTTTTACTAACCCAGACCCAAGAGTATATAGCTGAGGCAATTTCTTTTCTCGTACATGAAATATGTCTAAACAGAAACAAAAAGGTTGCGAGAGCATTTACCCAGTATAAGTGTTATGGCAATTTGGTTCATAACACTGATAACATTGAGCTGCTCACATACACAACTTGCTATTTTCAAAGGAAAAATACAGTGTGGCTTATGTGAGATTTCAGCAAGGTACCAACTCAAAATATACAACTAGATTGCATGCTATACAAGCAAAGTAACAATTTACTGTATGTCAGAAATGTATGTGATTCCCAGTGAGTTTTTACCATACCCTGTATGAGAAAGCTGAAATTCAAACTCAAAAAAAAAAAAAAAAAAAAAGTCGCACAAATCCATTTTGCCAAAACTGAATTGGAAAATTCTGGAGGCACTTGGCAGAAAACCAAAAATGAAAATACTTTGTAATAATTATTTATTATTTTCTTAAATAATATCATTTTGTAAGACCTTTTAATTTTATCTTTAATTAATTGTAACTTAGGGTGGCACGATGGCTCAGTGGTTAGCACTGTCGGTTTACAGCAAGAAAGTCGCTGGTTCGAGTTCCGGCTGGGCCAGTTGGTATTTCTGTGTGGAGTTTGCATGTTCTCCCCGTGTCCGCGTGGGTTTCCGCCGGGTTCTCCGGTTTCACCCACAGTCCAAGTGTGGATGTGAATGTGTGAAGGTATGGGTGTTTCCCAGAGATGGGTTGATAAATGAGGGACTCAACTGAAGGAAAATTAATGAATGAATAATTATAACTGACTTTACAAAGCACAAGACAATAAAATAACCTCACTATATTGACAGTGGATGAGATGAGATTATTGCAAGCAGCAGGAATAATTACTACATAGAAATGTCCTGTCAGCACACTATTTGAACAGACATTGTGGATGCATATAAGTATGGGTTCATGTACAGAATATCCACAGAGCAGAAAATGTAGCTTTTGAAGTTTGAACATGCCGCATGCTCTGCTGCTCTTACACTTTGCCTATGCATAGTGCATAGCACAACAAAATGAATGGCTTTCATAATGCATCGCTTTCCGCATTTTGTGTGAAAGTCGCTTCACTCTGTGCAATGACCAAAGATGGAGAAAGAGCGAAACCAGCACACTGAACATTGCTGGTTTCTAACCTTTTTTCAGCTCATAATTTTGGCCATTTTTCTCTTTAGGACGAAATCCGAAAATGCCATTTTAGGCCGATAATTTCCAGTGGCCAAATATTTGGTGCATCCTTTCTACTATTCTACTTGTTATGATTATCAGCAATCCAGCCTGTGCAGATCACTGGTAAGCATGCAGATCACAACAGACTACAAATCCACCATTATATGGACTACAACATCCAGTCATGCAACACACACATACACACCCACTCCAAATCTCTGTTGATTAGACTCACACAGCTGATGCTGCTCACAGACTGATTCATTTATTTATTTATAGAGCACTCACACACATATCTGGGCTGAATCTTGTAAACTGTATAGTAAACATTACAACGCATTTTCCCTTGCCTTGTCCTGCCGTGTTTTAGACTCTAGCCTTGTTTTGTTTGTTTATTCCTGTCTGCTGCCTGCCTTTTGACCATCTGCCTGTTTATTTGACTTCGACTCTGGATTGCCTGTACACATTTGTTTGCCTCTGTGTTGACCAGTGCTCACCTGACCATCTCTGTATAATAAACCCTGCACCTGGATTCTTAACTCCCTTTGTCAGCGACCATTTCATGTTACAGTCAAAGGTGAACATCAACTTTTCAGTTACCAACACTTTTACAAAACAACTTCTTTGATTTAAAAGGAAGAAACTCATACAACACTGTCGTGTTCCACAAAAATATAACAATCTGTATAAATACTATCTTTTTCCTAATTGATTGGCATATTCATACTGTAAGCTTTTCAGAAAACAGCGTCAATTACTTAAGAATGCTTCCATGTGTGACCTTGATGAGAAAAAAAAATTATCCACTTATTAAGTGCTGTACCCATGTTAACACTCCATTTCTTGAGACCTTTAAACTGTCAAAAGGGGAAAAACAGGTGAACATTTGGTTTACCAGGTTTTAACAGCTGATCACACAGAAAAGGGTTCCCTCACTAAGATCCAATTGAATCAAGCTCCATCTCCAAATCCAGATGTGAATTCAGCCTCACGGAGAGGTAGAGGAACATTCCTGTGGAGAAGCACTGGAGATGGTGAGTCATGACTTTCACAGCCTGACGCACCCAAATGACTAGCCACCATATAGGCACGTTCAGAGAGTGGAAAACGGCTGCGTAGACCAAGAGAGAAATGATTTTCAATATGCTCTTAATCCTCCTGTCAGAGGTTATTGGTACAACAGATCATACATTTAAACGTGCATCGAATGATTGATAGCATCAGTTCTAAACATATAGCTCAAGGGGTAGATAAATAGACACAAGCAATGGAGCTTTAATATTCCATTCACTTTTTAGAGGCCTTTTGCTCTGGCCTCTACCTTAAGTATATGTCTGCTCAGGCCAAATATGAAATCAGTCTCCATTGCACATAATCAGCACCAGCTTCCTGTGGTGATACCCAAGTCTCTGCATATTTTGAGTGACAGCTCTCCCTCCAGGGCTCCACCACAAATAAAGGAAATCAGAGGCCCAGCTCTATGGTTTGTTCCGCAAATGTGCCCCTTTAGCACACTTAGCCAGAAAGCTGTGAACTCTACTCTGAGAGACACGACTAAATCACTACCAGGAATCTTATTATCTAATGGAATATCCTAACATTAGGGTTTCTCCAACAAGTCAATCTCATTAAACCAAACAAAAGGCTGCAAATTGAGCAGAAAATCTGTTAGGCTCTGTGGAATGGATTTAAATATAATGTGTTAAACGAGGCTGAAATGGTTTTGGTAGCTGAAAGCTAAATCAAATTAGGTAGAGTTTACGCTATAACATTCATCGTAAGTTGTTACATTTATTTTGTGATAGAGCAACACTTAGATCCGCACTGAGGCCAAAATGGTTTCTTATATCCACAATATATAGCCTTTCAAATAAGTACATAAAAAGTGTGAAAAAAATCATGAAAGTCACGAACACCAGCGATCCAGGCTTGCAGATCGCTGGTAAACATGCACCATCACCCGAGCTACAATTCTGTCACTTTATAAACTACAAATCCCATCATGCACCTCCTGTTCCGGATCACCGATGATTACACACACACAGCTGCTGGAAGCTGATCAAAGACTTACTACACAGACACTGCTCACATTCCCACATACAGTCTTGTTGTTGGTTTCTACCTGTAACATTACGACGCATTCTTCTTGTTTAGTCTTTCTGTGTTTGACCTTTGCCTTGTTCCCTTGTTTATGTTGTCTGCTGCCTGTATTGACCTCTTTGCCTATGATCTCGACTGTGCTTCTGGATTGCCCTTATGCTCCTATTTGTACCTATTGACCATTGCCTGCCTGATTACTCTTATTAACAAAACTGTAGGCGAATCCTCGGCTCCTCTTTGGTTACAAATTGGAAGTATCACTCCTGTTTTTGAGTAAATTGCATCTTTGATAATATACAATACGACACCAACATTCCCCCTAATGTGTCAGTATCAGGGCTAAAACTGTGCAGTTTGTATCCAAGATAAATATTGATGGACATAAATAAATATATACTTATTCAACCTACTTATTTATGAATGTTGCTGTGTTACTGTACTTTCAAATTAGAGCTACACTCTCCGGTCACTTTATAAGGTACACCTTACTAGTACCGAATTGGACCCCCTTTTGCCTACAGTACTGCCTTAATCCTTCATGGCATAGATTAAACAAGGTACTGGAAATATTCCTCAGAGATTTTGGCCATATTGACATGATAGCATCACGCAGTTGCAAATCCATGATGCGAATCTCCCGTTCCACCACATCCCAAAGGTCCTCTTTTGGATTGAGGATCTGGTGACCGTAGAGACCTTTTGAGTACAGTGAATTCAATGTCATGTTCAAGAAACCAGTCTGAGGTGATTCACACTTTATGACATGGCACGTTATCCTGCTGGAAGTGAGAAGATGGGTACACTGTGGTCATAAAGGGATGGACATGATCAGCAACAATACTCAGGTAGGCTGTGGCATTAACACAATGCTCAATTGGTACTAATGGGCCCAAAGTGTGCCAAGAAAATATACCCCATACCATTACACCAGTACCCCCAGCCTGAACCATTGATACAAGGCAGGATGGATCCCTGCTTTCATGTAGTTGACGTATTAGACCAGGCAATGTTTTTCCAATCATCTGCTGTCCAATTTTGTAGCCTCAGTTTCCTGTTCTTAGCTGACAGGAGTAGCACCTGGTGTGGTCTTCTGCTGCTGTAGCCCATCTCACCTCAAGGTTTGATGTGTTGTGCATTCAGAGATGCTCTTCTGCATACCTCAGTTGTACCGAGTGGTTATTTGAATTACTGTTGCCTTTTTTATCAGCTCGAACCAGTTTGGCCATTCTCCTCTGACCTCTGGCATCAACAAGGCATTTGCGCCCACAGAACTGCCGCTTACTGGATATTTTCTCTTTTTCAGACAATTCTCTGTAAACCATAGAGATGGTTGTGCAGGAAACTTTCAATAGATCAGCAATTTCTGAAATACTCTGACCAGCCGATCGATCTGGCACCAACAACCATGCCACGTTCAAAGTCAATTAAATCCCCTTTCTTCTCCATTCTGATGCTCAGTTTGAACTGCAGCAGATCATCTTGACCTGCGTTTTTTAATTCAAAATATTACCTGCTACTATAACAGTGCTGTAAGGAACCCCCAAAATTACCCCAATGTATCTAATAAATTAACTGTGAGGAATTCTGAGAGCGTCACACATTCAGAAACCTGCAGAACATGTGTGGACAGTTGTGTCTTATGGAGGTGATGCAGCCCACGGGATGCGCCTGTCAAGATAATGAAAAACGGCTTTTCAGACTTCTCCAGGATGCCTTGTGTCTAGACCGTCTCTTTGCATTCCTAATTGGAACATGGCTGGGACCTTCTGTTCTGTCTTGCGGACTGTGTTTTAGAGCCTACATAAAACCATCAATACTTTTGCAGTTCGGAATCCCATCAAAGCCAACTGAAACGGCTTCTAAAGTTGCAAGAATTTGCTCTTCATTACTTTTTCTCAAACTTGGCTGTTTTTGTAATTCATGAGCCCAAAACATCTAAATTTATGAAGTGATTAATAGACCAGACTTATCAAATGTTCAGCAATCTAGAGCCATTTGGGTACTGTTAGCATGCACAAATTGTTACTAACAGATTTACAAGCTTAGAAATACTTTAAGCTTGCGTATTTACAAATAAGCAGGTCCCTGAAGGTCACAGGCTCATTAGCCTACGATGAAAGGTCCAAATATCAACAAAGAGACATTGTCAGTATCTGATGGAGTCTATACTTGTATGAAAAGTTTACTCTTTGGGTCAAACTGCACATGTAATCTGGGTTAAAACTAACGCACATAATAAATCTGTATTGGTGAGAATCTTCTTTTATGATTGATAGTTGGAAAACTTGTATTTCAGAGCGACAAAGCCAAGTCTTAATCTGCAAGTCTAGTTCTTACTGCTCTTACAGAGATTCTCAGACAATGTAGGTCTGAGGCATGAAGAATGAAAAATGTATGACCTACCAGCTTTTTCTTTTATCTCTGACGCCGTAAATGTCCAAGAGGAGAATCCTGAAATGGTGCACACCTGTAAAAAAAAAAAAAAAAAAGCAAAATTGGAGAAAAAATGGAAAAAAGGGTGTTGCATGTTACAATCTGGACAAGATAGTTTGCGATTTACTGTTAGCCATTGTCTGTTTGTTCTCAGTCTCTTTTTATGTAATCATCCAGATGTTTGTTCAAAAGGAAGACCTGGCAAAGAAACGTAACTGCAGCTTTATAAAAACATTTCCATTTTCCAATCAGTTTGATGTGCTTTGACTTTTTAATCATCTCATTGGTTACCCTGGCTCCAGTTCCACATCTTTTCAACATCATCTTGACTGGTCAATCAATTTTGTTGCTCTAGTAATCAAACACTAAATCAGGGACTCTGACCTGAACAAATTCCTCCCAAAACCTTACACCATCCTCTTGTAATAGTTGATATTGTGATTTATCATTTAATGAAAAAGGACACATCTATAACCAAACTATACAACACCTGAAAATCTAATGTATATGCTACACATTTATGCAATTTTAAGCATCACAACAGTAAAAAGCAGGTTTTCATTTTGAGAATTGTTCTACTTTGTACCTAATATTACCTTTTTGTTTGTGCATTTTAAGAATTAACTTTAAAATGCTAAAAACAAAACATATATTTACTCTAATTACTCTGTCTTCAAACTTGTTTGAATCCTTTTGTTATTTTTGTTGAACACAATGGAAATTTTTGAAGAATATTGGAATCCAGTTGCCATTGATATGCATTTTTTCCTCCTTCAACAGTATGGCTTACATGGAAAGAACCTATGTGAGGATGTATGCGCATATATGAAACCTAAATGCAGTATATATGCACATATATGATAATATATATGCTGCATATATGCACATATACCCCACATATAGGCAAAATTGAAGTGCATAGATGTATACAGGCCACATAGGTCTTCTAGATATGTCAAGATATGTATTCTATATATCACATATCTCACTTTGGCAACTATCATACATGGCAACTGTCATAATTTCTATTATCAAGACAATAACTAAGAACTAAAAAAAATAATAATGCAAAAAACATGTGAACACTTTAAATTGGTGTCACAAGTAATTGGCATGTTATGGAATTTAACTATGGCAAATATTGAAAGCTGACCTATGCTACACCTAACATAAACCTAATTAGTGAATCTCATTCAAATATTTCCTGATCACATTTGATGGTAGCTACCGTACTAAATGTTTTTAAAAACCTATATAAGCATTTATGTTTTAATATAGATTTTGATATAGGTTTTTAATAAATGTGACATATAGAAAATTGGCCATTATAGGAAAATGGCCTATATGCCAAGATAGGAGGCCAATGGTTACCAATTTACAACCCTTTTCAAAATATCTTGTTTTCTATTTGACAGAAAAAAGAAATGGATGAAGGTTTGGAAACACTGGTTACTAAATGGTGAGAAAAATATACATTTTTGGGAGAACGGTCACTTTAAATGGCAATTCTATGATGAAAATGGTAATCTGAATGATAAAAAGGGAAATAATCATTAATATATTAAAATATCTTCTAAATTACACTTGAAAAAAAGGGAATGATTCAGTGTAAAACAATCCTCAGTAGCTGATAATTCTGCTAGAGCTGGCACTGACATCTGTTTGGATTCTAGAAAGGGTTTATGCTGGATAAACATTTATTTAGCTTGGCTTGCTTTTAAATTGAGCTTCCACCAACGGGGGACGACAGCCATGTCGGCACGTTCGCAGACTGCAGGCAGTCCCTTTATGATCACAAATTCTCCAGCTCTCAGGGGCCAAATCATCAACATTTTTGCAAGGTATTTTAGAGCAAAGTTCAAGCAAATTCCCTCTTCCAGTCTTTGAGATACTGAAAAAAGTATAATTTTCAAGAATGTTTCTTCACATTAAACAAAACTCAATGAGCTCAGAAATGATACAAGCTTTAAGTTGTTTAAAGGAGGATAGTCTCTAAACATGCAGTTTTAGGTACAGAACACTCTACAACAGGACACGAGGATGGATTTTTTTCCAGCTGACAGGCAGACAGGTTTAAGAGGCACGATGGAGATGCTTGTCGAGCGGCTGCAACTTTGCCCCAGATCCAGTGACTCAGGAGAAGCCCTGGAGAAAACTCCCAAGGCTGTGGTGAGGTCCACCAGCAGAATATGATTACTTTAACATGCTGGGAGTCCAACCCCCTCTTGAAAAGCACTTTGTCCAGTACAGGGGAGGAAACAAGACAGCAAAACTCAAGCATTGGTGACTCAGGAAAACAACTTTTTTCTTCTGCTCCATTGCCTCGTTTTTGGTTTGATTCCTTTTGGGATGAAAACTTGATGCTTTGTAGTACGAAGCATAATCTGTCTCTTATTGTTTATTTTAGCATATCCAGTGATCTTGTTCCTATTGACAATAAACATTTTTATCATTTTTATATTTTTCCAGCTCTCATTTGAAAGAAAATAATCCAGCTGTTCAATCACATATACAGTAGACTTCATATTTATAATTTCAGTCTGTGAACATGTATGGGCCAAAAGTTATTATGCCTGCTTTGAAATTTCCACCTATGATATTTTTAAATGTGGAATGTAAATATCTGTATCCATTAGAGTTCGCTCATCTATACTGAGTTTCTTCATTTATTATTTTGTACCTTAAAATATACAACACAGTGAAGTTCCAGATCATACAGATGATCAAGCCATATCCTCAATAAAAGCATACTTCAATAATAATAATAAAAATAATGTCGTCTCACAGCAAGAAGGTCGCTGGTTTGAATCCCAGCTGGACCAGTTTGCATTGCTATGTGGAGTTAGCATGTTCTCCACGTGTTTGCTTGGTTTCCTCCAGGTGCTACGGTTTCCTCCACAGTCCAAAGACGTGCAGTATAGGTGAATTGAATAAACTAAATTGGCCTTCAAGAGTTCACACAAGCTGATGATTGATTATAAAGCATGTTTGGCATGCTGTCCCGGGAGAGAACCCTGAGCTCATAAGATCCTCAAACCCAGGGCTCGCTCCCGTTGCAGGGCAAGAGGGGAGCTTGAGCTCAGGTAGATCGCGAAATTCCCCTGCTGTAGTAGCGAATGAACAGATGGGTGTTGCTCTTAAGAGATAGCTACCAACTAGTAGCATGTATATGGTGCAGATTTAGTCAATTAACTTAAATTGCAAGTTTTTGGGTGGTGGGAGGAAACTGGGGGACCCGGGGAAAACCCACTTGAACACGGGGAGAATGTGTAAACTTCGCACAGAAATGTCGGCTGGCTTGGTAAGGACTGGAACCAGTGACGTTCTTGCTGTGAGGCAACAGTGACACTGGGCCACTGTGCCACCCATCTAGGAAAGGTGGAGGGTTGAGGTGGAAGGGCGGGATTCTACAAAATGAAGATGGCTGTTATATGGAACTTAAGGCATTTACATTGACTTAGGAATCGTCTGATTGGTGATTGGTGTATCATGAAGTGGGTAATGAAAACCAGCTGTGTTCAATCATAGGCATGTGCTCCTCTCGAAATTAGTTTATAAATAAATTTGACTTAGTGTATGAGTGTGTGCGTGTGTGCGTGCGTGTGTGTGTGTGTGTGTGTGTGTGTGTGTGTGTGAATGATCGTATGGGTGTTTCCCAGTACTGAGTTGTATAATAGTTGACGGTTCATTCCGCTGTGGCAATGTCTGAAATAAAGACTAAGCCAAAGGAAATTTAATGAATGAATAATACTTATGTTGTCCATTATCATTATTCAGGAGTTATATACTTGTGTAGCAGGTTTTTTTGCTCCCGGAAATCCCTGGAAAAGATTTTTAAATGACCAAAAATAAATAAATAAATAAATAATAATAATAATAATAATAGCATAACCCACTTTAGGATGGACAACCTGACTGGAAAACTTAAAATATAAATGACTGATCATTTTATAGCCAGTTTAGACCCTGATGAATTAATAAAGTGGCAAAAAAGTCAGAGCACATACACCACTCACTAACTTTACACAAGTTTTTTTAACACACAATTGAATGGAATACACATCTGCAAGACATTACTGTCAGATATAAACAATAGGAAATGTTATCTTTCTAGTGTCGGTCTCTGAGTGTGGGAGCTTAACACAATAAATAAAAAACCATTAGAGGTCTTTTCCGTTCTCTTGGACCTTTGGGTCGGATCATCGCAAAGGATTGCTACTTATTCTGAACCTGTGAGGTCATCTCACAAGACTGTGTTCATCTCCATCCAAACAACACAGGAGACGATAGGCCTTGAGATATCATTAAAATCAAAGCCCTCGGTGGAAGCGGAGAGTTCCAGGAGCAGCCTTGGAAAGTTCCAACATTCCCTTTAAAGTCTACCTTGCTTTTCTTCAATAATAATCTGATTAGTTGTCAAAGTGAAGTGCCAACAAATCGAAATGGTACATTAATAACATCATCCTCAGGTCATATTTCATCAAAAAAAAATTCCACCTGCCAGCAACAGATCAATTTCATCTTCTGGGTGGACTACCATCATATTTTGGTGAAAAAACGTTGACCGACAAGCTAAACCTGGTTTGTTGTGTCTCAATTGTGTCCTCTCAAGGGAAGGATAAATCCCGACGACTGGATGATTTGAATATTAGGAAGCTGGAGGAAAAATACAAGATGTCCCCATCCTGTTCTGCACCTGTGGAAGTGAGAGCGATGCGTCATGTTTTCCACACAGAAATAAATTCATTTCTCTTTAGCCGACTTCAGATGCTACTTGCCAGAGGAACACACATGCACGTAATCACTCACACACTGTTCTGAAACATTTAAGATGGTACAAACCAAATAAACTGCAGACCGTGTTTAGACTGGACACTTATTTGCTTGAATCTGGAGAAGAAATAAATAAATAAAACAATCCTATGATGACCCAAACATGTGTTGAATGCGCTATATCAATATGTAAGCATTCTGGTATGCCAGACTGGAATTACGGCTTTTACTTAAAGAGAAATCAATCTGTTAAGGGAGATGAATGAAATCACCATTTACTGGCATCAGCACTTTGAGTCTGATTCTGCTGGGCCTCTGGAATCATCCAGAGCTGTCATTAACGTTGTTGCTGCCATAAAATTCTCTCAGCGATCTTCCCTGCTTTCTCCCGGGCCACTGTCTCCCTGTTTGCGCACAGAAAGATTTATAGATATTTGTTTTGTCCAACTTTAAAAGATGAAAACAGCTACATCTCTATCAATCACCGCTGCTGCTGTGGAAGAATCCAGACGAGTAGGGTTTTTTTCTTCTGGACTTTGGGGAGAAGAGAAATTTTCCATATGATATTTGAATAAAAAAGGGAGGGCAAAGAAATGAAGGATACTGGATTGTGAGAGAAAAGGACGAGGAATCATCTGCGGACTTCAGATGAAACCAGATGTTGAGACGTTTTCCTAGCAGACAAAGCATCACCAGGATCACCACAGGTGTTTTCCATTTTGGCTCTGCTGAATACAGCGTCATCCTGGAGTTGACACTGGGATAACATATCACAGACAGGGTCATCCATCTGTCATTGCAAGCTCTGACACCACAGAAAGAGTGAATTGCACTAATAAGGCTAATAGGTTAATGTGAGAAAAAAACAATGAGGTGAGATTTATTTGCAGCAGCTATAGACACACAAAAGCAGACTTTCTTTTACTTACTCAGTTCTGTCCACACGGTTTGCTTTTGTCCTGTCAAGTGACCATTTAAGACATTCCAGAATATCCATCCAGGGCAGCAGTAGCTGTGAACATCTGTGGTCAGGAAAATCTCCACAACATAGCTCTTTTTAAAGCCCCGATATGGAAATAGTGTGCAATAATGATTTTCCTCTAGAGCAATTGTGTTGTGAAATATGAAGACAACTGAACTAGAATTGATCCAAAAAGAGTTCCCTTGATAAGTTCAAATTAGCCTGTCAGTGTCTTGTGGAACTCTCTAGTCTCCCCGGAAATCTTCTGTGAAGTTCGTCTTTCTTGGTTTGGCAGTTTGTACAAACAGAAAGACCTAGCCATAAGTATATATAATAGTCAAAGTCCTAAGAATTTTATTGTTTATTTTTCTTTTTTAATAGAAGACTGTGTTGCACTTTATTGTATGCTTAAATACATACATGTGTCTATATAAAAAGATCCTACTCTTTTTTTGTTTTTTGGAATAGCGCCTAAAAAAATCTAACGTGAGCCAAAATTTTTGTGATATCAAGTTAAATTTTGGAACATAACCTATTTCAGTATAAACTTGGATAAATATAAAAGCAATACATTTACTTTATAACATAGATACACTTTTTTATCTTTATTTAATTCTTATAAAATATTCACAATGTACAAATATTTGTGTTTGGACTGTGTGTTTTCACAGTAAAGAGTTAAAGGACGTTATAATTTAGTATCATACACTACATGCTTGAGAACCAACAAAGTTATACAAAAAAGGTCAATTTTATAATGTTGAAAGTGCATTCACTAACGCAGACTGCATATCTCACACACCAGATACTAATTCTGGTGAAAAAAACAGCTTAAACCAGCCTAGGCTAATTGGACGACCAGCCTGATTTTAGAGGGTTTTTTGTCATTTTCAGCATGTAAATTGTATCATATATATTGATTATACTTACAAAACATTGATTACACATATTTGACGGGCTACATTTAAAGCTCATATGTATTTTCTAACCATTGACTATTTAACCATGTTATGCTAACAGCGCTAAATGAAAATATATGCTGCACTATATACTGTAGTTAACAGTGCAATGTTTCCTATTTTCTTTCACATAATCCATGATAGTTGCCTCAAATTAACTTAAAACGTGCCTCAAGATGTATTTTCGATCGTGTTTTGCTAAAATGAGAGGGGTGTAAATTACTCCCACCTGTCGTCCTCGTATTCTTTAAAATGAATGTCATGGCATTGGGAATCAGCTTCAGCTGGCGGTGTCATCTAATGTTTCCAGTTTACCGTTTCAAAGATGGAGGCGCTGTTGACAGAGACTATAGAATGCCTGAACATAGGTCCAAATCAAACACACACACACATGCGCTGCAAATAATAATTCAACACACTATTTTGCATGTTTTAAGGAATAACCCACGTAATTTTGGCTTCTTTTTTTTCTAAAACAATACAAAAGAATACATGTTTAGAAAATTGTTTTCTGATTTATATTTGGACAAGAAACAAAACAAAACTGTGAGAAAATATAATTTGCTGTGCACACACACGCACGCACAAACACAGGTTTCTGTGAATTGTGTGGTCACGCCATAGCCTATTGATATACTGACCAAACATTTTCTCCTAACCCAGGCAAAACACTAAACCTGCAGGCCTTGGTGTGTGTGTCTTGTAATTGGCATGGTTTTGACAATGTAGCATAAACCAGTACCACACATACTGGAGTTAACCTAATGGTGGAGAGAATTTTTGGATAGTTGTTTACATAGTATTAGTGAATATAAGAATACATGCCATGTCATTTCTACAGCTGATAAAAGGTTCGTTTTCATAAGGATAGTGAATCAAGAAACAATGTGGAGGACATGAACAGCTCAGAACAGAATATCATGTGTTGCCATCTTGAAACTATGGTAGGCTATGAAATAAACGCAGTATAAGGCCTAATGACTCTAAGAAAATATTATGTTACATTACACAAGAACAGTGACAGATATTACAAAAGACATAAAACTCATAAGCACTTGATTCCACAGTCCAATTTATTACCAGGGCAAACGAAAATGACCTACATATGCTTCAGGACTTTCAACCCTGGGTATATCAAAGCGTTTGATTTGGCTTGGCTCATCTACACTCTGAAGGGGATCACATCAGTCCACAATCTGTGTTTGCAATTATCCTCGTACCATGCATGGCTAAGGTGCTGGCATACTAGTTCTGGCTTGGGACAAACTCTCGGTATCAGTAATGAATAAAACAGAGACCACAGAGACTCTCAGTGAGCCGAATGAAGAATTATTACAGCTGAACTCGAATTGGAGGCTGAGTTGAATTCACAGAAATACAAATCCCCTGACAGACAGACTGCATGCGCATTGCATGACATATGCTAAACAGTCATCCTGCATACTTTTATTCTGCTCCAGGAGAACATTTGCAATTCAAATCACTGAATTATCATGTGAAGCATTGTAAGACAATCAATCAAACAGGATTTGCACATCAAAAACCATTGCTTGGGGATATTTTTAAGAAGTCAATCTTACAGTTCTCTGTCAGTCTTCTCAATCTCCTTCCGTTAGTCCGCATGAAGTTGCTTGATCTACCTACAGTCATGTTGGTTATCTGGAAATAATCAGACAGAGGAAAACAACACTCTCATATTAAACATAAAGTCATCCTTAAATGGGAACAGGCAAACAGAGCGAAACAGGAAATATCATGATTTTAGACTTCTCAGATCAGATTTCCTGAGTAATGCAACGTGGGTAGTCCCAGCCTCGTGGTGCCAATTTATGGTGTGCGGCCCTTTGGGAAATTTGAGAGAGCTGTCAAAACACTTGAAAGCTTGTTAGGGATCAAAGGTCATTAGAGTTTTAAAGCAATCAGAAAAACCTTTACGTTTACTCAAAGGGTTAAAGCCATAAAAGTAGCAAATTGTCTGTAATAATTTAGGATCTTCATAACTCTGAGCACACTAGACCATGCCAGCGATTTAGTCCTGCCATGTAAAGTTCACTTTCTAAATATACACTTTACAGATAAACATATGTCTGTGTTTAAAGAAGAACTCTTCAGAATAAGCCCTCATTGAAAGCGAGGGTGAGCCGGCAAATTGGCATTCTGCAGTTGTGTGTAATAGCAGGGTGAGTTTGGGGCACTGACCACAGCTCTGGTTCAGAGGTACTAATCATAAATGAAGACTGAAAGGAAAAAAGTGGAGAACTTTTATTAGCTGTAATAAAATATTTTTCAAACAAATAGCCAAGAGCCACATTTGCTCTGGAGGTGAATCAGTTTCTAAAGCAAAACTATGTCAATACCAATTTCATCAAAAATTAGATAGATTAATGAACAGATAATGGGAAAAAACTAAAACTGCACATTTTACACACACACACACACACACACACACACACACACACACACACACACACACACACATATACATATACATATACATATATATATATAATATTTAGCAGCACCATGTTCGTGTTTCGTAACATCTAACTTTTTACAAGTTGGGACGTTAGCCCAACGATCAACCACCAACCTGGAGAATCAGGACATACACACATACACTACAGACAATTTACAAACTCCACACAGAAATGTGAACTGACCCAGCCGAGGCTCAAACCAGCGACCTTCTTGTTGTGAGGTGACAGTGCTACCCACCTTGCCGCCCTGGCTTTTATAATATATGTTCAAATATATTTACAGTGGGAAAGTATTCAGACCCCCTTACATTTTTCATTCTTTGTTATATTGCAGCCATTTGTTAAAATTGTTTAAGTTCATTTTTTTCTCAATGTACATACAGCACCCCATATTGACAGAAAAACACAGGATTGTTGACATTTCATTCATTCATTCATTCATTTTTGGCTTAGTCCCTTCATCAATCTGGGGTCGCCACAGCGGAATGAACCGCCAACTTATCCAGCATCTGTTTTATGCAGCGGATGCCCTTCCAGAACGCGAACGAATGCAGGGAGAACATGCAAACTCCACACAGAAATGCCAACTGACCCAGCCAAGGCTCGAACCAGCGACCTTCTTGCTGTGAGGCAACAGCACTACCTACTGCGCCACTGCGTCGCCTACTGCGCCTGCGTCGATCTAATACAGCCATGCGTCTTTTTAGGAAAACGCACCTGGATTTGGGGATCCTCTGCCATTACTCCTTGCAGATCCTCCCCTGTCAGGTTGGATGGTAAAGGTTGGTGGACAGCAATTTTTAAGTCTCTCCAGAGATGCTCAAATGAGTTTAAGTCAGGGCTCTGGCTAGGCCATTCAACAATACTCACAGAGTTGTTGTGAAGCCACTCCTTAGTTATTTTAGCTTTGTGGTTAGGGTCATTGTCTTGTTAGAAGGTAAACCTTCGGCCCAATCTGAGGTCCTGAGCACTCTGGAGAAGGTTTTCATCCAGGATATCCCTGTACTTGGCCACATTCATCTTTCCTTCGATTGCAACCAGTTGTCCTGTCCCTGCAGCTGAAAAACACCCCAACAGCATGATGCTGCAACCACCATGCTATATAACAAAGAGTGAAAAATTTTAAGGGGGTCTAAATACTTTTCATACCCACTGTATATATTATATTTATACAATACCATGTTTTATAACATATAATTGTTTATTAATTACAATTAGATGTCTTAAAGTCACAGTAAAATTTTACCAATATAAATATAAAAACAGATTTATAACTATATCATTTACAGTACATATATGTTATCATGTCTACTTCAGAATATATTTATAAATATAGTTTTCCATTTCAATACCTTGATAACATTGTATGTAAATGGTAAATATGCTGTCGCTCCAAAATAGTCCAAATATGAACACATTTTGGAGTCTCATTTAAAAGCACTTGAATTTATCGAAGACATATGGGGAACGTTGTGAGGTATTGAAGGATAAAGATGATTGAACTGATGTAGTGTGTTGTGCTTGTCTTACTATCAGGCAACGGGAGTTCAGCTTAGGACGTCGTTTCAGACTTATGAATATAATTCAGTCATCTGACAGAGCACCGTCCAAGGTGATTCTGCCGAGGAAACATGCAAGGTAGCGTGATGCATTTTACACAAACTGCCAGTTGCAAAAAAATGTGCTGACACTGCAGTCCAAACCTGAAACCATTTTCCAGTGTCTGTTGACAGAGACTGTCTTCTCTGTAAACGTTTTTCCTTTTCATCTCCCCAGTCTCCAGAGCTTATCCCAGGGTTGGGAGAATTAGCACCCAAATACACATACGTTGTGGTTTGCATTCATTTAAATCGCTCTCCTTTGCACTTTTGGCTATTTTCCTCTAGTCTGAAACAACGTATGAACATTTTATTTAACGTGTATTTCAGGCTCTTTTGTTCTGTTCACCACAATTAGGGTAAATATGGAAAAATAATTCACTCTATCTTGCACAGGGAAAAACATTTTCCAGTTTAGATAAATTTGTCCAGGAAAACAGATGACTTCTGCAGATGGAATTCTGAAGTGCTCCCAAAATAAACCTTAAACTCGGTGTCAGAACAAAAGTAAACCATTCACGACAGCAAAAGGTTTGCAGATGATCCTAAACACACTATATAGAGACTAAACATGAGAGTATTGTGCAAAAAGGAGTAATCAAATTACACTGGACATGAAATATAGCACCATTTTCAGACAAGGTGCTCTGTATAACAAATCATCTGGTTACATGAGTTCATATTAATCTGTTTGTGAGCTAATAATTGGCACAACGTTTTAATAAGGATACAACTATGGCCAGTTTTTAACCTCAAACTCTATGAGTTTACATCAGAGGTCTATTTTACTGCACTATGAGGACATCGTAAAAGCTAGACGTTTAACAAAGGTTGTGTCAAAAGCTCTAAAGCAAAAAAAAGGCAAAAAATACTTTTTTTTAACTGCCTGGTTAATTATCTGATCATAAAACAGTCATTACAAATGACATCAGCTAGAAACATAACAGTGAAAATTAATATATTATAAACAATATTTCTGGATATATTTTTGTCAAAATAACACATAAGCCAAGATCACATTAGGCTAAGCTTGAGTAATTGCAGTCGTTAATATTATATGACTCTATTGAATGCTCAATCCAGTTTGTTTCAATATGCCGTCACCATTAGCTATACTTGCAACATTTCATTGCCACAAAAAAACATAATCAAAAATTTGTGTTGCGTTAAGCACAGGTGGATGGAGGATCTTTAAGACCAACCTAAACCTGTTGTGAAATCTGTATGGAAAATCTTTCATTGTGACTAGAAATTCCAGATCAAATGGGTTCAAATAATGGTGAACTATAACTGCATGCTTCTTGTTCAAACTGCAAACTCACACTTTGATTCAAATTCTCAAATTAAAATGACTTCACACAGAGGACTTTCATAATGTTGTTTCAGGGTTTGTCTTATTTATAGTCATATTTCCCTTTTTTAATTATAGGTAACACTTTATTTTGATGGTCCATTTGAGTATTAGTAGACTTTCTGCTTAATATCTGCTGATACTGCTCCTTCAACAGACATTTAACTGACTAAGAAACTTTGCAAATACATGTTAACTTACACCAACTCCAACCCTAACCCCAACCTAACAGTCTCCTTATAATCTACTGAGAATTAGTTGGCATGTAGATGCAATGTAACTTAAATTTAACAAACGGACCATCAAAAATAAAGTGTGACCTAAATCTAAAATAATTTCAATACTTGAGTCCAGATATTAGAAGTTGTTCAAAGTAAATGTCACTCACCTGCTCTCAAGAGGCAAGTTATAGTGGCTAAACCAAGTGACTTCTGCACCTTCAGTAATTCCTGCATAGTTCAAATCATGCTTGGAGTGGGGTAAGTATAGCCTGGTGCCGTGACCTGTGAGTAAATTTCAGGAGTATGAATGTAATACCAACTAGTTCTAATTATTCAAAAGAGCTTCTCTTCCTTGGTTTTAAGATGTACAATATCAATTGATGAGTTCTTTAGTTTCCTTGATAGCTCAACTGCTTTATGTACTCGAGATGTTATTCTAAATCCTGCTTGGAATGGGAAGAATAGAATCTGAGCTGGGTAGAAATGAAGTTTGAGTAGATCATTTAGAGAAGCATAGTTACTAGTTACTTTGAATCCTGCAGGTAAAGTAGAGAGTAAAACTAGAAGGGTAAAAATGGTGCCGTGACCCGGAGTGGGGGGTCGGGACCCTCTGGGGTTGCAGGGTGGGTGGAGTGGGGGGGGAGGGGGGTACTACTAAACTATTAGTAGTACCACCTTTTACTCATATCCTAAAAAACTACAAAAAAATGTGTAAAAAAATACTTCCCTTGCAACCCCTGGAGTGATTATGTTAGTTAAACTAACAAGACAGCAATAACAGTAGTTGCAGTAGATCACATTTTTTAAGCACTATGATAAGCTTTCTGGCACCTGTTTGGCACTCACAAACATATTATAAATTTATAACAATTTATAAAATGATAACACATTATAAAGAAATACTGTACAGATCACAACTTAATGTGGAGGATGATCTCTGAACGGCGGTCTCTAAATATAAACCAGTTATGTACTTGTTGTGTTGCAATTATTGTGCCGTTCCTTCCTATTAGTTCTTATCATGTTGAAGTTAAACAAATTTATAAATTACTATATAAAATATGGATTTTTGGTTGTGGTTATATAGACCTGTTGGTGTGTATATTTAACAATAGTATATTTATAACCACCTTTGAGGATAGTGGGGGTCGTGAGTGAGTCCCTGATATTTTTATGTTGGGGGTCATGGGCTGAAAAGTTTGGGAACCCCTGTAATAAAGGACCATTAGTAAGAACTGTGCTTTCCCAGACCTCATGAGGTGCATTAAGGTTCAATAGTTTATAACACTAAAACCCATCAAATTACTGCGTCCAGTACTACTTGTGTAGGTACTACATTTGAATTGAAAGTTCACACCTATTAATAAATGCTCTCTCATTGCCTCATGGAATAGTAAAGTGTCCATTTGATATACAGTTGAAGTCAGAATTATTAGCCCCCATTTATTTTTTTCGCCAATTTCTGTTTAATGGAGAGAAGATTTTTTTCAACACATTTCTAAACATAATAGTTTTAATAACTCATTTCTAATAACTGATTTATTTGATCTTTGCCATGATGACAGTAAATAATATTTGACTAGATATTTTTCAAGACACTTCTATACAGCTTAAAGTGACATTTAAAGGCTTAACTAGGTTAATTAGGTTAACTAGGCAGGTCAGGGTAATTAGGAAAGTTATTGTATGACAATGGTTTGTTCTGTAGACTATCGAAAAAATATAGCTTAAAGGGGCTAATAATTTTGACCTTAAATTTTTATTTTTTTTAAAACTGCTTTTATTCTAGCTAAAATAAAACAAAAAAGACTTTCTCTAGGGGAAAAAATATTATTAGACATACTGTGGAAATTTCCTTGCTCTGTTGAACATCATTTGGGAAATATTTAAAAAAGAATACAAAATTCAAAGACGGGCTAATAATTCTGACTTCAACTGTGTGTATATATATATATATATATATATATATATATATATATATATATATATATATATATATATATATATATATATATATATATATATGTTAGGGAAGTAAGCAATATTTGATGCACTGACTTTAGTGACCTTGTTAGAAGAATGACATTGGTGCCACAAACGTGATCTGAATAAGGTTTGGGTTTGAATATAAAACAATGGGAAAGAGCTGTGCGTGGTTGCAATATCTGCAGTCAGCACTCTGAATACAACCAAAGGGGTTAAACATAGTCACGTAACAAGCAGGAAAAGGTATAGTCAGCATGTCATTATTGCAACATAACCCCCTCATTTCATTAGCCTTTACTTAATTAATGTTTGCTGGTGAAAGCTATGTGACTTTATGTAGACTCTTGTACATAGTAGCATTGAACACAGTATGGAAAAACTTACCAGTTTGAGATATCTGTTTTCCACGGCATTCTCTGCCAAGCCTAATGCTTCTTATTACCTCATGAGAGAATGCAATTCACCAAACCAAGCTATAACCGGACCCCAGGGGGACTCACAAATTTATTGAAGAAAGATGTGGTTTTTAGCCAAGAGAAATAACTCAGCAATTAGGTTCTTTTAGGGGGGGATTTTGGGAAATGACCCCAGCAGCTAATGTGGTAGAAATGAGTGGGATTACCTTGAATTGGTGCAATTGCATTACGCCATATACAGCTTTGCAAGAAATAATCTCTTTAATACAGAAACCTTAACTAAAGATGAGGTGTATCAGCATATTCAAAGTGAGAAATGGCTGAAATTGATAAAGCTCTAATGACTTTGTTTTTATGGCTCCAGGATGCCCATTTCCCTCTCTGCTGGATCCCTCATTGCCTATGTGAACCTGCACGTCACAAAATGGGAAGCTTGGGCATTGCGGTGAGGCAGGAGCGCAAACAGGCAGCCATCAAATTAGCTTTAAATGTCATGTCATGGAACCATGATGCAAAAGTGAAGTATTTTACACGTTTTATTTGTGCACATGATTAACAGCCATTACAAAGGTTGGTTTTCCAATGGAACCGTGTCCAGTAAAAACTCATAAGAAAACCTCACTCTGCTGGGAATCCCAGTGGCCTGTCATAGCAACCGTTCTCGTTCATCCTGTTCTCGTTTTCACACTTAGGTCACCCTACCCTGGCACCAGCAGGCAAACCCCTGGCTCTTCCATGAGCTTATTTATTTTGTCCCTGGTGCCAAAGACCACAGAGAAAAATGGGAGAGAAAGAGAGATAGAAGGAACGGGAGACCTGTAATGCATTACATATGGCACATTAAGGAAAAGCCAACCTTGTAAACACTCAAAAGGAAGCGCTGATGGATCAAAAAAGTATGTAAGTGGAGATACATCATTTTCTCGTCCTTGACATCTCACATGACGATAATTGAGTGGACCTCAGCTGGTTTTGATCAAGGTTTTACCTAAAACAGTGTCAAAAATGTTGTCCCTAAAGCTCATCCGTTACAATTCTGTTTTTACTTACTCTCTTGATCTTGTTTTTATGAACCTGTATGACTGTGAAGCACAAAACAAAGGGTAATAGGAAAATTGTTTTGGATTTTATATTCCTCTAATGTTGTTGGCTTTAGGCATAATTTACTTCACAAAACTATTTTTCCTCATTACAACTGAACGCAAATGTGAATGTAGTTTAGATCATTTATATTTCTCTTGTTTTATGGCTCTCTAGAATGAAAGCATATGGCACATGCTAAGCTGTTAGCATTAGCTTCATTTAGAATAGGTTAGACTTTGACAGATGAGTTATTTGTAAAATATACAACTTCCCATCTAACGGTAAAATATAATTTGACTAGATGGAAATACTGAAGATCAAGGGCTCAGGTAGCAAAGAATCCTGGCCCAGATTTAGCATAAAGCTGGCACAGCAGGCATTCATCCAGCACTGGCATACAGCATGTGGGCCAAACATGGCCAGGGTTTGGCAGAGGTGGCACCATCTTTAAGGTGGCACACAAGATTTAGGCCAGATGCAAATTGTAGTATTTGGCCCAGATGTTAAAAATTGATATGTGGGTCACGTAAGTTTGGCCTGTCTTGACCCATATTTAAAATACATGTAAATAATTTTGACTAAAAAAAAAAATTCTACCAATCAGGTCGCATTAAGAAAAAGCATGCCCATAGTGTGCCTAAAGTGCAATGCTTCATGGGTTTATCAATTTCATTGCAACCGTGACACACCCGCCTATCAAGGGATTCACCTCAGGCATGAAAATGAGAGTGGCGAGAAAACCATTAGGCCATAACTGCCAACCACATAGCAAAATTTCTCTGGCCCAGCTCTGGCCCACACAATCAGGTTTTGCTTGGCCCACTTGCCGCAGTGGATTACGGTAGGCTACATAACTGGACCAAGTCTGGCTTCCAGACAAGGGCCAAACATGGACCATAGCTGGATCAAGTCACAGCCAAGTTAATAACTCATAACTATGCCTGCACATTATAATTTACATTTAACTTTTTTTTTCTCCACAACTCTATCAGAACAGACCCATGACCCATTTTTGGGTCGTGACCCACCAGTTACAAGCCCCTTCTTAAATATCCCTGGTGTTGTGTTACGGTTCTGAGGCAGAGAGCATGTGTTCATTTTTCCATCTACGGATCTAATTCTGACAGTTTGCACTGCAGCACAGAAGACTGAGGAATTTCCTTATTTTCCATGTGGAAAGGCCGACTCATGAAAGCCAATACTCCAGTGGAATACAACTCATTAAGTTGGGCTTTTTTTATACAAGCCATGTGGCACTATTTAAACAGACAGGGTTCAATTCAGACTGGACAAAACCAACTGGCCACCTTGTCAAGTTTTATGTGTGTCCACTGGTTCTCCTTTCGCTGGCTGCTGTAAACACACAGCGTCCAGTATTTTTTCAAAATGAGCTTGAAGGTACATTTGAAATTTACAACCTGTGTAAACTATCCTCAAAGGGCAGTGTTTCCTAAGATCATTGGCACATTAATGTACTTTGCAAAAGCAAACTAACAACACAGCCAAGAGGCTGATGCTGTTGGGTTGCAGTAGATATGTTCTGAATTTAGCAATTGATCTCCATCATGAAAGATCATAAAACTTCTGTTCAAACTAGCTCAGATCAAGGCTTCCACTTCAGAGAAAATACCAGAAACGTCAGTACATATTTGCCTCTGTGAACTGTTCTAGACAATGCCAGCCTTTTTCAATCAAGTCTACAAATTCACCGTGAAAAGCCTAGAGAGATGCATAAAAGAACTTTGGGTGACAAGGGGGTTTGTGGGACTGAGGTTGGATACCAAATTAAACAGAAGGGAGGAATGATGCCTGCTCAAACAGGCCATTTTACTGCCACTTTCACCACAACCCCCTGACTCAGAGCTGTTCTTGTCTCTAGGAAAATGGTCACATTACTCACAGCTTTCTTTAGAGATGTCAGGCTCTCAGTGGTGAGCTCTGCTTTTTCGTTAAATCCTTGACATGATATTCCCACTTGTGTATGTGCGCAAAAGGTGCATTAATTGCAAAAAGAATTAAATAATTGGCATCCTTTGTTTCTCCTATCAGCACTCTTAAAGAATCACCATTAGAAAAATATATTTAAAAAATCCAGCTGTTCTAATCCTGAGATGTTCAGGTATGTTCAGTATGAATATGATCTGTAATAGAGCTGGAAGCTAAAATAAACATGTATCATGCATTAACCAGAAATGTGTTTCCATTCTATACTACACATATAGAAGGGTAGTGGAGCAAATAACCTGATTTCAAAAGCCCAATGCCTAGAACTCAGCTGTGAACTCACATCAGCCTTTGCAAACGTCCCTGTGGGCTCAGCATCACCAGTTCCTCACAGCAGTTGTTCAGCACCTCTGCTTTAGGCATTATGGGTCAACACTTGCATTGGAAAAGCAAGAAAATAAATGTGATTTATTTCCTCAAACTGATTTTCATTATGGCTCAGCGATAGTCACTGAGGCCCTGCTGAGCATTTCCTCCAAACTGCTGGGAAGAATGCTCTTATTTTACAGCTTTAACAGTCGTCCATCCGTCCATCTGTCTGTCTATTTATTTATTTATCTATTGGTCTCTCTATCTATCTGTCTGTTCATCCTTCCATCCTTCTATTTATTTATCCATCCATCGATTTGTCTGTCTGTCTGTGTTCTATCTATCTATCTATCCCATCCGTCCATCCATCCATCCATCCATCCATCCATCCATCCATATATCTATCTATCTATCTATCTATCTATCTATCTATCTATCTATCTATCTATCTATCTATCTATCTATCTATCTATCTATCTATCTATCTATCTATCTATCTATCTATCTATCTATCTATCTATCTATCTATCTATCTATTTGTCTGTCTGTTCTATCTGTCTATCTGTCTATTGGTCTATCTATCTATCTATCTATCTATCTATCTATCTATCTATCTATCTATCTATCTATCTATCTATCTATCTATCTATCTATCTATCTATCTATCTATCTATCTATCTATCTATCTGTCCGTCTGTCTGTCTGTTCTATCTGTCTATTGGCCTATCTATCCATCCATCCATCCATCTATCTATCTATCTATCCACCCTATCTGTCTATTGGTCGGTCGGTCGGCTGTCTGTCTGTCTGTCTATCTATCTATTTATCTATCTATCTATTGGTCGGTCGGTCTGTCTGTCTGTCTGGGAAGACATGTGCGCTGTCTGTCTGTCTGTCTGTCTGTCTGTCTGTCTGTCTGTCTGTCTGTCTATCTATCTATCTATCTATCTATCTATCTGTCTGTTCTATTTGTCTATTGGTCTATCTATCTATCCATCCATCCATCCATCCATCCATCCATCCATCCATCCATCCATCCATCCATCCATCCATCCATCTATCCATCCATCCATCCATCCATCCATCTATCTATCTATCTATCTATCTATCTATCTATCTATCTATCTATCTATCTATCTATCTATCTATCTATCTATCTATCTATCTATCTATCTATCTATCTATCTATCTATCTATCTATCTATCTATCTATCTATCTATCTATCTGTCTGTCTGTCTGTCTGTCTCTCTGTCTGACTTTTTTCTTCCCTTACAATAGACCAAGTGTACGCATTAAAACTGTCTGTGACTGCCCTCTAGTGTCTAATTGTGTTCAAAAGGATTGTGAGATGTTTTATGAAGGACATTTGGAAAGAAAACTTTTATTGTCTTGTCAGAGTTCACACATTCACCTATACATCTTCATCTATTTTAACTCTGCTAGCGGAGTTCTGCTTTTTAATTTAAAGCACAGCTTGATGAAAAAAACAGTATTTCCAGTTATTCAAATAATAATGAAGCCTTAAAGACAGCTGTAAAATCCACCACAGGACCAAATCAAATGTTATAAATATTATACTCAGATATTTTAAAACAATATATTGTTGCTTATCATATTTCCCGCAAATAAAAAAGGAGCCAATATTTTCCAATGGTTAAAATAATTATGAGGGTACTTTCACACGCTCACCTTTTTTCTTTACATCCGCTGTCCATCTACTTTTGCGTTGCCATCATTACTATAATCACTTTCGTTATAATAAATATAATAATATATTATATAATAAATTAATTCAATAAAATAAAATCAGCCGTGCTCTTTATGTTCTTACAGTCTGCACTTACTTTAACTTTCATATTCACTTACTGTATATCGTTCATCTATACTGCATATCCCTCATTTATAAATCAATCTAACATACAGTAGAACGCCAGGATCTACATGATGCTCTTAAATTATTTAAAAACCTAAAGGAAGACAAAAATGTCAGATTACATAGTTCCAGCCTTCGCATCAGCCTGCTCTGTGATGGCCTGGTTTTCGCTCATGTGTCTTGCGGTGGATTCACCAGCATGAGACTGGCTCATGATGGACTGTTTCTTCGTGGACTGGTTGGTGATAGACTGACTTGTGGTTGAATGGGAAGCAACAGACTGTGACGTGATGGATTTTGTGGTCTTGGCCTGCTTGAATGTGGTATGAATAGTCTTCTTTCTTTTGACGTGGAGGATCTCCATAGCATCAGGATTGACTCCTGGCTGCTGGGTCTCCATTGTGGTCTCTGTCTGCTCTGTGGTGGAGTCATGTTGATCCTGGAACTCCTGCTGTCTCTGGAGCATCTGATACAAAACAAAATGATGAAATGCATAATGTGGGGAGAGAAAATATAGAGGCAATTTGGTAATGTGGGAAAATTGAGAAGTATGACAATTTCTCTGTTTAAAAACCTTGTGTGCTGCCTATTTAGAAGACAAACTAAGGATTTGAGGGCCCTTATATACCTAATTTTATATCAAGTCACTTCACTTGAACTTCATTTTAGCGAAAATCGAAAAACAACATGTCTTGTGTCCTTAAAAAACAAGGCAATCTCATAATGAACTCAGTTCAGTGCAAAAAACAATAATGGATTATGTTTTTAATGAAAACAATTATCTATATTCTAAAACTTTGTCTAAATATCTAATCTATTACTAATATATAAATAAAACAACTAAAACTGAACAAAATCTAAATAGCAATAGTATAAAACTAATAAAAATGGCAAAATATGGAACTACAATGAAAATTAATAACTTAATAAATATTTTAAAAAGCCAATTCAACTATTTTATAGTGTTAATAAAACCAAAAACTATAACAGTGTAGAAATAATCCCACATAATGAATAGTAATATTATGATATATACTGTGAATATTCTGTGTTTTTGATCTATGAAGTGTATTGTACCAATTATACAACAATTTACCCAGTTATAGAACTTTCAGCTCTTTGTTAATGAACTCTACAGCATACTGTGATATTTATAGTAAACTGATAAACTGTTATAAATATTGTATTATACTTTTTTTTCAGTGGTGTACTATAGTATATCATTCATATATATATATATATATATATATATATATATATATATATATATATATATATATATATATATATATATATATATATATATATATATTTGTAGACAATAGTACAGTATTGGGTAATTTGTTATATAACTATAGTTGGTGTATTAGTAACTATAGCATGGTTTAAACAATCTATAGTTCATTCATTCATTTTCTTTTCGGCTTAGTCCCTTTATTAATCTGGGTTCGTCACAGTGGAATGAACTGCCAACTTATCCAGCATATGTTTTACGCAGAGGATGCCCTTCTAGCCGCAACCCATCACTGGGTAACATCCACACACACTCATTCACACTCATTCTGTATACTACGGACAATTTAGCCTACCCAATTCACCTGCACCACATGTCTTTGGACTTGTGGGGAAAACCGGAGCACCCGGAGGAAACCTACTCTAACACGGGGAGAACATGCAAACTCCACACAGAAATGCCAATGGACCCAGCCAAGGCTCAAACCAGTGACTTTCTTGCCGTGAGGCGATCGTGCTACCCACTGCGCCACCATGCAGTCACAATCTATAGTGTTTACTTTAAAATACCATAGCATTTTTTTCATGTGGGATACTGGTAATGGGTCTTGTTTACCTTGTAATTAAAATGTCAAAACTGAACCTATAAGCTAAAACAACATTCAATACTAAAATATAGAAAATTCAAGTTAAATATATGTCTTTTTATACATACTATGTACTTTTATTCAAGAATATTGTACAGTTAGCTTAGCAACATGCTAAATCATTTGTGGGTAACTTCACTGTTGCTATTTGTGTAGCTAGTTGCTGCCTACTGTATGTAAAGCATTCAAGTTTGATAACTTATGGTTGTTGAGGCGCTAATAAGGCAGCTAGTTTTGGAAAAGTGCAGATATTTAGATATTATGATGTACAGTTGTCTCACCATAAGCTGCTGATACTGAGCAATAGCCTCGTCAGTTGTTACTCCTTCAGCAAGGCCCAGTTCTGCTGCTCGGCGGGCCATTTCTACCTTCAGAGAGCCTGGTGGGGTCCAGCCCACACCTTTAATCCAGTTCAGATCAGATTTGTAGTTCACCTGCAACCGGAGACAATAAACGCTGCTACATGAGGAAACTTCACAAACAAGATGTATTTTTTTGAAACGTTTGTCAACCAAGTCATATTTCCACATATTTAACCATCCCACATAGCAAAATTTCTCTGGCCCAGCTCTGGCCCACACAGTCAGCTTTTGCTTGGCCCACATGTCGCAGTGAATTACGGTACATGACTGCACCAAGGCCAAGGGCCAAACATGGACCATATCTGGGCCAAGTCTTAGCCGAAGTAATAACCCAGAACTAAGCCTGAACTGGGCCAGATATGTTGGTGTGTCACAACTGCAATGAAATTGATAAAGCAATAAAGCATTGCGCTTTATGGGTGCTATTGGCGTGCTTTTTCTTGAAGCAACCTGATTGGTAGAATTTTTTTCTTTATTTGAAAATGATAAAAATGTATTTTAAATGTGGGTCAAGACAGGCCAAACTTACATGGCCCACTTATCAATTATTAACATCTAGGCTAAATACTACATTTTACATCTGGCCCAAGTATAGTGTGCCGCCTTAAAGACGGTGCCACCTCTGCCAAACCAGGGCCATGTTTGGCCCACATGGTGTATACCAGTGCCAGATGAATGCCTGCTGTGCCAGATTTATGCCAAATCTGGGCCAAAATTCTTTGCTACCTGGGATGTCATCCACCACATATGGTTAAATATATGACAACAGAATAAGTCTAAAGCTCAGTCTCACGTCGCTCTGCAGCTGGTAGGCTTGTTTAGCATGTTTGACATTGAGCTGGTTAGGATCGCAGGTGTAGTCATGAAGTTGTTGGCGGTAATTGATGTTACTAAGCTGAGCTTGGCTTTTCTTAGCATGCTGGAACTCAGGCAGGTCACCGTGGATCTTAAACTGAGAGCGCGTCTCCTGGAACTGCTTCTTGTACTGGTTGTTACTCTGGAGCTTCCCTACAGCCAGTGAATGTCTCATCTTGGGGTCGTCCTCAACGCTGAGGAGGCCCACTTGATGGCCCTTTTCTTTCACGAATGCCTCCTTATAGCGGAACTGAGGGGAAAAACAGATAATAAAAGTTACGTACCAAAACAAACTTGCAGCAAATCAGCAGTAGGGCTGTGTTTAGTAAGTAGTTGAGATATTAAAAAAGGGGAAAGGTCTTGTTGGTTTATGCACATGTTTTTTGTGCTTTCAAATATCAACACTGTTTGACAAAATAGCTGTAGTTTTTAAACCTATAGCCTTTGTCGCAATCTCTGTTTGAAACCTGAAATTGCAGTCATTTGCAAAATAATCATCTAGTTCAGAGGTGCCCAAACGTTTTTGTATGAAGGGCCAAAAACCAAACATCATTGAGAGTCGTGGGCCAAAGATAAATATATACCAAACTATTTTACATTAAAGTTGCCATGGGTAATTACTTAACTTATTTTAAAATAAATAGAAAACACCACGTTGAATCATATTAACTAAACTCTCACCAAACTCTCTGCATTGTCCTCTATTCATTGGGTGACAGTATGTATATTTTAATCTAAAGTAAAACATTTCAATTGAAACATATAATTTCAGTTAGCAGTTTTTTGTAGTTTAATAAAATAAATGGTAACACTTTATTTTAATGGTTCATTTGAGTATTGATAGACTGTCTGTTTAATATCTGTTAATACTGCTCCTTCAACAGACATTTTAACTGACTATAAAAAGCTTTGCAAGTACATGTCAACCTACACTAACCCTAACCCCAACCTAACAGTCTACTTATAATCTAATGAGAATTGTTGGCAAGTAGATGCAATGAAACTTAAATTAAACAAACGGACCATCAAAATATAGTGTGACCAAATAAAATTGTTACATTAAATTTGAAATGACAATCTCTAAACCATCCCCATCATTATCCCTCTCTTCTCAGATGGGATGGCGGGACAAATCAAAGGTTGCCATGGGCCAATTTTGGCCTGCGTGCCCTAGTTCGGGCATCTCTGGTCTAGTTGGAAAGTGTTTAGAATTGGCACTGATTAATCTAATGTTTTTAAGAGTTTGTGTGACTGTCAGTCACCACACCACTGTGAAAACTGTACTTCCAAAACACTCTTTCTGGAAGTTTGATCCAAATAATCATTTTCACCAGGAAAATCTGAACATGCAAGCAACAAGTCTGCAACATTTCTGACTAGCTGAGAATAAAAATTACAATACATTGCACTACCAGTGTGATTAAATCTAACAATTGATTGCTCATAATACATTCAACTGTGCAAATTATCATTATTATTATTGATATACTTCTCAAATTGTTAGTTTAGCAACATCAGCATTGCGTAACTGTGTATATAGTCTGTATTAGCATTACCTGAAGATTTTAGTTTCTCTCCAGTCTAATTTCTAATTGTTATAGATCTTAAATTTCATATTATATCATATTCATATTATACATTTATGAGTTTAAATATTCTTGCTGCTATGAGAACAGGCTATAAATGATGTAGAATCCTAGCCAGGAGTCCTTTCTTATGTATACAGATAAAAGAATGACAAAAAATGCCATTAAAATGGCATTAAACTCATATTTCTAACGAAAATTAAAAAACATTGTTACAAGCTTAGGGTAAGGAGAGGTAATTTCATGGTCTGCAGCTTTAAATTAAAAGTATGAAATTGGTTTGGACCAGAGTTTGGAAGATAAACGTTTTGATTTGGACTTACATCACTTGCAATTTCTCTAGAGGCCTTGGCTGTCTGGAAGGGAATGGCATCTAACCTGAGGTCATAACCTGCTGACTTCACCTGCTCACCTGATGTTTTATACACTTTCTACAAAGTGAAAGAGAGAAAAAAAGAGCAAAGACAATATTAAATGATGTACACTGACAATCGACAATCAAAAATATTCAACCTTTGTGGGGAAAAAATCTCCTTCAGAGATTCTGTAATACATAAATAACACACAAAATAACAGCAAGCTTACATCGCTAATTTGCTGAGCGTTGATCCTTGCTCTGATGAAGTCAGGATGATCGGCATGTAATGTGTATTTGTGCATGGAGTCAGAGTCTCCAGACTTATACATCCTCTATAAGAAGATCAAACTTTTGTTATTCACATGACCCAAAACAATCACTGGCTACACACTTAAATGTACAGTAAGTATGCTAGGGGATGTTTACCTCACTGCACTGCATGTAGCTGTTCTTTGCGTGGATGATATCAGGTGAATCAGCAACCTGGGTGAACTTCAGACTGTCGGGATTTTGACGGTACTTCTTCTACAGAACGTTACAGTTAAGCAAAGAAGAGTCAATAAATCAGAGATATAGCAGAATATGCACAGAATTGTAGCTGTGATATTATAATAAATAGAGTGCATGTTCACACACATGTACATAGCACAAGAATCACTGGAGGGAAGTAAATAAAGGCTCTTTAACAAACATTTGAACAAATGTTTTATTACAATCACCTTCTGTTACTTTCTCAAAACATTTGCTGAAACCTACTGAAGCGTCTTTGTTTTTTAACATATCAAACTGCTCATTGGGCATGGTTGCACTTCACTTTCAAACACACACTCAAAAACTTTCCAAAGCACATTCTCTCAGAGTAATCCCTGCTGCCATTTTAAAAATGTGTTACACTCCATGATGTGTGCAAGAGAAATATGAACAGACTCAGAGGTAATGCTGCATTTTAAACTCGGAAATGGGAGTTTTCTACTTGGAAAAACCACTAGAACAGTGTTTCTCGACCATGTTCCTGGAGGACCATCAGCACTACATGTTTTGGATGTCTCCTTTGTCTGTCACACCCGTTACAGGTCTTTCAGTCTTTGCTAATATGCTGGTGATCTAAATCAGGTGTGTTTGGTTAAGGAGACATGGAAAATGTGGAGAGTTGGTGGTCCTCCAGGAACGTGGTTGTGAAACACTACTCTAGAACACCACATAAAATCTGACCTGTGAACTCAGGCCAGACCAAGGAACAAGACTTCATCAAGATGCATCTTTTGACAACACTTTACAAATGAATACTAGTTCTGCTTCAGCGAGATTAGCAAGGAGCTACCGTATGTGAAACATTGTTTAAACAAACTTTCATGTATGTGGGAACCCTACAGTACTAATAAAGGCTACTTCTGTGATTCTATTATCTTTATTTTTTAATTAATGCAACATATAATGCTATTTGTGTTTTTCGTCATCTGTTTTCAATTATAGCATTTTCTAATATTTTTCTTTTAGCCATAATTGGCACAATAACATGAAATATTTTAAAATATTCAGATCTAACATGTTGAAAATGTAACTGACATGCAATTGACTAGAAAGCAATGAGGTCGGAATTGGGACACTTTACTGTTGAAATTCCCACCTCCGACTCTGTCTGGAACACAGCATGAGAAGTCATTGATATGTACATTTGAGGATGCTCCAAATACCACAGTACAAAATAGAACTGAATATTGTTTAATTTATCCCTCTACACCCCATTAAGTCTCTTGTACATTACATGTGCGTGAATGCAAGAAAGTTGCTTGCTAAAAGGTCCCGTGACATGCTTTGAAATGTGCATTTTTATTCAGTGTTTGACGTAATCTCAACCAAAACATGAAGAGAGGGCTGGACATAGTGTAGCTCCTCCCCTTTAAACAATTTGTTTTATCACCACGTTTCCAGCATCAAGCACATCAAATGTATAGCATTTTGAAAGGGGACAGGGCATGTCAGATACTAAAGAGCATTTGGTTGGTCACAGTTTGATGAGAAACTGAAGAATGAGGTCTTGTGAATAAAATCGTTGATCCATTTAGGTGGAAGTGACAAACAACAGTACAAGCTTAACATGTTTATATTGGTTTTACATTGCATAAACATGGACTTTGTCACTGTTTTGGTGTGCACTAGCTCATAGATATCCTAAAAACTATAGCAATACTAACATCTAAAAAACTTTATTTTAATTTCATGAGACCTTTAATGGCCACCAGTGTCGCAAATAAAGTCTTTATACATGTACATATAGAGCCTAAAAATGTTTAAATTAAACACGACTTACATCACTTATGAGCTCTCCAGCTTTCTTTGCAGACTCCAGCTGAGGTGCGCCGACTGAATCCCAGGCCACTCCTTTCATGAAGTTCAGATCTGATTTGTATACATTCTGTAAAAACACAAAGAATTATAGGGATTGTATTGTGACGCTTTGACCTGTCCATTTTCTTGCATTTAAAGAAAAATATCTACCATCTTTAACAATCTCACTCTTTCTCACCTGACTCTGCAGCTCATATGCCTTTTTGGCCCACTGCACCTTTATATCATCAGGCAGGACTGTGTAAGAATGAATTTGAGTCTTGTAATCCTGATCACTGGCTAAGGCCTGGGCTTTCTTGGCATGAACCAGGTTCACCATGTCTAGTGGCAGCTGATACTGGCCACTGGTGCACAAAGCGTCTTTACGATAATGCTGGTCGCTCTGCAGACGGCCCATCTCCAGGCAGTGCATTAGATGAGAGTCCTCCAAAATGCTGCGGGCTCCAATGTGCTTGCCCTTCTCCAATGCATGGTTGTGCTTGTACTGGACCTAACAAGGCAAAGGAGGTGAACGTATTCAAATAGATGTATAAACTGCTAGCCATCCTGATTGCATTTATCAGAGCTGCTTTTGCCCATAGATGTTTATGCGTGTAAATTTAGACGAGGTATTCTTACATCACTAGCAATGCTGGTGGATGCTTTGGCAGCTTGGAAGGGGATATCCTTCATGGTGAGTTTATAACCCTGAGCTCGAAGCACATTCCATGATTCCTTGTACTTAACCTGAAATACAGTAGAAAATGTAAAAACTTGCAACCATTGTCTTGGATACAAGAGCACTTTGTGCGATGCATTTTAATCATTTCTTCTTTAGAATATCTTTAAAGTATGCTATCAATTGTGAATAGTTTAGAATAGTGCATTTTATGATGCAGCAATATCCATAAACTCAAAAATAGACTTGGAAGGCTCATCTTACATCACTGAAGTTAGCAGCGTTAATCTTGGCCTGGGTGATTTCAGGTCTCTCTGCAGTAATGGTGTAGTTGTGCCTGAAGTTTTCCCCCTTTTCTTTGTATAAGCGCTAAATAATTTGAAATCAGAAAACATTAGAATTAGTTTCACTGTATTATAGAATATTGATTGATATAAAATTGTGAATGTCCTCCTACCTCGTTAGTGATCTTGTTACTGGTCTTGGCATGAACAATATCTGGAGAATCTGTGACAGATGTGTGCTTGAATGAGTAGGGCTGCTGACGATACTTTTTCTGTTGGGCAAAGGAAAATACATGATAAATAAATGTGATTTTGTGTGTGTGTGTGTGTGTGTGTGTGTGGGGGGGGGGGGGGGGGTGCTAAGATTTTTCCCTGTTTTTGTACCAAGCCTTTTATACTTAACGATGTTATGTTTATTTGATCACCTGGTAGGCTCAGAAGGCTGTTATCATCCATCCACATGGTTATTCAGCTATACTAATAGAGAAGACTCTAGATGCAGATCTGTTTTTACATTACTGTGACGGTTGGGTTTAGGGTTGGATAGGGGTAGACGTTAACAAAATACAATTAATAGGAAATTAAATAAATAATTCTCGTTAACTTCTGGCCGCAGCTGTATGTGATCTATAGCTGATTAACCATGTGGATGGATGATAACAGTCTTCTGAGCCTACCAGTAGGTGCAGATGGGCCCTACTGGCCCATATCTATCAGCTGATAATCACTGATAATGCCCATTTAATCGAGTTATAACATTCGAATCAGCTGATTTGATCATAAATATGAAAAAAAACACCATACATTATTATTTTATTATAATATAACTAAAATAATAAATATATGAACTTTATTTCTTTGATGGTGAAGTTGAATTTACAGCACCCAATCAAAAATCCTCCTTTTGTAGATTTAGCACCATTAATATAATTTTTACTATTATCAATGTCTTTACTGTCACAGACCAATTGGATGCATTCTTGCCGAATTAAAATAAAGTCCCCAAAACTTTCTTTTATTGCTTTTCTTCAAAAAAATGTAAATGTAAAAATTGTAACATGTTTTTAATAATGGAATAATGTTAGCAAACATCCTGACTACTGAAAGCAATGTTTAGGTAAACATGCAATATGTGCAATGTGTTTCTCTCAATAACAAAATAAGCACACAATGAAAACTTCAGAGGTGAGAAAACAGCAGCTAAGAAAACACCTGACAGTATCTGTGTGGAAAGTTTACATTATTACTCATGGACATCTAACCGTGTTGGGGGTAACGTGAGTAAAGTACAAGTAAAGTAACGCATTACTTAAAAAAAATAAGTAATAATATTAGTAATAGAGTTACTATAATAGAGTTAATATAAGTAATAGAGTTACTTATCTGAAAATGTAACACAAGTTACTTTTTAGTTTAATTAATTCACTTTTAAAAAATAAATTGCAGAATTCAAATGTAAGTACCCACAATGAATCAACCAGTCAATAAGAGAACATGTTTATTATTTTGAACGCATCAAAGAAAAGGAAAAGGGGACTGTCTCAATAGACAGTGATTTTACTTAAGAAAAATAGACCAAAAGTAGCAAACACATTGCTATAAACCTTCAATAATCTGTATATACGGCATGTTTAGCTCTGGGGTCAGGAAGTTCTCTGATGACATTATCCTAAAATATAATTTTTTATGTGTTATTTTTTAAGGTAAACGAAGCTGTATGTTATATAGTGCATTATTAATTGCAAAACTCTAATAAAAACAAAGTTCTGGAAGAGATCAAGCCTCAGCTAGATAATAAAAAGTAACTAAGTAACGCAACCAATAACTTTTTTGGGGAGTAACTTAATACTGTAATGCATACCTTTCCTCAACTCTGGACATCTAACCTCCATGGACTAAACAGAAAAGTCGATTTTCACATTAAACTGTACAGAGCCCCACATTTTTTTTTAGGTTAGATTTGGCAAGATACTTCAAATCCCTGAAATAAATTTAGTTTTAACTTGAATTGAGCTTATTCTTTGATTTCACCTGTATCTGACACCAAACTTTGTAAATGTTTAGACATCCACGTTGGATCAGGATGTTGAAATGTATAGCCATTCATACCTCACTAATTAGATCTGTAGCCCTTCTGGATCCTTCAATCTGTAAAGCACCGGTAGCAATCCAGGCCGCACCACGTAGGTAATTCAAATCAGATCGATAGATTTTCTGTTGTACAAACACACATTGCATTTTAGTGGACTCAACCTTTAGAAGAATAGCCAATATCAACATATCAATAGATAATATCAATAATATCAATTCAATAGCCAAATCAGTGCAAGTATATTAAACAGGCTATTACCTCACTCTGCAGTTCATAAGCTCTCTTCGCCGCCTGTACTTTGAGGTCATCAGGCAATGTTGTGTACTTGTGCAATGTATGTCTGTAGTCCTGATCGCTGACCAGAGACTGCGCCTTCTTAGCATGGATCACATCCAACATATCCATTGGTAGATGGAACTGAGAATGAACCTCAGAAGAGCCCTTTTTGTATTTGAGCTAAAAGACAGAAAATTGATCAATCACTTGGTCTGTGATTCTCATATTCATGCATCTTTGAGGATCAAACCACTGGAATACTCACATCACTCTGTATGGTAGAGGCATGCACAGAGTGGGCCATGTTTATGTCATCCTGAAGTCCCTTTAGCCCAATCATCTTCCCTTTTGTCTTTTCAAACTGCGCTTTGTACTTTTGCTGAAGGTAAATATTTGTACAGTCAAATGAATGGTCAGACAGATAACCAAAATAAACCATAGTTCATTTAAGTTGCATGCAAAACACTCACATCACTGAGGATTTCAGCCGAAGATTTGGCTGCTTGGAAAGGAATAGCATCCAAGCGCAATTTGTAGCCACCATCTCTAATCTTCTTCCAGGACTCTTTATAATGTGACTTCATAGAAAATAAGTTTAGTTTTAACAATTTAATGTGGAAATTCAATCATTTGTGTATGAGCTCAATAGGCTTTGGAGTAGAAACAGAGGCTGTGAAATGGATTCTCACCTCACTGAGGTTGATGGCGTTGAGCTTAGCTTGCACATGCTCTGGAATATCTCCAATCATTGTGTACTTGTGCATTTCATTCTCTCCTTTTTCTCTGTACAATCTCTGTCAACATTAAAGATAACTCGCATGTTACAATGAAAAACATGCTCTCTTTTTTTTCCAGTTCAATGCAAAGATTCATAGAAGGAGCTATTCATAGAAAGAAGACGTACATCAAGAACCAGTTTGCTGCTGATTTTGGCCTGGACCATTTCTGGTGTATCCTCCACGCTGGTGAACTTCAGAGCACTCACATCCTGTCTGTATTTTTTCTGGAACATACACAGGGCATGGAGAAATTTATCTTCGCTGTCAAGGCTGGCAGATGAACAGCGTGTGTTCAATTTATGGTCTGAACTGTTTCTTGGGTTTACAGCCCCTCGAGGTTTTTCATTTCAAGGACGATATGATTCAACACCTTTTAACAGATGCATAATTGAAATGTTAACCCCAGGCATAGGTGAATTTAATAGCAGTACTCAGAATCAAATGCATCTAGAAATAGGCATGGCTTCAATGAGTCTAGCAATAGCTCTTAATGTAATAACATATTTTTAAACCCTTAAACTGTCTGCTTAATCCAAGGTTGAAATTTCTTGCCTCAAAAAAATCTTTAAATTTCAGTATATCTTTAAATATCAGTATATATAATCTTGTCAGTATAAAATCTCATCAGTACATAATCAATCTTTAAATATCAGTATATAATCTTATCTGTATATAATCAATCTTTAAATATCAGTATATAATCTTATCAGTAAATAATCAATCTTTAAATATCAGTATATAATCTTATAAGTATATAATCAATCTTTAAATATCAGTATATAATCATATCTGTATATAATCAATCTTTAAATATCAGTATATAATCTTATCAGTATATAATCAATCTTTAAATATCAGTATATGATCTCATCAGTATATAATCAATCTTTAAATATCAGTATATAATCATATCTGTATATAATCAATCTTTAAATATCAGTATATAATCTTATAAGTATATAATCAATCTTTAAATATCAGTATATGATCTCATCAGTATATAATCAATCTTTAAATATCAGTATATAATCATATCTGTATATAATCAATCTTTAAATATCAGTATATAATCTTATCAGTATATAATCAATCTTTAAATATCAGTATATGATCTCATCAGTATATAATCAATCTTTAAATATCAGTATATAATCATATCTGTATATAATCAATCTTTAAATATCAGTATATAATCTTATGAGTATATAATCAATCTTTAAATATCAGTATATAATCTCATCAGTATATAATCAATCTTTAAATATCAGTATATAAAATGAAATACTATTTTACCCAACAAACATTTCTAACTACATAAAAATATATGCTAAATATAATCCAAGCCATTAACCCATAGCTTTAGGTATTTGCTATGCAAGCATTACATAACTGCTTCTCTAGGGGTTTTGTACGTCCTGTTGGTGATCTAGAAGTCTGACTCCTCAAGTTGTTCCCAGCTAAAAAATTCTGCACGAATTCCATGTTTGTCAAATGCTGTGTTATGCTGGTTACAGCTAGTATATACAGTTGAAGTCAGAATTATTAGCCCCCCTGAATTATTAGCCACCTTGTTTTTTTTTTCCCCAGTTTCTGTTTAACGGAGAGATTTCTTTAACACATTTCTAAACATAATAGTTTTAATAACTCATTTCTAATAACTGATTTTATCTTTGCCATGATGACAGTAAATAATATTTGACTAGATATTTTTCAAGACACTTCTATACTGCTTAAAGTGACATTTAAAGGCTTAACTACAGTAGGTAAATTAGGTTAACAAGGCAGGTTAGGGTACTTAGGCAAGTTATTGTATAATGATGGTTTGTTCTGGAGACTATAGAAAAAAATATGGCTTAAAGGGGCTAATAATTTTGACCACAAACTGCTTTTATTCTAGCCGTAACAACTTCTTTCTCTAGAAGAAAAAATATTATCAGAATATTATCAAATATTATCAGACATACTATGGAAATATTTTAAAAAAGAAAAAAAATCGATGGAGGGCTTCTAACTGTAGCTGTATAGACTCATATTTACAACTTAATATCTCAAAAACTAAAGAGATGCTTAGTGATTTTTGTCGTAACTCTATTTCTAATGCTACTACTACTACTATAAACGGTACTGTTGTTCAGACAGTGAGTGAGTATAAACACCTGGGCACCATCCTGGATGATAAACTGAACTTTGAGGCCAACACAAATTTTATTTGTAAAAAGGCGGATCAACGACTGTTTTACTTGAGGAAGTTGAAAGGATTTAATGTGGATAGGTCTCTTCTTAGGACATTTTAATCTTCTATTATTGAGTCTCTTTTAAGTTTTGCAGTAATATATTAGTATGGTAATTTGAGGGTGACAAGTAAAAACAGACTTTCAAAAGTTGTTAATTAATTAATTAATTAATTCTTAACAGTTTTGGACACGTGTATGAGGTGAGAGTCATAAAGAAGGCTATGTCTATTTTAGCAGACGAGAACCATCCACTTTAATTAAAGTTTTGCCTCCTGCCATCAGGCATTTCAGATGGGCAAGGTCCAACAGATATTTGCATTCATTTGTTTCAAATGCAGTTGGGTTACTTAACAAGTTTTAAGTTGTATGTTTGTTTTTTTTTTTTTACTTGATTATGATTAATTTTGTTGTTATTGTTACGATGTTTGAGTGTTGATCTGTTGCTGTTAACTGTCGGCTATTGCTGTAAACCAAATTGCCCTTCGGGGACAATGAAGACATTCCAATGCAATTCCAATTCCAACAGCTGGTCTAGTGGGCCAAAAAACATGGTCACGCAGTTCTCAAGCAAAATAAAGAGAGTGTAACCGGTTCCCTGTCACTCCTAATCCCCATGCTGATTACCAGCAATCATGTTGGTTCAAGCATGCAAACAAAGCATACTGTTTCTTAAAGCAGAAAGATAAAATATGACATTTAGGCCTTGTTTATAATTGGTATTAAGATATTGAACTTTTCTGTCAATTAGAATTCAAGTTATGCATCTCAGCTGACCAATTGTGCTTGGATTTATAAAAATGCATGACCTAAGTGTGTATGATAAGCCATGTTCATGAGGGGTTGATCTGTACCTCGCTGGCTAAATCTGTGGCTTTTCTGGCCTGTCGTATGTCAAGGGATCCAGTAGTCTCCCAACCCACTCCTTTCATCCAGTTCAGGTCAGAGCGATACTTTTTCTGCAAACAAAACAAAGTTTGTTTTATGATACTTCACCCAAAATGCATATATGTGCATGTTTCCGCTTCATTAAATCAAGATCTTGGATAACACTTACATCACTCTGCAGGCCGTAGGCTTTCTTGGCCCATTCTAGTTTCATATCACAAGGCAGGATTGTGTATTTGTGCAGGAAAGTTTTGTAGTTTGTTTCTGTGGCCAGCTCCTGGGCTTTCTTGGCATGGGTGAGGGTCAACATATCAAGTGAGGCACTGTGTTTGGTCTTGGTGTCCTCATACTCTTTCTTGTAGTTGAGGTCACTGTGTAGTTTTGTAGCATGGGTTGAATGGGCCATTTGAGAATCATCTGCCACAGTCTTCACGCCAATCATCTTCCCTTTTGTCATTTCATATTTTTGCTTGTACTTCACCTGCAAACATGAAGCATCAGAAATGCTATTTTAGATTATTACAAGTGACCATACCTGAGGCTCTAGTGTCAGTGAGTGGCAAGTGATTTGTGTGGTATCAGTAGGGTGTTTGTTCACTCACATCACTGGCAAGATCTCTTGTTGCTTTGGCAGAGAGAATCGAAAGTGTGTCCAAGCCTAGCTCAAAGCCCTTCTCCCTCTGTTCCTCCCAACTACTCTTATATGTTTTCTAAAAATCAGAAATCCAGTGTGTAGATTAAAAGCATGCAGTGGGTTGTTAAATTCTTGTGCAGGTTAATGATGTAATATATAGTTGAAGTCAGAATTATTAGCCCCCCCTGAATTATTAACCCCGCTGTTTATTTTTTTCCCCGATTTCTGTTTAACGGAGAGAAGATTTTATTCAACACATTTCTAAACATAATAGTTTAAATAACTCATTTCTAATAACTGATTTTATCTTTGCCATGATGACAGTAAATAATATTTGACTAGATATTTTTTAAGACACTTCTATACTGCTTAAAGTGACATTTAAAGGCTTAACTAGGTTAATTAGGTTAACTAGGCAGGTTAGGGTAATTAGGCAAGTTATTGTATAATGATTGTTTGTTCTGTAGACTATTGAAAAAATATATAGTTTAAAGGGGCTAATAATTTTGTCCTTAAAATGGTGTTAAAAATTTTAAAACTGCTTTTATTCTAGCCGAAATAAAACAAATGAGACAAAATTTTCCTTGCTCTGTTAAACATAATTTGGGAATATTTAAAAAAAGAAAAAAAAAATCAATGGGGGGGTAATAATTCTGACTTCAGCTGTACACACTATAAAAGAGTAAACCCATTGCTTTTGAATTGATTGCTTTAGTTGACCTTACTTAATATTTTTAAGGCAATGGGTTTGCACATTTTTTTTAAATAAATGAGATATGTACATAACAGTTCCAAGTTACAATGGGTTTACTCACTTCTTTAAGTTGTCAACTTTTCGCATTTAAGGCTTTACTTGTTTTTTTAAGTAAAGTAACTCATCCCTTTTACCAATGTAAAGGTTTATATGATTCAGTTCCATACCTCACTTAGAAGCTCTGCGTTAGCTTTGGCTTGTTTGAAGAGGGGCTCATCTTTGCTTATAGTGTACTGGTGCATTGTCTGTTCTGTGCCTGCCTTGTATGCCAACTGCGCCAAAAAAAGCCAATCAATCATCTGACAAGATTTCAGTTAAAAGAGAGTAATATCCAATCAGGTGGATAGTATTTTACCCCACTCTGCAGTTCCTGGCTCTTCTTGGCATGCATGATGGAAGGAGTATCTGCCACTTGTGTGAATTTCACCATGTCCACCTTCTGGCGATACTTTTTCTGTATAGAATTGGAAAATGGACACTTAGCAACTAAAGTTGAATGTCCAGCAGTTCATTTTCTTCGAAGACCAAAACAGACTTTGTGGTTTTGTTAGTTATGAAGCCTAAATTATTGTCTAGTAATGCAATCTTGAGATCACCAACCTCACTGAGAAGTTCTCCTGCTTTCTTGGCTTGTTCAACATCCAGGCATCCATCGGCCTCCCATCCGACTCCTTTCATCCAGTTCAGGTCTGATCGGTACTGGTTCTAATGTATAAATAATATATATACAGTTGAAGTCAGAAATATTAGCCTCCCTGTATATTTTTTTCTTCAATTTCTCTTTAACGGAGAGAAGATTTTTTTCAACACATTTCTAAATCTAAAAGTTTTAATAACCTATCTCTAATAACTGATTTATTTGATCTTTGCCATGATGACAGTAAATAATATTTTACTAGATATTTTCAAGACACTTCTATACAGCTTAAAGTGACATTTAAAGGCTTAACTAGGTTAATTAGGTCAACTAGGCAGGTTAGGGTAATTAGGCAAGTTATTGTATTATGATGGTTTGTTCTGTATACAATTGAAAAAATATATAGTTTAAAGGGGCTAATAATTTTGACCCTAAAATGGTGTTTAAAAAAATAAAAGCTGCTTTTATTCTAGCTGAAATAAAACAAATAAGACTTTCTCCAGAAGAAAAAGACATTATCAGACATACTGTGAAAATTTCCTTGCTCTGTTAAACATTGTTTGGGAAATATTTAAAAAAAAGAAGAAAAAAAAATCAAAGGGGACTAATATTTCTGACTTCAACTGTATATATATTTAGAGCAGTGTTTCCCAACCCTGTTCCTGGAGGCACACCAACAGTACATATTTTGGGTGTCTCCCTTTTTTGACCCATTCATTTTAGGTTACGGAGTCTCTTCTAATGTTCTGATGACTTGATTCAGGTGTGTTTGATTGGGAAGAGGTTGAAAATGTGTACTGTTGGTGTGCCTTTATTTGTATATTAACATTATGTGTATCATTCCATTTTGTTCTTGCATTACTTACGTCACTCTGCAGTTTGTAGGCTTTCTTAGCTTGTTGCACTTTCATGTCATCAGACAGGAGAGTATAATCATGTAACTTCTTCCTATATTCCAGATCACTGGCCAGGGCTTGAGCCTTCTTAGCATGACTCAGATTCACCATGTCCTGAGGCAGGTGGCACTTGGATTGAGTTTCCTTAGAATCCTTTCTATAAGTGACCTATTGAAAAGAAATTTGATTGGTTGAGATTGTTTAGGCTAAATAGCACTAGTCTGAAAATGTTGTGTAAGAATTTTGTATGTATTAATTGCTTTTAAAAAAAATGGTTAAACTCAATTGTTTAACTCTAGGGCACTTGTAAAATGAGTCTATTTCCAAAAAAACGTATGGGCAGTGGTGGAAGGAGTACTGAAAAATCATACTTAAGTAAAAGTACCATTACTTGCCTAAAACTGTACTGCAAATAGAGTAAAAGTATCTGTTATTGCTTAATGTAGGAGTAAAAAGTAGACTAAAGTAGGCTCATTCTGAAAACGTACCTCCACGGACGTTTCTGGAGAATGCGAAATACATCCCAGCGGCACGTTTTTCTGCAGTTTTTGTTTTCACGAATCCACCAGAGGTCGCTGTGTACGCTTTTTACGATCTCAAATTTCCCTTGCGAGTGCCATTCGCGCCTGCTGTTCTCGCGTAAACCCACCAGAGGCCGCAGTCGACTCCCTTTTTGACAGACTTTCTGACTGACTGAGCGAACGATCGGCTGACCCACCCTCCCCCTTTCCTAAACCCAACCAATTTTATCGATTGAGTGCACTGTCTCCAGAAACGTCCACAGGGCTACGTTTTCACAATGAGCCTGTGTTGAAAGTATGAGTAAAAAGTAGGGGGGGGGGGGTGATCACCAGAATGGGGAAGTCCCAGAGTAAAATGAGAAAATATGATACACCGGTGTTTTGGAATATGGTCTTTACGCTGTTTTATCTGTTTTTCTATTTGTTTCTATTTTATTTATATGTGTCATTTTTATTCCTGTTTATGTAAAGCACTTTGAATTAACACTGTGTATGAAATGTGCTATATAAATTAACTTGCCTTGCTTGCCTTTCATATGTACTCAAGAGTAGTGAGTACTGAGTATTATGCTGTGAAAAGCTGATGCATTTACATGTAATTTGGGGATGTGGGTAAATGTAACACTCTGTAGTGCAATTTAATTTAGCTACTGACCAGTAGACACACAATATCATAAGACGTTAATATTAGGTTAGACCAAAATTCAATGTCTAGTCAGCATCTAAGGACAATGTTATTTTGATGTCCAATAACGACGTCAAATGATGTTGATATTTGGTTGATTTTAGGTTGTGTTGGAAAGTGACCAAAATTCAACGTCGAGCCAACATTTAAAACCAACATCATATTGATGTCAAATACTGACATTTATTCGTCAGGTATGGCAACTAAAATTCAACACCTGATAGACGTCATAATGGTAACGTCTCCACAACATCAAGCTGTAACATCATTAGATGTTGATATTTGTTTGATTTTAGGTTGGATGTTGGGTCAGCCTGACGTTGGGTTCTAACATCAACCTGAGTTACATTTCCAAACAAAATGCAACATCCCCACGACGTTGGGGTACAATGTCAATCTGACGTCATGTTGACGTCCTGTGGCTGCTGGGTGTAATCATACAGTAAATATCCGTCATCTTCTCATCAGTGACATGCATCTAAACAGTCTCTGGGTCAATACGTGTTAAGATTTTGGACATCTTCTTGGACACTTTTAATGCTTCCAAACAGTTTGCTGCAATTATGAATCGCCATGTCTTGAGGTAGTTCATTATGATGCGATTTACCTTCTATGTGCAATTTAATTGGACAGGAGTCACAGGAGTGATATTTCTAACACCAATAGACAGGAAATAATAAAGTAGTGACTGCAGGTTGAAGGAAAGTAGTGGAGTAAAAGTACCAATACTGCACTAAAAATGTACTCAAGTGAAAGTAAAAGTACACATTTTTAAAACTGCTTAGTTAATTTCATATCCTGAGAAAAACTACTTAATTACAGTAATTTGAGTGTTTGTAATTTGTTACTTTACACCACAGCTGATGGGCCACTAAAAACAAAGGTTACTGAATTCTACATATAACCCCTTTAATGCAAAAAATGTAAATAAATAAATAAAAAAAAAACATTTGTTTAACTTGACCCAACCTAAAGTGTTTACCTCACTGCTTAGCTTGGCCACCTGAAGGGAGTGCAGTGTTTTGGAGTCACTCACATCCATTCCAATGGCTTTGTCCTTGTTCTTTGTGTAGGACTCCTTATATTTAATCTGTACAGCCCAAGAAATCCAATCAATCCAAGAAAAAGACATTCAGTTAAGTTTTACATTTTGATATTAAGCATTTCATTCTTACATCACTAGCCAGATCTCGAGAGGCTTTGGCAGCTTTGAGAGTCAGTGTGTCCAGGCCAATTTCACATGCTTTGGATTTGTTTTTCTCCCAGTCCTCTTTATATTTGATCTGTGAACGTGCAGAAAGACAGCGCTTAACAGTCCAATCAACTCCTAGGAACTATATAAATGGATGACAAACAATGTGCCGACGAGCGTATGATTATTGGCTTACATCACTGACGAGCTCTGCATTGGCTTTGGCTTTCTTAAGTTCTGGCATATCCTGAGATAACGTATACTGGGTCTTTGTCTTCTCATAGTTGGCTTTGTAGTTCAGCTTTAACAGGAGATATAAGTAAGATTTATATGTGTTATGCTAAGTTAATTTAAACATAAAATGATTGATACTTACGTCACTGAGCTGATGGGCATTGATTCTGGCTTGCACAATTTCTGGAGTGTCTGTAACCTGGCTGAACTTAAGCTTGTCGATATGCTGCCTGTAGTTTTTCTGTGTGGGGAAAAATGGACATCCACATAAGTTTGCACGTTTACACATAATTTGTAAGTCTTTTGTATTCAAGGGACTTTTAATGTGGTTTATAGCAACAACAGGAATTAAATACTTACATCTTTGAGCGGCTCCAGTTTTTTCTGTGACTGATAGGACGGGGTAATGTTGGCGGGATAGTTGTACTCTCCCTGCACATTCTTCTCTTGTTCATATTCTGATTTGTAGGAAATCTGAAATGGTGATAGAACATATCAGATCTTTTTTCATATGATGTGGGAATGTGGAAAAGTACAAACATCTTGGAATGAGATGTGTGTTATCTTATCTACAATGATTGAAAATCCTGTGCCGAATCCTTCCATTCTATTAATGAGTGATTATTCTATGTTGAACATTATCAAGCTACAAAAAGCTGTTTGGCTGGCTGGTTTAACTTCTGCAGAAAACTACTAGCCCAACATTGGCACATAATTTGGACGCCTACAAATGGTTGGTACAACGTCAGGACATTATGATGTTGGAATTATCTACAGCTCAAGTGAACTTGGTACATTAAAGAGCTTGACTTCAGCTGCTGACAAAATCTCCATGTTTAATGCACAAAACAATGATTAGGATCCAGAATGATTGCCTTATTTTGTATAATTGATACTTGATACTGTACTTCGGTTTCCCCAGAGTGCAGGGGATGGGAGTGGGCGTAGTTGAATTGATATATTTTATTATATTGCTTTTTTTCAGCCTGTATGCTTTGTTAACAATAAAAAAAAGAAAAGAAAATATGTGAATACTGGGAATATGACTGGGAATAATATTTAAAAATCTTTATTAAAAACACATTGTACTCAAATTGAAAAATTATTATTATTTAATTAAAATGATATGATCTTAAATGTAAAAAAATAAAAACATCAATATTTTGAAAAAAAATTCTATTAAATTTTTTTAAACATAATTCATTATTTATGAAAATTTTAAGAAACATTGTGTTAAATCAGTGTTAAAACAGTGTTAAACCTTTAGCAACTTTTGATTATTTAATGCATCCTTGTTGCTATAAAATAAATCTTATTTTTACATCAAACTCCAAACATTTAAAGAGTAAGGTATCCAAAATAAAGAAAAATAATTTAAAAAAATCAAAGTATTAACCTATATACTACTTGTGATTTCTTTAAAAAGTAATGGAATACTCAGAATCACGGTGAATGCTGAGGACTACAGTGATGTTATCTTTATTCATGCTTCGTCTCAGAGTCTGTATGCACTGGATACTGTTTAACATGGTGCACTAAGATTTACAACATATTTTAAATCCCTTACTCATCATTGTGTATTGTATGCAGGGTAGGTTGGCCTAATTTTCCATTTGTAGGCTCAAGCATTGGCATTTACAAATCTATATCGGGTTTACTCCATTCATATGACCAGAATTACTTTTGTAAAAGCAATAACCTGTCCTTAGCTATAGCCTTTGGTCACAGGGTATTTATTTACTGTCTGTTCCTAAAATGCAGACTGAGATGGGGGAAAATGCGTTTAAATATGCAGCACCTTTTACATGGAATAATCTACAAATAAAGTTGCAGTTTAAAAAATTGATTTCACCTAATGTTTTTAAATGATGTTTTGAATAGTTTGTTTGTCAATGTGTGATTCATGTTAACTGTTAATTGTTTTTTGTTTGTTGTCTGTTAGACCCATGTGACATGTTTACTCCCTAATCTTGGCCAGGACGTTCTTGTAAAAGAGATTTTTAATCTCAATCTTTCCTGGTAAAATAAAGGTTATAATAATAATAATAATAAAAATAATAATAATAATAAAGAATTTAACTTCAATTCTGTTATGATCTCCATTAATTTCTTAAAATTAAACATGAGCAACAAAAAACACAGGAAAAATCAAATGTTCCTAAAATAATTTTCGTCTTACATCACTGGCAAGCTTTCTGACATTCATGGCATGCATGGTCTTCTTGTCGATGCCACCCCCTTCATAGTGGCCCTTCATGTGATTGGTGTAATTCTCTTTATATTTATTCTGCAAACACAAACAGAGACAATGAGCTTGCACAAGTTCCCAGCACAGTAACAGCATAAATATAGAACAGGCTGTCATTCTTAGCCACCATATCACTGATGAGGCACTTACATCACTGGTATACTTGGCGATCTTTGACACATTCTTGAACTGTGGCGTCTCGCAGTAGTTGATGCTGTGGCCTTTGGTGGTCTCAAGGTCCTTCTTGTATTCAACCTGTATAATATTTGATATTTGGGTCATGTAGGCAATAATATAGTGAAACTTTAAGTCTCTATCACTTACTCCGCATATAGAAAACCATGTGCCCAATTGACATTTGCTTGTAAATCAGGGTAGGATGAGGATGTAGTGTTATCAGGTATACACACTGGCATCCAAAAAAGATGTGAGAGGGTCAAAATAGAACAATGATGTGTTTTTTGTTTATGTGCATGTGTGGCTGGGCTCAGTAGGAGGGTTCATGGGATGTGAAGAATGCAGATGTGGAGACGTTATGTCTGGCTGAGCTGATGACAGATGAGCATACTGATCCTCTCTTTCACTTTTGGCACTTGTGCATCCTAAAAAGCTTACTCAGAAAATCATGTTACAAATGTATAGGCCAATTCGTAATAAACACAAGCCAACCAATGGACAATTTTCTTAGGTTAGTGTGTTGCCTTTGTTGCCACTTGTTTTTGCCAGTTAAACAAGTTCAGTCCACATTTGCTGACTTGTTGAATGACTGTAGAGTAACGTACCAGAATCTGGTGATGGTCCATGTTTTTTGCCATCTATTGGTGCAGTGTTAATTGTCGTCATAGCTAACTAATCAATTATACAAGTAGAAGAGGAGAACACATCCATATTTAGATACAGGAGTATTTCACCCTAATACCATTTCAATCTCCTGAGACATTTGTTCATCGTCGAAACTCAAATTAATCAATATTTGTGATGAAACCTGGGAGTTCACTCATAGTCCATAGACAATAATGTTCACAAGACATTTAAAGTCTAGACTGTGAACCAAAAACAATTGTCAAAGCATTGCATGTTACTTCAGTGGTTCAACTGTAATCACGAAGCCTCATAAACAACGTTGTTTGCTTATATCTCAGCAGGCACACAATGTCATAATCCATTAATATTAGGTTAGATTTAGGTCGTGATGCTGGGTGACCACAATTCAATGTCTACCCAGCATCTAAAGACAATGTTATTTTGACATCCAATAATGATGTCAAATGACATTGACATTTGGTTGATTTTAGGATGTGTTGGAAAGTGACCAAAATCCAACGTTGAGCCAGCATCTTAAACTGACATCAAATTCTGACATTTATTTATCAGGTATGGCAACCAAAATCCAACATCTGATAGACATCTGGTATCCACACAAGCTGTAACATCATTAGACATTGAAATTTGGTTGATTTTAGGTTGGACGTAGGACATTGCCATTGGCCTGACGTTGGGTTCTGATATCAATGCGATGTTATTTCCAAACAAAATGCAACATACCCATGACATTAGAGTATAACGTCAATCTGACGTCATGTTGACATCCTGTGCCTGCCAGGATCTTATCTTCTGCAACAGGTTCGAGTGTATGTTTATAGACAGTACAATTTATTGCTATTACATCAACCCCCAGACCCCCAGACATGACTGAAAAGAGCCATGTATGCCCTAACACAATAAATGCACTATATAAATGCACATTACTTTATATTACAATACAGTCAGCAGCGTAACATGCAAGTGCAGCATAGCCCATAGTAACCACACACTCTCATCTGACATATCTGATCTGAACAAAGTCATATTTAGTTTTTTTGGTGTGCACAAAATAGTTCATGAAGCTTCGTATGATTATAGTTGAACATTAGTCACACTAGATGTTTTGACAATGTTTTCGGTTTGAACATCTTGTGACCGTTGTTGTCTATGGAGGATGAGAGAGCTCTTCGATTTCATCTAATATATCTTAATTTGTGTTTCAATGATGAACAAAAGCATCAGAGGATTGATACAACATGAGGGCGAGTAATTAAAACAGAGTTTTCATTTTTGGGCAAACTGACCCTTCAAAAGACTTCGCTTCGTGTGTCTACATGAAAAAAAAACGATCTGATTGAATGTCTTTTCAAGTTTTTCTGAAAGTGATAAAAAGTGAACAACCTCAGACCCAATTTAAACATGTATTTAACATCTTCTACACTCTCAGAAATAAAGGTTCGCGAGCTGTCACTACCTTTTCAAAAAGTACAAATTTGAATATTAATATTATTACCTCAAGGGTACATATTAGCACCTTAAAAGTACAAAGGTGTTCCTCTTAACATTTGTAGGTACTAATATATACTTTTGAGGTACCAATATATGTACCCTTTAAGTACAAACATGTACCTTCTGAAAATGTACCACCCCAGTGACAGCTCGCGTACCTTTTTTTCTGAGAGTGTACTTGTCCACAGATCAACAAAAATTCATCTTAATGATTGGTGTAAACTTGGCCTAAGGGTTTCTTTAAATGAGTACAATGCCATGGAGCAAAGGCGTACGCTGCTTACCTCGCTCACAAGCTTGTTGATTTTGCGTGCGCTCATCAGAGCCAGGTTGTCATCGGTGGTTAGAGTGTGGTATGCAGAAGATCCCTTCATCTTGTTGAAATCCTTCTTGTATTTCAGCTGCAGGTTAAAAATGGACAGAGGGGGATGAAGAAGGTGTTCAAACACAACAATACCAGAAAGAGCTCAATCTACTGTGCAGGATGCCTGAATTCCTTTGACATGACAGAACAAACACAATCAGTCATTTAGGCAGTTGGTATGTTGGTCTGCATGTGTCCTGAGGCCTCCAGAGTGACAAGAATGGATTCGTGGAGGGAGTGAAAAGAGAAAATGTGCATAATCCACTCGGCGATGGAAAGTCAAGGTGTCAAGCTTTAACTGGGACCAGTATTATTTTAGTGTTACTAACAGTATATACAGCTATGGAAAACAGCTATTTACTAATTATAATATAGGCATGGGTTTGAGTAATATAGTAATATTTCTTCTATTCTTTTAATTTCTGATTGCTTTTATTCAAAGTTTCACATAAAAATATTGTCACTTAAGCAGGTCGCTTCTGGTGTGTGACCCCCTTTAGAGTATTTGTTCGCAGAAAATGACAACTGCGCAATTTCCACTTGTTATGATTGAAAGTTGGGGTTATTCCACCAAATATTATTTTATAACTCCTCTGAATTTAAAACATCTGTAATGTGTTATCTAAAAATATATAAAAACCTGTCTGAAAACATGAAGTGTTCATTTGCAAAAATGTATAATCCCTTTTTTTAATCATTTTTCAGAAATCGTGTCTTTGCAGTTGTTTTCTTCAAAACTCAATGTAAAAACATGATTTCAGAAAATTACTAACAAACTTCAGTTTTCAATCATGTTTTTGCAATTGTACTCTTTAATGCACAACATAAAAAGATAATATCAGAAAGTGATTCAAAATTGAGTTATTTGTTTTTGCAAATAAACTCTTCAAATCGCCTTTTTTGATGCTTTAACCAATTGTGTTTCTATGCAAAATTCACTCAAAAAATTATTTTGCTGCCTGTCTAAACTACTTATTTAAAATGAGCTGAAACATCATAACTATTGAGTTTTTTTTTTTTGGAAGAACGTAATTGTTTTCAGTCCACTTAAATTTGTAAAAACAATTAATTTAATTGATTTGTGTTGGGACAACACGAAGGAATTGTGGAACTCAGCAGTGTACAGGATTTTTTAACAGTGTAGAAAACATTTTTCACATCAGTTTTTAATCATTTTAATTCTTTGTTGTTTTTAATTTATGTTTATTTTGTGCTTATTTTACAATTCTTTTATCTATCAAACTTCTTGAGCTTGTAAACACTTTGAATTACCATTATGTATAATATGTGCTATACAAATAAACTTGCCTTGCCTAGATGACAACATATACTGAACTCTCAAAATATTTATATATATATATTCATTCATTCATTCATTCATTCATTCATTTTCTTTTCGGCTTAGTCTATTTATTAATCTGGGGTCGTCACAGCGGAATGAGCAGCCAACTAATCAAGCACATGTTTTACACAGTGGATGCCCTTCCAGCTGCAACCCATCACTGGAAAACATCCATACACATTAATTCACACACATACACTACGGACAATTTAGCTTACCCAATTAACCTACATCGCATGTCTTTAGACTTGTGGGGGAAACCAGAGCACCCGGAGGAAACCCATGTGAACACTGGGAGAACATGCAAACTTCACACAGAAATGCCAACTGACCCAGCTGAGATTGTGACACCCCTTAAAAAATAATCTATATATAAAAAAATAATAATAATAAAAAAATATATATATATATATATATATATATATATATATATATATATATATATATATATATATATATATATATATATATATATATATATATATATATACTCAGTTTTTACAAATTTAACTTAAGTGGGTTGAATGTAAAACAATTAAGTTGTCCCAAAAGAACTCAAGAATTGTGCTGTATTAGCTTATTTTAAATAAGTAGTTTAAACAAACATATATATATATATATTTTTTTTTGCTGTTTGTTTAAACTACTTATTTAAAATAAGCTAATACAGCAAAATTCTTGAGTTCTTTTGGGACAACTTAATTGTTTTACGTTCAATCCACTTAAGTTAAATTTGTAAAAACTGAGTTAACTTCATTCCTTCATGTCGTCCCAACACAAATCGATTGTGTGGAACCCAGCATTTTTTACAGTGTATGTTTATATCCTAGCTGAGACAGAACAGATCTGCTTTCAACTGTGAAATGTAGATCTTCTAAAACGACAGACCCCTTAAACAGTGTGGACACTTACATCACTGGCGATGTCATGAGCTTTCTTGGCCATCTGGTATCCAGGGGTAATCATAGCAGGGAAGCTCCCTTTGCCTCTCTGCTGTTCATATTCTTCAGTATAGGCATGCTAAAGGAATTAGAGGCATATATGATGATGCATTTACATATGATGTAAAAAACTTCAAAAACACGGTATACAATATACAGAAGAGCACTGTGTCACCTGGCTGAAGTGCTCTGCATTTTCTTTGGCCAAAGCAAATTCAGCAGCTCCTGCTTCAGTGCTGGCCTTGCCTTTAATCTCCTGCTCGTATTTCTGTTGATATTTCACCTGCACAAAAACAACACTGCTAACCACGATTCTGCATGTTTATTACATGCAAAACTTATAATAGCTTATAAAAGCTCTTCTTTTAAACAAAGAATTGTCTCATTTTATGTCATTAGAAAAATGTATGTATATAGTTAGATAAAGAGAAAACCGGACGTTTTTCAAAAAATATGGAATCCCATATGGAATCCCTTTGTAGGATTTCTTGAAGGAAGATGAGATGAATCCTTTGTCCATATAACTTGTATCTTGTGTCACCTGCTATTAATATACCATTGCTTTGATACCTTAATATTGTATATGTATATACATGCATTTATTTATATACACGTAATTGTAATTTTTTATATTTTAAATTATTATTATTATTATTTTATGTTTTCCATTGTTTAGTACATGTTAAAAGTTCCAAAAAATGAATAAAGACAGTGTTTAAAAAAACTATGATTCTTCACATGCACATGAAATTGACACATTATTGGACACTTACCTTGCTGGCCATGTCTCCTGCTTTTTTGGCCACCTGGTATCCTGGAGTGAAGTGGGCAGGAAAACTGCCTTTGCCCCTCTGCTGTTCATAGCCCTCAGTGTAGACATGCTATTTAATATGATGCGCAGTTAGGATGTATGTATAATACAGAATGTGGCTACAAAGAACATCAATATTCCATTCACTTACATCACTGACAATCTTCCCTTGAGTTTTAGCTAGAAGTACGTCAGGAGTATCTGTCACAGTGGTGTATTTTGATACCCGTTCTTCATGGCCTTTCTTATACTCCAACTGAATGAAAAGCAGACATAATAAATCATATCACGTCACTCATACTCACATAAGTGTAAATTTTTTTTTTAAATGGTTACGTTTACATTGCTAGCCAGTGTATTGGCTTTCTTTGCCATTTCATATCCTGGGGTGATCATGGCTGGGAAACTACCCTTTCCTTTAGATTGCTCATATTCTTCTGTGTATTTCACCTGAAAATCAGCAGGAAAACACTGATTAGAAACACAGTTTGTGCAATAACATAGTATCTAGTCTTATCTAATCTGTTTACCAAGGCTGAATTTATCTGATGAACAATAGTCAAAATTGTATAATCATATTTTTACAAAAAAATAAAATAAAATTCATGTATTTGATTGCTATAAGTAGACTTTCAATATCATTTCTTCAGTGTCACTTCATAATAATTATTCTTATATGTTGATTTAATGCCGCAAATGTTGGTTTGCATGTGCTTATTATTAAAAATAGTTTTTAAATATTTTTTTCATTAATTATGTTTTTCTTTTGAGATTCTTTGATGAACGTACCATTTAAAAGAACAGTTTTTATTGTAATTTAATTTTCATGACATAAAAGAAATGGCTTCAGGATCACCTGAATATATATTTAAAATGCACTTGCTAAAGAAATCTAACTAACTATTATTAATTTTTAGCACAAGTCATGAAAAGAAATGTTTTATGAGAACCAAAAGGATATGTTTAGTCTCCACTTTCCTTCCTAATCTGTAACTGCCTCTCTGGCTATACCACTAACTGTACTCTCTCCCAAAAAAAAAAAATAATAAATAAATAAATTTCTAATGCTTAGCTTCTTAGACTTTACACACCTGAAACTTGTCTATAGCACTTATTCGCTGTTGCTCTTATAGTTGTGTAAATTGCTTCCTTGTCCTCATTTGTAAGTCGCTTTGGATAAAAGCGTCTGCTAAATGACTAAATATAAATGTAAATGTAAATGTAAAAACAATAATGAGAGGTCAGGGGAGAAATTCAGTTTTTCCATCACAGTAATAAACTACATTTACAATATACTGAAATAGAAAAATTAATTGTAATAATAAGCCACAATACAACTAAATATACTGTTGTTATTTTTTTAACAAATGCATGTAAATGCAGCCTTGCTCACTATAAAAGACTTATTTAAATAAACTTTACAAGATTAATACATATTAATCATAAACACACGTATGTATATATACTGTCGAATTATTAGCCCCCCTGAATTATTAGCCGCTCTGCCTATTTTTTTTTACCAATTTCTGTTTAACGGAGATAAAAAAAAAAAAACTTCAACACATTTCTAAACATAATAGTTTAAATAACTCATTTCTAATAACTGATTTATTTTATCTTTGCCATGATGACAGTAAATAATATTTGACTAGATATTTTTCAAGGCACTTCTATACAGCTTAAAGTGACATTTAAAGGCTTAACTAGGTTAATTAGGTTAGCTAGGCAGGATAGGGTAATTAGGCGAGTTATTGCATAACGATGGTTTATTCTGTAGACTATTGAAAAAATATATAGCTTAAAGGGGGTTATAATTTTGACCTTAAAATGGTTTTTAATAAATTGAAAACTGCTTTCATTCTAGCCAAAATAAAACAAATAAGACTTTAAGCTTTAAGCTGTATAGAAGTGTCTTGAAAAATATCTAGTAAAATATTATTTACTGTCATCATGGCAAAGATAAAATAAATCAGTTATTAGAGATGAGTTATTAAAACTATTAGGTTTAGAAATGTGTTGAAAAAATCTTCTCTCCGTTAAACAGAAATTGGGGAAAAAATGAACAGAGGGGCTAATAATTCAGGGGGGCTAATAATTTTGACTTCAACTGTATGACTGACAGTTTTTACACTGTCAAAAATTAATTGATCAATAAGTCATGACAACATATGTTTTTAGTTATTTGTAACTTATTAAACCAAGTTAATCATGTTTCAACTTAATTTTATGAGTTATGCAAGTTGTTTTAAGTCAGTTCAATATAAAATAAGTTCAAATTACTGGTTAATTTCAAATGAGGTTAATTTGATTTAGCTTAAAAAATTAAAGCAACCAGTATTTTTTACAGTTGAGAAATATGACAAAGAAATTGCTATTACTGCTATTACTGTCACATTTACTGTATAACATGACACTTTACTGCTTCAAATAAACTGTAAAAGTTGTAAAAAAGAGAAACTTTTAGAAACATAAATCCTTACATCACTGGCCAGTGATACTCCAGTCTTGGCATGCAACACCTCGGGTGAGTCTGCAACAGAAGTAAACTGCGACATTCGCGTCTCATGGCCTCGTTTATATTCCACCTGCAGCCCAAATGTCCACAATACATTACTTATCCGTTAAACAATGCAGAAAAATGTAAAGCATTTGTTCATCAAATAAAATCACTCACGTCACTAATGGTCTTCTGTGTTTGTGACACACGTACGATCTCCTGGCTCGTAACACTGCCCGAGTAAAATGACTGCTGGCCCACAAATTCAGTTTGGTAACCTTGCTGCTTTTAGAAAGATTAGAAACCTGTCATATGTTGAAGCCTTATTTTTATTCTTATTCCTACAGAGTTACAGAGTCTTTGTGGTTACTCACCTGACTGGCAAGCTGGCTGGCCTTACGAGCTTGCTCGATTTCTTTGGATCTCATATCATAGTGGAACGTGGACATAAAACGCTCCCCTTCTTCCCTATACTTATTCTGGAAAACAGAGAGATATTAATTAAGAGCTGTTACTGTTGGTCCAAAATGGTTAAAGGTTTATATAAAAACCTTTTTATTATTATTATTATTAATGCAAGTAACAAACATACAGAAACCAAACCTAAAGGAAAATGATAATAGTAGTAACAATAATGATAGTAATTTAACCGAGCAGATTACATAATACCCACTGTAAAAGATTTTATGACAAAAAGTCAAGACCACAAATATTTTATGTTGATTTAACTTATTTTAATAAGTTAATGTGGTTTCAACAAAGTTTTTTAAGTTATAGCAAGTTTAACTTGATAGTTTTCGTATAAAAGTGTTTATATACTGCCATATCATATTAAGGAAAACCGTGAAAAAAGGAAAAATAAATAAATAAATAAAACTTTCAAAAAAATAAAAATAATAAAAAATCTTATTCAGAACAAGAATAATTTGATGACATAATCTTTAAATTACTGTCAATTTAAATATTTAAATTTACCCATTTGTCAACCATTGATTTAGTAAGACCAGACAAAATGATTAGCCCTGTGAATTTTCTTTTTTATATTTATACTATATCTTTCTCCTGCATAAAGTTTGATTTCTTTTATTTTGGCTAGAATGAAAAATGAAATGAAAATTGGTAAGGTCAAAATAATTAGCCTCCAGGATTAAAAAGAAAAGGAAAAAAATGTGTATATATATACTTAACCTAATTAACTTCGTTAAGCCTTAAAAATATACATACATACATACATACATACATACAAAAAGAAATGAATTATTAGAAATGAGTCATTAAAACTATTATATTTAAAATAGTGTTCTACTATCTACTAGATCTCTCTGTTAAAAATCATTGGGGAGCATGATAATATAAATTTCACAGGATGGCTTCCTGTTGTCAAAGTTGCACAATGAGAAAAATAAAGTACAATGGGAAATATTAAAGTACAGTATAACATACTGCTATACGTTTATGTTTATTACAATATTTCAGTTTTGTTGTAATTATTTATTATATCCTGTACTTTTGTTATAACTGCCAAAATAATTAAAAACATTCACAAAATGTGATCTGTGTATGATTTTGACAATCACAGGCCATATTCACATATTCACAGAACGGCAGCATCAGTGGTTATCTGAATGAAAATAGTTTTTGATCTGGAAGTACAGTATGGTGGTCTGCGCTCTGTCCGTTTGCGTGAAGACCACTGACAGACGGAGGCAGCTGAGAGGGATTCAGAGAAAGGGAGCGAGAGAGGGAGGGAAAGGAAGCAAGAAAGGAAGAGAGGTGGGCTGTTCATGTGGTATAAATTTAAACAGCAAATACATAAAGAAGGCTCGAGTAGAGTATCGTGTCACACCACTGAAATAACCGGAGAGATGCAGTTCTCATTCCAAACCTGTAGAGTCACCGGGGCCTTTGAGCTCTCCTAAAAACAACCCTTTGACCCAGCTCATATAGGGGGTATTACAAGCAAAACGACCCATATTGCATTATGTTTAAATAGTTTTTTTGCTTGTAAATTGGATAGAAATAGCCAGACAGCACATACATGGACCACCAAGAGGCAGCCTAAACAGTTCAACTGCAAGGTTTCTCTGAATTTGTATGATTTTTTTGATTAAGTAAATTTGATTAGATTTGATTACAGCGCTCAGCATAATTGAAAATTAATATTTTTATCTATTTCTTAGTGAATATACGCAATGTATTTTGTTGCATTTAAACAAAACAGATTTATTAAACAGATATAGTTATTAAAATAATATTTTAGTCACCAAACATATTTAGAAATTAAAAGATAATACAATTAAATTCAGCCTACAAATACAAAAATACAGCCTACAAAATTTTAACAAAATTTTTCAATTATTCCTCTTTTTTAAATTTGTCTTTAATATTTTTCTATAACATATAAATTTGGGTGAACACGTTTTTGGTCCGTTATCATAAGTTATTTTGTTAGATAAGCTCCAGATTTGTCTTCAGTACTGAATAATCTAATGTATATGCACAAATATAATATTGTATAGCTTCCTATTAAAAATATGAATTTAAAAGATAGATTTTTGAGGGGTGTATTTCTATATGCTGAGCATTGTATAAAATATATATTTTTTAAAGAAGGTCTAACTGCTCACTGTGTCATTTTAATTAGCAGCAAATATTTTGTTTGGGGTTAAGCGTTGGTTTAGAGTTATTGCATGCCTAAAATTAAAGCTTAAATTTTCCAAGTTATTAATATTTTGTTTTAAATATTTACATGTTTCATATTCTTGTGTTCAAAAGCAGTTCACAGTATTAGAATATCTAACATAAAATATTTGTAATGTCTCTATAAGAAAACTGATAAAATAATGTCCACTTTCTTATATAATAACTATATATATATATATATATATATATATATATATATATATATATATATATATATATATATATATATATATATATATATATATATATATATATATATATATATATATATAATAAATATAGTGTACTATACAGTATTTAGTAAAAGGTTGTAACGTTGTATATAGTAATAAACATGTACATACACTTGTCAATCTGTATATTTGCACTCACTAATTCTATTTTTTATTTATTTATTTTTTTATATATTTATTATCTGTTTTTTGTCCTGTCTCTGTAATCCTGTTGCACTGTAGAAGCTCTGTCACGAAAACAAATTCCTCGTATGTGTGAACATACCTGGCAATAAAGCTCTTTCTGATTCTGATTCTGAAAATGCCAAGTACTGTAATATGTAGAATAATAAATTGCTTAAAAAGGGGGGTTTACTGTAAGATAAAAATGAGCTGAATGTACATTATACCTTACTTCATTTTTAATAATTGAGCCAATTCAATTAAATTCATGTTTATTTCTATAGCACTTTTACAATGTGGATTGTGTCAAAGCAGCTTAACATAGAAGTTCTAGTAAATTGAAATGGTATGAATTACCTTAGAGTATCACACAATCAAATAATGTTAGAGAAACCAGAAACGGTGTATCGGGTACTTGGTAATGTTTTGTGGTGTCTGCGATGTAAACAAAACCTCACCTCACTGACTGCCTCTGATTGCTTCTTTGCATTGATGTTGACTGGTGTCTCATAAACACTTGTAAAAGTGTTGTTCTTTGGGTTATGCCTGTGAGATACGAGAGACAAATTATTACATATTCAACACATGACAGTACTAAATGATGCAAATTGAAGCATTGAAAAACAATGCATTGATTAAAAATAAGATCCAAGCCAAAAAAAAATCTTACACTTGGCAGTACGGTCTTTTTTGATGGCTCACATAATTATTGGCAGTCAGAACCATCTTACAAACCTCGCAGTGAAAACATGCTTTGTGCCAGTTCTGAAAGAGAAAAGAGGGACGTATAAATGCGAAACATTAAAAAAAGTAAACATATATTTTAATTTCCTCTTCATAAATATCTGTCTAGCTTAAAGGGTTAGCTCAAAACTGAAACCTTTACTTGTTCCAAACCTATTTGAGTTTCTTTCTTCTGTTGAACACAAAAAAAGATGTTTTGAAGAATGCTGGAAACCTGTAACCATTAACTCCCAGTATTTGGGTTTCCTACTATGAAAATCGATGGTTGCAGATTTTCAGCTTTTTTTAAAACATCTTCATTAGTTTTTAACAGAATAAAGAAACTTATAAAAGTTTGGAGCCACTTTAATGTGAGTAAATAGTGAATAAATTCTCATTTTTGGGTGAACTGTCTCTTTAATTAATCCCTCATGGTCTTGTTTGCTTCAAAAAATATAGTTATACCAAACTAAAAAGTCCTTGCAATAATCTAAAAACTATTATTTCAATTCGTAAGTGCACTGAGACACATTTAAAGCCTTACCTGACCAATAAGATTGACCTTCTCCGCTGGGTATACCACAAACCCACACCTGGCGCACTTCTGAACATTCATATTTCATCCAATTTAAAAGCCAAACTCCAGAGAAAAATAAAAGAGCTTCGACCAACAAACGGTACAGGAACAGCAAGGCGTCCCAGACAGTCCCTTGTCCCCACTCGTGTGTCAGTCTCTGTCCTGTGTTAAACTTAGATGTGCTCTGGGATTGAGAGCCGGTCTAGTAGATGTCAGTGGGTGTCAGTTCCAGCTCTCTTTAGCTGTGGCCGATCAGCTGACTGGTTGACCAGCTGTCAGTTATAGTCGAAGCGGCCACTGAATTGTGATCACGGTGTTGTTCACTTTTGAGTACATTAGTCAGAGCCCGCAGACGAGCTCTAAATAGGTGAATGAAGTCACGGCTGGATCGGTTCACGTGTTATAAAATCCTTTCTTTCTAGTAGCCTATGTGCACTGTATGGCATCATGCGTGTCGGTCATGTTCTCAAATAAGATTTAATTGTTCATGCGGTTGTGCATCATATTCAAACATAAGGCTGATGTTTGGTCATTGGAAATATTTAATTATTTGATAACATAATATAAAATGTGATTAAGTTCATTACTGATTTCTAAAGCTTGGTGATTTCCAAAATAAATGAATTTTATTAAACTATTAGAATTACCATATTTTAACCATAAAAATAGTAGTTTTTAATAGTAAAAGACAACAACAGGCAAATGAAAAACCATCAGCTTTTTAATTTTTTTTTTCATAGGATTGGTGTGTTTACGTTAGATTAAAAACACAGCAATAGTGTAAACTGCAGCAGATTAATTTTATAGCACTAGGTTAAACTTTCTGACACCTTTATGGCAATCAAATACATTAAAAATAAATACAGGCCACTACAGAACATTGAGGATGACCTCTGATTGGCAGTCTCCAAAATTAAACCAAGAATAGACTGAAAACATTGTGCCCAACAGAGGTAAAAATTTAATTAATTAATTCATTCATTTTCTTTTCGGCTTAGTCTCTTTATTAATCTGGGGTTGCCACAGTGAAATGAACCGCCAATTACCAGCATATGCATTACACAGCGGATGCCCTTCCAGCTGCAACCCATCACTGGGAAACACCCAAACACTCCCATTCACACACATACACAACGGACAATTTTAGCTTACCCAATTCACTTATTGGACTTGTAGGGGAAGCCGGAGCACTCAGAGGAAACCCACCCGAACAATGAGAAGATGGCACACAGAAATGCCAGCTGACCCAGCCACTACCCACTGCGCCTCCGAGTCGCCCCTAAAATTAAATTAAACAAATTAATAAATGACTATAAAAATGTAATGGTTGTTAGGCTGTTGCACTTTTTTGTGTTGTCAATATAAGTAACGTTTGTATATTTATAACCAGCTCAGAGGAATTTGTGGGTCACGAGCCACTGGCATTGTTATTTTAGGGGTCGTGGGCTGAAAAGTTTGGGAACCCCTGACTTAGATGAAGGCATTTTTATGATTTTATGTCTAAATGACATAGTTTAAAGTAGATGCTTATAATTTTAAAAACAAGGTGCAGTCATCATATCTATGGTCTCATAGAAAACCTATTAAATTCTGAAGAAATAGATTCTTTCAAAATCTTTGCAGGGATAGTTTACCCCCCAAAAATGAAAATGCTGTCATTATTTACTCATCCTTGACTTGTTCCAAAACAGTGTTCAACAGAACAAAGTCAAAGTCAAATGAAGGGTGACTAAATGAGAACAGAATTTTCATTTTTGGGTGAAATATTTTACATCAGTTACAACAGGCGAACTGTGATGCAAAATTGATTTGCATAAAGTAAATTGTGATGGCACGGTGCCAAACCTACTGTAGGTTGTCATATCACAAACCAAGCTGATTGTATGAATAAGCTAAAGTGTTGCAGAGATATACTTATGTACTTAACTTGTGTGCATTTATTGCCATATAGGACAAATGCTAAGTTATTTTGTGCAGTTAGAATAACTTAAATTCTATAATATTTTTCTGGGATATTCTGAATATAAAATATTTTGTTTCTAAATGTAAATGCTGAAATGGTACCAAATTGCATTATTTTTTTCTGAAGGTGGCTTACTTATAAAATACACATACACAGCTTCTGTGGTTGATGCTAAGGAGAATATCTGGTGTTAACAATTTTGAATATAACATTTGGAAAATACACAGCGACATGGTGGCGCAGTGGATAGCACTGTCACCTCACAGCAAGAAGGTTGCTAGTTCGAGCCTCGGCTGGACGAGTAGGCATTTCTGTGTGGAGTTTGCATGTTCTCCCCGTGTTCACGTGGGTGTCCTCCGGTGTGCTCCGGTTTACCCCACAGTCCAAAGACATGCGCTAGAGAATGTGAATGTAAGAGTGTTTCCTGGTGCTGAGGTGCAGCTGGAAGGACATCCGCTGTGTAATAACATATGCTGGAATAGTTGGTGGTTCATTCCGCTGTGGCGACCCCTGATGAATAAAGAGACTAAGCCGAAAAGAAAATGAATAAATAAATATTTAGACATTATAATACAAGACATTATTTCCAAAGTCAAAGTCATCACAGGGCTGTTCTTCAAGTTCAAAAATGCAATCCCACAACATTAATTATGAGACAAATTATTTTATTTTTTGTAATTATATTTACTTTATGTAATCGGAAAATTTATAAATAATATTTTAAGAAAAACAGTTCCTTGACATGATGTCTGGTTGATAACTCATTACACTAATATTGGCCTATTATATTATATTATAATTTTTATATTTTGTATTATAGCCTACTTTTACATATATATATGATATTTCTAAAACCATGTTTATATATATGACTTTCATATGTTTCCGAACTCTATTCTTGTGTATAAACGGGAACACTAACAGGAAGTTGCGCAGCAAATTTTTTTGAAGCGCCTGTTTCTTTAAATACACAGATGTCTGAGTCAGACTGGAAGTGGAAGATCGCAGGTTTGAAAGTAGTTTCGTTTTCTCTGTGTAGCACTTACTACGTTTATTTGGAAAAGCAGTATACAAGACTGAGGCTGATCCGTCAGAAATGTAAGTTTAATGAGTTAGAAGACTGTAATATCATGAAATCATTAGCCTATGTTATGCTTAACTAAACCATCGTTGTTTAGCCCATCAACTGTACAGTATCAACCTGTGTTGCATTGCTAACGATTGCATTATGAAGCGTCAATGATTTCATTCTTTGTGTAGGCCTATATTTCTTTAATAATATTCAAATGTTGCGAATTACAATGATTGTTAAAAATACAGGTACTAACCTGGTCAAATTACCCTCGGAGAGTTTTAGACCTCCTTCGCTATTTATTCAAGCGTTATTAAAACGGAAATGGCTCTATATTATATTATCATCATCTATAATTTGTTATTTAAGTAGTAGTATGTTGACCTTAACAACTAAGCTTTAAAACTTTAACGTTAGCAGTGATCCGTTGGTTGTCCTGTCTGCACAATGTCTCAAAGCTTACTTATTTAGCTTAAACCATAGGCTTAAACATTCATAACGTTACATAAACACGTACGTTTAAATTGTTCTCCGAGCTATAAACTTATACACCTATTACTACTTAATAAATGTATGTAATTAAACATACTGTTAAGGTGACACTATGAAGTGAAAGTAAAAGCTTAATTACTTAATAACTGATGATAAGTGGCAGTAGCATTGGAAAGGGCAACTACTTGAAGAAATCCCCCTGTAAACAATTGTACAGTTATTTGCAGTACTACTTTATCTTGGTGTTTTTATAGTTTCCAATTCTTAATTTGATATCTGAGGGAGACCATAAAGACCCACAGACAATTTTTGTTAAAAAACTACTGTATGGTTACATTAGCCAAGTAGACCTCAGTAAGGAAAGGTGTGGCCATGTCAAGAAATTACTTTGAATACCAAAAGTCAAAAATTCCCCATAGTTTAAAAGCTTGATTTCCCTAAACGTGACCTTGTGTTAACGATCAGTGACATTTTTTTCATTGTTGCTCCAGAATGAATAAAGAAGCTCTTGCTTCCGAGAATGAGGTGTTGGGGGAGGACCAAGAGAATTACGGAAAAGGAGACGTGACAGATGCAAAACCTGACCCAAAATCAATGTACAGGTACCATATATAGTCACCTAACCTGTTTTTTTTTTTTAAATGCCTCATAATTATGCTTTCTTTGAACATGAACTTACATGCAGGATGTAGTGTAGCAGTTTGTGAACATAAAACGTTCTCAAGGTTTAATTGAATTTGGTTTATTGTCTCCCAAAAGAGAGAATCAATTTTGAAATCATCTTTGCAAGGATAGTTCACCCAAAAATTAAAATCCTGTCATCATTTAGTCAGCCTTGATATATGTTCTAAACCAGTTTGAGTGCTTGGTTTGATAGAACATGAACACACAGACACACACACACACACACATAATAATTAAGAACAATTCCTTACATTTATATAGTGCTTTTCTGGACACTCAAAGCGCTTTATACATTTTTGGGGGAATCTCCTCCATCTATCATCAGTGTGCAACATTCTGAAAGACGTGACAGCAGCTTTATTGCACACCACACACCAGCTGATTGGTGGAGAGAAGACAGAGTGATGAAACCAATTATGATACGGTAATAGTTAGGAGAACATGATGGATAGAGGCCAATGGGTAAATTTGGCCAGGGTGCCAGGGTTAAATCCCTACTCTTTTGGAAGCACATCCTAGGATTTTTAATGCTTTAAAAAGCTTTCCCATGTGGTCTCCCATCCAGGGACTGACCGGGCACAGTCCTGTTTAGCATTAGTGGGTGACCATGTGAGAGTTGCAGAGAGCTAGCTGTCGGACATACACACATTGTTTAATAGAACAGAGTCAGAAACTGTCAAAAACAAAAGGGTGAGTATATGATTACAGAATTTTCATTTTTGAGTGAAACATTTCCCTTAAGTTACAATATGCGAACTCAAGAAATAGTGATGCAAAATGGATATGTATAAAGTAAATTTTGACGGCACTGTGCCAAAACTACTGTAGGTACTATCAATGCATGGTTGTCTTATCAAAAACCATACTGATTGTATGATTAAGATAAAGTGTTGAGGAGATATAAACTTGAGCATTTTTTGCCGTATACATATACAGTATACAAGTTGTTTTGTGCAATCAGATTATTAGACTTGAATTCCATACTATTTTGCGGGCATGGTCTGAAGATACACTAATTTCTTTAATAGTTTTTAAGCTTTATTTCCCTATACGTGACCTTGTGTTAACGATCAATGACATTATTTTTATTGTTGCTCTAGAATGGATCAAGAAGCTCTTGCTTGTGAGAATGAGGTGTTGGAGGAGGACCAAGAGAATTACGGAGAAGGAGACATGACTGATGCAAAACCTGACCGCAAAGGGAGATTTAAGCTTTTTGGCAAATTGTAAGACAGTTTTTTTCTATGTAATCCATTCAATCAATGTGCAGATAGCATGAATAGTGACCTAACCTGTTTTTCTTAAATGCCCTATAATTATGCTTTCTTTAAACATTACCTTTTATGCAGCATGTAGTGTAGCTGTTTGCGAATGTAAAAAGTTCTAAAAAAAAAAAAAGGTTTAATTTAATTTAGTTAATTGTCTCCCAAAAGAGAGAATCAATTCTGAACTGCCAAAACAATCTCAGATTTACTTCTGTAACACATTTGCATATTGTCAGCCTGTGGGTTTCACTTGCTGCCCGTGAACATCTACGGTTTGCATTTTTGACATTTTGTCTAGAGGATCCATTTATTGCAGACCAACTATTTAATATAGTGATTTATGCCTTTCAAGAAAATTCAGCTGAATGAATTTCTTACATTGTATCTGGACTTTATTTATGATGGTAGAACTTTGCCAGGGCACAGAATTCAGTGAGTAGTTGAGTAGTGTCACCTTGTGTATTACACTGACTTTAAAAGGTTACACTGCAAAAAAATGCTTTTCTTACTTCGATTTGTTTGTCTTGTTTCTAGTCTAAATATCTAAAAATTCCTAAATCAAGAAGCATTTTCTAGACAAGCAAAACATAGTGCCTTGTAAGAATATTTCAAATTAAGTGAGTTTTTCCTTAAAACAAGCAAATTAATCTGCCAGTGGGGTAAGCAAAATTATCTTATGTGAAAACGTAAAACGAGATTATTTAGATTGTCTCATTGGCAGATTATTTGGCTTGTTTAAAAGGGAAAAGTCACTTAATTTTGATTTACGATTTATTATTTTTTAATATTATTTCTTAAAAACAAAGCAATTCTAGAAAATGCTTTTTGATTTATTAATTTTAGATATTTGGACTAGAAACAAGACAAAAGAATCTAAGTAAGAAATTTTTTTTTGCAGTTTAGTTCTGTCCAAAAAAAAAAAAAAATTCTAATCATTTTTTGGGGGTTTTCACCTTTAATGGATAGGACAGTAGAGAGTATTGACAGGAAAGCGTGGGGAGCAGAGAGAGGGAAAGAATCGGCATAGGACCTTGAGGCAGAAATCAAACTCAAGTCGCTGTGAACACTGTTGACGCTTTAACCACTACACCATCAGCGCAAATAATAAAAATAAATTTTCATTAAATTATTCTGCATTATTTATCCATCCTCATGTCATTCTAAACTCATCAGAATTATATTAATAATACAAATAAAGACACATTTTGTCCATCTTTCCATCAAAAGTATTTTAAATAGGGTGGGGGGGGGGGGCGATGCAGTGGCGCATTGGGTAGCGCTGTCACCTCACAGCAAGAAGGTCACTGGTTCGAGTCTCGGCTGGGTCAGTTGGCATTTCTGTGTGGAGTTTGCATGTTCTCCGCATTCTCCGAGGCATGTGTTTTTCCTCCGGGTGCTCCGGTTTCCCCCACAAGTCCAAAGACATGCGCTATAGGTGTGTGTGAATGAGAGCTGAAAAGAATGAATGTATTGAGTGGTTTAATTCATGAGCTTTGTCTAACATGAACAGATTTAACTTTGGCTTTTGTTTACATATAAGCATTGAACAGAAGCCCAAAAGTACCTGGTTTACACACAAGAACTAAACTCATTCTTTCATATGGAAGAACGAGTGTCTTGATCTTCCATGACCAATTTTGAACTGCAAAAATTTTTCACTGACCAATATTTACATGTGACTTAAAGTCTAAATTCAATTCGTTATATAAAAGGAGTGTGACTGTCTATTCATAAATCTTGGCATAAGCCACTTGATTTATTTGGATTTATTTTTTCTTTATGGACATTTTGAGGTTACCAGGCATTCAGAAGGGGGAAAGAACTCTCTGATTAAAATAAAATGTCTTTATTTGTCTTCTATACAACAAACAAATTCCTTATGGGCTAGGAATGACACAAGGTTGAGCAAATAAGGACAGAATTTGAATTTATTTTTGTTATACACAAGGTGGTGCCACAGTCCTATTTGTAAATGACCAACAAACTAAGGCTTGCCTCACATCAAGTGCATTTGAATGCGTTTTGGGATGTTTACAATAACTTTTGATTGAAAATAATATTCGAGCTCATTAATAGGAAAGTTCCTGCATATTTATAATTGCCAAATTTAGTTCCTTCACAAATAGCAGTGTAGAAATGTACATTTAGTGACTTCTTGTTTGACACTATGAAGTGTGCTTGCTCTATATACTGTAATAGGCCTAGTATGTTAGTATGCTAGTATGTTTGTGAATTGAGGTGTGCTGGTGTCCTGCATGACCCTGGCGGAGGGCTTTTGAATAGGCCTTTGGAAAGCTCTGGGGACTCTGGCGTGTGTGCTGACTCAGGTAGCGTGCGCCGCCCCTGCCCAGCGGAGCCACCGCTCCACTCTTTATAGAGTATAGAGCATGTCAGGATCCCAGCACACACCACACCACACCACACCAAACGGAAAAAAAAAATCCACGCTTAAATTTGGGGTTAATTCTGCAGATCTGGAAGGAAGAGCAACACGTTTCAATGCAGAGTGGCGTACCGTTTAATGAAGAGCCCAGGTAGGAGAGTGCTCAGATGGGTTATGAGGTTGAGTCTAGTTAAAGGGGGAGTTACAGGGGGGGGGGATTGATGGCCCGCATCACATGGGACAACTGTGATTCGCTGTACTGTTCATGAGTGGGAGAGAGTGTATAGGCAGGAGCCCATTGTTGTGGTTGGCTAACGTGATGACTAGGCTCTTCTGGAATACTGGCACATATTGTACATCCAGTGGCCTACTGATCTGGACGGATCCTTTGGAAATTCGACAATGTGAGACATCTGTGAGATTTCTGCATCAGGCATGTGGATTAATTTCTCTTTAGGACATCGTGAAGGTTGAGAAAAGCTAGTATTATGATCAATAAGAGGATTTAATTGTGTTCACAAGCCTGGATTTCCTGGTTCTTTGACTGGCATTGGATGGGTTTTGCTTGAGGTTTGGTTGGTTATCTACTGACAGAGGAGTTATTTATTAGTTTATACCTAATGATGCTTAGAACAGCCTATTTGGGGAAGTACAGTATGGGATGGAGGAAGTTTTTTTTATTTTTTACTGTAGTAGTTTGGTTAACTGTTGTCTCTGTCTCTCAGTAAGAAGAATGATGGCAAGTTGCAGGAAAAAGGGGAATCTGAAAGCCATTACAGGATTGTTTCACCAACATTCCAGTATAAGATGAGCCACCAGCGTGTCGGCAAGTGCATCATCATCAATAACAAGAACTTTGATGAAAAGACAGGTGAGTCTTCATCCTTATCTCATGATCTTACTGTATGTTGTACAATCGATAGTGATTTGCGAAATGAGTTAATGTGGAAATCCATTACAAATAGCTGAAATTGGTACATTTTGCTGTTCTTTGAGGTGATGATAATAATAATAAATATTATTTGAGTAAATTTGGATATAATATTTGATCTTATTATTATTAGTAGTAGTAGTAGTAGTAGTAGTACACTGTAAAAAATTATATGATCAATTAGTCCTGACAGCATATGTTTTTAGGTCATTGTAACTTGTTAATCATGTTCTAACTTAATTTTATGAGTTACACAAGCTGTTTTAAGTCGGTTTAACATAATATAAGTTCATTGATAGAATTAGTTTGATTCAGCTTAAAAATTTAAGGCAACCAGGATTTTTTTACAGTGAAGTAGTAGTGTAGTAGTGTTAGTAGTTGTATTGAAACAATTCAAATCCAAATCCACAGTTTTGCAATGACTTCTGTTGTTGATATCGACATTTTATTAGATTTTTTTCTAATGAAAATTATTTGAATTTATTACGTTTTGTATTTTACTGGGGTTATAATAGTGCAAATATTTCCTTTACATAACAAAAAAATATATATATTTTTTCAACATTCCGCATAGACGTGCCATTTATTTTGATGCCAAAATATTTCTTGTTCTTCTGAAAACATGTTAAATAACTTGATTTGTTACATAAAAACTGCTAAATTTGTTACAGTAAGTTTTCATAATATTTTAATGACTAATTATTATTTATTTTATTGACCATTCTGCATTATTTAAAGATTTCTCATCAACATAAACAACTTTTATCAGTGATTTGTTATATATATTTTTTTATGATGATTTTGAGATTTATTCATAATTATGAAAAGTTTGAAGAGTCTTTGGACTATGAATAAGGAAAGCTTATCTACTTAAAGCACCTTGTTTTTCAAACGTTCACCATTCATGCTCAGTTACACTAATGTCAACCTTTGTGCTTTATTTTGAAGGGATGAATGTACGTAATGGCACAGATCGAGATGCTGGAGAGCTTTTCAAGTGCTTTAAAAGCTTGGGTTTTGATGTTGCAATCTACAACGATCAGACCTGTAGGAATATGGAGCGGCTACTTAAAGCAGGTGAGTGACTAAAATATCTCTGTTCACCCCAGAGCATCAAAATCACAAATGTGATTGGCTAATGAGGCTTACATAATTCTGCTGGGAAACTGTTTTGTTAAAATTGTAAGAACATATGTGGGGATCATATATCAGTAAGAGCGAAAAATCTGAAACTAGTTACGGAACATTTGCAGAATGTGGTTGGACTGCCTTATTGATTGCCTGGAAGATTGCATCATTGTGTATGTTGTTTTGATGATAGTTGTTTGTGTAAAGTTTCAAAAACCCAGTGAACCTTTCTCAGTTCACTAACTACCCAGCAATATGGGGGACATAATCATCAATAAATGAAAATCAAATAAACTTTTAAAAGTATGCACTCAAAAAAATTATGTTTGCTGTTTGTTCAAAGTACTTATTTACAAAGAGCTCAAACAACACAATTCTTGAGGGTTTTTTTGAGGACAACTTAATTGTTTTATATTCAATCCACTTAAATTTGTAAAAACAAATCAGCTAACTTAATTCCTTCATGCTGTCCCAACACAAATCGGCTGTGTGGAACCCAACATTTTTTTTACAGTATGTGTAGTTTAGCGTATTGACTCTTTAAAACACATCCCAGAGATGTTTACGCAATTTCTATCATTGTACTGTAGGGCAGGGGTGTCCAAACTCGGTCATTGAGGGCCGGTGTCCTGCATATTTTAGTTCCAACCCCAATTAAACACACCTGAACCAGCTAATTAAGCTCTTTCTGGGTATACTAGAATCTTCAGGGAGGCATGTTGAAGGTAGTTGGAGCTATTATGCAGGACACCGGCCCTCCACGACTGAGTTTGGACACCATTGCTGTAGGGGAATTGATGACAACTGTGATGTCTCTGGGTGGTACTTGGTCAAATTAGCCGTTTGTTTAGGTTTAGAGAAAAAAATTGTAGTTTTTATTAAGTAACATTTCCAAAAATAAACACTGTGACAAAAGTATTGCGAATTATTAGTTAGCTAATGTATTAACTCATCTTAACTTTTTGGAATTTAAAATGTGACCTTTTTAATTAAATATTTTGTATAGACAAGAGAAAATTCAAAAATTAAAACCCAAACCTTAAATGTTGCAGAAATTGAAGCCTTTTTGAAATTTTGAAGTCCAAATTTAAAGTTGATTTCACCAAAATTCCTATGAGATTTTATACTTGCATTAAACATCAAAAAATAGCCACTGGGTGATAGACATACTGTATCAAACATGTCAAAAATGAACAAATTTTAGTCAAAAATGAACCAATTTGAGTCACAATAGCAATTCTATTACAAAACAGAAACCTTAAAGGTGAAACTTTTAGCATCCAGCATTTTTTAACAGTTTCGTCAAGATTACAAAACAGCTTTATTATAAAATATGTAGTTTTAAATGTTGTACTATGAAAACTGTTTTTTAAAGCCAACATATCAAAATATACTCTTGTTATTTTTATTTATGCTGTGCTTTTTATGAATGATTTTGTAAAAATGCATTTGCCCTCATAATCCTTTATCCAATTCCGGAATGAACCGGCAACTTATCCAGCATATTTTTGCGCAGTGGATGCCCTTCCAGCTGCAACCCATCACTGGGAAACATCCACACACTCACACACATACACCACAGACAATTTAGCCTATTCACCTATACCACACCTATACCACGTTTTTGCACTTGTGGGGGAAACCAGAGTAAACCCATGTGAACACAGGGAGAACATGCACAATCCACACAGAAATGCCAACAGCCTTCTTGCTGTGAGGAGATTGTGCTACCCACTGCGCCACTGTGCTGCCATAACACAATATCCAATTTTAAAATAGTTTTCACAGGATGAATTAAACTTTTGGGTTATAATTTGATTACTAAACTATGTGGTGGAGACAAAAGACTTTAAATAAAGAGCACAAAGGGGTTAAGCGCTTCTCCCTCCCCATTACATTTTAGTGACCCAAATTACTAAAAAGTTATAGTTCGCCTAAAATGAAATTTGCCATCTTTAACACATCTTCGGGTTTTTTAAATCTTTGGTTAAATGTTATTAACAGTCAATGTTTCCTACTGACTTCATTGTATGAAAGAAATAAATTCTATGGAAGTCAGTAGGAAACATTGACTGTTTGGCTAATAACACATTTAAACAAAGATTAAAAAAAAATGTAAAGATGTGTTAAAGACTGCAAATAAATTTTTTAGATAAGGTATAACTTTTTAGTAATTTTGGTCAATAAAAAATAGGTGGCAGCAGAGTGACTTAACATAGTATAAAAGAATGAAATTCTATAGAAGTCAATGGGGGAGTTTTCTTCTGACATTCAATTGAAGTCAGAATTATTAGCCCTCCTAAATTATTCCTGTATATGTATTTCCCCAATTTCTGTTTAAAAAAAATATTGCTTAAGGAGGGTAATAATATTGCCCGAAAAATGGTTTAAAAAAAATAAAAACTGCTTTTATTTTAGCCGAAATAAAACACATAAGACTTTCTTCCGAAGAAAAAAATATGGGAATTACTGTGAAAAATTCCTTGTTCTGTTAAACATCATTTGGGAAATATTTGAAAAAGAAAATTCACAGGAAGGCTAATAATTCTGACTTCAACTGTATGTAACCTGTATGCGTTTCAGTGTCAGAAGAGGACCACAGCGACAGCTCCTGCTTCGCCTGCATCTTGCTGAGCCACGGCGAGGAGGGCATGATTTACGGAACAGATGGAGCAATGCCCATCAAGACCATGACCTCGCTCTTCAAAGGAGACGTGTGCAAGAGCCTCGTGGGCAAGCCCAAGCTCTTTTTCATCCAGGTAAGAGGAGCAGGGCCACAGGAGGATTTGGGGAGGAGAGAGGAGGATGAGGAAGATGTGAAGGAGGAGAAAATGGAGCACCTACATACGACGGTGTCTATTGTTTTAATGCTATTTCAGTCGGGGTGAACCTACCTTTTTTAAAGTGCACTTTAGGCGGGTATTGACATGGCGTTGTGTGTTTACTGGCAGGCCTGTCGGGGTTCGGAGTTTGACGATGGAGTACAGACTGACTCGGGACCGCCCAATGACACAATAGAGACAGATGCCAATCCAAGACACAAGATTCCAGTGGAAGCAGACTTCTTGTTTGCGTACTCAACTGTGCCAGGTAACCTTTTTTCTTGTCTCAAAAGAGTTGTCTTCGAGACCTGCACACAATAAAATGTAGCTTGATTAGTATGGATCAATTTATCACTACATTAAATAATAATTACAATAGAAAAGAACTATTAAAATTATCCCCCATTTTAAATTGTTATATTTAAATTAAAAGTATGACATTTTTACATTTTAAAGATAAAAATGATACAGAATGTAGATTTGTTTTCACATCCTTCTTTCCTTGACACTAACAGAAACTCAACAGGTCTACTATGCCAGTAATATGGCTGAATGCACACACTCTGATCCGCTCATCTAATTCAGGGGTTTCCTAACTTTCCAGCTCGCGACCCCCAAAATGACAATTTAAGTGTCTCGCGACCCCCACCATCCTCGGAGGTGGTTATAAACATACAGTGTGCACACACCAATAGGAACTATATTAAACGAGCATATTGACAAGACAAAAAAGTGCAACGGTCTAACAACTTATTTTTTATAGTCATTATTCATTTAATTTAATATTAACCTCACTTAATGAGAATGGTGGGCAATATTTACAGCACAAGACTATTCTTGGTTTAATTTTTGAGACCGCCACTTGGAGATTGTCCTATGTTCAGTTGTGGCCTTTATTTTTAATGTACGTGGGTGCCGTGAAGGTGTCAAAATTTAACATTGTGCCGTGAAATCAATCTGCTGCAACTAACACGACCGCTAGGTCATTAATATATAGCGTAATAACCCCAGGGGTCCCAATCCAATGAAAGAACAATTGAAAAGCTAATGGCTATTTGCATGTTGTTTTTTAGGCATGTTTTATTAAACACTATTTTTTATCTTCTGCAGGTTATTGATAAAGTATGGTAATAGTTTATGGCTTTGTTTACTAATAGTTTAATAATATATGATATTTTTGGAATCCCCCCCCTTGTCCCTATTGTCTCACGACCTTCCCTTTGGGAACCACTGATCTAATTAATGAACAGTGGAATGCAGTGGATTATAACAAAAAAAATGGGTTATCTTTCTGACTTTTTTGTCAACATTCATTCATTAGGTATAGTTTTTACCATTAATATCACTGGCATTTTGTACAGTGTATGTAGTCAAAGCATATATCATGCAAATAAAAAATCTTGCTGCTTTTAAGAATTAGTATTTAAATTCACACATTAAAAAAAGTGAAAAAAAAAACATTTGGAGGGGTGTTGTGTTGATTATCATGTTAAACAGCAACTGAATTACAGTTAATTATTCTTGTGCTTTGTAAAGTTAATAGCTTCTCTATAAAATGTGTGTGTATATAAATAAAATACACACAAATAAACTAAAACAGATTTCTATTTATTTTATCCAAAACAAGCCAAAATGTGGTCTTGTCAAATTAATTTTGAGAATCTTAAATGATCCTCCTCCAATTAAGTTCTGCAGTACATTTCCCCGAGTTCACAACTAAAGCACAGTCTCAACACATTTCCCAATGATTTTTTTTTTTATAAAAACACAGTTACATTTAACAACCTGACCCCAGCCCACATCATCTGTCCATCACAAGATTGGTGCAGACTTCAAGGGATCACAAATCAGCAGTGGTTTCCCATTTGTCCCCTGGTTTTCATGCACAGTTAATTATTCTTGTGCTTCATAAAGTTAATAGCTTCTCTATAAAATGTACAGAATTGGCTAAAAGAGAATGTGTTTTATATGCTGGCAAAATAGGCATAAAATGAAAAGATAGCCAGACGAGACAGAATGTAATATATTTTTATCAAGTCTTATATGTATTATGTCAGTGTTTCTTAACCATGTTCCTGGAGGACCACCAACACTGCATGTTTTAGATGTTTCCTTTGCCTGTCACACGTTACAAGACTTTCAGTCTCTGCTAACGAGCTGATGATCTGAATCAGGTGTGTTTGGTTAAAGAGGCATGGGCTGCGTCGGAAATCCCGTACTTCCATACTATCTAGTACTCTAAAAACAGTATGAGAGCTGAGTAGTACGTCCGAATAAAATTCAAAATACAAGAAGTACCCGGATGACCTACTACTTCCGGAGAGATTCTGATGTGCGCATCCGATGGACGCCATGCTATCTCATGATGCACCACAAGAGAATTCATGAATAGGAGTGAAGCAATGCAACTGATGTGGGTAGGTCACATGATGATGACAAAATGGCAGATGTAGTATGTCTGAGTTCCATTCATACTACTCACATTCATACTGTATAGAACAAATGTTTCTAAAAGTCCAGTAGTACATTTAAATTCAAATGTAGTACCTACTGAGTAGTAGGCGATTTCAGACGCAGCTATGAATATTTTGCAGGATCGTGGTTTAGAAACACTGTATTATGTGAATCTGAAACAGGCATGGTTGCTCAGCCCTGGGTAAAAATATTGTAACATCATGTCATAAACATACATGTCATAAGGGATAATCAACAGTTTGCCATTCATTAAAGTATTTTAAATGCACTTTGGTTCGAGTCAGGTGGTTCTTTGCCTTCACTTTGTTCATTTAGAATAACTTAACACACAGCAAGCCATTAATTATCCCAATTATTCTATGATCAACTGCCAAAGTTTTGACAAGTTAAAACTAATAAAATTTTGGCAGCACAATATTTGGCCGAATTTACACCAGTTATAACATGTTAGACCTCCCCACTTTGAATTCATCACAGGCAGAGTCAGTAAGAGAGCGCACACGAGAGAAATTGGGCATGTAAATGACACGGGCATATCTAATAGCTCAAACAGTAGTAACATGTATTAGGTACTTATTCGCAAAACTTTTGGAGGTTCCCTGGTTAACTTTGCAGTTCTCGAGATGACAGGAAAATCTCCAGCTAGTGTCACTGATTGACTATGGTTACTTCTATTGTTTAAGGTATACATGTTTATTTCTAACTGATAAAAAACCTGACTGGAACTACCTTTGCATTAAACAAATTGGAGTTGGAGACTGTACCAAAAAGTTAAGGACTAGGCGGGTTTTGGGGAGGAGGGGGGTGGAATTATGGGAGTTTTCTGGGAGAACTAACAAAACGGGAGGGTGGCAGGGGATAGGTGTGAAATACGGGAGACTTTTTAAGGAGGAGGTGGTTGGATTTATGGGTGTTTTTCGGGAGAAATAACAAAACGGGAGGGAGGTGGGAGATAGGTGTGAAATATGGAAGACTCACTGGGATGAAGACCATGAAGTAAACTAACAGTGTTACACACGTTTTGACAGGTTACTACTCGTGGAGGAATCCGGGCCGAGGCTCCTGGTTCGTCCAGGCCCTTTGCAATGTTCTCAGTGAGTTCGGCAAGCAACTAGAGATCATGCAGATCCTCACGCGGGTCAACTACATGGTGGCCACCAGTTTCGAGTCCTGGTCGGAGGACCCTCGTTTCAGCGAGAAGAAACAGATACCCTGCGTGGTGTCCATGTTGACTAAAGAGCTCTACTTCAACTGAACCAAGTTGACCACATTCGCACGCAGAGCCCTGTCTGCTTTTTCTCACTACACAGCAGAACTTTACAGTAGCACACTTTTCATTTGTTTTGTTTTAACAGTAAATATTAACCCAACCGTTATCCTTTTTTGTCACTGATCCGCCATAAGGAGGGAATCCTCAGTCGAATATACTTGAGCTAAATCTTTTTACATAAATGTAAGCAGTGTTTTGAAGCGGTGCGCATCACAGGATGGCAGGCAAGAAGAAACTCATCAAGTGCATAACGACTGACTGCTGACTGACCGAACGACTCGACATTCAACATTCAGGGAATGATCCCCAGCTGGAAGTTTGTGTGTGTGTGTTTGAAAGCAGTTTTTTGTTGTTATGCTGGGCATACAGGCACCGAAAAGGTATTTCTCTGTGCTACGCACTGTTCAAGTTCACTGCCTTCTCAGTACATGTTCATAGTATTTCAGAAAACACAGATGTGGCATTTCATTTGCTCTTTGTCAGCTGGCGGTGTCAAATATCAATGTTGCCTTGCCAAATTTGAAAGTTTGCTGCCACTTTTACCTTACATAAATAAATAAAGCCCTCATGGACCTCAATAAAATATATATATATATATATATATATACTGTAAGAGTTTTTAACAAAGATATAGCACACAAATCCTTTGCTGTTGTTCTTTTTATTATAATATCTATAAAAGGAAAAACACCTCAAGCATAAACGGCCATTTTAGTTTGGTTTTGTTTGGTTCTTCCAGAACGCCCTTCAAAGGGGGTCAAAGAAAGGACATGAATGGAAATGGAGTGGCAAATAGTGAAGTAATGCTGACACCTGCCTGTTTTAAAAGCTATTCTGTCTGAGTAAAAAAAAAAAACGAATTTACATCTGCATGCATGTAGCCTGTTCATGCGGTGTTTAATTATGTTTAGTGCTGAATCCGTCTATGATCTACAAAGGCAGCTATTATATTACCGGTGAGCATTTTTACCATATTTCATCCATCTGACCTACAGTAATGTGCGGTTTTAACCTTAACGGTAGGATTTGATTTTTTCAGAGCTCGTTGTCTAATGGGTTTTCCTTTTCTTTCGGTTCTTTCTGTATTTTTCATTCTCACTTATTGATTGTTCATTCAGATCACACACTGAATCTGCCAGCCTGTGCACCAGATGACTGCCACTAGACTTGTTTTATGCATGATGTGCTCCAACTATATCTAACGATGTAGATCCACTTGCTTTGAAAGACTTTACTTTTCATTTGATGAAATACTGTTTTAAAACTGATCTGCTTTACAGTGATGATAGTAATGTTTATAGAAAAGCAAAAATATTGAATATTTTTGGAACAAGTGCCTTGACATTTTTTGTTTACAATGTGTCACTATTACATTGTATAAAGTGGGGCTTTTTGTTTAAATGACTTCAAATGAATGCTTTTGTAAGACCAATTTTATTGTATTAAAAGATTTTATTGATCTTGTGTGTATGTGTATGTTTTAAGTAGTTATTTTATACTGGTATTCAAAAACAGTTCAACTATTAAAATCAAAATAGTAAAAGCAGTAATTGCTGTGAAATATTATTACAATTTAAGTGAATTTTATTTTTAGATTTTTAAATATTTAATTTATTGAGCCAAATGAAATGGACTTTTCAGCATCATTACTCCAGGTTTCAGTGTTTGATAATCCTTCAGAAATCATTCTTATATGTTGATTGAGTGCTTGAGAAACATTAAGCCAGCTTAATATTTTTGTGGAAATGATTGTGGAATTTAGTTTGAGGACTCAGTAATAGATAGTATGTAAGTACAGGCTGTATTTGAATTAGAAATCATGTGTGTAATTTGAATTAGAAATGTGTGTGATGTAATTAATTTAATCCATTACTGATGAATATAGAAATTTATTCATTCATTTTTTCAATATACACAGTTGAAGTCAGAATGATTAGCCCCCCGTTGAATTTTTGTTTTCTTTTTAAATATTTCCCAAATAATGTTTAACAAAGCAAGGACATTTTCACAGTATGTCTTAAAATATTTTTTCTTAAGTCATCTGTTTTATTTCGGCTAGAATAAAAGCAGTTTTGACTTGTAAAGTCAATATTATTAGCCACTTTTAACTATATTTATTTTTTTTAATGTTCTGTAGACTAAACCACTGTTATACAATGACTAACCCTGAACAAAAAAAAACAAAAAAAAATTCTAACTGCCCAGAAAATATTTAAATAACTAAATTCTAGTATAAACGTAGAAAACATTATCAGAACTTTATAAAATAAAGCAGTTTTACTCAAAATCATAGCTAGTAAATATACTGTAGGTGCTGTATAAACATCTAGTAAACACTTGGAGAATTTTCAAGTGGTCTCTTAACCTTATATATACAGTATATATATATATATATATATATATATATATATATATATATATATATATATATATATATATATATATATATATAGATATTGCTCAGGATATACGAGTACAGCCCCACAATATAGGATGCTATCTATAGGATGCTTTACAATATTATATTTGTGCAGATACATTAGATTAGTCAGTACTGAAGCCAAATTTGGAGCTTATCTAACAAAATATCTTGCGAAAACTAGTACACAAATTTGTTATAAAAAAATATTACACATATTTTCAAAAATTGCAAAATTTAAGAGAAACAAAAAAGATATCAAATTTAGTTTAAATGTAGTTTGTAATTTTTTTTATTTGCAATATTTTGCATGAATTTAAATGTATTATCTAACCATTGCTAAAGATGTTCTGTGAATAAATATATCTGTTTAATAAATCTGTTTTGTTAAAATGCACCAATATATATTACCCATATTCACTGAGAAATGGATAAAAATATTCATTTTCAGAATAAGGTGTACTCAGTTATGCTGAGCACTGTATATGGAGAAAATCATATTTGTTTTATTTTTAAATTATTATTTTTAAGGTCAATATAATTAGCCCCCTTAAGCAATATATCGACTGTCTACAGAACAAACCATCATTATACAATTATACTTGCCTAATTACCCTATAACTTGTCTAAATAACCTAGATAAGCCTTTAAATGACATTTTAAGCTGAACACTACTATCTGGAAAATTTTCTAGTCAAATATTATTTACTGTCATCATGGCAAAGATAAAAGAAATCAGTTATTAGAAATGAGTTATTAAAACTATTATGCTTAGAAATGTGTTGAAAAAAAAAACTTTTTCTGTTAAACAGAAAATGGGCTGAAACAAATATACACAGATAATAATTCAGGAGGGCTAATAACTGTATATTTAAAATTCACTCGAATAAATTAAAATAAATTAGAATTTATTTTATCCAAAACAGGCCAAAATGTGGTCCTCTATAGACTAATTTTGAAAATCCTAAATGATTCTGCTCTAATTAAATTCTGCAGTGGTTTTTACGACAACTATCAAATCAGTAACCAATAATAAAGCCACAGAACCCAATTCACAATTAAAGCACAGACTCAACACATTTCCCAATTATTTTTTTATAAAAACTCAGCTACATTTAACAACGCCAGTCCACATCGTCTGTCCATCACAATATTGGTGCAGATTTCGAGGGGTCACAAATCAGCAGTGGTTTCCCATTTGTTCCCTGGTTGTCATGCCCAGGACACACAGCCTGGAACAGTAAGTCTGTGAAGGTGCCAGCGCAAAAACTGTATAGCGGCGTCATTGTGTCAGCCCCCAAGAAACAAACCAACCCTCCCTCTGTGCTGGAGAAGATGCCAATGCGCTTAAAGCGTCTTCCACCAACATCAGTCAGCAAATGGGGAACGCCATTGTGCCATGCTGTGTAGATGTCATTAAAATACTCAATGCACCATGATGAAGGACCCCGGCCCAACCAGCAGTCCTCCTCGCGGCCCTTTCTGGGGATGTCAGGGTATGTGAGGCCTAATTCCCAGTATGTTTTACCAGTGACTTCCACCTCCCAATAGCTGCGAACTTCCGTGAAGCCCTGTCGACTAATCACATTCAACGTGGTGTCAAATCGAGCGGGGTTTTCCGAAACCTCCTGCCAGGTATCAGTGTAAGTGACAGAGTCGCCTTCAGGGGAAATAATCAGCTTTGGGTGAGCGGAATTAGGATCCAGAATGACTTCTTGGGCGTCTGAAAATTGCCAAAAGCAATGCGAAATTAGACTATATTTAGAAACAATTTCTGGAGCACAGGACAGGTTTAGCATGTGTTGCAATAAAAACATCATTGAACTTGCTTTAGGTGTTAAAAAAAGAGCAAATGTGGTGGGGAAATGTGAAGATCCTTACAACTTTGGAAGAGTTTCTTAGTGACGGGAACCTGAGAGCGAATAAACAGCAGCAGGTTGATGGTTAATCCGAGCAGCTGTTCATTTTTAAATTCGTCCAGCTGTATTAATTCAGGATCTGTCTTCTTCAAAGTCTCCGCTATCCTTTAAATGAGGAAGAATTGGTGAAGAAAAATGCTTTCGCCACATGAACGAGAAGTAACGTGGTGCAGAGATCAGACTGCATGCTTGATTTCAAGTTTGGCAGTTTAATAGCTTTTCATTCATGCCACGGGAAAGCCTACGTCATGAAGGTTGAAAAATAAATAAACAAACTGTGTCAGTAATCTTGGTGTGGCTGAATTCACGCACATGTAAAATTCCCAAAAGTGCAACTCTACTTACCTTTCTTCTATCTCAGACATCTGTAAAGAAAAATTAAATAAATATAAAACAATGATACAAAAAGAGAAGGAAAATTAAGACAGACAAGATGATGACTGTCAAATTAATGACAAACTGCACAAAGCGTGATAACATTTACATATTAATAAGTAACTAATAATCTTACCTTTTCTGGTTTTGATTGTAACGCAATAATGTGCACTTTTTTAAAGCTGCTTTGAATCAATGATTATTGTGAAACGTGCTAAAAATATACACTACCGGTCAAAAGTTTGGAGTCAGTAGGATTTTGAAATGTTTTAAAATAAGCTTATCCACAGCAAGAAGGTCGCTGGTTTGAGCCTCGGCTGCGTCAGTTGGCATTTCTGTGTGGAGTTCGCATGCTTTCCCCGTGGTTGCGTGGGTTTCCGCCGAGTGCTCCGGTTTCCCCCACAGTACAAAGACATGTGCTATAGGTGAACTGGGTAAACTAAATTTGCCGTAGTGTATGTGTGTAAATGAGAGTGTATGAGTGTTTCCCAGTGATTGGGTTGCAGCTGGAAGGGCATCCGCTGCGTAAAACATATGCTGGATAAGTTGGCAGTTCATTCTGCTGTGGCGAGCCCAGATTAATAAAGGGACTAAGCAGAAAAGAAAATGAATGAATGAATGAATGACTTAAGTAATAATTTCATTTTAAACTACATGCAAAAAGTAATAAATAAATATTTAATAAATAGGTATTTAACCTTTTTTTTTACATTAAATAAATGCTGCCTTGATGAACAGAATAATTTTCTTAAAAACTAAATAAAATGACCCAACACTTTTAAATAAATGTATATATAAATATAAATGTGCTTAAAGGTTTTTCATGATTATAAGTCTCTTATGAACACCAAGGCTATGTGTATTTGTTTAAAAAATCTTTAAAAAAGCAATATTATAAAAAAAAATCATAAAATTAATTTTAAAACAAATGTTTTCTATGTTTAACAATTGAACTTATATCTGTGATGCAAAGCTGCATTTTCAGCAGTTCAACGTGCCTTCAGAAATCAGTTTTAATATGGTAATTTGCTGTTTAGGAAAAAATTATCATAAGTACCAATGTTAAAATAGATTTAGTTGATTAATATTTTTTATGATTATACATTTACTTAATATTTCAGCTGACTATACATTTGTACCATGTTTTCGTCATGAATATAAGTTAATAAATCAATAACAATGCTGAACAATATTATTTTAAAAGATCTTTCAGTTGTTAAAGTGCAGTTGTTTGCTTGAAATTTATAAAATCAAATTTGTACATTCAATTGGAATTAAAAGAACAACTTGGGTTAAAACCTAAAGCATTTATTTACTATCTTCACTGTAAAAAACTATTTCTAAACGAGCTGTTTCCCGTATTTTGCGATTCTTGTTTTTATTTTCCCCAGTTTATTTATGCTTTTGAATTGGATTATGGGACCTTGATCTTTCTTCCAACAACTTTTAACTTTTAAGTGAATTTTATTAACATTTCTAATAGTTTAAAGTGATATATTGTCTGGATTGGTGTATATTATGCTACAAAAACTGCCAGTACATTTTCTGTTATTTTACACGCTTATTTCTCTATATATTATCTCTTATTCAATCATTTTCTTTTCGGCTTAGTTCCTTTATTAATCAGGGGTCACCAAAGTGGAATGATCTGCCAACTTATCCAGCATATGTTTTATGCAGGGGATGCCCTTCCAGCTGCAACCCAACACTTGGACACACCCATACACACTCGCATTCACACACATACACTACGGACAATTTAGCTTATTCAATTCACCTATAGTGCATGTCTTTGGACTAGCCCACGCAAACATGTAGGGAGAACATGTAAACTCCACACAGAAATACCAACTGACCTGGGGCTCGGTCAAGCGACTTATCCATTATATTATTTCTAACTACTAAAATGTCAATAAAAGTCACTTTACTAAACTGCACAGTTGAATTTTCAACATCAAAAGATGACAGAGCAGAGATCAAGGTCACATGATGCAATCCACATTCACAAATAAATGAAAAACAAAATATGGAAACTTTGGCTATTCCAAGACAGCATTCAGTACAGAAAGTGCACCTTCTCTTGACCCTGACGCTGGTCTTCCTCCATCTGTGCCGTCAGTTCAGCGAGCTGCTGATCGATTTCCTGCGTGAGCTGGTAACAATTCTCAATGCTGTCTTCAACCGTTCTCTCAATGGCCTCGCTCTCAATATCCAACTGACTAAATGTAATTCTCAGATCCTCGTCCAAAACCCTCTTCATGTCATCATACTTCTTCTTAATCTTCTCTTTTAGAGATGCCGTCTTGCTCTGTGGAAATAAATCAAAGATACTCAAAAAATATGGCATTTATCGTATGTCAATGCTTGTTTCACTGACTTACATTGAAATCTGATTGTTTTGATGACAGCTTCTTCATTCGGAAACCCAAGATGTCTCGTTGTCTCCTTAGTTGCTCCTGATGTTTTGTTGGTGTGTCCTTAAATATGATAACTGAAATCAAGTCCAAAACACTCGATATGCTGATTATGAATATGAATTTGCCCAATCTTTACCTGGGTGTGTGTCTTCATCATTGAGAGTTCAAGTTCTTCACTTATTTTAATGGTTTGATTTTCCTTCCAGTCTTATTATCCACTGGCGAATGACTAGCCTAAGTAGTAAACTTGAGCTTTATACGGTACGTTTGAGATGCCAAGGATGGGTGACGGTCCATCTGTTATTCCTGTGCCCTGGGAAGTATTTGCGTTGAGGTCCGTAAATCTGGCTGAAGGACTAAAGGAGCAGAACTGGGTTTGCTTGTCTGAGCACATGTTGCCCTCAAAAGAGAAAAGAAGCAGCCCTTCTAGCCAAACAAAGCCACTATTTATATCACACTCCGATATGGAAACATCTAACATTTGGACATTTAAAGGGATAGTGCACTCAAAACTTACTTGTCATAAACTTGTTTGAGTTTCTTTCTTCTGTTGAACACAAAAGAAGATATTTAGAAAAATGATGAAAACCGTTGACTTCTGTTGTATTTGTTTTAGCTACTGTACCATGATAATGAATGGTTACTCCTAAATGTTTTCAAAATATCTTCTTTTGGACCTCAAAGTCTTGAAGGGTGATTAAATACACTCAAAAAACAGTACATTTACTGTTTGTTCAAACTACTTATTTAAATTGAGCTGAAACTACATAATCCTTTAGTTTTTTTGGGTGGACAACTTAATTGTTTTGTTCAATCTACTTAAATTTGCAAAAAAAAAAAAAGTCACGCTTTATTGTGATATTTCATTGGTTGAATTTAAGTTACATTGCATCTACATGCCAACTAATTCTCATTAGATTATAAGTAGACTGTTAGGTTGGGGTTGGGGTTAATGTAAGTTGACATTTACTAGCAAAGTTTCGTAAAGTCAGTTAAATGTGTGTTGAAGAAGCAGTATCAATAGATATTAAGCAGACAGTCTACTAATACTCAAATGGACCATCAAAATAAAGTGTAAACGAGTTTCTTTCGTCTGTTGAACACAGAAAAAGATATTTAGAAAAATGCTGAAAACCTGTAACCATTGGCTTTTACTGTATTGGTTTTGGCTTCCATGATAGTGAATAGTTACAGGTTCCTAAATGTTTTCAAAATATCTTTTGTTGTGTTCAACAGGAAAAAAAGGAAGTCATAAAGGTTTGAAGGATGATTAAATAGACAAAAAAATACAAAAAATTATATTTACTGTTTGTTCAAGCTACTTTTTTAATTGAGGTTAAACAACATAATCCTTTATATATATATATATTTTTTTTTTTGGGGGGGGGGGGGGTGACTAAAATGTTTTATATTCAATCTACCTAAATTTAACCTAATTCCTTCATGTTGTTGCAACACAAACCAATTGTGTGGAACCCAGTATTTTTTACAGTGTAGCGAGTACATTTTAATTTGGGGTGAACTACCCCTCTAAATTAAATGCTGCTGTTTGCTTGTTGCAAATGGGCCACATTCCAAATAGTTCAGAAACACTTATGGAGCAGGTTGCACCCAATTATAGGCTTTAGCCCTGACCCTGTTAGCCCTGTAATGACTGATACAGATTCTGTGAATGGCGTGTGAGCAGAAATGCTTGGATTGATGCCTGTGCCAAAGCACCTGCAGCTGTCTTTCTATAGTCTTACAACACATGGATACATCACAGGCAACTTCCTGTCACAGCGCCAGTGAACAATGGTTTATTCAGCCTCACGCCATTGGAGGAGCAGGCATGCGTGGGAACTGACGTGAGCCAGCAGTGTGTCTCTTTGATTGATACACAAGCGTTTAACCTGTCTGGAAATTAGGGCAGGGGTTTTTACACTCAGCAAGTATAAAGTTGCTGCCAAGTTTCTTTGAGGCTGACTTCTGGAATCTAAAAGATAGACGTCTGACTGGTTTCCACAATTGCATTAATCCTCAAAACATGATGAAGCTGCACTTTCTTAGATGTGTGAAACTGACTTTAATCTGACATCTTGGTTTTTTATAGGTCTTCTTAATTTTGACATATAGCTGATCCTTTACAATAATTTCCTAAAAAGTTTATATTTACAGTATATTGATCCTGAAGCCTATATTTTTTACAAAACACCCTAGTACATTTTCTCTGAAACGGTGCAAATGAGAACACCCTTTTTGCTACGTATTTAGGAGATGTGGCCATATGAATTTTGTAAATAACAAGTGATTTTCCACATATCAATTGCTTTAATATTAACAATATATTAAGAACTTACAAAATCTGTTTATTGGTGATTTTTGGGACTCTATAAAAGGATATGTTGGCTTTCATCCATTCTACGGCAAATGAAACTAATACTTTTATACTATTATAAATGCAGAAAGAGCTGTTCTGTAATGTATATGTGACATGCAATTATTTTTAAAGGGATAGTTCACCACCCAAACAAACTTATCACACTCTGGTTCCAAGCTTTTATTTCTTTCTTCTGTTGAATATTGGAAAAAAACAGCCATTGTCATAAATTGTTGGAACAAAAAAGACTGGTTTTCTTTTTTCATTATATATTCATTTGTGGGAACAATTGGAGGATGAGTAAATCATGGCAGATTTTTTTTTCTTTTTGGGCAAACTACCACTTTAATTCAAAGTCTCATATTGTCAGATATACAGTGGGAAAAATAAGTATTGAACATGCCATGTTTCGTCCTGGGAATGATATTAGAGCTGAAATTGAACCAGATTTTGGCGAAAACCCCAAACAATACAAACATAAACAAATACCAAAACAAAAACAAAAAAGTACTGAACTACTGAAACTTAATTACTTTATATAAAAGAATGAAGTCATGCATTGCTCAGGTTTGATTTTATCAAAGTTTTCAACAGAGTGTAAAAATCTTGATGGTTCTGTGGGTCTCGTCTATTAAATCGGATCTTTAATTTATATTCTATATTGGATTCGCATCAGGTGATTGGCTGGGCCATTCTACAGCTTGATTTTCCTTCTCTGACACCATTTGAGAGTTTCCTTGGCTGTATTTTGGGTCATTGTCTTGCTGAAATCTCCACTCTGGTTTAATCTTCAACATCCTGCTAATGTAGATGTTGAACTGAAGCAGCTAATTTTCATTTACAATGATGAAGGGCAGTGGGTTGCTGAATAACTACTGAGAGATTCATAATATAAATTCTATAAACCATCACAGTGTAATTTTATTAATGACCTCATGTCATGAATTAGGAGCTTGTGCAAATATCCACATCAAAGGCTTTAATTATCTTAATAAAGTCTTTTTATTATAGATATTTATAATGAATTTTTCAATATTTATCTAAATGTTCCTCTCTAAATGAGCATTTTCAGTATATCTCAGCTGTATATAAGAGCTTTTCAAAACTTTTCCAATCAAAAAGCAAAAAAAACCTTGTGTACATTAAGAAAGGTGATTTAAGTGACTTTGAAGGTGGCATAGTTGTTGGCGCCAGACGGGCTGATCTGAAAATTTCAGAAACTGCTGATCTACTGGTATTTTCATTCACAACCATCTCTAAGATTTACAGAGAATGGCCCAAAAGAGAAAAATATCCAGTGAAAGGCAGTTCTGTGGGAGCAAATGCCTTGTTGATGCCAGAGGACAGAGGAGAATGGCCAGGCTGTTTTGAGCTGATAGAAAGGCAACAGTAACTCAAATAACCACTCGTTACAACCGAGGTATGCAGAAGAGCATCTCGCAGAATGCACAACACGTCAAACCTTAAAGCGCATGGGCTACAGCAGCAGAAGACCACACTGGGTGCCACTACTATCAGCTAAGAACAGGACTCAGGCTACAATTTGCACAGACTCATCAAAATTGTACAATAGAAAATTGGAAAATCTACTACTTCCAGCAGGATACGTACCTTGCCAAAAAGCATGAATCATATCGGACTGGTTTCTTGAACATGACAACGAATTCACTGTACTCAAATGGCCTCCTCAGTCACCAGACATCCAATAGAGCACCTTTGGGATGTGGTGGAACGGGAGATTTGGATCATGGATGTGCAACCAACAAATCTGCAGCAACTGCTTGATGCTATCATGTCAATATGGACTAACATCTCTGAGGATCATTTCTAGTACCTTGTTGAATCTATGCCAAGAAAGATAAAGGCAGTTCTGAAGGCAAAATGGGTCCAACCCAATACTACTAAGATGTACCTAATAAAGTGGCCGGTAAGTGTACGTTAACATATTATGCGTTGTGTTTTTGAACAGAATCCTGCTAATGTGCTATTTAATGCACTTTCAGATAAAAAAAAATAGGGTAGTAGTAGTAGTAATTGTTGTTGTAGTAGTATCGGTTGTGGTTGTTGAAGTAGTAGTAGCAAATGTTAAAAAAAATATAGGTTACCAAATTTGTACGCGAAATCAAATACAAAGATTTCTGTTGTAAAATTTACAGTAAAACACTTTCTTTGGTTGTCAACTCTATCAAAGCAATGCTCTGCTTCTTTGAGAATCCCAATAACTCCGCACATTAACATAGCAACATAAACCGTCTCAGCCAATAGCGTGAGTTCAGGGTGGAGTTATCAATCTTGGCAGACAGGCAGGAGTTGAGTTTAGCGAAAAGACTGCAGGGTCTGTTAAAAGCATCAAACCTCTTCCAATTCTGTAAATTACAGAGATAATATAGTCTAACTTTATATGAATAATAAGTACACAAAATTGGTTTTAACTAGACAAGTACTTGACTTGTTTTTCTTGTTCAAGTGCATAAACGTGTCTCAGATCACCGCCTTCCTTGTGACATCACTTCTAAGGTTTTTCACCTTTGTTGTCAACTTCCTCATATTATTTTAACCACATTTTCTGTTCTCGCAGACAAGAAGCATCTACTGTATATCAGGTAGAGACACTTTTTTTAGTGTAAATAATATTACATTCATACTTTCTGAAATATCTGAGTCATTTTGATTGCTGTAGATGTAAATGTTAAGCTTAGAAGTGATTTACCTAATGGCAGCATCGATGATAGTTTACATCATGAGTCAATATTATAGTGATTTATTCCTATACTATTTGCATAAATAATTGATAAAAAATAGATGTTTTTAGGTGTGTTCAGGAATAGCTTTAATTTTATATAATTTTTTCTTGTTTGTGTTTCCATGTTTGTGTTGCTCAAAATGGCATCTCCTATGGCATCTAACACAATATTTGTTTTTCTTGGCTGCTAATTAAAAAACGTACAAGTGCAAACACAGATCACACTACTGTGTGTGTGTGTGTGTGTGTGTGTGTGTGTGTGTGTGTGTGTGCGTGTGTGTGTGCGCGTGTGTGCGTGTGTGTACTGAGGGTCATGGTGTCACGCCTCCTGTTGTAGTTTCAGGCCATGTGGATGAGCATTTGGAGGCCCTTAACAGACATCGGTTTTAATTGTACTTTTTAAAAAACATCTTGAGTTTCAAGCCTTTGGCACTTGTAATAATTCATCATGCTGAATATGCAAAACGTACTGCAACAACATCTTGTTCTGTTCTCAGGTTACTGACAGCATTCCATTGTGCACCAAAGCTGTAAAATGGCAGGTATGTTTTTTTGTACATGTCTGAGAGCAACAAGACTGATGGGTTAGATATAGGCTAGGTTAGGGATAAAGTACAGTACATCCAGGAGCTTGTTATCGCAGAATAAAATCTGATATTCTGTGAAACCAACTGTCCCCTACTTTATTTTGCTTATTGCACAGCTACTATGCCACAAAACATAAAGATTAGACACAAAACATAGTTCTGAGTCGTAATAGTTGATTAAATCTTGAATTAAACGCAAAGCTGACAGAAACAACAGCTGATGAAGCATACAATAACCTGGGCATTATTTAGTCACAAGACGCACTAAAGAGTCAAACACAAAACACAAAACTAGCAGAAATAAAACCATGCCAATGAAGCATATACTAACCTACAGTCAGGGCTTAATTTTTGCTGGAACGCCTCATTTTACAGATCCTCCTCACACACACACCCCTACCCCGCCCCATTCGCCAGATTCGTTACTCTGATCTGTCCCAGGACCTTGCATTTTACTAATTCAACACTGCCTACATTACATTTTATTCATTCACAAGTTGGCGCCAAACACTTAAAAAAATTAGCTGTGACAGACAAGCATTTACATATAAATGTAGATGTAGGTATATGGATGTGAACCTATTTACAAGATGTTTCGAAGTTCCTGGATGAGCCTGTGTTATTAAGTGGTTGTTATTTCAGAATAACATACCTTAGAACAGGCGTGCTCAACCCTGCTTCTGGACATCTACCTTCCTGCTGAGTTCAGCTCCAACCCTGATCAAACACACCTGAACCAATTAATCAGGACCTGAACAGCACTGGATAATTACAGGCAGGTGTGTTTGATATAGGTTGCAATTGAAATCTGCAGGACGGTAGATCTCCAGGAGCAGGATTGGTCTCCCCTGCCTTAGAATATCAAGCCTTATTCCAAGAGGAAACGTAAAATCAGCCCCAAAGCCCATCCCTGAATCCAACTATGACTGGGGGATGAGCAAATCGTACTTTTATAAATGAGTTTGTGCAAATTCATACGGATTAGCCATCTGATGGTACTTAATCACTAAGTTACAAATTGCCTAGGATAGCTTTGCAACTGACCAATCAGAATAGATTATTTAAGACAGCTGTGTAATAAGGTACATTAACAAGACAACATTTTCAACTAAAAAAGGAAAATGTTTTGTGATGTTTCATAAAAAATTGAAAATAAATCAGGATTAATGATAAAATAAAGGTATCATTGATAAATCTATTATCAGTCAAGCATGTCCTACCTAGGCTGATCTAACGAGGAAACATAACTATTTTCCGTTTTGTCAGTTCAGTGGCTAATTTGTACAAGTTCAGTCATATGAAAATGTACGATTTAAAAAAAAAGAGGCGTGGCACCCAACCCCGCCCCTAAACACAACAGTCATTGGGGGATGAGCAAATCATACTAAATTGTACAAATGAGATCGTACAAATGCACACAAATTAGCCACTAAATTAAAAAGTTACAAATTACCGTAAGATCATGTTGGTCCTACCTCGAATTTCAGCATCCCTTCACCAGATTCCTACTTAAATAGGAGTGGGTGCAGCGCTTTGAGGTCTGGCTAGACACTGTGCTCTGAACCCTATCTTCCTCTCTCTCCTAAAAAGGGGAATAACATTAGTTCGACGAGCTTAGAGTCCTCTCGCTGCAGAGCCAAAAATGCATTTTCCATACTTGTGAAAGTGCATTTTGCCCATTGGGGCCAGAAATTTGGAAATGGGTTTCAACGGGAATGTTTTCAAAATTTACATTATCGGTATAGTCTAAGTGTAACTAAAAAATTAATTGTTTCAATTTTGCATATGTTTGGCCTATTGGTAAATAAAATAACAGTGCATGTGCATAATTTTTTTGTTTGGTTGTTTGTTTTTAACAAAGTGAAGTCGTCATCTTCTGGCCTGGCATGCATAATGCAGTATTTTTAGTTGTTTTTTAGTGTGAAAGGGTATCTTTTTCACAATGATGTATTTTCAAAAACACAAAGGAATTACCGTTTCTTTTTAAGCTGATTGTTGATGTCTAATTAGACTAAGCAGTTTTCTTATGTCTGCAGATAAAAATTATACTTATTACATACATGGAGCTGAGGAGCAACTGTGTTCTGGATACCTTTACAAATCTCCCCCAGAAAAACACCTGAAGAACCAGGTAAGAAAAGTGCAAATACATTTATCAAACAAAAACAAAGAAATGACGTTAAAAAAAAATGAAATTTCTAAGAAAATTTTTAAATTTTATTCCAAGACCAGAACAGGATATTTCAGTAAATCACGATTTTTCTGTCAAACTTTATTTGTTCCTTTCTATTTTTGCAGAAATCGTGGAAACGGAGGTATTTTGTTCTCCTAAAGTACAGCAATGACAGATGCCTGCTTAATTACTACAAAAACGAAGAGACAAACAAGTCACTGGGAAACATTGACTTGTCCAAGTATGTTCAACAATTGCACACTTCACATACAGTAACTCATCCAGCTTACTTTATCAGATCATTAAACCCTTAAAAACTGGTCTGTCAACCCCTACATGCTAGCAACAATTTTATCTATTCAGGCTACCCTAACAAATGTCACTTGTACAGTAGCCTACAGGAATAATGTCCGATTTTCTGTCTGTCTTTTAGGATCACGTTTATGTTCCTGAACCCTGAGATGCACGCAATGTGGAAATGGATTCATGAAAACTTCAGATGTTCACCTTCTAGTGTAATGTTTATTCGAGTCCCAGAAAGAGAATACTTCCTTATTGGAGAAAACAGGTTTGTCCTGATTTATGAGTTTGCTTTGTTTACGGCAGTGATTTATTGTTGTTCCTTTTTTTATTTATATATTGAGCACAGTACTTTAGAAATGTTATAAATGTGTATGTCTACATAACAATATTTACAGATGTTTTAAATCTGATTTTAAAAATATGGTTTGATGATGCCATAAACTGTGTGCAGCTGGGAGATGGAGAAATGGTTCAATGCTTTATTTACCATCTTAAATTTTCGTCCACACAAATTGCTGGATCCCAAGGTAACACTTATATTTTGTCTCAGAAATAACTATGTCTTATGCATTTTGTTATATGTGTGCATATGATGTGCATTATATTATCTTCCAACTGAATGATCTGAATTAAACATCTATCAAACAGACATTTGGGTCAATGAGAAGCATCAGCGAACCTCCGCAATCAGTAAAAGACAATGAGCAGGTACAGTATGTTGACACTTGGAAGGGAAGGGGGCTGTCTGCTAAAAATAGATCTGCGTTATGTCACCAACTGGTATTACAGGTTTTATGATCTTAAATGATGTCTCTCTTTTTTTACTTTATTTATTGCCCAATGCAAAGTTTGACAAATTTTCTTGAGAATATTTTTTTTATTTTAGCACCCAACTGACTGACAATTTAATCCTAATAATTTCAATTGGTAGATTTAAAATGCTTTTGTACAGTTATACTCAATAAATCAAACAAAAAGCTGATTAATTTCTGGTTATTTGGAGACAAACTGGTTTGCTAATTTTAGAAACTTGCTTTTTGTTGTTGTAATGGAATATATTTTTAGTTACTGTAACAAGGCGCGATCACTGCACTTCTTCTTCCACCTTTTTTTCTTTGGTTTTCTTTAGTGTGTTTGATCCAGAACAAAATAAAAAAAGAAAACTATATTTAATCCTGGGCCTCGTTTTAGAAAGGAGGTTAGGTGAACATCCAGAGTATGTTAACCCTGAAATGAGAGAAATTCTGGGTTTTCCATTTCAAAATGGCAGGTTTGTCGGGAAAGCCGGGTAAGTCAAGCCTGTTTCTAAAGAGAGGTAACTTTAACTCAGAGTCAGTTACCATGGTAACTTACTCTGTGAACAGTCAGGAGCAGGTTTTATTCTCTAAACTCAGAGTTTCTGTCGGTCTCCTCCCCTTTTTTTAAAGATGAAGAGCATTACTCGCCTTAGCCTTAGTCATTCATTGTCTACATTTCAGTCACACAAAGAACAAAGTTACGAGAATGGCTTGTCCTTTCTTGGGGAAATTACAATTAGATTCAATACCATAGTTTTAAGCTTTACCTTTGCTATTACTGTAAAATATGAATAATTAGCTCAAATTCACTGACCTTCGACAGACACATGTACAGTACTGTAACTAGATTAATGGGATTATTACTCGTTCTAAAAACTATTTTTTACATTTCTTACATTGTAAATGTCATATCAACCTCTAGCACAATAAAAAGGCAGACACACAAGTGCACTTTTAAATCTATTAAAAACTCATTTTTAGAAATGTTCTTAAACTGATCATTGTGAGAAAAAGTGAGAACCTTAAATGAAACATTTCCACTGAACATTAAGTTAAGGTTATGTGCATTCCTGTTTTGTCAAGTAGCCTATTTTATGTAATTTAATGCAATTACATCTGAAATAACTTTAAAATTAGGCCCAATTCCCCACTTTTCCCCAAGTGAAAAGTATATAAATGCCACACATTACATCACTTATTTTTTATACTTAAATATTTAAATATTTTTAATATTTTAAATGCAAACTTACGCATTTACTTGAGCAACTATGTTTTCCAACACTAACTGTCTCTGTCTCTGTCATGGTGTTGCCTTTGTTTTAAATATATGGTGATATTTGCTATAACTTTGCATGAGCACATCAAGTCCAGCTGGAGAAAGAAACGTTGATCTCTTTTTTTTTTCAGATGTCATGATGACTCGTAATATCTGCGATTCATTAATAATGCCTTTTTATAGCCACGATGTGCACACTTAACTCTGAATTAGTCTACTCAGACTTGACTGACCTAATTCAGATCAGCTGTTCTGAAACTGAGTTTTTAATCTCTCAGTAAGTTAACTCAGAGTTCAAGTTTAAACTCAGAGTTGGTTGAACCTCCTTACTGAAACAGGCTCATGGTTTGCTTAGCATTTACATCGTCATTTTTAAGACCAAACTTAAAGATATAAAACTAAATGCCTTTTATAACATTCTGTATGTGTGGACCATGGACCACAAAACCAGTAATAAGGGTTTTTTTAATATGCGATTTATTAAATCATCTGAAAGCTAAAGGTTTTCCAGTGGTGTATGGTTAATTAGGGTGCATGATACATCTATTTGAAAATCTAAATACTGAGAAATTAAGTTGTAAGCAGTGCGTTTTACAAAGCAAAAATTACATTTTGATATGGTAGGACATTTATAAAACACCTTCATGGAGCATAATCTTTATTTAATTTTAAAAATTATCATTTTGACTTTTATAATGCAGTATTGACATGCAACTTAAGGGTTTGTGCCCATACAACTTAAAGGTTTTCAGGTCAGGGTCACATTTTGCAATGGAACTTATCAAACGATGCTCTAGGATGTGAGTAAATGGTGATAATTACTAGTGATATACTTTCTCCTCTTTCTTAGTATACATCAAAAAAACAATAGTATATATATGCTACTTTCACTATGGTAGTGAAGATGTTATCATTGCGCATGATAATCTACAAATGTACAAAATATAAGCTGTTTTTTTTACAGATGGTACTATTTTGCAAATGAAAATTAATTTAGCTATTCTTAAGTCAAGCTGTCAAATATGAGTTCCTAAGAAACAAAACTTGTATTATTATTATTATCATTATTATTATTATTATTATTATTAATTTTATTATTATTATTATTATTACTAATGCAATTCTAACTAATCAAGTATTGGTCCCAGTGGCATAAGCAATATGAATGATTGCCTAGGGTAGCATCTTGCATGGGGTGGCAAGGGAAGTTGCATGTAAATCAATACACGTGCATACACATGATGACTTTTTTAGTTGAGAACTTGACAAGCTCATAAAATGTGTAAAGGAGTCAAAACCTGAAACTTCTAAAGCAAAACATCTTCTGAAAGGAGACATGTTTATGACACCATTAAACTGTACTTTGCAACATTGCAACTATTATGAAAAATAAAACAGGTGCGCACTGTCAATTTTAATGCTTGCATTTAGTGATGTACTGTTTTTGGTTCGTTTAGATGTCTTTGTTCCATGTGGTGTTCAAACACCAAAATTGCATGTGAACTGAGGCCCATGTTTTTCTTCTTGTTTAGATCACTTATTCAAACAAAAATAGTTCACTTATAATTGTACCAAAGCAGCTAAGTAGAAGCACACCTTGATTCTTAATGGACTGTAGCAAGAGCTGGGCAGTAACACATTATATATAATCTGTATTATGCAATCAGATTCAAAAATCATTTGTAATTAGAGTAAACAACTGTTTTTAAATACTTATATTGATTTTTATTTATATTCTATGAATTTCTTTATTTCATATTATTCACATGATTTTATTACCAAATACAAATCACATCTACCCAGCTCTGGCTGTACTGTAGCTGTTCAATAAATTCATAAAACAAGGCAATGATTTCCTCACCTGCATTGTACTTACAGGGAGCGCAGTGGGGTCAAACTAAATATGTTGTACATGAGCTGCCGCCAGTCGTGACCCAAGAACCCATCTATGACACTCCAAAAAAAGTCAAAAGTAAAATAAAGGATACAAATAAAAAGCATAGCGCAAACATACACACACAAAGAGACACTAATATTTTCACTCTTTTTGTTCATGATGAAACAGAACTGAACAGTGAATCATGAAGATGACGACCGAGATCCAACTTTCAGAACAGACCAACAGTCTGAAAACAAGACTGAATGCATGATATATTTGTTGTAAACATGTTTTTGGTTTATTTTTCCATTTCAATCATTTTTTTAATGAAATATATTTCACTTTTACTTTGACATTTGACTATAAGTGTATCATAAACTTTTATATCATAATATCATATAATATGTGTATAATTTTGCATTTTAATAAAAAGATATTCTGGTATGCAAAGTATTGTTTCACTGACTTTTTATATTCTCTAGCAAAAATGTATAAAAACCACCTTATATATGCACACACACTGGTATCCTAAAACAGTGGTCTGCTCAAACAAATTCAGTCTTATTCTTTTATTGTGTCTTTCAAGTCCACAAAATCAACTGATCTTTACAGTATCTATGCATTGTGTATAAGATTTAAGATGACAAAACAGACAAACCCGTTCTGAATATTGTAAGTATGTTACAGGTATAAGAAAAATGCAACAATGAAATCGTTCTCAATTACACATCCTTTAAAATATCTGAATTTTTTTCGATATAAAATCTAAAATATTATAACAATATACTGCCTCTAACAATGTTATGACATCATTCACTGTTTTTACTTAACCTACTTTTTAAAATAAGACAAAACAGCATAGGTAATAATATAACCATATAACCCACAGCACCAAAACAAATGTTACACTTGTAAATAATCCAGGAAAGGGAGAAAAACAATTACCCTTGGGAGTGTTTACTAAATTCCCCCAAAATCCCCAGTAGGCAGCTTTCGGGGAAATAAAGCTACAGATCTGTTTTTCAAGTAGATTATTAAGTGACCTCATGCATTCCTGAAATAAATCCAAGAGCTTCCAACTGCACAAATCCATTGTTATCTGACTGAAAAGTCCCACATTCTCTAGTATAATTGCAGATTTATGCAGATTTTCAATCACAAAGTAATGCTTAAACTTTCTTTTTTTTAGCATTATAGGTTTACCATAAAACCACAAAGCCATTACGAATGGATTGCCTGGTAATTTCCACAAACTGTCTGACACAATCAAATAGGAGGGACCTTAAACCTGAGCTTACATACAGTATAACCAGAAACTCCTCCTGTTACCGGTATTACTCTCTAGACGAAACAAAAATCCTTCAGCTTCCCTATAAGTTGCACTTTGTGAGAGCTGAATAACTTAGAGGACACTATTTTTACTGTGACACAAGGTAAGGGAACAGTCTATAGCTGCTGATTTGATTATTCTGCTTTGTGATGCTTGCATAGATATAATAATAACATGACAGTTAGTTTCCACTTTTGCAATGACATTGTATTAAACTGTTGTTTTGACCACACTTTGCAATAAGGTTCCTTAAGTTAATGTATTTATTAACTTACACTACAAACACTACTTGTAGAGCATTACTTATAATTATTAATCAAGGTTTAACATTTAATAAGTTTAACACATTATTCAAATCTAAATTTACACTAAAAATTACATTTACTGTTTGTTCAAACTACTTACATAAAACAAGCTGAAACAACACGATTCTTGAGGGTTTTTTTGGGACAACCTAATTGTTTTATGTTCAATCTACTTAGGTTTGCAAAAACTAATAACTTATTACAAACCTAACTTAATTCCTTCATGTTGTCCAAACACAATTCGATTATGTGGAACCCAGCATTTTTACAGCGTATGCTTGTAAACATTAATGCAGAGTTAGCAAGAACTAACAATGAACAACTGTATTGCTCTTTAATAATAAAACAAATCAATACTGTATTACTCATTTTTTTGTTTGTAATGTTAGTAAGCTAACAATAACCAATGGAACCTTGTTGTTTACATCTTTTAGTCTCTTTTGTCAGTGCTTACAGTAAAATAACAAACTTTTCTATTCTTATATCTATTATAGAACTAAAGCATCATCATGAGCAACAAAACTAAATCATGTAAGTCTAAAATCTTGGATAAGGAGGAAGGACATTTTAGTTCAATTGTAAGTTCAGTTGTTATCTGAGTATTTAATTCTGACTAGTTTTTTTTCCTGCCACAGCGAATGCAAAGTTTTACAAGGAACCAGTAATGGTAGAGGAAATGTACACTGGATATTTGCAGAAATCTCCTGCTTCACCGATCATTGCAAAAAACCTTGTAAGTTTAATATTGCAATAACGTGAAATTGAAATATCTGCAAGTTAATAAAAGCAGATCTCTGTTAGTGAAACTAATCGCTTAACATATTCTAGCTGTCACAGAAATCATGGAAGCGGCGTTTTTTTGTGCTCTCCAAGACTGTTGATAATAACCACCAGCTGACATATTATCCAAGCAACGAAAAGAGAGACAAGCCTTTGGGAAAGATAGATCTTTCCAAGTAAGAAAAAAGACACATGAATACTGTGAATAAATGAAGTATTTTTACAGTATAACGAGAAAGTGTTTCTGTTTTAAAGGATAAGCCTGTTGTTTACTAGCCCAGAGACACATCCAACATGGGACTGGATCCAAAAACACTTCAAGTGTCCTTCATCCTCTGTGCTCTTCATGACGGTGGAAACTAGAGACTATTTTCTCATTGGACAAAACAGGTTTGCCACCATCATTTTGACCATGTCTATCATTACCGTCATAAAAATAGTTCTCTGAAAGCCAGCATGATGCAGGCAAAAAACTATTCAAAGCTTCCGACAATTGAGCTCATGGAGTCTCAAAGACTCCTCACTAATTAAAAATTATTTACACTAGATGTCGCTCTTTTTAGACATGTCTGAGAGTTGTTATTTTTTGTGTTTAAAGTACAATCTTTTCTGCTGCTTTCAGTGATGATGTGGATGGCTGGCTCAATGCAATAGTCACTGCACTGAAGAAATCACAATGTAAACCAAATACAGATGATCCCCCGCAGGTAAACTTTAAAAAGAATCTCTCTCTTTTTTGTATTATTACCAATTATTTGAAATAAAAATGAAATATGAGCAAATGTAGTTTCTTTAAAGTATTCAACATTTGCTAAGATTTCTTCTTATTATTCCTTTACATAATTCTTTATTTTTACTTATTATTAAATTCACAAGGTTGACACAGTTAAGGGCAAACTTATTACCACTAAAAATGTTACAAGCTCTTTTTAACGAAGAGAAGAACTCATTTTTATAGATAATATTTTAAATAAATAATTTCTAATGCCTAATATCTTTTGTTATGATGACAGCACATAATATTTTACTAGTTTTTGTTAGACACTATTCAGATTAAGGTGTAATTTAAAGGTTTAACCAGGGTAATTTGGATAACCAAGTAAAATTAATTAGGAATTAATGATGAATAATTAATAATAATAGCTTTGTGGTTAAGCGCGCTGACATATAGCACCATGGTGCTCACGATGACCCGAGTTCAATTCCCGGCTCGAGGTCCTTTACCGATCCTTTCCCTCTCTCTGCTCTCAATACTTTCCTGTCTGTAACCTCCACTGTCCTATCTCAATTAAAGATGAAAACCCTCTAAAAAAGAATTATTTAAAAATAATAATTAGGTTAATTAGTTTGTTTTCAATCCAAAAAATAATAATTTCTTAGGGGGGCTTGTCTTTAATTGTAGTTTATATCTGTGTACTATTTAATTTTAAGCACTTCAGTGCTCTTTCAAGGGTTTGAAAGATGTGTAAGCTCACTAACTTTTTCTCGACAGGACAACAGAATCAGATCAATATCTGCACCTCTAAACTGCTCAGAACCAAAAGTTGAAGATCACCATGATGAAAGATGGTCAGCGCCTGCTCTAATGTCGGCTTCCTTTTCAACACAAAGCCATTATGACTACCCTCGCAAGTTCAGTGAACCTTCAGTACCGGCAGAGCGCAAGGTTAGACATGCTTATACATCTATTCTTTAACATACAGTATGCCCACCAATACTCAAGCACAAAATAAAGCCACACATCTTTCTGACAGCTCTCAGTTATTGAGGTTCAAGATGAGAAGACAAAGGAGGAAGATAAATCTCCAGAAAAGAGCAGTGAATATATGTGCATGGCATCAGTGTAAGTGTTTGAGATGATTTTTAGTTTTATTTTAAAGTTTGAAAAGACATTTTAATTGAATTGCTCTTTTTTCTGTGTGTGGATTAGACAAATAGCTTTGGAAGATGACCAGCAGGAGAAAAGCACTGCATGCGCACAAAGGTAATTATAAAGTCTCTGACTCACAATGACATTGCTGTTGTCTCAGTTGCGAAAGTTTGGATGAATTTGCTGTGTATTGCCTTTGAGACATTCTGGCACGTTCACCATAAGTTCATTGCACTCTGTGCCTCAGATGCTACACATAGATGTGATTCTTGGTTTATTTAAAGACTACAAAACAACTCTTTATCTTAGTGCTGCTGAACAGTGTGTTTTGTTGTTCAGATGTCTCCAGTCTTGCAGAACAGGTCTGGTCATGGGCGAATGTTAAGATTAGAACACTTGACATGGTTTTAGCATCTTGATACCTGAAAGATGCAATCATATTTGACCAGAACTCTAAACTTGACTAACGTTGTGTTATTTTTGCATGTCTTTTTCAGTTGCATTGATGGTCGCGATCCGTCTGTGTGCAATGGCGCAGTCAACGAGGAAACAGATGCCGAAAATCAAAAGTAAATCTCTTGGCAATGTTATGACAGCATTGAAAATCAAACATGAAATACGCATGAGCAGCTTCATTCACTTTCTATTAATTTTCCTTAGAACGAATAAAGAAAAGAGAAATTCTGATTCACGTGAGCATTCACAACCACGTCATCACAACTTCAATGGTAACCATGCATCGACTGAGCTGGACAAAGCACCTTCAAACAAAAGGTGATTTTAATTCATTCATATCCACCAGCTTTCTCAATATACAGTTGAAGTCAGAATTATTAGCCCCCTGTATATTTTCCCCCAATTTTTGTTTAATGAAAATATTTTTTAACAGATTTCTAAACATAATAGTTTTAACAACTAATTTCTAATAACTGATTTCTTTTATCTTTGCCTTGGTGACAGTGCATAATATTTTACTAGAAATTTTTAAAGATACTAATATTCATCTTAAAGTGCAATTTAAATGCTTAACTAGGTTAATTAGGCAAGTTAGGGTAATTAGGTAACTCATTTTATAATGATGGTTTGTTCTGTAGACAATCGAAATCAAATACTGCTTAAAATGGCTAATAATATTGACCCTCAAATGGTTTTTAAAAAATTTAAAACTGCTTTTATTCTAGCCAAAATAATACAAATAAGACTTTCTCCAGACGAAAAAATATTATTGAAAATACTGTGAAAAATTTCTTGCTTCAGTAAACATCATTCGAGAAATGGGTTTTTTTTTTTTTTTTTTTAAAAGAAGGGCTAATAATTCTGACTTCAACAATAACACTAAGGGCTTTTTAGACCTGGAGATCGGTTGGGATCAAACAGTTTAACAAAATAGCATTTTTTTTTTCTTGGTTCAGTTGACTTTAACAAGGCAACAATTTAAATCGCATGTGTTTATGTGTGTATGTCAGTCACGTTTAGGTAAAGCTGTACTCTGACTGGTCAGACTGCACCTGTTTACATTCTTTTGCGTCATCCTTTAAAATGGATTGACAAGTTCACTCGGCAGGCCTTATTTGTAGCTGTTGTGAAACATGTATGTAACTATTGTATGTAGCCATTACTCCCCCTCCAGCTAATTAATGATACATATTATTTCATTTAAATGATATATGAAATATATGATATATTTATTGCCAGAATCAAGGCTTCATAACAACAGAATTTTGTTCTGCATATGAAATGAAATGACAACATTGTATATGTATTTGAAATGGCATCCTTTTAAGATGAATAAGAGCTCAAAAAAACTTCACTAAATACTTAAAGAATGTATTCAATATTACCATTGATGTTAAAGGTTTTTTTTCAAGCACAAATAGAGGACATTTACTTCTAAGAGTGCAAACAAATATTGAAAATTTCTATGTCATTTGATCGCCTATAACAGGGGTGTCCAAACTCAGTCCTGGAGGGCTGGTGTCCTGCATATTTTAGTTCCAACCCCAATAAAATACACCTGAACCAGCTTATCAAGCTCTATCTAGGTGTACTAGAAACTTTCAGGGAGGTGTGTTGAAGGAAGTTGGAGCTAAACTATGCAGGACACCGGCCCTCCAAGAGCGAGTTTGGACAGCCCTGGTCTATAAGGTTATGAAAAATATGTTTTTGCGTGTTTTGTCATTTTATTAATGCATATTTTTATTCTGTAGTGGAACGGAAACACATGTTGAAAAGGAGATCTGCATTAGTCAAAACAGCCTGAAAAACTGTCTGGTTTTAACGGAGGAAGAAGGCAAACCATGGTACAACTCTCACTAATAAATTACAGTTATTACTATGTAGTATTCAAAATCCCAAGCACAAACAACTTACATTGTATCTCATGTTTTTCTGTCCAGTGTGTCTGAGTGTCGGCAGAGTGAGGACTCGTGTCTTTTCCACAAGGGTGATCAGATCCTGGCCTTCAACGATCTGCTGATAGACACAGTAGATGAGATACAGACATACCTTAGAAGACTCAGCAAGGATGAGGTAAGATGATGATCTACAGAAAAAAAATAAATAAATCACCACAGCATTCAGAAAGCTATAAATAACATTATTGAAATTGCTTGTAGGTTAAACTCACCATTCGGCGACTTCCAGGATCCCAGCCTCTCCACAGTGAAGCCTGTCCATCACACTAAGGACATGACAGAAACATCACATCATCTCTCGACAGCAACCATTGAGATATCAGAAATGTTGTGCACAAGTGTAGTTCAAGGTTATGACTTCCAGGTTGTTTGGCATTTATTCTTTAGATTCCAGCCATAAAGGAGGAAAACACAGCATTAATAAGTTACAGAAGAGGCAATGAGGTTATCCAAAGTATTTGTCCTCTGTGCATGTACAGTACTGTACATAAAGCATGTAAATATGTAAATTGACTTTTAAAGTCACTGATCTTAAAAGAAACTGGCTGTATATATACTGTATGTACTATATGAGACAGTAGTGGGAATATGAGTTAATGTTTGTTTATTTGAAAAACAAGACTTAAGTATTACTTTATAACAAGTATGAAGGATAATTCACAGCAAAATACGCAGTTCTAAACTGTTCATATATTATAAGCTCTTTAAAGCTGCACTTTCTAACAGTATGAGATACTTTATATACTGTGTATATAAACATTTATGTGTATTATATTTTGCAATGCATTTAAACAATGATGTTTTGCTATTATTGATTAATCAATGATTAAAATGTGTCAGTTACTCTTGATAAATGATCACTGAAGAATATGTAGTTTATTTTTATATGCAGATGAATTATGCTGTAGAAATACATGTGTTTGCACACTGTTACAATGTGAAGTATTATTAAAATTTTTGAAACATTTTCTGCAAGCATTTTAATAAAAAAAAGAAATTTTATATATATAAAATATATATATATATGTATGTATGTATGTATGTATGTATGTATGTATGCATTTATGTATGGCTGTATATCAGCACTGGAGGAAGGCGTGCGTTGGCTCGAGGCACCAGTGACCATATTCAGCCATATCGCACTGCTACGAGTGTGATATTGCATTTATACAACAGTTTGATGGCATAATCGTGTTTATTAAAAAAAATCAAGTCCTCAAACCCTTTTGTATGAGGAACTACTTTCTTCCTCCATTCCTTTACATCTGTAGCTGACGTCTTTCTTTTTTCTTTTTACTGAACTACCCTGCAGTAACGAAAACAGGAAACTCATTAGAAATAAACAGATGGCCAACCAAAAAGTAACTTAGTGTTATACAAAGAATGGCCAACACAAAAACACACATTCCTGATGATAAATCCAATCTCACACTCAATACACTACAATTATATGGTATAGATACAGCACTACAAAATACAACAGAGATCGACTCAGAAAGTCAATTACCAGTTTAATAATGATTTGATCAGCTGTAGTTAGAAATTATGCTTTATTTTTCTCCCCCAAGGGCTTATTATGCAGTCTCTATCGCCATCTTGTGGATGGACAATGCCAACCGTCTTTGCTCAATGACAGACTAACGGCCGCCAACACACTGTCTCTCTGAAATTATAAATATTCAAAATAGATACAATCTTTATAAATAAACAGCATAGTTATAATCTTAACAACTATATTCTTCATTAAAAAAACTCAAAAGTACATTATGTTGTCCTACAGCAGCAATATTTGTCAAAGAGTTGACAGGCTGTATGAGAAGGGTTAAGAGGCTGTATGAGTGCTGCTATTTGCAGAATATTGCAAGGCTATCAGCCAATCAGATTCAAGAACCAGACAGAACTGTTGTATGTATGTGTATGTGTATGTGTGTGTGTGTATACACACACACAAACAGGGTTTGGACAATGAAACTGAAATGCCTGGTTATAGAGCACAACACTTCATTAGTGTGGTGTAGGACCTCCTTTTGCGGCCAAAATAATTTGTCTTAGGAATGACAGATACAAGCCCTGCACAGTGACCAGAAGACCCCAAAGTGGCTCAATAACATTTAGCTCTGGTGACTCTGCAGGCCATGGGAGATATTCAACTTCACTTTCATGTTCATCAAATCGGAGGCACGTCTCCTTTTAAATATTTGTTGAAAAAGTTGTACTACTTTGTATGAATTAGCCCCTTTTTCCAAGTTTTAAGTTTATTTCTATAATTTTCTTTTCATGATAATTATAGTTTTAAAGCAGCTTTACAAAAGGTGCACATTATTGCATTGCAAAGTCAAATGCATCAAAATTAGAAAAGTTGAGGTTATTAGTTACAATAACTTTGTAAGTAATAACTTTTACTAATTGACTAACTAATAACTGATTATTAATAACTTTATCAGTTTAATTTATTATAAACATAGTTAACCGGCAGTTATAATATGTGACATCTCTGTGTCTATCTGGAAAATCTGGCATTTAAAGTGGCCGACCCCATACTGTGGAACAAACTCCCATGTTTTATTGGCTTCTACGTTGTTCTAGAATTGTCTCAAAACTAATTTATTCTTTAATAATAAGTGTCATGTTTTATCTGTTTTGCATGCTATTAGTCTATCTTTTTAGTCTTACCTGTACAGCACTTTGGCAAGTCTGTGGCCATTTTTAAATCTGCTTTATAAACTGGTGGCTGTAAAGAAATTACTCTTTTTTTTTAAGTTTTCATAAAAACTCAAAGACATTATTGTACCTTGTCTGTCTGGTAATTTTTACAAATTAAGGAGGGACCTTAATCTTGAGTTTGCATACAGGTATAACCAGGTATAACTCCTCCTGACATAACTGCGGAAATAACAAAAAGCCTTGTGCTTCCTTCTAAACAGCTGCTATAAAATGAAAGTTGAGATCTGAACAGAAGACACTACTTTTTGTGACACAAGGTAAGGCAATAATATAGAATATGGCTAATGATATGATTATGCTTTGTGATACGTGTGACAGAAATAATTCTGACTTCACCTAAAAATTCACATCTATTTCAGCAATAAGACAACAACATGAGCAACACAACTAAATCAGGTAAGTCTAAGATATATTTGAGACACAGGGTAATGAAGGAAAGCAATGAATAAACTCTATTGCAATCATCATTTTTAAATGTGTTTCAGCAATGGTGGAGGAAATCCACACTGGATACTTGAACAAATCTCCACCGGCCAAAGGCATTGTATGTCTCAAATTAAACCTGAATTATCAGTATAACCCACTGCTTTGTTAATGAAACGAATGACACTTTATTTACAGAAATCATGGAAGCGCCGTTTCTTTGTGCTCTCCAAGGTGGATAAAGATGACTACCACCTATCATATTATCGAAATAATGAAAGCAGAGACAAACCTTTGGGAACAATAGATCTTGCAAAGTAAAAGAGAATAATTCATTAATAAATAATCAAAGCATTTTATCCCATATTAAAGTATTTCTGTTTTAAAGAATCAGCTTGTTGTCTACTGCCCCAGAGGCACATTCAAGATGGCCCTGGATCCAGAAACACTTCAAGTGTCCTCCATCCTCTGTGCTGTTCTTGACGGTGGAAACTAGAGACTACTTTCTCATTGGACAAAACAGGTTTGCCACCATTTTGACCATATCAATCATTACTATTACAACATGCAAAAGATTTGTGAATGCCAGTGTGGTTTAGGCACAGATAATAAGTAAAGCCTCCATAAAATGAAGATTGTTTTGTGGATTTTAATTCGGGTCTTTTGATTTTGAAGCCATGTGTACGCATAAGGTGTAGCGCAGAATTTGAAATTATAAAAATCAACTTTTGTTTGCAGATTTGAAATAGAGTCTTTCAGAATGTGCTAACAAAGACTAACTGGCAGAGTTATCACCTTTTTAAAAATCTGCATATAAATTAGATGGTATTCAACTATTAAAACAAAAAAATTTAATAAAAAGTAAATTAAATACATGAACTCAAAGAAAAGAACGTGATAAAAACAGTAAATATAATTGCAAAAACATCTGCTTTTCAATTGTATATGTAGTGACTATCAATATACTATGAACATAGACTGCCTGACAAAAGTCTTGTCAAAGATCCCGGTTGTAAGAGCAACTAATAATAACTTTACATCTAGTTGATTATTTGGAAAAGTGGCAGAATGTAGATATTTTTTGATGAATCATCTGTTGAACTGCATCCCAATCATCGCAAATACTGCAGAAGACCTTCTTCTGAATTCTTCAGCAGGTTAGCGCTCCTCATACTGCAGCCTCCACATCAAAGTTCCTGAAAGCATCGAAGGTCAAGGTGCTCCAGGATTGGCCAGCCCAGTCATCAGATATGAACAATATTGAGCCTGTCTGGGGTAAGATGAAGGAGGAGGCATTGAAGATGAATCCAAAGAATCTTGATAACTCTGGGAGTCTTGCAAGAATGCTTTCTTTGCCATTTCAGATGACTTTATTAAAAAGTTATTTGAGTCATTGCAGGATGTAGTCGTCCAAGCTCATGGGAGTCATACACATTATCAATTCTTTTTCCACTGCACCATGACTTTATATTCTATACTCTACATTATTTAGTGACAAGACTTTTGTCTAAGCAAAGTCAGACCTTACTGTCCTAATTAAACAAATAAAAATTAAGGCATGATCACATTTTATTTTGGTAAAATAAGTGTACTCTAGAGGCCTTTTTCTTTTCATATAAGCCACTTCTGATACCAAATGATTAACTAGAAGTCGTTATTATTTGTTGTTCCTAAAACTTGGACTGGCAGCAAGACTTTTGTCAGACAGTGTATAGAGAAAATTGTATACAAATTTAATTTGAAACTTTTAGGTTTGATTTTGAACAATTACATTTTCCAAAAACAGTCATTTTAAAGGGTTTTTTTGTGCTTTCAGTGATGATGTGGATTCCTGGCTCAATGCAATAACCACGGCACTGCAGAACTCACAAAACAAAATGCAAAATACAGATAAAGATAATAAGGTAAACATTAAAATCTCTCCCTATCGCTCTTTCTATTCTATTACTATTATTCAATTAAAAATTGAAAATATTTTAAAAATATTTGCCAATTGTTGCTTAATGAAGCAAAGAATTTTTCAACACGTTTAAACAATACTTTTACAATACAATAGAATACTAGAATACAGAATAATAACAATTCTAGAATACAGAAATTTAAAGGCTTATCTAGATGATTATGTTAAATAGGCAGGTTAGATTGTTTATGCATTTTTAATTCAATTAAATATAACAACAAAAAAATGTCTGAGAGGATACAAATATTTAACCTTTTCCTACAGAATCAGGGCATCAAATCAATATCTGGACCTATGAACTATTGGCAACCAACGCCTGAAGACCAGCCTGATGAAAAAGATTCAGAAGCTGCTCTAATGTCAACTTCACCGCAAAGTCACTATGCCTGCCCTCGCAGTCTTTTCAGTGCTCCAGTAGCAGAACAGCACAAGGTACATATCTACACACCGAGTTTCTTCAACATGAGCACAAATATTTCATATGTCAGTTTTACTAAGATCATGGCAGTTGTGGAAAAGCTACTAGTCGTTTTATCTGCTTCAATCAGTCAGATCATAGTTTTAACAGGGTTGTACTCGCCATATTGAGATTAGTGGTTAACAAATACAGTTTTAATGACTGATACTTCAATTATCTAATAGTTATTAGTGAACGCTTAAATCTTAAAGGAGCATTAAGCTAATTTTGCCAGAAAATGTTGAAGTTTGAATGTACCACCAAAGCCACAGATTGAAGACCAGCCTGGTGAAAGAAAGTCAGAAGAACCTGCTCTAATGTCAACATATTCATCACCTCAAAGCTACTATGCCTGTCCTCGCACTCTTTTCAAAGCTCCAGTAGCAGAACCGCGAAAGGTACATATTTATGTTTTTTCAATACAAGCACAAATATTACAGAATATTACCCTCTTTATACAGTACATAACTCAAACCTCTTTCTGACAGAGGTTTCTGAGCGATCTCAAGGATGAGAAGGTCGAGGAGGAGGAGGATGAATCTCCAGAGGAAGCCACTGAATACATTTCCATGGCAAAAGTGTGAGTGTTAGAGGACACTTTTCCCCACATCGGGCTTAATTTTCTTTTTTTATATACATTTTATTTTAATTATTTTTCTATGGTATTTTGGGATTAGGCAAATGGCATTGGAGGATGACCAGAAGGCAGACACCGAACGCACGAAGACAAAGTAATTTTAAATTTGTAACTTTTCAGTTATCATGTTAGTGAGTCAAGTTTCAATGTGTACTTAATGTTTTTTTTTTGTGCTGGGCAAAAATGAATTGTGATTAATCGCATTCAAAATAATAATAGTTATAATTATTGTGTGCTGTGTATATTCATTACGTAATAATAAATACATACATGTAAATATTGCATATATTTGAGTATATTTTTGAGCATTTTTGAGTATATAGAGCATTTCGAGTGATATAAACAAAAACAATGGTCCCAGGGTATTTCCTGTTTTACATTTGTTTTATTTCAGTGGCTTCAGAGAATCCAAATAGACCCACATATTGATAAATTATGTTATGATAGCTGTTTAAGCATTAAGTTAAGATTGAATTGCTTAGCCCTGACTCATTTGCAAATGGATATTTCCTTCAGTAATTTTAAATTGTAATCAGACTTGTTACCATCAGAATTATAAATTCACTAATTTATTGAATTTACACTGTAATAAAACATACAGTATTTGGTGGTACAGGATCAGCATTAGTGAATTTTAAATTTAATGGTCCAGGATCAACTTTGATGACTTAATCTATTTGATGGTCCAGGATCAACATCAGTTAATTTACACTGTATTAAAATATATTTGATGGTCTAATGATCAACATTATTGAATTTATAAAGTTGATGGTCCAGGATCAACATTAGTGAATTTATGCAATTGATGGTCCAGGATCAACATTAGTGAATTTATGCAATTGATGGTCCATGATCAGCATTAGTGAATTTGTAAATTTGATGGTCCAGGATCAACATTAGTGAATTTATGCAATTGATGGTCCATGATCAGCATTAGTGAATTTGTAAATTTGATGGTCCAGGATCAACATTAGTGAATTTATGCAATTGATGGTCCAGGATCAGCATTAGTGAATTTATGCAATTGATGGTCCAGGATCAGCATTAGTGAATTTATGCAATTGATGGTCCAGGATCAACATTAGTGAATTTATGCAATTGATGGTCCATGATCAACATTAGTGAATTAATAAATTTGATGGTCCAGGATCAGCATTAGTGAATTTACAGTATACATCTGATGGTCCAGGATCAACATTAGTGAATTTATACATCTGATGGTCCAGGATCAACATTAGTGAAATTGTAAATTTGATGGTCCAGGATCAACATTAGTGAAATTGTAAATTTGATGGTCCAGGATCAACATTAGTGAATTTATACATCTGATGGTCCAGGATCAGCATTAGTGAAATTGTAAATTTGATGGTCCAGGATCAGCATTAGTGAAATTGTAAATTTGATGGTCCAGGATCAACATTAGTGAAATTGTAAATTTGATGGTCCAGGATCAACATTAGTGAATTTATACATTTGATGGTCCAGGATCAGCATTAGTGAATTTATACATTTGATGGTCCAGGATCAACATTAGTGAATTTATAAATTTGATGGTCCAGGATCAACATTAGTGAATTTATACATTTGATGGTCCAGGATCAGCATTAGTGAATTTATAAATTTGATGGTCCAGGATCAACATTAGTGAAATTGTAAATTTGATGGTCCAGGATCAACATTAGTGAATTTATATATCTGATGGTCCAGGATCAACATTAGTGAATTTATACATTTGATGGTCCAGGATCAACATTAGTGAATAACAAATTTGATGGTCCAGGATCAACATTAGTGAATTTATACATCTGATGGTCCAGGATCAGCATTAGTGAATTTATAACTTTGATGGTCCAGGATCAACATTAGTGAATTTATACATTTGATGGTCCAGGATCAACATTAGTGAAATTACAAATTTGATGGTCCAGGATCAGCATTAGTGAATTTATGCAATTGATGGTCCGGGATCAGCATTAGTGAATTTATAAATTTGATGGTCCAGGATCAACATTAGTGAATTTATAAATTTGATGGTCCAGGATCAGCATTAGTGAATTTATAAATTTGATGGTCCAGGATCAACATTAGTGAATTTATAACTTTGATGGTCCAGGATCAACATTAGTGAATTTATACATTTGATGGTCCAGGATCAACATTAGTGAAATTACAAATTTGATGGTCCAGGATCAACATTGGTGAAATTATAAATTTGATGGTCCAGGATCAACATTAGTGAATTTATAAATCTGATGGTCCAGGATCAACATTAGTGAAATTATAAATTTGATGGTCCAGGATCAACATTAGTGAATTTACAAATTTGATGGTCCAGGATCAACATTAGTGAATTTACAAATTTGATGGTCCAGGATCAACATTAGTGAATTTATACATCTGATGGTCCAGGATCAGCATTAGTGAATTTACAAATTTGATGGTCCTTGATCAACTTTAGTAAATGTTTTAATTTGATGGTCCAGGATCAACCTTGCCTCAATAGATATTTCTTTCTTAAAGACATCAAAACAACCCTGTTGCATGTGTTCTTACATGTGCATCTGTGAACTGTGTGTTTTGCTGTTTTGAGAATTGCAACATTCTGAGACTCGCTGAACAGATCTGGTTTTAGATGATTGTTGCATTTTATGCAAATAGTTGGCAAGGTTTCAGCATACCTGAGAGATGCAGTCATCATGATGTTTCATTTAAGGACATGTTTTAAGATGCCCGGGAAGGCCCACAAAAACAAATTAAGTGAAAATATTACAAAAAAGCAAACAAAATCTATAAACTTGTAACTAATAGTAATTTTTTACTAGCAAGGGCCCTTTCGTCTTACATGAAACAGCTGTTGTGTGAGTGTAAAATGATCTGTCAATTGTTGGATGACATTTTATTCTTTCATAATTAAAATCTTCCAATATATTTAAGAATATGGTGATGATTTTTCTGCTTTTTTAGTGAAACGGAAACACATGTTGAAAAGGAGATCTGCATTAGTCAAGAGAGTCTGATGAACAATCTGGTTTTAACAGAGGAGGAAGGCAAACCATGGTACAACTCTCACTAATAAATGACAGTTACTGTATTAATATGCTTCCTGACAAAGAAAACATTAACATATAAAAACTTACATTGTATCTCATGTTTTCCTTCCTAGTGTGTCTGAGTGTCGGGAGACTCAGGAGTCACATCTTTTCCACAAGGGTGATCAGATCCTGGCCCTCAATGACTTGCTAACAAACACATTAGATGAGATACAGACATACCTTAAAAGACTAAGCAAGGACGAGGTAAGATGGTGATCCACAGTAATGTTTTATGACTGACTACATTTACAAACCTATCAATAATGTTATTGAAATTACCTGTAGGTGAAACTCACTATTCGCCGGCTTCCAGGATCCCAGCCTTTGAGCAATGAATCCAACGAGACATGAAAGAAAAATCACCTCTCAATAGAATCATTGCATTGAATTATTAGATTATGAACGTCTTGTTTAAGATTAAAGAGTCTGCAGGATTTTGACATTTATGACTCTTATCATAAGACTCTTATCACAAGCCTTTACATATAACTCTTATCATAAGGGTGGAAAACAGCATTAATATGTAATATACCTGGCTAGTGGGAATATTAGTGCATATTTTTATGGACAAAGTATTACTTTAAAAGTATGAAGATAAATTCACTGTGAAAAATGCACATTGCTAAACTTTAGTTTCTTAAAGCTGCACTTACAGTAAGATGTACTTTATTTACTATGCATATACACACAACTTTTCTGTGTATTACATTTTACAACATTTAAACAATGCTTTCAACTTTTCTGTGTATTTAAGCACTTAACTATTGCTCTAAATCTTTATGCAATGATTAAACTGTATCAGATACTGGATGATATTAAATGGATGATTATTGTAGCCTATTTAATATGCAAATTAATTATAAGTGTGAATTAGTACATAGTAATTTTGTTTTCTTTGTTTGCACAGGAATACAAAATATTAGACTAAAACAGAAAAATAAGCCATAATGTGCATGAAGAGTCAAACATCAGGCTTGTTTAAATATAATAATAATTTTTTATTAATCTTATTTCATATAATAATAATAATAATAATAATAATAATAATAATAATAATAATAATAATAATAATAAAAGACAATAACAAAACAATTGCATTGCAACAGATGCTAAATTGCAGTTAAATGTGAATAATGAATGCACACAAATGAAAATAAATCAAGTCATCTCTGGTTGAAGAACAGAGCTCAAGTATACTTTACTTTTACATTGATACTGGTTAGATACTTTACAATATATACAAAGTCAAATCATCTCTGGTTGAAGAACAGAGCTCAAGTATACTTTACTTTGACATTGATACTAGTTAGATACTTTACAATATATACAAAGCCAAGTTATCTCTGGTTGAAGAACAGAGCTCAAGTATACTTTACTTTTACATTGATACTGGTTAGATACTTTACAATATACAAAGTCAATATATTGTTTGTTTGCATACAACATATAGAATATATTGTTTGTTTGCATATTTTTAAGAATCGCATATCCAAAATACACCAATGCATTATTAACGCCGAAGCTCCTTTTGTTTGTTTTGGATGTATCAACTATGTTTATTCATGCATGATTGATGGTTTTCACAAACATACTATTATACAATCATAATGAGCTCAGATGTTGTTGTTTTCAAGGGAAACTTTTTTTAAAATCAAAGCATCTAACCTGAATCTCCACTGACGCTTCACATTACAGTCAAGAACAAAGACCGGTAGCTTCCTTGTAAACTTCATTTATTTACACTGGCACTGAAAACCAGTTTTTTCCGCATGCTGAAAAAAAAAAAAGCACAGCCGCATTTTGAAGAGCTGAACATGACATGACACATTTTTATCTATTACTCTGCTGTCTTTAAATCGCAATGAACAATGATCTTACAATGATCTTACAATCAGAGCTGTTTTTATGTTAATATTATTATGATTTGACACTGTCTACATGCATGAAAAAAGATCAAAGATGAAACATTCCATTTTGGTGTCTGCATCAAATGAAATGCACAAAAGAGATTTACATACATAAGAAGGATATTAAATCTGTAATGTAATGTAATATGCCTATTCGTGAGGTGTGTGTTTTTAGTGTGTGTTTTATGATTCTGGATATTGAATGTTTCATCTATTTTGAATGTTTTACTGTTATTGTTTTTACCTCTGTGTCTTTTTTGTGTGAAGCGCTTTGGGATTAAGTTTTAAAGGCGCTATATAAAAAAATATCATTATTATCATAATGTTATATGGTATATCAGCAGATATGTAAAAATAAAAAATAAACATTCTTATTCTGACCTATATGATAATACAATATATATAAATGATCCATAATTCTCGCTGCCAAATGAGTACATGCTACTGGTTTTAAGGAGAGTGGATTGAAACCAACAATTATAGAGAACTTCAATTATTCACTGTGATCTTTATATAGAGTCTTTTAATATGTAACCGTATGTGATGTGTGTTCCAAACCTGCTGGACAAGACTTTTTTGTTGTTGTAATCATTAAACATTTGAATGTAATGAAAAAAATGAAACATTGCATATTCTAATGTATTTATTTACAATTTGTTCCATCAACTCCGATCCCATCTTCGAATGACTGGAAAATATAACAGCAGGGCAAAACATCCACAGAACTGCAGAACAAGCCTGTTCATTTTCTATCTATTTGAAGCCATGAATATTTAGATCACCTTCAAAAGATGAAAGAAAAATATGTCAGAACAATCTGCACGTTTTAGCCATTTAACAAACCATATACAGCATCTGCTGCATTAAAAAGATCAAACCAATTATATATTGCACTGATGATGATGCATACTAGCAAACAGATGAACACAGAAAATGAATATGATATTTTATTAAGTTTTTTTTATTGTTTGTATTTATTATTATTGAATATAGTTTTTTTAAGATAGCATACATTAATATTCTGGGTAAATCTACATGATATGCCTCATCAATTAGGTGTACACTGAATTTCATCATACTTATTTACTGTATTAAACTATACCGTAAAATAATTACTGTAAAATGTACAGTATTACTTCGGTAATACTTTAACATTTACAGTGCGCTTGAAAATTTTACAGTATTACTGGTCATTTTTACAATATTAATGGCAATCTTTACAGTATTACTGGCAAAATTTACAAGCGTACTGTAAATTACCAATTACAACTGTGTTGTAGATTTACAGCAAAATTGTAATTGTTAATTTACATTGCACTTGTAAATTTTGCAGTATAACTTGCAACCAAAATTGCCAGTAATACTGAAAATTTTACATCAGTTTTTACAGTGTAGTGCTTAACAGAAAACTAAAATTGAATGCTACATAAACAACATCATATTTATTATGTGGTGGCTTTGACAACATTATGCAAACGGATGATAAATGAGATGTTGTTGTTTGTGACTGGCAGAGGGCTGTTTTACCTGAAAGCCTAACCAAAATCACAGCTTTCTGTTCTCAACAGTACTAGGAACAAAAAATGCCACAGAGGACAAAAAAGTAAAATACACACAATGACACTAAAACAAAGGGTGAACGTATAGAAAACTAACAGTGTTATTAGAAACCAGAGTGATCTGTAACTGGACTCACAGAATTCAGAGATAATGCATTTCTAGGAAAATATAGATAATCAGTTATTTTCACAAACTCTTCTTGTGTTCTTCTACTAAGTATCTGTCACTGGCATGCAGTAAGGTGACACTCACAATGCATCTCATGTGAACTACAGCACAGAAGCAACATTGTGCAAAACAATATCGCTTTATAAAGCCTTTACTTGTGTATTGCACATGCATGTATAAATGCACTAATGCATTTAAAGAAATATTAAAGTTGCACCTATTCAAAAGCTATCTGTGAGTTTTCTTAGCAGAAACTTGCCTTGATCTGTATATGACATGGTAATAGGTCTGTAGAAACCCTATCTGTCGCAGAAAATGACAGGCTATTTCCTCATTGGAGAAAGCAGGTTGGTCAGGATTTCTTTGACTTGCATCCAAACTTTACTGGAAGACAAATATATATTTAGAAACATTTACATAAAGCACATCATTTTGTATCAAGATTGAATTTCTGCTTCAACCAGAGCTTAATTGTAAAAAACCTTGTGCTAATCTTAGAATTCATTCTCAGATTTCTAGAAGATAAGTACAAATTTTTGTTACTACTAATTTTCCATTCATCAGAAATCCTGCCATAATAATTTGATAATAAAGTATATTGTTATTTATTATTATTAGAAATATTATTTCACAATAGTAACATTTTTACATTTGACCAACTAAATGGTAAGCATAAGAGATTTCTTCTAATTCTACATCGCAAACACCGAACTTTTAAAGGAGAGTATATTCTGAAGCCAGAATTTTGAATTCTTCACTAATTAACATATAATAAGATGATTCATCTTGGAAAAGTGCTTCCTCATTCTCACTCATTGTTCCCGTCAGTGATGTCAGTGTTTTTAAAAATCGAACCTGCCTTTAAAACAGGACTGATTGTTGACTGACGTATGAAGATTTTATCACTCAGCATGGTCATAATCCATTTTTGTATATTTGAAAATCAGTTTTTATTTATATTTTTCACAATTACTTTAAAATAATTTGGCATAAATGCATTATATACACTCAAAAATGACTTTTGCTACTTGTTCAAATTATTCATTTAATATAAGTTGAAACAACACTATTTTTGTTTTTTGGGACAACTTAATTATTTTATTTTCAATCTACACTGAAAAAAATGTCAGCAAAATTATTGCAAACAATTCAATTGTGTTGAATATAAACAAACAAATTCAATTTAGTAATGTTCAACTTAATTTGTTTGTTTAAATTCAGCGCAAATACTGTTTACAACCACTTTAAAAAAATTTGTAAATCCAAGGAATCATCTTTTTTCAGTATACTTCAGTTTGTAAAAATGTTAAAAGTAAGCTTAATTTGTGTTGGGACAACATGAAGTAATAGTGTGGAACCCATCATTTTTCACAGTGTACAATCATCAGAAAACAACATGTTTTTTTGTAAAGAAAGAACATTTTTTTATGTTATCATCAGTTCATTGCCCTGATCACCCTTGCCTTACAGCATAGACTTTTTAAGTTTTTTTTTTTAAAGAAGCTTTTTAGCATAAATCAGAGGTCTGTCGTCATCTTATGCCTAAAGGCTGATCTCTAGAGTTTTATTCCTCTCTCTCTTTCACAAAGAAGTTTAATTGACATAAACTCCCAAAACATAGAAACAAAACATGCAGCTTACAAAATGCTGTGTAAATGCTGCATTGTGTCCCTAAGTGGTCAGAATTAAACTGATTAGCAAAGCTCATTAGTCCTTGTTGACAAGTCTGTGGTATAAAGAGTTTTTTTTAGAGGTATGCAAGTCTCTGGTAAACTGAAACGTCTGGTCAACCTATTTATAGATGATTCGTCACAGTGAACTCGAAAACCCCTTCAAGTTGGTGTTTTTTTTTTTTTTCAACTTAAATAGATAGTTCCAACAAGTCTGAAAAGTCATTCATTCATCTTCTTTTCGGCTTAGTCCCTTTATTAATCAGGGGTTGCCACAGCAGAATGAACCGCCAACTAATCCAGCATATGTTTTTACACAGCGCATGTCCTTCCAGCTGCAACCCAGTATTGGAAAACATCCATAAACACTCATACACTACAGAAAACATCGTTTACTCAATTCACCTGTACAGCATGTCTTTGGACTGTGGGGGAAACAGGAGCACCCGGAGGAATAATAATGTTATTCATTTAGTGCTGAATGAATTAAACGGCACTATAAATGGCGATATGTGTCCAAAAATGAAGATCAATCCCTTTCATGCTATTTCTATATTTTTAAAAGCTGTTTTTCTTACTTTTTCCATGTCACACTATAGGGCAGTGTTTCCCAACCCTGTTCCTGGAGGCACATTAACAGTACATATTTTCTGTGTTTCTCTTATCTGACCCATTAACTTCAGGTTTTGGAGCCTCTTCTAATGTTCTGATGAGTTGATTCAGGTGTGTTTGATTAGGGAGAGGTTGAAAATGTGGACTGTTGGTGTGCCTTCAGGAACAGGGTTGAGAAACACTGCTATAGGGTATATGGTGGTTTAATATTAAAGATACAGTTCAGTAAAAATGAATAAAAATATATTACATTTATATTAGTGACCCTCAAATATCAGACTTCAAACTACATAGATATCAAGTCTTTCCTCAAAAATGGCATTGTACAAAAATGTAATAATTACTATTGGCTTTTAATATCAACAAATAGCCCCTGGCCTTACAATGATGTAATTTGCTCTATATTGAGTGCATGGGCCTGAGAGCACCTGTGCAAGTGTGCTGCCAGATGCTATTGGCCGACAGCGTGATAAATTTGTAAGCAAGTCTAACATGTCTACAGTGAGCAGGACTCTCTAGTGGTGATTTCTAAAACTGCAGTGAGTGAATTTTTTAGACCTGTAGATTGTTTGCTTCGCTGCAAAGTTGAATTTTCTTTCTGGCTCTAAAAAACTCATTTGAACACACATTAAAAAGTGTTCATGCAAGTCACTTGTGAGTAAAACTGTCTGCTCATTGTTGATCAGAGTGCATATGTTTATGTTTGGCATCATCCATCAAGGCTGACAGATTGGCTTATTGTGGATTTATGTCATGGTGTGATATGCACAGTTATACAGTGCCTCAGTCCCAATCTTAACTGAAAGATTCTGTACTTAATTCATTTTAAAGTTTATACAACCTTGAAAATAAAAGTTGTTTATTGGCATTGTTGGTTCTATGAATAATCTTTAACATTAATGGAAATTTTTCATTGCACAAAAGGTTCTTTATAGTGGAAAATGCTTTAAGATCATTAACAGTTTCGACAAGAACAAAAAGCCTCTTGAGACCAGAACTAAAAAAGGCTCTTTTTGTATTGAATGGACATTTGGGGAACTCTGAACAAATGATTTTACACAATCAAACACCACTGTTTTTTATGTTGCACATTTTCCATTATGAATTATACAACCAGTTGGTTAGTTGGTCATTTGGATTGAAACTTGTGCTTTTTTCACTTTGGCACCCAATAAATTGGCTTAAGAGTTTTCTTCATTCAGGTAGAGAATCAGGTTTTAAACCAAAGTCTCTAAATGTGAAAACACATACTCCAGATAAAAATTAGGGAGAAGGTCTTTTAAAAATGTATGCAATTCTTGCAAGATGACTACTTGCATTATCTGTTGTGTAACATTGAGGCACAAAGCCAAAGTCAAGTTTGCATCTTTGAAAACGCACACGGAATGTATTGGAATTTTCAGACTTCATCTTAGTTCCTCGTGTTAATCGTGTTCCCAGAAAAACACATGCACAGAATTTCTAAAAAAAAACATCAAACAAACAAACAAACAAAAAAAGTGTAAACTGATTCTAGCTGATAAGCTAATGACTGATTTATAGTCCAAGCGCAAGTAGTTTATTGATTCAATTGCTGTAAGATGTAAAAGCTATGCACATCGAGGATTGTAAATTAATCAGTGTCGGAATAATTAATCTGATCTCATTTCTATGAGGAGGGCAACCACATTTTTTTTTTACTTTTTTTACTCTCATACACTCAAAAAATGATTATGCTGCTTGTCAATACTACTTATTTAAAATGAGCGGAAACAACACAATTCTTAAGATTTTTTTGGGGACAACACTTGTTTTATGTTCAATCCATGTAAATTAGTAAAGCAATTAGGTTAACTTAGTTGATATATGTTGGGACAACATGAATGAATTGTGTGGAACCCAACTTTTTTTCACGGTGTATGAAAATAAAGTCTGGCCTCTACTCAAAAATATACTCAGTTATAAAAGGCCAAAAATTACTCATTAGATATTATCATTGTGTATGATATAAAAATGTTACAAAAAATAAAATAAAGTAACCAGCACATTTGATGTTAAAGGTCGCATGTGGATGTTTATTAGCTCAGTTAATAGAGAATTTATCTAAATAACTACAATCATCTGAGACATTCAGGAAAAGCAACCCCCATGCAGCATGATTTCACGTCACTGCCAGTAATCTAGCAATTCTCAAAATCATAGTTTTGGTGACCCATGAGTTTTGTAGTTTCCAACAAAGGGAGGACTCTATGAGGACTTTACGAGAAACTCCACCTCCTTCAAAAACAAAAGAGTCTTCCTTCAAAATACTGTAACAGATTTTGAGAACTGGACAAAGGAGACACATACATTCCAGGTAATGCATTTAAAATGTACAGCACAGTCCGTTTTGAGCAGATATTATGACTGTGTAGCTGCATACTACATTTTGTTAATATGTATCTCTCTGGCAAGTTTATCATTTTTATATATTGCACTAACTATTTGACTAGAAGTTGTTCATGTGCTTTCAGTGTTAATCTTTGGTTTGGTTTGAAATGAATAGATTATGAATCATAGACAGAATTGCAGAATGCAGAAAAGGGATCATTCAAACGAAAGTACTCGAAGCTTTATGACTTCTAAATTAAAACCACTTTTATAAATCTAAAATAACAGAACAGACCTGACTTTTTGTGTGCCACAAAATAAAGCATAATAGTTTAGAATGACATTTAGGGTGAGAAAACTCTCAACATTTTCATTTTGGTTGGACTAATTATATTCCTTTAAGGTTAACATTTCTAGTAATGTTTTATTATATAAAAAGCAACTTATTTACATATTAGAACTGTTTCCATTAATAATTGCTTAACTATTGTTTGATGAGTGCATTCATAATTTATTTAATGTCTTCATTTGCACAGAAACATCATCCAAATGTACAGCAGAAAAAAATCAGGTATGCCTCAAAACACAACGACAGGAACCAGAATAGCTGGAGAAGACACTAGACTACCAGAAAACATTTGTCTAACATAATTTATAGATATTGAGATGAGTTATTTATCTGTAATTCACTGTTTGCTTTCTTCTGCAACAGATTCAACTGCTTCAAGCCATAGTGAAGCAGCTGAGATGAAGGACTTATGTTCCGGTTTCCTATACAAATCCCCTCCTTCTGGCCAAATAAGAAAGATGGTATGGATTTTGGATTTTGTGAACTCACATTTTTGCTGTTTTTTTTCTGCATTTCAAATAAACAGTTTCATCGTCCACTGCAGAAATCCTGGAAGCGTCGCTTCTTTGTGCTTGAAAAGACAAACAACGGCAGTCATGAACTACAATACTACAAAACCACTGAGAAAGACAAAGCTATAAAGTCCATTGAGGTTTCCAGGTAAGACAAAAGTTGGTCAATACTTTTCAGTTAAATGGATTATTATGATTATGCTATAATATATACATTTGTTTTTCCCATGAAGCATCACATTGCTCTATGTGGGACCTGAATCACATTCGGCTTTTGAATGGATCTCTAAAACCTTCAAGTGCTCTTCTTCCTCTGTGCTCTTCATGAAAGCAGAAAATCCAACAGACAAGGTGCAGCGGGAATACTTTTTCATTGGAGACTCCAGGTTTGTCATGATTACCTTCAGTGAACTTTAATTACTTTATAAAAGTAACTTAATGAATGAACGTTTATTTACAACAAATAATCTGTTTTCAGTGAAGAGGTGAATAGATGGTTCAATGCTATATTTGGAGTTCTGAAGGTAAGACATCCTAACTTTTAATGTGTAAAATTGTAATCAGTTTCTCTTATAAATGCTAAAATGATTCACTTTTATTTTTTAAAATTGGACTGAATTGATATTAAATATATTGCATAACCTTTATAAAAAAAAGGTATATGCATGCCTATTGAGAAGCCATTGTATACATGTGTTCATGTATACATTGATAAATTTTGTTCATCTAAAAAGCACACATTATGTTTTATAAATGTACTGTTGATAAGTTACTAGTCTAAAACTTTGAAAACTTTATGTATTGTGCAAAGTAATACATAATATTGTGTTCAATTCTGATCAATCTTAATTGTTTTAAATAAAAAGAAAATTCAATGAATTCCAATGGGGTTAATAATGGTAATTCTCAGATTTCGTGCTTTTATTTTAAGATTTTTAATTTAAAGTATTAAAATCTACATTAATAATTACTCTTATTATTAATGCATGATTTACATACATTAATAATAAGAGTAATTATTAATGTATTATTATTAATGTGTGTAAATGCAGTGATGACTAAATAAAATTGTATGTATTCAAAGTCTTAAAAAAAAAAAATCATCCTAAACATTTTTTTAAATGTGTTCACAGAATTTTAAAACTGAATCACAAACCAAACCACAGACCATGACAGAATCTACTGACAAAAACCCTTGTGACACCGACAAGGTAAATAAATCCTCAATATTACTCACTATATGCTTGTGTGATTTAAACTCACTTCCAAGCTGAAATATTTCTTCCTGTTTCTCTCTCTGTAGAGTCAAGTTGTCAGTCGACCCACAGCGCCTCCAAGGACGAGGTCTTTTGAAATTGTTACCAGCCATCCTGAACAGTGCTGCCAGCAACCACCCAACAGAAACCGCTCTGAAACAAAGGTATCGCATAGCTGTAACTCTAACCCTGCCACTAAAACCAAACACTTGAATCATGATCGATTATGAAATTCAAATATTTAATCTAAATACAATTGCTTGACGTGTTCAGGTGATTGAAAAAGAAGAAAGTCTTGATGAGACTGGAGAGGAAAGCAATGAGGAGCTGTCATCAGAGTAAGACAAACTCTCATTCTGGATTTAAATGTACAGTAATTTATCGTCAAATTGTAAAATAAACCATTCGATTTGTAACTACTGTATTTGTCCTTGAAAAAGTGGTGCGATAGAATCATTTGCCTGATTTGCAGCTTTTGATTTCAGCTGTTTGAAATTATTAATAATTACACTGTACACTGTACACAATTACAATGTACACTGTTGGGTTTTGCACCGATTTGTGTTGAGACAATATGAAGGAATTAAGTTAACTACTTAATAATTTAAGTAGATTGAACATAAAATAATTAAGGTGTGCCCAAAAAAAAACCTCAAGAATTATGTTGTTGCAGATAGTTTTAAATTAGTAATTTGAACAAACAGCAAACATCAATTTTTGGAGTGTATGAAAGCTTGTTTGTAGTGGTCAAGTGTCATTTTGCAGTTTGAAAATGTTTTTATAAATGTACGCTGTGTTCCCTTGATTTTGCTGACTCACAGTTTTATAGACTCGTGCGTTGTGCAGAAATGTCAGTTCTATAAATAATCAATTTAGAAATATTTGCTTTTGCTCCCTAAAGGGAGAGTGGGATCGGTTCATCTGAAGACAGTCTGTTGACCTGTGTGACGCAAGTCTTCAATAATTTAAAGACACAGGAAGAATCCACCGAGTGTGACAATCACATAACACAAAGGTTAAAACAATTAACTTATTAAACATCAACAGAATATATATTTCAATATAAAAGTTTCAGTTTTAAGAAGTAAACCAATTATTGCTTATTTTCTTTCTTTCAGCACCACCATCAGCGACACTACCAATACAAACTCTTGTACTGACTTCAGTGGAAACAGGTGATTTATTTCAAAAGCATATCTATCTATATTCTTTAGAGAGCGATTCAGTTGAAACACCTGTCTGAACCCCCCCTAAAACCCTGCAGAATTCAGTTGTCAATCAGCTATGGTTATGAAATTGTTGTTTTGGAATCTATCTGCATTTTTACGCTATGTTCCATTCCCCAGTGAAACACATACCTTTGTTGAGAAGGAAATCAGCTTAAGTGCATGTGAACTGAGGAACCTGGTCTTTTCAGAGGAGACAGGAAGACTATGGTAAAACTATAACAAATTGATGTTAAAGTTATTGATAATAAATAATTGTGCTGTGCATATAGTATTTTCAGTATTTATTAAGCATTGGTTTGGGCAAAATTTCAGTTTCGAATGTTATCACTCGAATGAATGGGCGTTATCAGTTGTTATCAGCTGATAGATATGGGCTTACTGGTAGGCTCAAAAGGCTGTCATCATCCATCAAATGGTTAATTAGCTATAGATCACATTTGGCTGCAGCCGGAGGTTAACGAGAATTATTCATATCATTTATTAAATTTCCCACTAATTGTATTTTATTAACATCTAACCCTACCCCAACCCTAAACCCTACCGTCACAGTAGTGTAAAAACAGATCTGGAGTCTTCTCTATTAGTATAGCTGATTAACCATGTGGATGGAGGATGCGCAGAAGGCCCCTACTGGCCCATATCTATCAGCTGATAACCACTGATAAGCCCATTCAATGAGTTAGAACATTTCAAGTGGGTACAAAATTATGTGTATTAATCTATAAAGATCTGATAACATTTCTTAAAAATTCCCACAATTTTTTTAGACAAAGACAGTTGATCAGAATAAAATGTTTTTATATTTTTGTGATTTAAAATCAGTTTTTGTTAGTTTTTTGGGTATATTTTTACATTGCATAAAACATGTAAGATAAAAATGAAGTTTAATTTTAAATTTAGAAGAATGTTTTATGTTTCTCACATGTATAAACTGTAAATCCAATGCCCTCTTAATTTTTTGCACATATTTTTTGACAATCCTGGCTGATAAAGACAGAAACTACAAATACTACCTCTAACATTTGCTCTTTTTCTCCACATTTCATTTCTTTTACAGCATGAAAGGTAAAAAGCGCGAGGTGTCATGCCAGCTTCATGAGGGAGATCAGATCCTGGCTGTCAATGACCTGTTGACATACACAGTGGAGGACATACATCTATACATAAAAAAACTTTTCAAGGGCGAGGTAGTCATGAGTAGATCAATTCTTTCCACTGTGTGATCACAGCTACAACGTGATACTGACATTTTGTTGTTTCCCCTTCAGGTAAAATTTACCATTCTGCGGCTCCCAGACTCCATTCCTATGTGTTCCGAAAGCTGAAGATGACAAAAACAAAACAGCCTAATCTCATAAGGTTTTACTTCTTGAGCTGCTTTGCTAGTCCCTTCACTTTTATTAAAATCAGGGATTGTTTCTTTTTGTTTCTCAGTCCAGTGAGTAAGCTGATAATACTTACTAATGTAGCAAAACTCCTCGGTTTTCTAGTGGTGATTTTTGTAACTGAAATATTAGTGACAAATTGTACAGGTTGTCAACAGTAAAACACTAAGCCTCTGTTTTTATGTCTACAATAAGGCTTGTTGACCTTTGTAATTAAATCTAAAAAATACCTGTTTTATTGTACTTGTTTGAAATGACTGAGGTTAATAGGGTAACAGATTTGTATGCATTAACAGAATCTACTTTTAGAAGTAAACACATGTTGCATAGCATTACAGATACATTTAACAGTGTTTCAATATTACATGCTGGTGAATCTGTCCGGAATTAAATTGCATTTAATTGCAGTATATTATATAACCACATGGTGGCAGAATGATACAAACTGAATTAAAAGTTGATCTTGCTATTTTTATTTCTTCAATTCTCATGACTCAGTAGCTAATTAATACCAAGGCATTCTTTAATTTAATATATGTATGGTTTCAGCAAGTTTTATAAATACATAAGACTTTAAGATGAAGTAAAACAAAAATACATCAAGTAAAGAACAATACATAAGTATGCTTTTTTTAAATATTAAAAATACAGTGAGCAGTTAATTAGTTGACTTTAAAGGTTTTTTTTACACACTTATATTTGTACCAATTTCATTTTGTTTTTATTGTCATTAAAAAGTCTTTTTCTGTACCAATTAATCACATTGTTAAAAGCTTTACATGTTCTTCAATATTTATCTCTTGTATTTCATATCAAATATATAGACATTTAAAAAAAAAAATATTTACTTGAGTAAAATAACGTAGTCTTCTAAGTTTTTTCTGTGAAACTGATCAAAATGAAGCAAGTTTGAACAAGAACTATCATGCACTAACTAGCTAATAAAGAATAATAATAATTATAATAATAATAATAATAATACTACATCAATTCAAATGTTATTTAATAAATGCATAATAATCATAATATGCTTATATGTTCTAGTTTAAGTAAAAAAAAAATTTTTAATTACTTAATGTCTTCATTTTGGATCTCTAATGTAATCTAATAAATCTCTAAAGTTTCTAATGGAAACCCAGGGTAAACAAACAGAGAAAAATATTATTTTTTGCAGTGCACGCAACATTTAAATCATCAATCAACCCCTAAGAATTTATGCTTTCTGTTCTGTTTTAAGCACATTTCTAAGGTTTTAAGTTGTGGAAGGGAGAATTTACACTTTTTGCAACTCACAGAAACCCTGCATTTTACATGCTGTTGCTTTGAAACTGGTCATGTTGATAGACAATCCAAATGTTTGTTTGATTTGTTTTTCATTTTGAGATTTAGATATTTAAAAAAAACTGCTTAATCTAATCCCAAATGACTATATTTTAAAGAATTTACTGAAAAATATTGATGCTGATGTGTAATAAACATAAAAGATGCAAAAGCATAAAATAACAGCAACATTCTAATATACGGAAAGCAGAGTTATTAGCAGCATTTGAATTTATTTATTTATTTATGTTATTAAACACGTATAAAACCATCAGATTAAAAAAATGCTCAAAATGAGAGCATATGTGGTCCATTTCAGCATTACTGGCAAGTAGAAAATAATCAATAGTATAAGTCAACACTTGTAACCATTAAACCATTGCATTTGAAAGGCAGATTAGAAGTCATGTTGTTTTCAAATATAAGGCAGATGCCAAAACCCACATTTGGTCCACTGAATAAAACAGATCCAATCAATCAAAGGCACCATTAACTGTGGTCAGTAGATTTCATTGTGGTTGTCAGTTTACTTATTGCCTTGTTCCACAGCTTGAGCTTCTGAGGGTGCATGGTGTTGAGCTGAGGTTTCTGGGTTCAGTCATCCACTCATGGAAGAAGCCCTCCATGGCTTTCCTGCTCCTCCAATTGCCCACATTCACCGTGGGGATGATCTTTTTCGGCCGCAGCCACTGAACAAATCGCTTCAGCTCTAGGAAACTGCTGTGCTCGCTGTAAGGAATACCTGAAATAGATAATTATAGAGAAGCCAAAGGCTCTCAAAATCTTGGAGATCCTCGAAAAAGCTATTTATACAAAAATAACTCTGCCACAATCAAATACAGACCAACAATAGCCATACTTACACTATTTATAAAACATAATGGTGCAGAATAGTGCATTCACACTGAAATAAGTTCACTTTAAACACCTGGATTATGCAATTTTCAACTGATCTGATTTATTTGATTTATTTATCCATGATTAAACCTCAACTGGGAAACAGTTTGAATTTCTGTTTAGTAAAAAAAAAAGACACTAAACTCACAGTGTATAAGTGTATATAAGTACATATAGTGTGTCATATAGTGTAGGACGAAACTGATTCATGAAACTGCTGCTTAAGCAGTCAATTATTTAGCAATTATATGGTGTATTTGTGTGAAGACCTAACAAGCACAAATTCCCACAAAAACCCATGCTTGACGTCTCAGATTCCAGTGGAGCTTGTGAAATGAGACGCATCTACTGCTTGAGGCAGCACCTGGTATGGCTGCAGATCGCTGATATTCTGAAATTAAAACCCTGGGCTTGCAAAACCTGACATCTTGAGTTTTTCACTGGGTCAAATCACATCTGCTGATTCTGTTAATATAAGAACATGCTGTTCTTAGCCTGAAATGACATTCAGCATTTCTAACAACTGCAGGAAAAAAAAAAAATCAATAAAATGTAATTACATTCCTCATACGAAGCCATTAGGTATAATCTTGTCAGTTAGTGGAACAGAATGACAAGGCTGTGTTGTCTCTACACCGAAAATCAGTTTAATGGAAAGCAATCCTCTTTAAGATCTTATTCAGAAAGGGATGGCGTGACATATCAATAAAATACGTGTTTTCTGCATTTTTGTTTTATTGCTGTAGGCTGAGCATTACGTAAAATGGACAAAACTATAAAACCACATCAAACTGGCCATAGTAGATGCAAGCAAATAGTGCAAAATGATGAGGTGTTTTTTATTTGTTTTTTCAAATGTCTTGTTTTCTTTTTGATTTGAAATGATGACAAAAATATGCACTCATTATGCCCAGAGCTCTTAAAGAAACCAGACAAAATGGACTGTTTTTTTTCCCTCAGAATGCAAAAACAGTATTACAAAAACAACACAATTTGGTGTACACGCACTTCCCTTGATTAGGGTTCATTTGGAGTTGCAATTTCATTTTCAAAGTGAAGTGACCCAATTTTCTCAAATTATTACATATAAATATAGCCCTACACACGCAATCTTGACTGGTTTTACCAAAAACCTTTCATGTTAACATCCAAGTAGGGCTGGGCGATTTGGTCTAAAATCAAAATCTCAATTAATTGAACATTTTAACTAAATTACGATTAATGAACAATTATTTTATTTATTCATTTATCCCCCCCCCCAGAGTTCACTGACAGGTTTTGTACAGTAAATATAGTAAAAAGAGATTTTTGAATAAAGGGTTCATTACTTCATTTTAAAATAATTGAAGGAGACACACTACCTACTATCTATGATTATTTACTGAACATCAACGCTGAACAACTGAAATAGTTTTTTTTTTCCTTTTAAAAAAAGTAAAAATAAATAACTTGCTCTTTTGGAAACAAAATAAAATTATTTTCAATATAACAGAGCATGTCTTGCATTCTGTAAGCAATAAATGTAATATAATGGAAAGTATGCTGTCTCAAGGCATCTCTGGCGCAGCTTCGTCAATGTAGTGCAAAGTAACGCAACAGTAACAAACAGTGCAGGGTCATGTGACTCCACACTCAGTAAGGCAAGTAATTGAAAATAATTGACCTAGAAAAATTTGATAGATTATTGGTTTTGAATGTCGATTTCAATTACTTTTCTATTAATCATCCAGCCCTACATCTAAGACACTAGTGTGAGATCTTTTCAGACATTTACAGGAATCAAGTAAATAAATGTATTGATAAATACTGATTTACACTCACCATAAATGCTGATATTCCCCTGAGTCTGAGGTAGAATGTCGTCCACTCCCACGGTCTGATTGAAGGTCCAGCCTGTGGGTTTGAAGGCCACTAGCCGATCATACTTCTTGGAGAACTTCTTTAAGTGTGTTTGAAGATTCTGTACAGTTAAAATAAAAAATCTGTTCATTTAAACAATTTGTAAGTTATTTGAAAGTGCAACGCTTTGGACAAAAGCATCTGCTAATTGACTAAATGTAAATACAGCAAAGTTAGAATATTACAATATTTTATAAAGAATCAGATTAATGTGGCAGTTAAAACTAGAGCAATAGCTGCTGAAATCTCAGCTTACTAATATACAATCACCGGCCACTTTATTAGGTACACCTTACCTTCAGAACTGCCTTAATCATTCATGGCATTGATTCAACAAGGTACTGAAAATATTCTTCAGAGATTTTGGTCTACATGACAGCATCATGCAGTTCGATGAACATCATGACAGCATCATGAAGGTTCGATGTGTTGTGCATTCAGAGATGCTGTTCTGTATACCTCGGTTGTAACGAGTGATTATTTGAGTTACTGTTGCCTTTCTATCAGCTCGAACCAGTCTGGCCATTCTCCTCCGACATCAATAAGACATTTGTGCCCACAGAACTGCTGCTCACCGGATATTTTCTGTTTTCAGACCATTCTCTGTAAACCCTAGGTATGGTTGTGCATAAAATTCCCAGTAGATTAGCAGTTTCTGAAATACTCAGACCGGCAAGTCTGGCACCAACAACCATGCCATGTTCAAAGTCACTTAAATCGCCTTTCCGCACTGTTCTGATGCTCGGTTTGAACTGCAGCAGATCATCTTGAAAATGTCTACATGCCTAAATGCATTGAGTTGCTGCCATGTAATTGGCTAAGTAGTTGGACAGGTGTGCCTAAAAAGGTGGCCGGTTAGTGTATATGAATATAGCATTATCATAATATTTAGTAAAATAGATAAGTTTTCAAATACTAATAAATTGTAGGCTTGGTGAGCATACAAGACTCAAAACCATTAAGCAATCTTACAGACCCCAAACGGTAGTGTATAGGGCAAAAAAAGGTCAGAGTAATCACAGTCAAATGATGCCACACTGTAATCAACTTCCTTCCTTCAATTTACATAATGACTTTTCAATGTTGCTGCAAATATAAATACAGTGCAATCTACAATTAACCTTTTTATATGTCCCCCTCTTCCTGTCATAACCATTTAAACACTTCTCTCATTGGGAACAGCTCCGAAATTGCTTTTGAATCAACATCCACATTGTCATGGGTGAGAAAAGTTGCTTATGATGGTTTAGGCCACATCAAATGGCTGATCTTTATTATCTGCGATTGTCTCATTAGAATTTACTTTCAGTCACGCAGACTCAATCAGTGCTACCGTTGCCAGAATTGCTGCGTTGGCACTTGGTCTCTGTAATTAGAATCGTATTTTTTTCCTCTGGCATTAGCATAAACGCGCTGTCAAGGAAAATTAAAGATAACACTGAACGCTGTATGAATTTTAAAGCCCAAATTGAATAAGTAAACACAGCCTCATTGATTGGGTTTAGCATAATCAGCTCTTTTTATACACCTATGAACTCAAACAGGGAAAAACTGCAGGTCGTAAAAATGCATTTCGTAATTTAAAGCAGAATTATAGAGTCACGGAAGTTTTATGTGCGGATTAACTCACTTTGAAATTGATCTGCATCATAGGAAGCACATGCACTTGGGCCGACTGCCAATTCGTAGTGATGCGCTGGCCAATATCCACAGACTCCAGGCAGCACATAGTGTTGTACTTATCCTTGGACAAACATACTTTAGAGCCTAACACTTCTGATACAGCTAAAAGAACAAGTGAGAGAGTAAAAAATAAAATAAAATGAGTAAATCTTTATATTCACAAACAAATTATTGAAAATTAGTAACTGGGATTTGGAAAGAAGTTGTAGTTCAGAAAGACAGTCAACACATTAGTCTCACATTAGTTGTAAACTGAGGAAATGGCCCACAGCAGGATATTATGTGATCGGAGCTTGTAGAAATAAATGGGCGTAGGACATTAATCATAGATGTAATTTATAAAAAGAACAATAAGCCTGTAAGACAAACTATTAAAGAAGAACGTCATCTCAAAGTCAAGTTAGGACAGCATCTGCAAACCTCTGTAAACACTCGTTTTATGACAGGCTCATTCATGATGGTCACGGTTAATAGAAAAGCGAACAATCTGTCCTTTCAAGAGCGAATAAAGTAGCACAAGGCCTGGACAAAGCAGGACAACATTGCTTTCTCACCTAGAAAGACCTTCTCTTTCCCAACGGAGTACGTGCCACACACCACAAGTGTACGAGGGTTTAGAGTGACCCGTTCGAAAGCTGCGTTTACGGCAAAAGTGACGACTTCCTGTTGGGTTGGAAAGGTATACTCTGGACTGCAGTACCTATGGATAAATAATAATAATTCATTAGAATTTCTTACAGTTATATAGCAATTTTCTGGTCACTCAAAGCACTTTACACATTTTTGGGAGGAATCACACCACCAGTGTGCAGCATCCACCTGGATGACACGACAACAGCCATATTGCGCTAGACCACACACCAGCTGATTGAAGGAGAGGAGACAAGAGTGATTAAGCCAATTATGATATGGGGATGGTTAGGAGGCCATGATGGACAGAGGCCAGTGGGCAAATTTGGCCAGGATGCCAGGGTTAAACACCTAAGCTGCATCTCAAATGGCACACTATGCACTAATGTACTATGTACTTATGCACTTACACACTCAACAGCATAGTATATGTATGTAGTTTCATCCCAAATGGAGCACTAATGTTTTTTTTTACCAAGCGGAAATTAAAACCGCTTTCCTGATGACGTTTGACAGTTGCCAAATCAGTGAAATAAATGAACAAACTATCAAATAATCATAATCAAATAAATATCAAATAATACTTGCCATGAGTATAACCGCATTCACCATCGGAAGATGCTATAAATCACTCTCGTAGGAAAATTTTGCTTTCATTATCCAAATTAAAATAAGTTATCCAACATGTGCGCCCGATAGCTCCACCCCTTCCGCTACGTGAGCAAAGCTGCGGTCGTTGAGTACGTGAAGTGTTCATCATTCTACACATTATATCGACTGAATGAGAGCATCATCCGGTTAATTAAAGTGCACTTATTATTTTTAGAGTTTTCAGTGTGAACGTACTTCTTACACTATTTATACTACAAATGCGTATGCGATTTGGGATGCATCCGAAAGACGCTCACTGAGCAGTATAGAGTCCCCGTCAATATACTGAGGCGTTAGGACACACACAGACTGTAAGTTGAGTGCCCCCTGCTGGTCTCTCTAACACAGGGTTTCTGCAGATTTCATAATGTCAAATTTAAGACTTTAAGAGGTTTTTAAGACCATTAAGTATTAAATTTAAGACCTATATCACAATGTCAAAAACATGCATACACATTAAAAGAAAATGCAAATCACAAAATTTGTGGTAAAATAAATGTATTCAAATTGAACAGTACGAAAGACAGGTTAGATGCACCATTGAACTACAGAAAAAACTAAAACAAACAAACATCTTAAGGCTGATTTATACTTTCGCCTGCCGTTGCATCGCACACCTCACGAAACGGACAAGGCTTTTATACATGACGCGTTCACCATTGAGATATTGTTTTAAATGACAGGGGGCGGTCAAAAAAAACAGTAGACAGTAAAATCAGACTGATAAACAGAAGTAGAAGGTTTGCGGAACTAGGTCATATCATTGAAGATTTTAAAACAAATTGATTTTTATTATTTTTTATCATTTATTATAACTATTATAAAAGATTTTTATAACCATTCAAGATTTTTTTTAAATCAAACTTTGATGCATCACTTGCTTTTGTTCATATCATATTTATTTAGGAAATATTTTTCAGAGAAATTGGTCCACATGAAAGGTGCTCTATTGAATTGAGTTCTGGTCACTGTGGAGGCTATTTGAGTACAGTGAACTCACTGTCATGTTCAAGAAACAAGTCTTTGATGATTCACGCTTTATGACATGGTGCGTTATACAGCTGGAAGTAGCCATCCGAAGATGGGTACACTGTGGTCATAAAGATACTCATGTTCAACTGTCAACTAATGGCCCAAAGTGTGCCAAGAAAATATACTCCACATCCTTATACCACCACCACCAGCATGAACCGTTGATACAAGGCAGGATGAATTCTTGCTTTCATGTTGTTGATGCCAAATTCTGACTCTACCATCCGAATGTCGCAGCAGAAATCAAGACTCATCAGACCAGGCAACGTTTTTTGAATCTTCTAAATTTTGGTGAGCCTGTGTAAATTGTAGCCTCAGTTTCCTGTTCTTAGCTGACAGGAGTGGCACCCAGTGTGGTTTTCTTCTGCTGCTGTAGCCCATCCGCCTCAAGGTTGGAGATGCTGTGTGTGTTCAGAGATGTTCTTCTGCATACTTCCGTTGTAACGGAGTTACTGTTGCCTTTCTATCAGCTCGAACCAGTCTGGCCATTCTCCTCTGACGTCTCACTGGATATTTTCTCTTTTTCTAACCATTCCCTGTAAACCCTCGAGATGGTTGTGCATGAAAATTCCAGTAGATCAGCAGTTTCTGAAATACTCAGACGTCTAGCACCAACAACCATGCCATGTTCAAAGTCCCTTAAATCCCCTTTCTTCCCCATTCTGATGCTCGGTATGAACTGCAGCAGATCGTCTAGACCATGTTTACATGCCTAAATGCATTGAGTTGCTGTGATTGGCTGATTAGAAATTTAAGATAACGAGCAGTTGGACAGCTGTACCTAATAAAGTGACCAGTGAGTGTAGCTTTCCCATGTGGTCTCCCATCCCGGTACAGCCCTGCTTAGCTTCAGTGGGCGACCATGAGAGAAATGCAGAGAGCTAGCTGCCAGCCAAAATCAAAATATATAAAATATATATTTTTTTGTTTTTCTAATCTATTAAAAGGAACATTTTGGGGGAAAGTTTTACAAGTCACCAACAGTTAAAGTTGAGTTTTACTATTTTTAAATACATTCATCCAATCTCTTTGGTCACGTTTAGCTTAGTACAAATCCTTTAATCCGATTAGACCATTAGCATCTCAAATCAAAAATGTAAAAAACAAAACAAAAAAAAAAAACACTTTCAATAATTTTCCTATTAAAGCTTGCCTCGTAGTTTTGGGCACTAAGACCAACAGAAAATGAATAGTTGTTCATTTGCAACATACTTTGCTGCAGAAACATAAGAGTCAAGCTTTAAATGGGAAAAATATTTGGAAAATATTATATTTGAGTGAGATGCTAATGGTCTAATCAGACTCAATGATTTATGCTAAGCTAAGCTAAAGATGTTCCCACCTGACACGGAGGTCAGCTGAACTCTTTAAATAAAGGGGACTTACTGCATAAAATGTATTTTTTTAACATCCATTCCTGTTTATGCGAGAATATGCTGAGGAGTTCATTAACACAGACATAATGCAGCACTTGCAGCACTGAAAAGTAGCTTTGAACTCACGTTGTGTCCAGATAGAGGGTCTGTATCCTGAGACCCTGCAGCTCTGGGTAGCGCTCCATGGACGGATCAGCCCGGAAGTCACCTGTGTGGAGCACCGTCTGGCCATCTGGCAGCACAAAAAGCAACATGGCTGCCCCAGGACAGCTGGGGGGAAAACAGTCATAGTAATTAAGGTCTTAGTGCTCTGTGTGAACAGTCCAAATAATAAAAAAAGAAACTACAAAATGGGGGAAAACATAGCGATCTGCAATGAAGAATTAAATGGGTCTTAAATGTTCATTGGTTAAAAGATACACTCACTGGTTGGCATCCAGGAGAGTGACCTTCACCTCTTGAACTATGCATTCTGTGTTCATTGGAAGAACATGAATATACTGCTCATCCACCTTCAGCTTGCTCTTCACCAGGTTACTAGTCACCTGTCATAATTAACACCATGAAAGTCATGAAATTTTAGATTTAGCCAATCCCCCCTTACATAATCACTTAAAATAAAAACATCACACGTTTTCGGGTATTTTGTTTCCACACTTCCCAATCCCATTTATAATATTAGTCAAGTTTCTAATGCACAGTTTTTCCTTTTCCACCTTCAATCTGACCCTTAGATTAACCATATAAGTATATTCGTGTGCTTCTATGTTACAATGATAGTACACCCAAAATATGAAAATCTGCTATTAATTTACTCACCCACAAGCTATCAAGGATGTAGGTGAATTTATTATTCAGTTAAACATTAAAGAAGATTATTTTCTGAAACTGTGTTCATTGGTGATGTGTATAAAGCCAATGGCTACCATCCCTTTTGGGAGTTATAATACACTGAGGTTTTATTAAAATTAACCAACCCGGAGTGCGTTTCCCAAATAACGACATAACTTGCGGCTGAACTATCATAGTACGATGCATCGTTTGGGAAAAGAACTATGTAGTGACAAGTATTTCCCAAAAGTGTAGTTGACGCAGATCCATCGTTTGAACCACGTTAGTAATAACATTAAACGTCCATAATGACGCTGTAATCAGGGTGGGTAACAACTTCTTTTTTTTTTTTTTATAAAAATTTGTTGTGCAAATTATAATTATTTACACAAATACGCATTTAAAAAAAAAAATCCAATATTAGTTTTAGTAAAAACCATGCACTCGCTTTCCATATTAACCAAAATATATGTAAACGGCACATGTAGGGCCTATGTTTCCTTTATTGAATGTTAGTGAGAATGTTCCATATTATATTCTAAAACATGAACTAGCTAATACGTATTTTAATCTCATATATAAATCGTTAATGTTTGTAATTTACAGAAGGCTACTTATTAAAAAAATAAAAAAATCCTACTTAATAATAATTAGAAGAATTATTATTATTTTTTTTTTATTTCATTTTATTTATTGTTAATGTCAACTTTTACAATTTAACACATTCAAATATGCCATATAGTGATATATTTCTTAATAAACAACCTACTATAAATTAAAACCATTAACGTATTCTATATATTTTTGTTTTCACAAGCTTTGCAGACAATGTAAATTCCGCTTTTAAATAAAAGGTCACCAACTACAGCTTTACAGGTGTAGCTGCAATCGTACAAGTTTGCGACGCAGTTTGCGAATGTTCATTAGAACGCCAAATCAACAAGCTATGTTTGTATTGACAGAACTTGCGAGCTTAGTTGGCTAACGATGGTTTTCAGAAACGGTCCCCTGTACAGAAAACTCAATAAAAAATTTTATTACAATCACTGCATATTCGTCATTAATCCACTTCTGTAGAACATGAAGATGATATTTTAAGAAAGGTCTGTGGTTTCAGCTACAATATAAATCAATGACTTATAGTTGCATGCTTCCCAACACACTTCAACAAATGTTGTGTTTTGCAGAAGGAACTGCATAAATATTTGGAATAACAGAGTATATAATGACCCATTTTATTTCTTATGTGAACTATCCCTTAGTTTACTGATTACATAGTAAAAGTCAGAAGACTGAGACAGGAAGACATACTTTGTTACAGTAGATAGGGAGAGCAGAGTCTTTCTTCAAGCCTCCATAGTGATCAGAGTGGAAGTGAGTGAGAAAGTAGGCTGTGACACCATCAACAACGCCATACTGAAAAGCATCCACAGCAAAGCCAGTTCCTGAACAGACAAATAACTTATTATAAACTAGGGCTGCATCATATTGGAAAAATCTGACATTGCGATATTTTGTTTTGCAGCGATATGAATATAACTTCACCAGATGATTCATATAGCTCTATTTGGAATGATTTCGTTAATTAGATCGACTGGGGTGATCAAGCCTTCTTCTATGCAGTGCATCTACATAAATAATAGAAAATTACAGGCATATATAAAAACGACAATAAACAGTGCTGTATGGTTTTCTGGGGAGTCTAAGAGCATTGAAATATAGACATTGAACAAACAAAATAACATGGTTAGCATGGTATAAATAGTTGTATACAATAATACAAAATAATATTTAATAACAGCTTTATCCTTTAATAAATAATCAAATCCTGCGATGTGGCTACTGCAGATACACACATTGTGATATCAATGCTCAAACGATATACAGTGCTCAGCCTATATAAGCACACCTCTCAGAAATCTATCTTTTATATTAATATTTTTTAATAGGAAGCTAAACAATATTATATTTGTGCATAGGACTGTGTGATTTGGGAAACTATCAAATTTTAACAGATATTTCGATTTCGATTTGATCTGAGATTTAATTTCGTGGGCAAGGTTCAGCTCAATATTCTGGATCATAGCTTCTTACTGCTAAAATGCAGAACTTAAACACAAGAAATTAAACACAAATTTGTCGCCATCATCTCACTTTCCTGTTTGTTTGTTTTTATTGTGGGCGTTCCACAAAGGTCAATTACGCAATACTGATTGGGCAGAACAAAAGTGTGCTCACCCAATTGGCTAGTATGACTGTCACACATAGACGGCAGTCACACATTTGCTCTGGGTCGGGGAAATTATATAATATATATACATTTAATATTGCTAATTAGCTAATCGCAACATTTCAAATCGCGATTACGATTCGTTTCTGATTAATCGCACAGCCCTATTTGTGCATATACATTAGAACTGAAAGTTATAATTAGTACTGACAACGATTAGCAATTAGTACTGAAATGAAATCTGGAGCTTATCTAACAAAATAACTTACGATAACGGTCCAAAAACTAGTACACCTAAATGTACAGGGTGGGCCATTTATAAGAATACACCTTAATGAACTTATTGGGAATTTCACAAGAAAAAACAATAGTGTGCTTGGTTTTAATGCAACTTTTTTTAGTTATTTACAAGCCCCCTCACATATACCAATGTGCCACAAAGAGGACTCTAATATCACCAACCATTCCTATTTTATTAAGGTGTATCCCCATAAATGGCCCACCCTGTATATGTTATAGAAAAATATTAAATACAATTTTTTTTTAAAAAGAGGAAAAATCAGGAGGCAAAAAAATGGGGAAAAAATTTGTTGAAATTTTGTAGGTTGTAATTTTTTTTTTTGCAATATTTTGCTTGAATTTAATTGTATTATCTTTCATTTTCTAAATATGGTCACCAAATTTGGTGACTAAAATATTATTTTCTTAAAAATATCTGTTTAATAAATCTGTTTTGTTTAAATGCACCAAAGCACATTGCCTATATTCACTGAGAAATGGAGAAAAATATTCATTTTCAAAATGGTGTACTCAATTACACTAAGCACTGTATTGTTCAGCCCTATTATGAACCCTAAATTACATTAGACCAAAAGACTGTCCCATAAAGTAAATAACAATAGAGGTATTACTATAATAAAAGTAGATTAAAAAGTACATTAAAGTTCTGGTACAGCTGCTAGTATACTAGCTTATGCAATCATAACAATTATTTCTAAGTAGGTCAAAAAAAAAAAGCATTCACAAACCAGGAATTTTCTTGTAGAATGGACAGCGTTTGGGCTCCTCGGGACCTCCATCTGTCGCTCTTCCTCTGTTCCATCTTTTCCGCCCCTCTGCCCTCCCTCCTCTCTTTCCTTCTGTTTGCGTGGGCAAAGCCACACTATCTTCTACAGCAGGCGAGACACCGGACCCTTCAGATGGAGCTTTGCTCTTCCTACGCCATCTACCCTGACCCTTACCGTCTTCCCCCTGAGCCTCTGAAACCCTCACTCTTCTAGACTCTTGCCGATCGGCCTCTCTGACCAATGCCTTTACTTCCTCCTCAGCCTTTTTTTCGCACAATGGCTTCAGGCCAAAAAACACCCCAATGTCTGTTTGTTTCAATCCAGAGGGTCCTGCCTTTGTCTGAGTCCTCCTAGGAGCCATCGACTGTGTTGTGGATAGATCTGATTGGGTGGAAGACGACTCTTGGTTTGTTTGAGTGAAGTTAACTTCCTCAAAAGATGAAGTCAAGCTCTTGACATGTGCAGGAGTAGATATGCGGTCCCGAAGACGCTCTAATACCAAGCTTTGGGGTGACTGTAGCTGGGAGTTTGAACTGTTGTTGTTTGTTGAGAAGTGTTGAAATGAAACACCTGTGGAACTGGAAGCAGTCAGGTGACTTTCTGGTGCTAATGATGTTTGCCGTTTCCCACAGGTGTCTAATGAGCTTTTGTCTGGCCCATGTTCCTCATACTGGTCCATCATATCATAGAACAGATCATCATCATCACTGAAAAGAGTAAGAGAATCATCATCCTCCTGCAATGCAGTACTATGAAAAAGTACCTCATTTTTGGATTTTTTCACCCTGTGCTCCTCATCCACTTCTGGAAGCTCAGAAAGTGGGGAGTAAGAGATATAATCGTCATCATCTTTGCATTCAAACAGCTCTTTTCTAACCTCATTAGGCTGCGTCTGAACTTTTTCACCTGGAGCAGAAATCTTGACTTTGGCCTCCTGGGAAGAACTCTGTGACTGAGATCTTTTGACTGAAGGTGACCAGCCTTTCTTTTTCTTGATATCCCCGGTGTTGGGGGAACGCAAAAGCAGCAAGGCATTGGTTTTGGTGGGAGTTCCCTTCAGTCTATCACCAGGAGACGAACTTTGGCTAGATGAAGCAGATACATTCACAGCGCTGTCTAATGAACTCTCCGTAACAGATGTGGAAGCGACATTATTTACCGAATTCAAGCTGAAGTCTGAGATGGCTTGGACTGAGCAGTCGTTCAGCGCTCGACTCTGTGCCAGCAGAGAGTGGTTGTATCTTTTATAATGACTGGGAATGGTGGACATACACTGAAGACCATCTGGGCATTCTGTAACATCAAAAGGCAGAAAAAGTGTTAACCAACCTTTTCTTAATACAGGGTTTCCACGCTTTCATGAACAGCAGATTCAAGGACTTTTTAAAACACAATTAATTTTAAGACAAGCAATTTAGTAATTCATACCCCAGCATATATAGCACCATGAAAATCCTTACTGTACTTAACATTTCACTTTCATTTATTATTTACATTAAAAATGTCTTAATGTCAGAATTCAATACTGGTGACATACAAATGTGGTTTATGAAACATTGAAATGTGCATTATTTGTCTGTGTTATTGTTCAAGATTTAAATTTACAATTTTTAGAAATTTTCATTTAAATTGTAAGAATTTCTCATGTTTTCATTCTGTTTTTGACAATTGTGTACAAATGTTGAACAAACAAATTTATTTTCAAGTATAATTCAAGCACTTTGAAGGACTTGTGTGTGTTTTTAAAAACGTTCCAGGCCTTGAATCCATATGTCTGAAATTCAACCCTGTTAATATTACACAATAATATTATTTTTGGAAATACTGTACTAATGACAGGGTACTCAAACTTTATTAACAATGAATTTTTGTGACATTTACAATTGTTTTTATAGTAAATGTTATGTAAATATAATACATTTTAATTATTGACTTGCATTAAATATTTTTGTAGGTGTTAAAATCTTAAAATAGTAATATCATTTCATAAATCAAGATAACATGAAAAATGTGATATGATTCATTAAAATGATCTTTTTTGTTGTTGATGTTTATTCAGTCATATTTCCAGCTAGTTTGGAATCCTATAATATGCTGAACTGAATTGATTTTAGACCAGGGATTCAGTCTCTTAAATGTCATGATCATCCTGATGCAAACGACATCCTAAAATGTAAAAGGCTTCAGTAAGGTTTGTACAGAGACTCAATTTTAAATTGTGAAAATTCAGTTGCATAAATGGGTCTAAAAAATAAGTATTACATTTAACATTACATTCATGCAGGGGCGTAGCAACCGGGGGGACAGGGGTGATATGTCCCCTTCACTTTTAGAGACAGACCATTTAAAAACAGGTGATTAATAATTATATGAATGTAAACTTTTGGATATCATACAGCTGTCCTCCCACTTTTAAAATCTCCGCTACGTCGCTGCATTCATTTTAAGTTTTAAACATTGTTTTATTGTACAAATTAACATTTAAGATTTTTTTTATCATTTTATATGTTTTCATCAGTTTCCACATTTATTTGTTTGAATGTATATTTTTATTTTTTTGCTTATTTTTCACAAGTTAAATTATTTGATTAAATTATTATGGTTCCAAAATATTAGTTTTTTTTAAATAATGTGTGTTTATCTTAATTAAATTGTTATTTTTTTATTAATTATTTTCTAAATGCATTTTTTCCATTACCATTATAATGTTTTCATTTAACGGATGTATAGACTATGGTATAAACTGACCCCCTAGCACTCTGCTTTGGCCCCTTTAGCGTACCCAAATCCCAGTTTGAAAACCCCTGCATTAAGACATTGAGATGTCCTCCTCACATTGTACATTTTTGACATTTAGGAGACCAAAAAAAAAGTATTAACAATTAAAACCATTACCTTTACAGTTGTCAGCAGCTGTATCTAAGCATTCTGCAACATGCCATTGTTGAGACTGGACAACCAGGATGGAAAATGGCATTTGACAGACAGGACAGAAACCTCCTGACTGAAGGTCTGCATTGGGGACATCCCGAGAAACTGTCCCATGATTCACATCCTGGGATCCTGAGTTCACTGTGTTATTAGGAGCATTACATCCAATCTTGTGGTCTAAATCAGTGTGTGTTTCAGCACTTTTGACTGTTGTTTGCACTGATGTCCCAGGCTTGCTCTTCTTCTTCCTCTTTGTCACATGTTGTCTTGATTCCTGTGAATTGCAGCTTCGTTTTTTGTTTTTCTTAAGAGGTTTATCGTCCCAAATGTCACTCTCAGACCCGCTCTGGGACATTTGTAAACATTAATAGGTCCTACTGGTGTGTTTTGAATACAGCAGTTTTGTAACATCACATTCATGATCTCTTAGGAAAATAAAGCATCGATTAGAAGCTGTATCATACAGAAATCTGTCCAGAAAGCATAAAAACATTCATAAAAGCGCATTTTGTTACAGTATATTAATAAAAAAACTGCACGTTAGATAAATAAGCCGAGTGTTTCTTACCGCCAATGTTGAAAGTATTTATTTTCACATTGATGTTAGCATTTTCCACTTTGCAAGATTCTTCCGTTACATAAAACATATGGAGTGTTTATTTATACATTTAATACGTAGATTATTTTTAAATAATTTATTGAATGTCCTAATTACATACAAACGAGTTTTTTTCTTTTGTTTATCAAGAATGCTGACGCGATATGTTTGTCGAAAGTGCCGAGAGTAATTTCTGTGTTGTTGTGAGAATCATGGCGTCTTACAGTAAGCTGACAGATCTTTTCCTTATTCAGAGCCAGCTAGACTGTGATTTAGAGGACGCAACGAGTCAAGAGGAGAAGGAAAAACTCGTACATGAGTATTTGCTCAAAACAGATGAAAAGGAGGATTTGATTATACCGGATTTTGAAGAAGGCAAGTGTATAATAAACACACTCAGTGGCAGTGGGAGTGTATACAGTGATTGTATCTCATAGGAGTGGCTTTAAAACTTAAGCATAACTTAATCGTAGATCGATTCTTGGTTTTAGATAAAAGACTGACAACATAAAACATGACACGTCGATTACAGATTTCAGTTGACTGTTGTTTATTACTCTGTAATGTTGTATTCAGTCAAAAGTGAGCCATACTGCTGTAAAAAGTAATCTAATGAACAAATGGTTTGACTGGTTTAAAAAAAAACTTACAGAGAGAACTGAATTAAAAGATTAATTTACATATATTGTGACTTAATAGTTATTTTTAGTAATTTATTAAGAGTGTGTTCATATAGAGTTAGAGACTATTCTACTATACACTGCCTGACAAAAGTCTTGCCGTTGATCCCAGTTGTAAGAGCAACAAATAATAACTTCTAGTTGATCAATTGGAAAAGTGGCAGAAGGTAGATTTTTCAAATAATTCATCTGCTGAACTGCATCCCAATCATCACAAATACTGTAGAAGACCTACTGGAACTCGCATGGACCCAAGAATCTCACAGAAATCAGTCAAGTTTGGGGTTACAAAAAAATCATGGTTTGGGGTTACATTCAGTTTGGGGGTGTGCGAGAGATCTGCAGAGTGGATTGCAGCATCAACGGCTTGAGGTATCAAGACATTTGTGCTGCCCTTTACATTTACAAACCACAGGAGAGGGCAAATTCTTCAGCAGGATAGCGCTCCTCATACTTAAGCCTCCACATTAAAGTTCCTGAAAGCAAAGAAGATCAAGGTGCTCTAAGATTGGCCAGCCCAGTCACCAGTTATGAACATTATCGAGCATGTGAGGGGTAAGATGAAGGAGGAGGCATTGAAGATGAATGGAAAGAATCTTGATGAACTTGATGAGTCCTGCAAGAACGCTTTCTTTGCCATTCCAGATGACTTTATTAATAAGTTTTTTGAGTCATTGCAGAGATGTATGGATGCAGTCGTCCAAGCATATGGGAGTCATACACAATATTAATTCTTTTCCCACTGCACCATGACTATATTCTATACTCTACATTATTTCTGTTAAGTAACAAGACTTTTGTCTAAGCAAAGTCAGACCTTACTGTCCTAAATAAATAATTAAAAATCAAGACATGATCATATTTTATTTTGGTAAAATAAGCATAATATAGGGGCCTTTGCTTTTCATATAAGCCACTTCTTATACCAAATGATCAACTAGAAGTCAAGTTATTTGTTGTTCCTAAAACTTGGAAAGGCAACAAGACTTTTGTCAGGTAGTGTACATTTTTACCACTATATACTTAAGACAGCTAATAAAATAAGTAACAAACAACTAGGCCTGTCTCAATAATCAACTTATCTCACAACACATGGACATGACCTAAATCGTTTTTGGTGATGCAATATATATCATCCATACATAAAACCAATTCTAGCAACAATGTAGCTGATTGTGCAACATCTCTATCTCTATCAGAGGTGTCAATGTAAGTATGGTTAAAAAAACACTAATATTACTAGTGCTATAAATTGCTTTAGTATATTTTCATGTGGGTGTTTAACAACTGAAAATAAATCTGGTAGCAGATATCTCCTTTATACAGTGCAGTTTTTTCTTAACATTTATTATTGTTTATTTTGGATATGCATTTTCACATTCTCATTCCACTGCCTAGTTATTAAGTTGTCAAAATGACTATAGTTACTTTAAATATTCTTTGGACTAAAATATTATATGTTCTTTGGAAGAGTGTTCTTGCGTTGTGATGACATTATATTGTCATCCTGGCATTATATAATGAGTGGCATAAAATGGTCTTAAAACGACAAGAATATCGTTTATCGCAATATATTTTGGTGCAATATATCGCACAACAAAAAATAGATACCATGACAGGCCTACAATCAGCAGTTTACACAACAATTATTCATGTCAGTCATGTTTTAAACAAATCATTGATGACATTAAATGACTGTGTTTAGCCCCAAAATACTCATTTGTTGTAAATTTAGTTCTTTAAGCTTTGCCGCTCTACTTCAAGCCACCTGTTTTTAAAGTATAATAAAATGTACTATGAAGACTGTAATGGTGGCTCAGTGGTTGGCACTGCCACCTTACAGTAAGAAGGTTGCTGTTTCGAGTCCAAGCTGGGCCAGTTGGCATTTCTGTGGGTATAAGTTTGTGTGGGTTTCCTCCGGGTGGTCCGGTTTCCCCCACAATCCAAAGACGTGGTATAAGTGAATTGGGTAAACAAAACTTGAAGTAGTGTATGTACTGGGTTGCGGCTGAAAAGGCATCCACTGCGTAAAACATATGCTCAAATAGTTGGTGGTTCATTTCGCTTCGGCAACCCCTGACAAATAAGGGAGTAAGCTGAAGTAAAGTGAATGATTGAATGAAGATTAACTGTTATGCTGAATGACTAAAAAACATTACTTCACCCAAGAGATATTTGGAAAAATTCAAACATTCAACCAACCCTTTAACTGGAATCGTAACCACCCAGTTGACATTTTTTCTCAATAGCTTATAATTAAAACCCAAACTTAAAATTTGCTTAGTGTCAGGAACACAGTTTAACCAAATTTAATGTACATTTTTGTTTTCTTAGAGTAGAAGCTAAAGGGTTAAAGAGTCATTTTACATGCCTATTATATGTGGCAACAACATTTCTGCTTGTAATATACTGTATAGATTGGACCGCTGATCGAAAACTTGAATTTTTTAAGCATTTCCTTGTTATTTTGCAGGACTGGAATGGTTAAACACAGACAGTCCACTGTCACTCACGAAGGAACTGTCAGGGAAAGTGGTGCTGCTTGACTTCTTCACCTACTGCTGCATAAACTGCATCCACATACTTCCTGATCTACATCAGCTGGAGAAGAGTTACTCCGTAGAAGGTACATAGAGCTGTTAGGCACGGGCATTACATTTTGGCATGAATGTAAATGAGAATGTGAGTGATAGATTGCATTATGGCATCTAGCCTGACTCGTTTATTTTTAGTGCTTCAATAATGTATATATTACACAGTTCAATAAATGAAAAGCATCTTCTAATATGAAAACAGCCAATCCAGATGAATGTTTCTTGGCTGTTTTGATTTGAGCCATACAATCACGTAGTAGATCATTCCCATGGGATCACAGGACCAGATGTTTTTGGAGCTTGATAACTATTTTCTTCTGGTCCAGCAACACATTGGTATTATCATATAACTTTATCGGATATAGGGCTTTAAATATCCAGGGACCGGACCTGAGGGCAGGGAGTTTTGCATAGATACACCATTCTGCTGGTCTGCGGCTTATTATAGCAGCTCTGTGACCAGTGCTATCAGCTCCAGCTGTCAGTAGCCCATCAGTAGCCACTCCTGTTGGATCATCCAGGGCCACTGGCAAGGCAGCCGTCAGCCCACTCGCTGGCATATCTCACACATACCTCAATGCTGGCACTGCTTTTGGTACATTCTGTTACCACTGCTTTGTTACAGGAGCTCACCACTATTCCCAGTGTCTTGCTAATTATTAGAGTTGATTATTGTTAGAGTTTGTTGTTGTTAAATTGAAGAGCAGTGGCCTTTCAGTTTTATGCATATACTTTGTTTTTATGCACTTTGAATAGTGCTGGTTTTCGGAGGTTATTACAGAAATTAATTCAAATTCTACTTTTGATTTGTCAGTATTTTTATTGGCTTTCAACACTCAAATTCAGATTTATTTTTGGCAACATATTTTGTACATATTATAACTTTATATTAGAGCTTTTTAAGTTTGTATGTAAATTTTACAGTAAATATTTTAGAACTTCCATCCCTATCCAATGCTTTTTGTGTGATTTATTATAAGATATGAATACATTTATTTAGCCTTTTTCAAACAGCAAGACAAGTATTTGTTTTGATATTTACTTCTATAAAATGTGTCCTGTTTAGTTAATTTTTTCTGAGTAATGATTAATAATTGTCACACATTTTTACCAAAATTTACAACAGACGCCCACTAAAATGTTATTCGGTGTAAAAAAAACAGGCAAACTTAGAACAATCATGCTAACATATTAAAATACTTATTGATTGTAATTTTATTATGCCTTGTAATAAACTTTTTAAATAAACATATGTTACACGTGGTGATGATGATAGAACATTTTTAAAACTTATTTTGACAGATTTAGAAGTAGATTAGATTAGCATTGGCTTAGACACTTTGATTACATTTAATACACTTTCAATTAGGGATGCTCCAATCAGGATTTTTGCAGCCGATACCAAGTACCGATTCCTTGTCATGGTGATCGGTCGATACCGACTATCGATTTTTTTATTTTTATTTTTTTTTATTTTTTTTTTTTAAGAATTCAACATATCTCAATAAAGAAAAAGTTTGGAGCGTAGGCTATATTTGATGCATAAGAAGTTAAAATGCACAACTTAATACATTACTTCTTTACTAAAAGGAAATAGGCTGATAAACTATTATTAAAGAAGTAAAAAAAAAAAAAAATTTATTACAATTTCCAGCCAGGTTTTAGTAAACTTGCCATATTAACAAAAACACAGAACTTTCAGTTCTTGTATGTTAAAAGGCCTAAATACATGCAAGGCCATTAAATACTATTTAATGATACTATTTAATGATAATAATACTATTGACAGCAGCTCTATGATCGCAGCTCCAGACATCACAGCAGCTCGATGAAAGAGCGGGGATTTCCTTTACTGCACTATTCATTTAATCTAACACATATAATGCTTAGAACATCACCGTGCCTCTTGCGATCTGTTCTCTTGCTCATTCGCTTTTGTCGCCATGATTTTTGTGGTACTTTATTTAATTCTAGGGCATCACAGCGCCACTACGAAGAGGCCTATGATTGCGGAGCTTCCGGGAGAGGCCATACAGTTGAGACAATAGATAGCGGCGATCGATCTGCTCGTATCACAGCACTTCAAAACACTCATAAACAAACACTTACGCTCAGTTCATTAGATCGGCCAGATTGACGAGTACCAATCGAGTCATGAAATGTAATTATCTTTTACAAGATGTAAGATAAGACTTTGGTGTCTCCAGAATGTGTCTGTAAAGTTTCAGCTCAAAATACCCATCTGATTATTTATAATATAATGTATAGTCTGGCAATTTTTGTGTCTGAGGGCTATGTAGCTGTTTTTGTAACCTGTGGCTTTAAATGCAAGTGAGCTACTTATTCCCGTCCACCGCTCCCACGTGCGTGCCTGCTTCTCATGCATTACGTCAGATAAACAGTTGTCAGTGCCTGAAACAGACATGGATGAAGTCACGAGTCAAAAATACAAAGTAAGTTTATTTGATGTATTTGTGGTAGTCTCTTCAAGCCTTTCTGAAACGATGAGTCTCACACAAATGCTGTTTGCAGTACACACACATATTGATGTTTACTGACACCATGCAGCTTTGGTGCTTATAGCGGTTAAGAATTACACAGCGATTTTACTGTCTTTATTACAAACTCTGCCCCGTTTTAAAAACGTTTTAAACTCATAAAATTAATTATCGAGGTGCAGCTAATCACAGAGAGTTGTCACATATGTTTAAATCCCAGTTTCTTTGCAAAAAAATGTCTGTGGACATGTGTATACATTATAGAAACATGGCCCTTGTCAATCAATCGATCAGTGGGAAAAACCGCACTCCTACAGTACGTCTCATTGGGACTTGGGTCCTATTTTTATGTCAGTAAATTTAAAGAAGAGACTTATTGTGTTTAATAATACACACTATACCTACACACAGTTTTGTCCAAACAGCTTACAAAAGTCGATTTTCATCAGGTGCCCTTTTTGTATTATAATATTTTAAGACTAGCAACACGTGTATTATCAACAATTATAAGTCTGATTTTGACAGTCTGATCTGTACTCAATTGCAGTGAAACAAAAATGAAAGAAACACTTGTCATTTAGAAAGCCCTGCATTTTTTTCATAGTTTACAACACCTTAACTCTCATATTTCTCATCATAAGTAGAAGTGCTGGTTCTACCATGTGTTTAATCCCCTGAGGGGAAATCAGCAAGGGAGACATGAGGAAAAGTATAGAAAAACATTGATCACATTGTGACTGTGCCAGATGTGATTCAAATGCATTTCTATGTGCAGGGGAAGCAGACTGAAAGCATACTGAAAAGGGACACTGGTCCCCCGTGCATGTGCTTCTTGTCTCTAGTGCTGATCCTATGAATTTTAATCTTCTGATGGACGACTGAAACCGGAATTTAAAAACCACCGTCCGTCGACTTCAATCATCAGTGGCTGCGTTGCTTACCCCAGGGATACACAATGGGAAAATGTCACTTTCAGTGACAAGGCGGAGAAGTTTGGTTGACATTTTTGCTAAATTAGACAAAGTCAAGCGCACACTATATCACAGTGCAGGAGACTGGAACAAACAGACAAACAGAGCGCATTGGTTATAATGGAATGCCTAGGGGCTGCATAAGCTCTCAATCAAGACCCCCGTGTTTCTCTCGATTGGATTTAACGTTCTGCATGCATTTGCCCATTTTAGGATGTGTACCTCTCAGATTCATACTCTTGTTTCTTTTTATAGGGGCCTACACTTGCTACACTTTTATTATTATTATTATTACTATCTGTGATCATTTACTCTCCTGTCATGGTATTTTGGTTCATCCTCAAAAAATATATATATATATTATAGGGATATTACGGACAAAATTCAATTAGTATTTTAATTAAATATGAGAAGTGTCACTTGAAAATCGAGAAAATTGTGAACATTGAAAATCCAGGTAACCAAAATTTAGGCCCCGTTTCCACCTTAGAGCACAGGTGTCAAACTCAGTTCCTGTAGAGCCACAGCACTGCACAGTTGTTTGACTCAGAAATCATAATTTGACCATCTGAATAATATTATTATTTATGATAAAATGCTTTTTTTGTTTTGCTTTCAAAATTTTAATTGTGACAAATAATGTGAAAATTCATGGATAATAACAATAGCCTAATTATGTTTTAGCATTGAAGGGTACCTTTTTTTACAAGATGTAAAATCAGTCTCTGATGTCCTTAGAGTGTGTAGAGTGTGTGTTAGAGCAGTGTTTCCCAACCCTGTTCCTGAAGGCACACCAACAGTACACATTTTCAACCTCTCCCTAATCAAACACACCTGAATCAACTCATCATAACATCAGAAGACACTCCAACACCTGAAGTTAATGGGTCAGAAAAGGGAGACATCCAAAATATGTACTGTTGGTGTGCCTCCAGGAACAGGGTTGGGAAACACTGTGTTAGAGTATGTGAAGTTTCAGCTCTAAATACCACACAAATAACTTTTTATATCTCTTTAAAACGGCCCCTTTTAGGCTTTGATTCAAATCGTGCTGTTTTTGGTGACTGTCACTTGAAATTCACATGAGATTGTGCTCCCAGCCAGATTCAAAAACAGGACTAGCGTGATCTTTGTGAAACACTGAAAATGTCAAAAAATGTGGCTCAGAAAAAGGTAGTCTTTGGAGACAACGGTGTTCATTTGTGCATCCTAAAACTCCACATTTACAGTGCTCAGCATAATTAAGTAACATTTTTAACCATTTCTTGGTGAATATGGGCAGTGTATTTTGGTGCATTTAAACAAAAAAGATACATTTATTAAAATGATATTTTAGTCAATAAGTATATTTGGAAATGGACAGATAATACAAAATAAATTCAAGCAAAATATTGCAAAAAAATGTCACAATTAAAGTGTTTGGATTTATTTTTTATTTATTTATTTTATTTTATTTTTTGCTTCTCTTGATTTTTCCTCTTTTTTTTTAAATTTGTATTTAATATTTTTCTGTTATCTCCTAGGGCTTGAGAGTCCACATACGTGAACAGCACGTTTTAACTCTTAAGTGGCTATTTAAATTACTTTGAATGTTTATATTTTGTTACAGACATACAGTGTCATCCTGCAACTGTTTTGCAGCATATGAAATGTCCCAAACACTCTTTTTAACTGTCTAAAATGGGGGAAAAATGTATTTTTTTCTCTCTGATGGTCAAAGCAAGGTTAAAAAAATGCATTAAAACAAATTCAGGAAAAAAGTGTTTGATGTAAATTCGGACCACAAGTCCACATATATAGACATAATTTTTCTCTAAAAATACATCGTATCAAAAGATGATACTTAGATTTTTATTCTAATCCGGTTTCAATAAGCCCAAATAGCAAAGAGAAATAAAAAATACATGTAAAAAAACACCATGGGCCTTAAGAGGATATCATATAAATTTGGGAGAACTAGTTTTTGGACGGTTATCCTAAGTTATTTTGTTAGTTAATCTCCAGATTTGGCTTCAGTACTGACTAATCTAATGTATATGCACAAATATAATATTGTATAGCTTTCTAGTAATAATATGAATTTAAAAGATAGATTTGTGAGGGTTCTACTTATATATGCTCAGCACTGTATAATTCCTCTTAGTTGCTGACATTATCTTTGGCAGGTACAGTGCTGAAACTCGAATGTTGGACGGCTGTTTCTGACTCAGGGCTATCTATGCTAATGAGGGAGAGATGGTCACTAATGGGTAGGACTTTCCCCCTTTGATGACATGTACAAATGGAGAATGTCAATCAAAGTGTTTTTGCTAACTGTTTTTATGAAGTGTGTTTATTAAAAAATAGAATTATTTAAAGGGCATCTATGATGAAAATTTTCTTTTGTAAGCTCTTTGGTCAAACGTTATGTGAGCTCTGCTTCCTTTTTGTCTGTCACTGTCAAGATTGAGGCACGCTCTGACAGGCACTTGGGAACTGTGGAGGGGGAGAACTAGCATTAAAGGCACAGGCAACAAAAACAGCTACATTGTGTTCAGAGCAGAAACCTCCAATATCCTGAAAGGTATAATAAATAATCTGATGGGTGTTTTGAGCAGAAACTTTACAGACACATTCTGGAGACACAAAAGACTTATCTTAAATCTAGAAAAAGGGGTAAAATATTTACTGCTACATACCTGTGTTTAAACCCCTTATAAAAGTGATTTTTTACATAATAGGTCCCCTTTAAAAGAAACTTATCTAATATGGGCTTCTTTTGGTCTTTTATCGGTCATTTAGTTTCAAGAATAAGCTCCAAAAATATTCTAAAAGTGACCTGTAAATGTTTTTTCTATTTAACAACATTACAACAGTGAAAGATGACTTCTCTGATTAATCACGTTCCATTCCGATTGCACATTTTCCTGCTGGATTTTCATGAAATCTGTTTGCATTGAAAAAAACTGATTTGCTGAAGTTAAAAACATGGATGGTGACAGTGAATAGCATGAGTGCTAGTGAAGCTTGAGCGACATACAGCAAAGGATTCCGCTTAGTCCTAAAGCCTTTGTCAAATGGTTATTTTCGCAATTTGCAATGGCAAAGCGGTCAAAAAAAGAGTCATGACTGGGATAAAGAGACATTTTTTTGCAGTGGGCGGATGAACTCCCAACCTCCCCAGCTATAAGTTCTAATTATTAATTATTAATCTTACTAAAGTCATGTTGGAGCAGTGGATAGCACTATCGCCTCACAGCAAGAAGGTTATTGGTTCGAGTCTCAGGTGGGTCAGTTGGCATTTCTGTGTAGAGTTAGTATGTTCTCCCAGTGTTGGCGTGGGTTTACAGTCCAAAGATACGCGGTATAGGTGAATTGAAAAAGTTAAATTGGACGTAGTGTATGTGTGTGAATGCAAGAGTGTATGGTAATTTCGCTGCGTAAAACATATGCTGCATAAGGTGGCGGTTGGCGGTGAATGAATGAATAAATGAATAAATGAATGAATGAATAATCTTACTAAAAATTTGGTCTCTTAGAAATACACATTTGACAGTATAACTTAAGTTAAAAGTAACAGGAGCTCTGATGGAATGCAGATTTACATTTATCACTGCCATCCATAAAAAAATAATAATAATAATAATGATCTAATATGCTACACTTGTAGATCACAATATCCAGACCTATCCCATCCTGTATATTAGGGCACAGTGCTGCAAGTTTTTGACTGTTCAATTTAAATGACCTATGTTATTACTGGCTAACCTCTTTGGATATTTTAGGCCTACACGGTATCTGTGCGTGCAGAAATCTGCAGATTTTTAGCCCATTGTTGAGTCTATTTATTTACTTGTGTGAATGTGTGTAAATTTATATTTTGTCAGTTTTTAAATTAATTTCAGTAATATTATTGACTAATATGAAAGTGTTCATTTGATTTATTTACAATACACTATTTAAAGTCATATTTTCTGTCTATTAGTAGATATATTATATGATAGACTTGCTTTGTTTACCAAATAAGTAGCTCTAGATAGCTTTGCATTGTAAATATTAAATACAAGTTAAAAAGCTATTATTTTTATTTCATATATTAAGTTTATTGTTACCATACTCTCAAAATAAATCTGCATAAATCCGCAGATTTTTTTACCAAATTCTCTGCAGAAGTAACAAAGATTCTGTCTGGCCCTACTAATGAGTAACAAGGTTGGTTTGGTTGGCCAGTTTCTGCTGGGTGTGTTGTGCAATGCGATTGATACAGTATGTCTAGTACATTTAGGTCTCTTATAGCAAGCAAAATCCTGTTTCTCATGTCCCCTTTAGACATTTTCTTGCTCGATAGACTTTGTTGTTCTTTTATTGAAGGAATTTAAAAAGGAAACTGTGACTCACAAAGACTGAGTTTTAGTACTATTGAAAACATTCAAAGCCCTGACACACAGACAAAAGATGGTTCTTTGGGATATTCAGTATTCAAGGGTTTAGATAAAACATGCCAGAAGCAGACACCAACGCAACATGCTTCCACACAATGTTTGAGGAGATAAGAATGAACAGCTTTGTGTGACCTGAATGGATTGTCTTAGAATGAACAAAAATTGTCTGCAAAAACCTTAATTAGGCAAAATATAAATTTAAGTAATTTAATTAGTGGCATTTTTCTTTTATCATTCTCTTTTGATTTAGGGCAAGATTAAGAAAGATTAAACATTTATTAATTTATAAACGTTCTCTTTCAGAATAACTATGAAACCTCTTCAGGGTATTTTAATAAAATTTCTTTTAAAGCCAACAAGTATTTAAGGGGATTCATCCCAATTACAGATTGTCTTTAAAAAGGTTCTAGCTGAAAACGGCATAATAATATGAATTATTCTTATAATTATTATTATTATGGGTGACACGGTGGCTCAGTGGTTAGCACTGTTGCCTCACAGCAAGAAAGACGCTGGTTTGAGTCCCGGTTGGGTCATTTGGCATTTCTGTGTGAAGTTTACATGTTCTCCCCGTGTTTTGCGGTGGTTTTCTTCCAGGTGCTCCGGTTTCCCCCAAAGACGTGGTATAGATGAATTGAATAAACTAAATTAGCTGTAGAGTATGTGTGTGAATGTGAGAGTGTGTGGGTGTTTCCCTGTATTGGGTTGCAGCTGGAAGGGCACCTGCTGTGTAAAACATATGCTGGATAAGTTGGCAGTTCATTCCGCTGTAGTGACCCCTAATGAATAAAGGGACTAAGCCAAAGGAAAATGAATGAATGAATAATAATTATTAATATTAATAGAAATAAATGTCATAATTTGTTGTGCTGTTGATTTTTCTGCTACTCTTCCAAGTCCATTTTTAAGCGATACTCCACATGAAACTTAAAATTCTTTGATTTACAGCTATAGAAATAATCAAGGGACCACTTCAAAATTTTCTTTCTTATCTACGATTAATAAACGATTCATAAAAAAAATATAGTTCCACAAAAACTACTGATGACATATAAATATTGTCATTTCAGCATTTATCTTTATTTTTTTTTTTTACATAAAATAACAAAATGGTGCCATGTTTTCATACATCTTTATATTCACAATATCAATGTTTTAACTTCAAAAGAGTTAAGAAATAAATATTTGGTGGAATAAACCTGAATTTCATTCATTCATTCATTCATTCTCCTTCGGCTTAGTCCCTTTATTCAACAAGGGTCGCCACGGTGGCATGAACACAGGGAGAACATGCAAACTCCACACAGAAATGCCAACTGGCTCAGGCGGGACTCGAACCAGCGACCTTCTTTCTGTGAGGCAACCTGAATTTAAATCACAGCAAATGAAAACAGTTGTTATTCTGACCAGTTGTAATTTTCTGAAATTTATATGAAATGTTGTCAGAATAAAATAAAACACATATTGACGTTTTAGTCAAAGCCATTCCTAATAAATAAATCCAATAACTCCAGAGAAATTGCTCATTTTCATGTGGTCTTGTGATTTTCTTCATAAGGATATGAATTTTTCTTTCTTTTAAAGAAAAGATAAACCAGATAAACCCAAAAAAAGATCATTAGAAAAACAATGTTGTAAAGTGTGATGTAAGAACATCGTGAAACCTATGTGAGAAATGCAAAAGTGAAGACGACCATCTTTTCTAATGCATGTTTTTTTTTTTTAAATGTCTGAAATGTGCACTTTTTTATTCCATGTTTGACGTAATCTCAGCTGAAACATGAAGAGAGGGTGGGACATCGAGTAGCTCCTCCCCTTTAAAAAGAACAGCCAATAGTGTTTTGTTTGTAAGAGTTGTTGAGATTAAGCACATAAAATCAAAAGCAAATGAGAAGTGTCTTGATGGGGACAGGGCATGTCAGATACTAGAGAGCATTTGATTGGTCAAGATTTGATGAGAAACTGAAATATGAGGTGACATGAAATAAATTGTTGATCCATTTAGGTGGAAGAGACAAACTGCAGGCTTTGGTTGCTTGTATCAATTTTATATTTTATAAATGGGAATTTTGTCACCGTTTTGGAGCACAGAAGTTAATAGATATCCTTAAAGCTGACAAACTGAAATTAACATCTAAAAAACGTTATTTTAATTTCACGGGACCTTTAAATAATAATTTAAAACTTTGTAAATATATATACAAGTCAGAATTATTAGCCCCCCTGAATTATTAGCCCCCTGTTTATTTTTTCCCCCAATTTCTGTTCAACGGAGAGCAGATTTTTTTCAACACATATCTAAACATAATAGTTTTAATAACTCATTTCTAATAACTGATTTATTTTATCTTTGCCATGATGACAGTAAATAATATTTGACTAGATATTTTTCAAGACACTTCTATACAGCTTAAAGTGACATTTAAAAGCTTAACTAGGTTAATTAGGTTAGCTAGGCAGGTTAAGGTAATTAGGCAAGTTATTGTATAATGCTGGTTTGTTCTGTAGTCTATTGAAAAAATATATAGCTTAAAGGGGCTAATAATTTTGACCTTAAAATGGTTCATAAAAAATTAAAAACTGCTTTTATTCTAGCCGAAATTAAACAAATAAGACTTTCTCCAGAAGAAAAAATATTATCAGACATACTGTGAAAATTTCCTTGCTCTGTTAAACATCATTTGGGAAATATTTAAAAAAAGAAAAAAAATTTAAAGGGGGGCTAATAATTCTGACTTCAACTGTACATATCAAGAGCTCATGTGAAAGTTTGCTGGAATCTATAGTTCATTTCAGTCATTAATTTTTTCCTCGGCTTGGTGCCTTATTTATATCAGGGGTCACCACAGTGGAATGAACTGCCAACTATTTCAGCATTTGTTTTACAAAGCAGATGCCCTTCCAGCCGCAACCCAGTACTAGGATAGAATCTATAGTTAAAATAAATAAATAAATAAGATACTGGTACTGTACATCAACTGGGGTCATGTGGATTTCTGTAATATTTACTTTGTGTAACTTTCGAAATGTCAACTTTGTATCCACAATACACTTGCATTATATAGATTCACATACTGATGAGTGCAGACTTACAATGAGTGCAGAGTGTCTTTCTACTTTGACATTAGTATCAAAGCCTGTGAATTAATTTCTTTTTCATTTCTGCAGATGGCCTGATTGTTGTAGGTGTTCACTCGGCTAAATTCCCCAATGAGAAAGTCCTGCAGAACGTACAGAGTGCGGTGTTGAGATACGACATCAGTCATCCTGTAGTGAATGACAGCGATGCCCGTCTGTGGCAGGAGCTGGAGGTGTCCTGCTGGCCCACACTGGTGCTGCTGGGACCTAGAGGAAACTTGCTTTTCTCCTTGGTTGGTGAAGGGCACAGAGAACATCTCTTCCTTTTCACTGCTGCGGCTCTGAAACACTATAGAGAACAAGGGCTCCTCAAGGACCATAATGTGGGAATCAAACTGTACAGGGACTCACTGCCTCCCTCCATCCTTTCTTTCCCTGGAAAAATAGCCATAGACCCCAGCGGCAAGCAGTTGGCTATTGCAGACACAGGACACCACAGGGTATTAGTGGTCTCCAATACTGGGCAGGTGCTGCACACTGTAGGAGGTGAGGCCTCTTCATGCACACTTGGATAGAGTTACAAAATTCAAAAGATGCTGAGGTTGCTGTTTATTTTCTTAAGAAATTAAGAGACTATGATTTATTGCACTAGAAACAGGAACCTTTTAGTATCTGGAGTATATTTTTATTATTATACTGTTCCAATGTTTCTTCTAATGTTTTCTTTTAATATATAGAACAAAAAATAATATATAACAGTGAATGTAAGGCATCTAAATATAGATATATAGGTTAGATATTAGTGCTGTCAAACGATTAATCGCATCCTAGTCATGGGACTGTAACTTTCAAGGTTTACTGTGGTTTGAAATAGTCAAATGGCTATTTTTTGTTATACCGTTCCTACGGTATATTTAAGTTGTTTTTATGACTATTTTATTTAGTTTTTTAGGGTAAAAGTGTCTCCAGCAGAAAAGGACCCTCCACATCAAAAGCTACAGGTTTACCAATGATTCAGGGAACATTTGAAATACAAATTGCTCATTAACCAACATCCAAGCACGCTATGGACCTGAAGAGTGCAGTGGCTTTACTTTATATCCAAAGAAAGGAAAAAATGCCTTTTAAAATTTAAAGAAATCTGTGTTTTGAAACTAATAAAGACAGCAGAAATCAGTGCTTTCCTTTTAATTATTTAGCCTGACATAGTTACTGTTCCAAAACATTTTAAAAGTATCTTAAAAATAAAATATTTTGTGTTAAAATATTAAAAATATGTTTTTTTTAAATGTCTGGGTAAAAGAACAACAGCTGTTTTCCCCAGACATTTAAAAATAACTTATTTTAGGCAAGTAATACAGTATATAAGTAACAATACTGAGAAACTCTTATATTTTTTTCAAGGTTATCCTACCATCAGAATCTTATATCTTTAATCTTATGTGTATCGCATCCTAAATAAAAGTTTGTATTTACATAATATATACATGTGTATGATGTCGATTTATGTATATATGAATAAATATACACTCATACTGTACATAAAATACAAAAATTTACAAACAAAATATATTTACATATACATTTATTTTATTAATATTCATTTGTATTTATATATATATATATATATATATATATATATATATATATATATATATATATATATATATATATATATATATATATATATATATATATATATAAAAAACAATTGTTTTAATTTATATGCACAAACAATCAGGCCAATTTATATGCACAAAAATATACACAGTACACACAAATATATTTTGTAAATATGAACTTTTATTTCGGATGTGAATAATATTTTGACAGCACTATTTTATATACATGCAACTATTCAAAAAAATCTGTTTCTCTGGGTTTACTGTATTTTTTTGTTATAGGTGTGAGTAAATGTTAATCTTTTATCATATAAAGGTTTCATAACATTTCGTCCCAATTTAAAAATGGATATAGACATTTATATCTTTGTTATTTTGCCAAAAAAATAACAATTGATCAGAATTGCAAATGTTTTTATTTGTGGTAATTGAAATTTGAACAAATTGAAATTTGAAAAATTTAATTTTTAACCACTTTGAAGCTACAATTGGGGTGCCATTTTATATTAAGTGGCCTTAACTAATCTGTACTTATACTGAAATTAGAAATTTGTTACAACGTACTTATTGTGTAAAAACATGCCTTTACATTTTAATTATGCTTGAATAAATACATCTGATATTAATTTCTTTAATTACATTGTTGACCATCTCTTACACCTTAACCCACGCTTAAACCTACCAATACCTCTAAAACTGACCCTAACCCTACTCAAGGGCACCAGAAGTGTTCTGCTATACATTATGAACACATTGTATTTATATTTTGACATAAGTACATAGTAAGGACACTTTATGTAAAGTGGGCCCAAAATGGGTATTGTCTTTTATAAAGATAAATATATATATATATATATATATATATATATATATATATATATATATATATATATATATATATATATATATATATATATATATATATATATATATATATATATAACATGTCTGAAAATATGGCAACTTTGTTATTTTATGCCACAGAAAATGTTTAAATCACTTAATATATTACTTTAAGCACAACCGTTCAAGTGTGAATTTGTTTAGCTGTTTCAGTGTCACATCCTTAAATATTATTTAATGTGAAATGCAGTTTTTTTTTTCCCTTAAAAGATTTTACCCACCATTTACTCACCCTCAAGTGGTCATAAACCTTTATGAGTTCCTTTATTCTGTTAAACACAAAAGATGATGTTTTGAAGAAAGCTTGAAAGCCAATAACCAATGACATCTATAGTAAGAAAAACAAATTCTATGGAAGTCAGTGGTTACAGGTTTCCAGCTTTCTTCAAAAACATCATCATTTGTGTCCAAGAGAAGAAAGAAACTCAAACAGGATTGGAACAAGTAAATGATGACAGAATTTTCATCTATGGGTGAACTATCCCTTTAAATGCAGGAAGCTTTCATAAAATATGGAGCAGTTGGCAAAGCCTGTTTTATAAGTTTAGAAAGGCTGCTAATTTTCTCCTTGGTGAGTGTTTCGATGCTATTTTGGTCCACTTTTACACTGGATTGTCTTTGCCTTTTTTTAGGTCCCTCAAGTGGGAGACGAGATGGAAATTTGTCCGAGGCTCAGTTCAGCTCCCCACAAGGGCTGTTCATAAAGGGAGACACCGTCTACGTGGCTGACACTGAAAACCACCTTGTTAGAAAGGTAAATCAGCAGAATCAGGTCAAGCTAGTTCTCCCGCTGCTAACTCTAACCCAAATCCACTCTGATTGGTGCTTGAAAAACAGTCGTCACGATAGCACTTGTGTTTGTCCTCATTAGTTTTTTCTTCTTCTCCAGATCAACCTTACAGAAGGAAAAGTCTCAACATTAGCAGGCATTGGCGTACAAGGCACTGATAAAGAAGGCGGAGCATTGGGACCACAACAGCCAATCAGCTCTCCCTGGGATGTTACCCTTGGCAACGCAGGTAATTTTAGAATTTATAGAATTTAAGATCACTCCATCTACCTTTATTCCTGCATTGCTCATAAAGCGTAATATCTTGTGATTCTGCATTTTATTATTCCACCCGGAGCACTTTCTACAAACCCCTTTCTCTCCCTCTCACATCTTCTCCCTATCTGTCTTGTCCATCTAGGAATCTTCAATCAGGTTGTTCTCAGAAGTCTTGGCTTTGTAGATACCACATTCGCCTTTGATTTTCACAAGTGTATACGATGCAAAAAAAGATCTTTGTTCTGCTAAAACCCCCTCTAGTTGTTTGGAAGGGGCCCTGGAGTAAATTGTGTGGTCCGTCAGTTGCTAACCAGAGACACAGAGCCGAATGTTGTGGCGCTGCCTGAGTTCAACCCATAACGCTGAAGAAAAGATATGATCAGAAAGCACTCATGTGGCCGGCTGTGGTTTCAAAGAAGTGGTGCTTCTGTTTTCGTCAAAGATTTCCTCTTTTCGTTTTGCGGTGATATCTCTTTTTGCCAACAAGATATCCCACAGGTCTAGGAAATTGAATTTAACATGCTTCTGAAGCGTAATTAAAATTCCTGCTTCATATTTGCCAGCGTTATTAAATCAGCCTGCATTATTCAGTCATATCGTTCCATTAAACGGCTGAAGAAACGGATGTTGGCCTGCATCAGTTGAGTGAGAGAGGTTTAAAGTGGAGTGTGTGTTTGATTTAGTCGGTGTGTGTTTGGAGCACATTCATTGATGATCCCTGCTGTGCATTAGGTTTGTTCCCTGAACTGCAGATTGCTTTCTTGCAGGTTTTTCTTCTAAGAAAATACAATTGTTTTTGTATACTTTATATTTGTATGTTTTTTTCTAGAAATGCTCCGATCAGGATTTTTGCAGCCGATACTTAACGATTCTGATGCTTTAAGCCTTATAATGCATTAAGCACATTTCCCCTTCAAGTATGATACTTAAGTGGAAATCTCTCCTTACCTAAGAGAATAAATGAAGGATATTGCATATAATCTCTTAAACATGTCTCTTATAATCATTTAGTGTGGACTAGGGTTGGGCGATGTTGACCAATTTGGCATCGTACAATGTCTAATGTGAAACATCGTGATGGACAATGGCATCATAGGTGAATTAATTATTTATTAATAATTAATTAATTCATAATAAATTAATTATTTGTAGCCTACTGTTTCAACTACCTGACCCGCATGGTCTTTGTTTTACCCATAACCAAATCATAAAAAATAAAGATAAGTTACACACAGTTTACCACCTGTCAATCACAACCAACATGGTCCAACCAACAGTATCTGAGGTTTTCGCTAAAATTACTAAATATAAGCGTTAAAGCGAAAGATCGAAGCAGTGTACTGGCACTGTGACACGTTACCTGATATATTCAAAAGACCAAAGAGTCGTTAGATAGAGACAAGATTAACTAAATAACAGGTTTGACAACTATTTTGAAATGCGATCCAGCGGTACATCCTTGATGATAAACTGTCCAACGTGCACAGCTCTCTGGGGTTTTGTGTTCAAGGCACTCGCTGACTGCTGGAGCTCAGATACGCATTCAGCTGTATAGTGTGGAAGGAGGACTTTTAAGAAATTGCTAGATGAAACGACAGTGTGGACGTAGATCGCTTTCGTTCTAAAATGCCATTTTAAAACTAAGATGTATTAGTTTCAACGGGGCCGTGTGTATTTTTCGCGAGCGGGTTGCTGCAGGGGTGGGGCAGAGGATCGTAATGCCAGCTCAGCATTGGGATGTCTTTCGTCCATCGGCGATGGACGATGGCATCATCTATCGACCCAACCCTAGTGTGGACGGGTCAGAAAAAGTTTTACAGGAAATAATAGATAAAACAGATAAAAAATTGGCTAGAAAAATGACTAACAAAGCAATTTAGAAACAATTGATTGAAGAAGAATTCAACATTTTGACAATTCAACAGTGCATATTTGATGCATAAGAAGTAAAAATGCACACCTGTGAATACAACTTTGTTGCAATAAATATATTACAAAATGGTATATTATTAAATATTCAAGTTTAGAAATATATATTTAAAAAAAAAATTAATTGAAGTTTTCAGCCACGTTTTAGTCAACTTGCAATGTTGTCAAAAACACAGTACGCATCTTTTTCTGTATGTAAAGCTGTAAACAAACACCTGCTGTCGGTTCATGAGATTGGCCAGATTGATGAGCACCGATCCAGTCATAAAATGTGATGATTTCATTCTTGTATTATTGTAGCAATCGTTTTGAATGAATCTCTTAAAGTGAAGAGATTTCATGTCTTGAATTAGAAATTTCATCCAGTAGGCTTTCTGAGATAGTCAGTGTTGACGGCGTTCATGCACTGTTATTAAGATTTTTCATCTCTATCAATTTCATCTCATGTAAATCCACCTTCTTCATTATGTTTTCAGCATTTTGCTTTGAGCTTAGCGAAATGTTATTTAATTATTTTGCATTCAATAGTCGAAATGGTTCAAGGCAATGCAGCTGCCTCTTACAAACAGATCAACAGATATACAGTAATTATGTAATAGAATATTTGAGTCTGAACCACAACACCAGTCATAAGAGTATTTTTTTGTGTGTATCCTGTGAATTAAGCTGGATAAATAAACCTTCCATTACTTTCAAGGTTTGTAATGGATTGTTAGGATGATTTTCGGCAAAAAAGAAAAAAATTTATTCATCTTTTATTTAGCTCTTTTACAATGTAGATTGTGTCAAATCAGCTTAACATAGAAGTTCTAGTAAACTGAAACTGTGTCAGTCCAGTTATCAGAGCTGAAGTTTATACAGTTGTAAGTTCCATTGTAATGATCTGTTAATAATCTATATTTTTCAGTCATTCATTTATTCATTATGTAAAAATTACACAACATACACTGTACATAATCTGAAGTGTTGTAACCCTTTTCTGTATATAAGAATAAGTGCTGTATTTTAAATGATTAAATAATTCTTGCAGACAAACCGGTAAAATTAGAGGTTTGATAGATTTAAAGTGACAGTTAATATGTATGTGAAGCTGCACTGTGATCCTTAATACTTTTTTATACCATCAAATCTTTCTATTTTGAAATATGCGTAACATGATGTTATGATACTTCTAAAATCTAGCCCTTTTTTTTTTTTTTGCTCACGAAAAATTTATATTTGGATTTTTTTTCATGCAGCTCTTAAGATTGGATCTTTATTGCGCTGATTAATACGTTTTTGGCTTGTCATATGTTTGCCTAAAGTTCTATTATCTGATGCAGTCATTTATTTTTTTTTTTAAACAACCCATGTCAGAAGATGTATCCCATGGCTATATTCCAGGATTGTGAAAGAACTCTTTATTTTCACACATGAATTGGTCACCAACTGACCTGAACCCTATTGAAAGTCAAATTGCATAAGGCTGTCAGAACAATGCCATGATGAATGCACAGCACAATCAAACACTGCACAAAAATGCTTTTCTTACTTGTTTATTAGTACAAATGTTTTAAAATTCTTAAACCAAGAACCATTTTCTAGTAAGAAAAAAAGTTTTTTAAAATACGGTATTTGTTTACCCCAAAGCAAAAAAATGAACTTAATTTTGACTTATTATTTCTGAAAACAACTTTAGATAAACAATATTGTTTTCCTTGTCTCGAACATACTTTTTTGATTTAAGAATTTTAGATATTTGTGATAGAATCCATTTTTTTGCAATGAAACTATAAAGACGGTCCAGCAAAATATTAGTGTGTTACTTTGTACTTTAAAAAAAATGACATCTCCTTTATTAAAAGGTCAAGCAGACGTTATCTAACCCATTTTGTCTGACAAACTAATACCTGCTTTAAGTTTTGTATATGCCACCTCATCATTGATAATCTTGGTTTAATCACCTGGCTAAAGAAGTCTGGTTTGCGTTTTCCTGCCTCATTTGTTTTCCTCCTCTGAGTTTCAATTTAATTTGGAAATACCGCAGTGCGCCTTTGTCCTTCATCACAAATTTCATCTACTTTGGCTCATTCTGCGTTTTTTACCTTCCATCCGTCCCCGATTCCTTTGAAATCTTGCATGAGGAGAGTTTTACTCCCTTCCTCTCCATCTCAGTCCTTCTCCATTTCTCTTTCCCTCACTCTTTCTTTCCCTCTGTCTCGCTCTTTCATGAATACGTCTTGTTAGGCTCCAGCCCAGCAAAGAAATTGTCCCTGATAAGCACAGAACCATTAGAGAGGTCTATTGTTAGACACAAGTACAGAGCCTCTTATTCCTGATTCCTGATGGAGAAAACGCAGCGCAATACTCTTGAGTATTTGTGCAACCTCCACGCGGTACTTAAGCTGATTTCAGATGTAAATTCGTCACTTTAGGTCATTCTGTGCTGGACTGCATTGTATACTTTGTTATTTTCAGTCCTCTAAAGCATTTCAGTTCTTGTCTTTCGCAGCTTCCTTTCCACGAATAGGACACAAAAATAGGGCTTCATTTTCATTCTTCTTCAACAAAGGGTCAGTGAAAGGAGGCTCTGATCCTTTAGACAAATACTAAAATAGTAAACTCTAAAAATGATAAAATGCAGTTTAGAGCAAGGTTTGCACAAAACGTCCTACAGTAGATCAATATAGAGATAGATTTAGATCAATTCTGGACAAACTGTCATCTGACATATTGTATATGTTGAATTAAGTTGTTATTTATATTGTATACATATATTTAATAAAACATGTTAATTTATTACAAATAATTTTTCTATTGCTAATTTTATAATAGATTTTATGTATTACTGAGATTATTATATCACCCGGCAGCTAGCTCTTTGCAACTGTCAATCACATGGTTGCCCATTGATGCTAAGCAGGGCTCAGCAGAGACCACATGGGAAGGCTAGGTTGCTGCCAAAAGTGGTGTTAGTGAGACCAGCAGGGGGCTCTCAACCTGCGGTCTGTGTGGGTCCTAATGCCCCAGTATATTGATGTGGACTCAATACTGCTCAGTGAGCGCTGTCTTTCGGATGAGACGTTAAACCAATGTCCCGACTCTCTGTGGTCATTAAAAATCTGAGGATGTCTTTCGAAAAAGATTAGGGGTTTAACCCCGGCATCCTGGCCAAAGTTGCCCACTCTGTTAATCATGGCCTCTCCTAACCATCCACATGTCATAATTGGCTTCTCTCCACCAATTAGCTGGTGTGCGGTTTGGCGCAATATGACTGCTGTTGTTTTATCCAGGTGGATCCTGCAAACTGGTGGTGGATGAGGAGATTTCCTCAAAAATGTCTAAAGCGCTTTGAGTGTCCAAAAAAGTGCTATATAAATGGAAAGAATTATTATTATTATTATTATTATTATTATTATTATTATTATTATTATTATTATTATTATTATTATTATTATTATTATTATTATTAGGGCCAGACAGAATCTGTTGACATTTCTTGCAACTTCTGTGCATAACTTTGAAACTATTTTGAGAGTATAATAACTAAAAACTTACCACATCCAATAAAAAAATTCATAACTTATTGTTGCATTGTATTTAAGGTTTGCAGTGCAACTCCAATTAGAACCACTTGTTTGGTAAAAAAAGTAAGTCTCTCATGTATATGTACTAAAAGAATATATTTAATATTTCTGCTATACTCAATATAGAATATACTTAATATATCTACTAAAAGACAGAAAATATTACTTTACAAACTGTATTTTAAATGAATCATATCAACATTTCCATATTATTCTAAAATATTTCTAAAACTAATATTACTGTTACTTATTTTAAATGATTACAATGATTCTTTTTATTTATTAGTTCATGTTTTGTCCCGTAACCGTGTACTGAGACAATACATGGATGTTTTAATTTGGACTTTTCCATTGGTCAGTTAGTTCTCTGTAAAGCCAATGTTTAAGTTTTGTGTATGACTTTAAAAGGAGCACCAAGACATATTTTTGAGACAGGCACCTAACATATACATCTGCTGCCATATACCATACTTTTTATGGATATGAGCAGAGTTGTTTACTATGCGGAAAGACGTATGTGAGCGTGAAAAGGAAAGTTTGCATGAAAAGGGATAGCAAAAAATACAATTCTGTCATCAATTTCTCACCCTCCACCCTCCTTTCTTTTTTCTGTTAATCTCAAGTGAAGATATACTGAAGAATGTTGGAGAAAAAACAGCTATTGACTTCCGTGTTCCTTTTGATTCTATACCAGGGTTGTCAATGGCTACTAGGTTTACAAATTTAATCAGAAGATTTTGTTTCGTGTTCAAAAGAGGAAAGACTCGGATGAATGTTTCGAGAACCACTTGAGTATGAGTAAATGGTGAGGACATTTTTATTTTTAGTTGAACTATCTCTTCAAAAAGATCTAATAAATTGATTGCCACACAGCTTAAAAGGATATTGAGTGATATGAAGGTTGTGAGTGTTACAGGTTGAGTATATTGTTTACCTTTGTCTCATGCACACTTAATAAAGAATTGGCTCTGTTATGTTTAGCAAGCAACTCAACGTCAATATATCTCAGAGAAGGTAACATGTTTACTATACTGTGTTTGTGTTTATGCAGGAGGGGATGTGTTGTGGATCGCTATGGCAGGAACGCATCAGATCTGGGCTCTTTTCCTGGAGGACGGAAAGCTTCCCAAAGGGAGGTGAGCTCCTCTCCATGTGTCATGTTCTGTACAGACGAGGCAACATTCACATAAAGCAGCCATGGGGCTGCCCAAGTGATGTAATTTTCTGGGCAGCCACACAGTTCACTGTTGGCGGAAATTGCTCTGATCGTCCTGATACAAAATGCACTCTTAATTTTATGTGCTGTTCGCAGATGTAGCATTTCTCTTGATGTTTAAAGAGCCGCGGTAAACACTGATAACAGCTTTAAAGGGGACATACTGTATTATGCCCCTTTTCTTACGATGCATAATAAGTCTCTGGTGTCCCCAGAACATGTCTGTGAAGTTTCAACTCAAAATAGGCCACAGCTCACTTATTATAGCTTGCCAAATTGCCCCTATTTGGGTGTGAGCAAAAATAAGCATTGTAAGCATGCATGTTTAAATGCAAATGAGATGCTGCTTTCCAGAACAGGGTGGAGTCTTTACATATTATTCTAACACTACAGAAACAACAAAACTTGGGAATGCTGCCAAAATGTCAGAAATAAGCAATTTAAAAGGCTTCTCTTTCGGTTCAAGTCTACCTCAAAATTTTTTCTAAAAATGCATCATGATAAGCGTGGAAACTCTGCGAGCAGACGGAGGAGTGGGTGTGGCTGGGAGAGCAGGGGAAAGAGAGCGGAGCGAACAACTGTGGTCAGTTGGCTCACAAAATCAGACACAAATTGTGAGGAGAACCATGATTTTATAGTTTACGAAGTTAAAATGCAAAGAATAAGTCATTTAATGCCCTGCTACATATGTTAATCGGAATTTAATATACACATAACCACAATTTATATTATTATAAAAATAATCATGTTTATATAAAAACTATAAATGAGGAGGACTTCTCTCCTCCTCAATCCCAGAGTTTGAATGCAGACACAGTGGACAGCAGTGCAGCAGGTGTCTTGCCCCATTTATTTCAATTGTTTCTATTCTATTTCATTAGCCCTTCCGGTAATCCAAAGGAAAGCAGCATGGATATAGGCGATGTGTCTGAATGGTAACAAACTCAACTGATAAAAGACAAAGTTTTCCATTCCCCAATTCTCATACAGCTCTCCCAAAAAAAATGTTTGTTGCAAGCAAACAGCTTTGCTGTATTGGCCCTGGCAGCATCGCGGGGAAAAACATGTAACAAACCCTGTGGATTATGGAAACAAACACATGCGACCCTTCATGAATGGCTAAATATTGTGTTCCATGTGCGGACGTGGTCTCACCCAGTCATTGGGTCTCACAGCTTGGCAAGTCTACCTTGTCTTTGGAAAGCACGTGCTCTCATGAATAAGAAGCAGGGTCTTCTCATAGGATAAGAAAACTCAGCTATGAACAATAATAAGAAACGGACGCATCATCACTCCACTATCAGATGCGCGCTACATCACTAATGTGAATCCCCCCCCCCCCCCCCCCAAAATGATTTTAAACCCGGAAGATGAAATAAGCTGACAAAAGCTCAAAATTATCCAGTATTCCCCACAATTAAAGCTGACAGCTGCTAACGTTGTCCTAACTGATGCTCAACACACACAAATACAAGTTTCATTTCTGAAGAAAATTAAAAAGCACTGCAGTGATTGGGTGTTATGTGTTTTTCTCAGGTAATTAGTCAACTGAAATGTGTATATTCCATACAAAGTGTGGAACAAAGTTGTGACATTCTGAAAAGTTGAGATGTTTTCAACTAGGCATGCCTGGAATACGCACGTGTGGCTCTACTGGAAATAACAAACTTACGTCTGCAAAAGATTTTGCATTGTTGTTGATACAGAGTCAGACAATGATGGAGAGGAAGAGGTTACCAATTCTAGACTAAACCAAGATGTTTCTGAACCGTTTGTAGATATATTTAAATAGATGTTGTGGAGTAAACTCTATTCAGATGTGCTGGCTCCTGCAAGTAAACATTACATTATTAATACAATTCTCAAATCTGTAAAGTTTAAAAAGTCTGTCACCAGAATATAACAGTGCATAATAAATTTGTGATGATGAATTATGCTGAAGGTGAGCATTTTATGAATAAAATGAATGACATCACTCTGATCTCGGTGAATACAGTCAGCTTTAGCCACATCATCACCACATCATGTTAACAAGCACATTATGAAAAATAAGTGACTTGTATTATATATGAAGTTGTAGCTTAAAGCAGGTATTGACCCGTCCTTCAGAAATTGTGTTGAACTACCATTGTTGGTTAAGCAATTCGGCAAAAATTATATTTTGCCAAATATATGACATTTTAATTACATTCTTCAACACATTTTAGGCACTTTTCCACAGCATGGTATGGCACGGTTCGGTTCAATACAGCTAATTTTGGGGGTGGTACTTTTTTAGTACCACCTCGAATAAGGTTCCAAGGATGCTGTTCTGTTACCAAAATGTTTTGTGTACTCTTCTGATCACTGATGGGTCAGACAGAATCGCCACTACCAGCATCATTAGATTTGCGACATGTGCAATCCCACCCACATTAAGTGGTTTGCAGTTTACCATTGCAGCGTTTGCAGTGGTAATGCAAACCAAGAAAGCAAAACCGCAGTGGAAAAGCAGAATTACTTCAAAAATGTAATTCGATCGCTATGACCTCAGTGGCTTGGATGCTGGTATTATATTGTGGAGACTCTCATGTTCATTGGTACATTTATCTTTCTGCTGCAGACATTCTAAATATAAAGTACTGAAGTGGGTGTAAACATGCAGGTTAAGGGCTGGTAATGCATAATAAGATCCCCTTCCTGTGTTACTTATAGAGCGAAATCTGAACAGACTGTTTGGAGAAAAAAGGCTTACCAAAGCAGTTAGTAGGATTTCTTTTCTTACATTTTCTTTGTTGGTAGATGCACAGAGGACATGATTACAGCACGTAAACACAGAAAAAGTTTTAATGATATGATTTAATTTTTTCTGAAAAATGAAGTATAATGATACTTTTTTGGCACTTTCACATGCTATTAGATCTTAACTGTAGATATTTTGTCCATTTTATCACAAGTATTGTTTTGGATTCAGGCAAAGTAAGTGGTACATGATTGTTCTAATCAGACTTTATCTGATGGCTTTTCAGCGACAGCAAAGCAGGAACATGTGTGCGCTTTGCGGGCAGTGGAAATGAGGAGAACCGAAATAACGCGTACCCTCATAAAGCAGGTCTGGCGCAACCATCAGGCTTGGCCCTTGCCCCGATGGAGCCCTGGGAGAGTCTCTTCATCGCTGACAGTGAGAGCAGCACCATTCGCAGCCTTTCACTGAAGGATGGCGCAGTCAAACATGTGGTGGGGGGAGAGAGAGACCCTCTGGTAAGCTTTATGTGACATGTTTACAGGTCTAAACTTGAACTGTCTAACATGTTTGCATAACCTTTATGTAGCCCCATAATAGGTTAATAAAATATTGATGCTCAATTATAGATAGTATAATAGAAAGTTTAGTATTTATAAAAAGTACTTTATGTACTAGTATAATAATCATTCATATTTTAAATTTGCATTAATTTATTATTTTTATGTGATATGCATTTTCTAGTTTCATTTTAGTTTTTGTAATTTTAATTTGTTTAAATTCTAAATATTTATTCATTTATTCGGTCACTTTCTTCATCAGGGGTTGCCACTGCGGAATAAACCACCAACTTATCCAGCATATGTTTTACACAACGGATGCCCTTCCAGCTGCAACCCAGTACTGGGAAACACCTATACACACTCATTCACACACATACACTGTGGCCAATTTAGTTTATTCGATTTACCTATACCGCACGGACTGTGGGAGGAACCGGAGCATCCAGAGAAAACCCACGCCAACACGGGGAGAACATGCAAATTCCACACAGAAATGCCCCAATGGGTCAGTTGGCATTTCTGTGTGGAGTTTTCCCGTGTTCCCGTGTTCATGTGGGTTTCCTCTGGGTGCTCCGGTTTCCCCCACAAGTCCAAAAACATGTGGTATAGGTGAATTGGGTAGGCTTAATTGTCAGAAGTGTATGTGTGTAAATGTGTTTGTATGGATGTTTCCCAGTGATGGGTTGCAGCTGGAAGGGCATCCGCTGCGCAAAACATATGCTGGATAAGTTGGCGGTTCATTCCGCTGTGGCGACCCCAGATTAATAAAGGGACAAATGAGAAAAGAAAATAAATGAATTATTCATATTCATTTTCTTATCCTATGAGAAGACCCTGCTTCTTAATTATTCATGAGAGCACATGCTTTCTAAAGGCAAGGCAGACCTGCCAAGCTGTGAGACCCAATGACTGGGTGAGACCGCGTCTGCACACAGCACGGGTCGTATGTGTTTTTTTCCATAATCCACAGGGTTTGTTGCATGTTTTTCCCCACGATGCTGTCAGGGCCAATACAGCAAAGCTGTTTGTTTACAAAAACATTTTTTGCAGGAGAGCTGTACGAGAACTGGAGAATGGCAGACTTTGTCTTTTATCAGTTAAGTTCGTTACCATTCAGGCACATTGACACTATATCCGTGCTGCTAGTGTTCACCTATGTTCAAAATGCCTTTAGATTACCAGCAGGGCTAATGGTTGAAATAGATAGGGCAAGAGACCTGCTGCACTGCTCCATTGTGTCTGCATTTAGACCTGGGATTGAGGAGGAGACAAGTCCTCACCATTTAGAGTATTTACATAAACATGATTATTTTTATAATAATATAAATTGTGGTTATGTGTATATTAAATTATGAATAACATTTAACTTCTTTGGGATTCCATTTTAATCAGTTAAATGAAAGCTTGTGATCTATGTCTAAGCCACAGTCTGTGGTTAAAGCAAACAGATCCCAAGTGTGGATTTTAAAGGTGTTAAGCTTCTCTTTCCGTGAGGAGTCGACTCCTTCTTCAAGATGTTTTTTTTCTGATCCATATCAGATCATTTCTCTCCCTGCTGAGCACTTTGTCTTCCCTGCACACTTTATTAGGGTAGGAGCTTGTCGTTATCTAGTTCACATTAGGAAAAATACAACACATGGAGAGATTTGAATTTTTATGGGGTCATAAATTATCACAGTTGATTACATTTCACATTTGCATCCAGTGCAAAGCAAGTTTATTTGGCACTAAAAGATCCCAAAACTTAGTGTAATGCGAGGAGACGTTAAATAAATGAAGTCGTGGAGCAATTTTTTATCATTTAATGATCCTAGGCGATCTGATTAAGAAACTATTTTCCTCCACTCCTGAAACAGGCAAGGCATTTTTCAGATCTGCTAGATTTCCTTCGAGTAGACAGGATTTTCTTGGCAGAGAATGAGAATGGATTGGGTTTTGCCATATTTGGTCACTGGATTAATGAGATTTTTTTTTCATTCCTGCCCTTGTGATGTTATGTGGCTTATTTTTTATACATTAGACCACCACTGCTGTGCTGTGATTGAGTAAATATACAGAAATGGCTCATTTATATGCTCTCACAACTTTGCAGTAAAGCGTAACGTTTTTTCTCATGGGTAAGCTGTCAAGAAATCATGCATGGCTCTTTAAGTTTGTGTTTTTTCTTTGTTTGACCAGAACTTGTTTGCATTTGGAGATGTTGATGGTAAAGGCATCGATGCTAAACTGCAGCATCCATTAGGAGTTTCCTGGGATGAGGGCAGAAGCGTTCTCTATGTGGCCGATTCTTACAATCACAAGGTCAGTATTGTACTTTCAAGAAATACTAATTAATAGTCTATTTAAAACTTTATACTTTCTTGCCCTGAAGAATATTGGAAAGAGGTCCTAGAGGTTATTGCCATAATTGTAGGTACTAATGTGCCTAGAGAGCCTAGGCTTACCCTTTTAGGAGATACTACACAACTTGATCAACAAAGCATTAATTTGAGATTTGTCAGACTAGCCCTACTAACAGCCATAAAATGTATAACTTTGAGGTGGAAAGTTTATAAACCACCTTCTACTTCCATGTGGATTAAAGAAGTGCCATCTTATGTGCGTTTGGGGAAAAAAAATGCATTTCATTTAAAAAAAAGCGGCAAGATTTGTTTGTCAAATTCTGGGGCAGCTTCATGGTTTTCGCTACATTCTTTCTTCCATGGCGGGGCGCCACGCCAAAATTCATCCCGCCACGGCTATATTACAGCTTTTCATTCAAAACATTTTATTTTTTTAATAGCGGGTGATAATCGCACCAAAACGTATTAAAGGGTAAGTGAATTATAACCGCGTGAACTTTTCTGTAACCGACCGTAGTAGTGCTGTGCGTCATTTTTTAACCCTTTAAGGTTACGTGCTGACTGACTGACTGACTGGAAGATGCGTGGGGCCAGCTAACACGACGTATAGCCGTTTCACTTTACTTCAGGATGCATTAATACTGCTCTGTAGGTCTATTGGAGACATTCATAAATATCCCTAGCAAATCTAATAAATGTTGGAGACATACTCGTTACATAAACGCACTAAATCACACTTCAGCAGCGTTTATTTGGGAGCGCACAAGAAGATCTGCGCTCAGTGTTGCCAGATGATGCTGACTGTTTCCAGCCCAAAAGCTGTCGAGATCCCAAGCTTTTATACACTGTTCTAAGCATATGTATGCGAAGAACGGGGGCTATGGCATCTTTTTGGGTGATAAAACAGGTTTATTAGGGCAGACCGGGGCTGGCGGGAAAAAAATTAAATACTGCTTTTATTCTAGCCAAAATAAAACACATAAGACTCTCTAGAAGAAAAAATATTTTTGGAAATACTGTGAAAATTCCATGCTTTGGTAAACATAATTTGGGAAATATTTGAAAAAGAGAAAAATAATAATCACAGGAGAGCTAATAATTTTGCTTTGAACTGTATATTATAGCAAGGGCTGGTAAGAATGAATATGATGTTTCATTTTTAGACAAGGTTTTGTTACAATCAGTGACATTTTTCCAAACCGGGAGAATATTCCTATTGCTGTGTTTTTGCTGTGTTTATGTACTGTAGAAAAGCAATTGTGCATTCTACTCATCCATAAATGGACTACAAATTGAACTTAACAGGGTATTCTGCCATCCCAAGTGAGATGTCAGTCTGAAGAAAGTGCACGTTCCATTTGAAGAGCACTGCAGCGACATTGGGATCAAGGGAACACTGATGTATCCCTTCATAGAAAGAAGAGAGGGAAATTTACCCACCAGTCACTGCACATCACTCTAGTACTCTAGTAAATATGAATAAAATAACAGTGCTGAGACTCAGGTGCCATTATTGTGTTTAATTAGTGCCAGATGTGATTTGTATGGAGCTGTTTGTGGATACAAATGTGCAAGACGTGACGATTAAAATGCAAATATCATTATGATCATTTAATTAAAGCACGTTTCACACCTGTTTTGAAATCTGGTGTAATGCATTGTTTAGGCATACAATCATGTACAATCGAGTTTTTTTCCCAAATTTAAGATCTAAATTTAAAATCTGACAACCTGAATGACCTTTATGGAAAATTTGGAATTTCATAGGGTGTCATAACTTTTTCACATGGCTGTATATGAACAGGGCAATGATGCTCTGATCCACGCCAAAGCAATAATTTGAGACTGCCTCCAAATGCTGCATTGAACCATTTGAATGAGGCAAGAATGCAGTCCAATCCCACAAACCAACGAGCCAAGTGATATCCTAAATCAAAACGGTAAAGGTGTTACATAAAAAGCTGCAGTGTCTGATTATGGGAGTAAGGACATTTGTTGTCACAGTTGTAAAGCAACGAACACCTCTTGGTTTCAGAATTTTGTGTAATTTGTGTAATTGCTTTGGGTCATTGTTCTGCTGGAAGATAAATCGTTGCTCCATTCGGAGGTCAAGAGCACTCTGAAGCAGGTTTTCATTCAGGATGTCTCTGTACATTGCTGAATTCATCTTTCCCTCTATCCTGACTAGTCTTCCAGTTCCTGCTGCTGATAAACATCCCCACAGCATTATGCTGCCCCCACCATGCTTCACTGTAGGAATAGTATTAACCTAGTGATGAGCAGTGCCTGGTTTTCTCCAATGTAACGCCTGGCATTCACTCCAAAGAGTTCAATTTTAGTCTCATCACACCAGAGAATTTCGTTTCTTATGGTCTGAGAGTCCTTCAGATGCCTTTTGGCAATTTCCAGGCAGAGAGTGGCTTCCGTCTGGCCACTCTACCACACAGGCCTGATTGTTAGTTTGCTGCACAGATGGTTGTCCTTCTGTAAGGTTCTCCTCTCTTCAAAGAAGAACGCTGGAGCTCAGACAGAGTGACCATCGGGTTATTGATCACATCCCTGACTAAGGCCCTTCTCCCCTGATAACTCAGCTTAGATAGCCGGCCAGCTCTAGGAAGAGTCATGGTGTCCAAACATCTTCCACTTACAGATGATGGAGGCCACTGTGCTCATTGGAACTTTCAGAGCAGCAGAAATTTTTCTGTAACCTTCCCCAGCCTTGTGCCTCGAAACAATCCTGTCTCCGTGGTCTACAGACAATTCCTTTGTCTTCATGCTTGGTTTGTGCTTTGATATGCACTATCAACCCTGGGACCTTATATAGACAGATGTATGCCTTCAAATCATGTCCAATCAACTGAATTTACCACAAGTGAACTCCAATTAAGCTGTTGAAACATCTCAAGAATGATCAGTAGAAACAGAATGTACCTGAGCTCAATTCAGAGCTTCACGGCAAAGGCTGTAAATACTTATGTACATGTGATTTTTCAGGGTTTTAATTTTTAATAAATTTGCAACAATTTCAAAAAATCTTTTTTCACATGGTCATTATGGGGTATTGTGTGAAGAATTTTGAGAAAATAAATGAATTTAATCCATTTAGGAATAAGGTTGTAACATAAAAAAATGTGGAAAAAGTGAAGTGCTATGAATACTTTCCGGATGCACTGTGTCTATAGTTTGCAAGTTCATTTAATATGAAATGTAGCAACACACCTTTATGTGTGTGTCATAAAAGCAACAATTTACACATGTACTACTACATTTGACATGCATAAAACCATTCTGTAGTGCTTTGAAATGCTGGAACCAAGAAAAAAATGCAAGTAAATGTAACATTATATCTCTGTTTCAGAAGAAAGCAACTGATATACAGGTCTAAAAAGTCTCTAAAACACAAGTAAATTACATTATTAATTACACAGACATATGGTAATTTACATTTATATTCATTTACAAAAGCGTAGTGCGTCATAAATGTGTGAAGGCTTTTTGGGAGTGTTCCAAATGAGTGCCTTTTGTAAATTAAGTGGATGTCCCATGCTCAGGGAATAGGGGAAAGTGAACACTGCCAAGGGAGCCTGTCAATTGGAATGCAGCGGTGGTAATTTCTTTTATTATTATTTATAGGTAACAGCCTTTTAAATATTCAGGATTTATCTGCATAAATGAATTCTAGTGCAGTGGCCCCAATACATATTTAAGCAGCACTTAAGCAGCATTTAAAAAATGAATGTTATTCGATTAGATAAAATATTAAACTGTTGCAGCGTTCCAAATAGGGATACATTCATTTTGGAGTGACAACCATCATGGTTGCAGCCTAATTGTGATTTGTTTTAATGAAAAACACTAAAACAAAACACAATAACAGAATAAAACACTTATTTCTATATTATTTTCAATTTAATTGATTTTATTTTGGAATATTGACAGATTTCCTCAATTATTTTTAGATTCAATTTGCAATGCGAGATAAGCGGTGCATGTTTTTGAATAGGGGAACACCTAGTTTTAACTACTGATAACTCAGTGAGTCTAAGAGCTTTTCTGTTGCAGATCAAAGTGGTGGATCCAAAGACTAAGCAGTGCATGGTGTTGGCAGGAACAGGGAAGGCTGGAAACGGGATTGGCCCGAGCTTCCTAGAATCCAGCTTCAACGAACCCGGAGGCCTGTGTGTTGGTGAGGGAGGAAAGCTGCTGTATGTGGCAGACACCAACAACCATCACATCAAAGTCTTGGACCTAGAGACCAAAACTGTCTCTTTGGTGAGTCAGTTTTCATTCTTAAAGATCTTTAAAGGGTTAGTTCACCAAAAAAGTAAAAAAATATGTTGTCTCACCATTGTGTTGTTTCAAACACCTAAGAATTTTGTTGATCCTTAACACTAAATTGAAGATATTTAACTTCTAGTGGAAGTGAATGAATCGAAGTATACAGTTGCTATATTTGTTTGCCGGTTTTATGGTGCACAAAATGCATTCCGGTTACTTCATAAAATTAAGGTTGAGCCACTAGAGTCACACAGAGTGATTTAATATTTTTTTCATAACATTTCAGGGCCTTTAGGGGCCATTAACTCATGAATAAAGAGACATGTTTGCAAATAGAAAGTGACATGCTCACTTTTTTCATGCTCAAGTTAAAAACTTTTCAGATTCAAGAAGCTTTACCCTGTGTATGTATTGTACAGCATTTCAGTTATAATGGAAGACTAATTACCTCAGACAGTAATTACCTCGTGTTTTCCAATAGGGTTTTAGACACTTTATGTGAATGGCCCCTTGGTAACACTTTATTTTGATGGTCCATTTGAGTATTAGTAGACTGTTTAGTCTGCTTAATATCTGTTGATATGCTCCTTCAAAAGACATTCAACTAACTGACTTTGCAAGTACATGTCAACTTACACTAAACCCAACCCCAACCTAACAGTCTACTTATAATCTAATAAGAATTAGTTGGCATGTAGATGCAATGTAACTTAAATTCTACAAATGGACCATCAAAATAAAGTGACCAAAGTCATTTGAAATGTGCTATTTTTTTCTTAAAAAACAAACACACAAAAAATTACAGCAGTGAGAAAACACTAGACAAGAAAGCATCTGATCACAGCAATGTGGATTTGTCACAAACATTTAACCAACTTGCAGTAGGGAGCTTTTAATATCAGTTTATTTTTTTTATTTATTTATTTTTTTTTTTTGGTAGAAAGGTAGCTGTTACAATAGCTGTTTATAATGTAATCAAGCTTAAGTCTGTCTAATGATGAGAGCAATACATAATATGCATTACCATTCTGATAAATGTTTATTTGAAAAAGTGTGAACGCTGCCTACTAAACCTTTATACACACCAAACAAGCAAACCCAGAACACTGGAAAAAAAATGTCTCAGTTTGCTGTAAACAAACTTTGGTGCAGCTTGACTAAAACATGATCACAGTATTAATTAATGACGTCTAAATGAACTGAAAACAGGATAGGAGCTTTGTTGTTTTACATTTCAGTACAGGCGCCCTATCCTTGTAGCAGATCTTCATTTGTATGTGTGATGGAGGAATTTTTGGCTCACTGGCTCTCTATTTTTGTACCAGTTTCCCATTGTAGGGCAACAAGATGTTGATGCGATCCTCACAACCACCACCAATAACACATCTGCGGTCAAAAAGTGCCCTAAGCTTTCCAAATCAGCCCCTGTGCTTGCTATGCCATCAATCAGCATATCTTCAGGGCAGTCAGTCACTCTTTTGCTGAAATTGGCGTTACCAGCTGGGACCAAGCTAACAGAAGAAGCCCCTAGTTTCTGGAGCCTATCTGCAGAAGGTACGGAATCCAATATACCTATATAAGTGCATCTTTACTATCTTTCCATTTCAATTACTTGCCGTGCACATTGTGTAAAACGCATTTATTTACATGGGGGTTGTTCGCACCTTGTACACTATGCCTAAGGGGCACCTCCATGGGGTGAAATGTAGTGTTTTGTTTGCTGGATTGCTGTGCTCACACATTTTCAGCAGGCTTTAGGGACCAGCTGGCCGTACTGGGAGTCGATCCAAGGATAAATAAACAATTTCTCTCTTTGCATCCCAATGCATAGTCAACCTCTTGTTCTATCTTAGCCTTTCCTTTCTCTTTTTTTAGCATCAACATTTCTGCCTCACCCTCTGTCCTTCTGCTGCAACATTTGTCTTTCTTGTCGTCTTTTCTCTCGGTTATTCGCCACAAAGACATCAACCGTGTCCGAATGCACATCTTTCACGAGCGATAATCAACTCAGTCACCGGAGACGACTTCTGCTCATCATACTGGCTGTTTGTGTATGAGCAGCACCAGAACATTTTACCATACAATAAACAAGCACCTAATTAGTTCATGAAAGTGGCTGTAGCTGAAGTGACAGAAAGTCCCAGGGGCCTACTCCGCATAGTGACAACAAAGATACCCATTAGGACCATAAAAAGCATGAGCGTCAGTGGGCGTTAAATACTCAGAAACTGCGACTAATAGTTGTGTCTGACTTTGATTGATTGAATGTAATTATGGACCAAATTACAGAGAATGCTTGTTTGTGGGTGGCTTTGTGTGTAGTAGAAGTTAACAGTGGTAATTGTTTTGTTTGTTAGATGTAAATACAAATGGGTGTCTGAATTCTTGGAACATGTAATTCATTATGTAAATAATTATATCAGCAGGGTCAGAAATTATTAGGGAATCAGGAAAGTGGCATCAAGAGAGACAAATATGTCCCAATTCTTTTATTTTTTTGAAAATTTTTTGTGATTAGATTTGGGTCAGTAAATTCTTTATAAATAGACCATTTTGAGGGATGTAAACAATAACAATGGTCCTAACATATTTCCTGTTTTACATTTTTAATTTTCATAGCGTTCCGGGAATCCAAAAGGGTCCCCATATTGATAAATAATGTTATGATAGCTGTTTTAACATTAGGTTATGATTGAATCACCTCTTGTTACAGTAATGAAATAGTTTGACGACAAGAAGGAAATTTTCATGTGCCAATAACATCACAACATTAAAATGGTCTATAAAATAGTACTTATTGAGCAAGGATGCATTACAATTATCAACAGAAACCATATAGACCATAGGTCTCAAACCCAAGTCCTGGAGGGCCGCAGCTCTGCACAGTTTTGCTACAACCCTGATCAAACAAAGCTGATCCATCTAATGAAGGTGTTCATGACTCTTTTGGAGCAAACCTGTGCAGAGCTGCGGCCCTCTAGGAATTGAGTTTGAGACCTATGCTAGACATTTATAGTGATACAAAAATGCTGTTCATCTGAACAAAGAACCATAGTGTAGGTATTATATATTTAAGTAATTTAAATATGTATAAATAATTTAATGTTATTATATTTTCTAAATCGCTGCTTACATTTACAGTGCTCAGCATAATTGAGTACACCCCAGTTTGAAAATGAATATTTTTCTCCATTTCTCAGTGAATATAGGCAATGTATTTTGGTGGATTTAAACAAAACAGATTTATTAAACAGATATTTTTATTAAAATAATATTTTAGTCACCAAACATATTTAGAAATTGAAAGATAATACAATTAATTTCAAGCAAAATATCACAAACAAATTACAACCTACAAAATTTCAACCAAATATTTCCTTTTTTTTTTTTTTTTTTTTTTTTTTTGCTTCTTTTGATTTTTCCTTTTTTTAAATTTGTCTTTAATATTTTTCTATAACATATAAATTTGGCTGCACTAGTTTTTGGACCGTTATCGTAAGTTATTTTGTTAGATAAGCTCCAGATTTGTCTTCAATACTGACTAATCTAATGTATATGCACAAATATAATATTGTATAGCTTCCTATTAAAAATATGAATTTAAAAGATAGATTTGTGAGGGGTGTACTCGTATATGCTGAGCACTGTATATTCACATTTACTTTTTCAATTATTAGTAACGGCTAATACGCCTTTAGTTATTTAAAATGTATTCCTTAAATAATATGGTGTAATTGTAACAGCAAGTATATGGACACTTAAAGAGATATTTTAGCTAAATAAATTTTAATTAATAAATACATGTAGCTCCCAATGATGTTATTGAGGTATTATAAGAAAGTTGATTAGTCTATGCGTTAATTACAGTGTTATTTAGAAAAAACCATCTATATTAGGATGGCTCTAAGTAAATTAATAGATTTTAATTTTTGGGTGAACTGTCTGTTCTTTTTTTTTAAAGAATTATTTTTGGCCTTTTTGGCCTTTATTAGATAGGACAGTATTGAGACGGGAAGCGAAGTTGGAGAGAGAAAGAGGGGGTAGAGTAGGGAAATGTCCTCGTGCCGGGATTCGAACTCGGGACGCCCTGATGTGCTACTGCACCATATGTTGGCGCGCTAACCACTAGGCTATTGCGCCGGGGTGAACTGTTTGTCCAAACAAAATTTCTAAAATATTTTTGTTGGATATAACAATAAAAAAACAAATCTTTTAATGAAAGTTTGAATATACATTTAAAATAATATATTCCTCGATAATAGCATATTTTTAAATAATATAATTGTTTATAATAATTATTAATATATAATAATATAATATATTTAAAATAATAATAAATTCTAATAAAATAATTTTGCCCCAAAAATGATTTCCAATTGCTAAAAGAACAGTAAAGCAACACAAAAAATCGTTGAATAAATATGCCCTCACAAATCCCCCTGAAATAATACTCTAAATGACTGGTATTGCCCTTTTGTAAGACATTTTTCTGACAGTTCATGGTTTGTGCACTCTGCTTGCTTTTTGCGTAGGTCAGCCCTAAAGGCCTTTGCTCTCGTCCTCTCTTTTTTTTGCTCTCACTGGGGATCATTTGATTGGACACTGTCCTAATTCTCTCTGGCACTTGTCTTAGTAGCCTGCCCTTGACTCAAGGCCAGTGACACACACCTGGTACACGCTGCATTGCAGAACCATTAACCAAAGGCGTTTCCTTTCTCCACACATGATTCCCTCTGATTTCTATGCATCCTGAAAAGTCCCCATCGACTGCCATAAAAATATTTAATTGCATTGGCAAGTGTGTAGGTTTTTCATTTTAAACCCAAACACATGGTTCACCAAACAAACATCAGCCAGGAATATCAAAGATTACAGGAATCATCCGTCGACCACACACTAAACTATGTTATTTTCCTTGACAGGTAATGAGTGGTTACTGGAAGGCCGAGCAGTAATGGGGAGCATTGATGATCTTTCTGAACCCATCTCCATCGTATTGTCCATCCCAGTAGCCCCTGTGTCCCCTGACCCGACGCTGACGCTCGACATCTGGCTCTATTGCTGCATTTCTGAGGGTGGTGCTTGTATGATGAAGGAACTGTCTTTCAAACAGCCACTTCTGATTGGTTCCACATCTCAGGAAGGTTCTGTTGCTATAACACTTAAGCATGCCTTTTAAAACTGCCATGCATATTTAAAGCACATATAAAGGGGTTTGTTCACGCCAAAAATGAAACTTGTCATAATTTACTCGCCCTTGTGTTGTTCTATGCCCATATAAATTCTGTTTAATTAAGAAGACAAAATTAAGATATTTATAAACTGAAATGAGAGATTGCTGTCCTTCTGTTGAAAGTCTGCTAATGCAAACCTTAGAGAGCTCAAGTGAATTAAGGTTTATCCAAGTCTTCTAAAGAGACATAATTGCTTTGTAAGATGAACAGAATTTTGATGTAGTCTTTTATTACCAAATCGATCAACGAACAATCTTGGCCACAGAAGCTCAAGCATGCTTGCTTGCTTAATGCTTAAGAACCAATGAGATTGAATTTTTTAGGATACATTTTCCATATAGAATGCAGGCGTGTAATTTGAATGGGAGCGGGTGGTCAAACAAAAGACTATCCTGTTCCAGACGTCCTTAAAAAGCAGATGAAAAAATTGTTAATAAAAATGTGCGCTCTGACAGCCTGATGCAGAAAAGAAGATATAGGCGAACAGTCATATTTGCAGTTTTTTGTGTATAAAAGTGTTCATGAAGCTTCGTATGATTACATTTGAACCCTGAAGTCACAGGGAATATTTTGACAATGTTTTCAGTTTATTTTCTAGACTTTGAATGTCTCAGGATTGTTGATTTTATATGGATGTTCAGAGAGCTCACGTAAATTAAGGTTTATCCAAGTCTTCTAAAGAGACATAAGTAAAAAGCTTTGTAAGATGAACAGATTTCTGATTTAGTCTTTTATTCTCAAATTGATCAACGAACAATCTTTACAGTATACAAATTTAGTCACAGAAGCTCAAGCATGTTTGCTTGATGCTTAAGAACCAATGAGATTGAATTTTTTAGGATACATTTTCCATATAGAATGCAGGCGTGTAATTTGAACTGGAGCGGGTGGTCAAACAAAAGACTATCCAATTCCAGATGTCCTTTTAGAAAAGCATATATGCACTTTTAACATCATCCTACCTTGACTGAGAGCGCAGCGTCATGAGTTGTGGAGGCTTTTCATTACTCATTCATTTTTACCAAAGTTAGTCTGTACTCAGGACAGTTTACACATCCTGCATGGATGGACCAGTGCTATCTGCTTCTTGCATTTCATTCGTGAGTCTGCCCACTCACCATGTGCATAACGGCTCTTAGACAGACAGGTTGTCGATGAGTGATGAACTGGATGTGCTGTCCTATATATATCTTCTGCATCAGGTTGTGTACATTTACTACAGGTAATACAATGTACTGCCATTAGATTAGAGGTCTGCGTGGCACTGTTTTTTTTCCCTTAAAACAGTCCTGCACAGACTTCTAATCTAATAGTATTGCATTGTATTGCCTGTAGTAAATGCGCACCCTGACAACCTAATGCAAAAAAGAAGATATAGGCGAACAGTCATATTTACAGTTTTTTTTGTGGACAGAAGTGTTCATGAAGCTTCATATGATTACATTTGAACCACTGAAGTCACATTGAATGTTTTGTCAATGTCTTCAGTTGATTTTCTGGACTTTGAATGTCTCGGGGTTGTTGCTTTATATAAAAGTCCAGAGAGCTCTTTGATTTAATCTAAAATATCTTAATTTGTGTTCTGAAAATGAACTAAGGTCTCAGGTGTTTGGAAAGACATGAATGCAAGTAATTGTCACTTTCATTGTTGGGTGAAATAACCCTTTAATAAAAGTTTTGAACCATCAGAGTTTTCAGGGAACAGACTTTTAGTGGAAGGACGGAATCTCTCTGATATCAGATTAAAAATATCTTCATTCATCTACTGAAACTGAACAAAAGTCAATGGGTTTGAAACTCTTTAATGGGAAATGTACCCACATCACCCTCATGTCATTCCAAACATGTTCACGTTTATTTGTTTTTAATTTATTTATATTATTTATGTGTCTAAAACCTTAAAAAACAGAGATCCAATAGAATAGTTTTTGGGCTCCACTGACTCAAACTTTTTCCCCCCCACTGTTTTGCATCCCGCAGAAGAAAGACACAAATGACATGAGTGTGAGCGAATGATTTTTAGGTGAACATCCCATTAACACTCAAATCACATCCTGTGGCTAACACATACTGTAGTAATCAGACAATTCACATGCCAGTCATCATGCTAATGATGGATCGCAAGTACTAATTGTGGAGTCGGGATCTGACTGTTACATCTTGACAAATATTGAACAAAGTGCCTCATTCTCATCAGCAATATTTTTATGCTTCTGCTAGGGGTGTTTCACATGATTAAGCTTGTGTAATGCCCTTGTTTAATAGCCTGATATCTTTATCAGCCATCGTCATTCACTCTCTCACATGCTCTCGCGCAATAATATATGAAATTATGCAGTGTAGTGTAAAAATGTAGCCCTTGTCAGCTGCTCCGACAGCCCTTCATGGTTGGGTTGGCTGATGTTATTATTATTATTACTTAATTTTTTTTCCCTCACCATATGATACTGTAAGACGTTCTTATAAATGATCAGTCAGACTTAATGCTATTTTTATTGCCATTATTTATTATTGTTTACCAGGCGTAAGTGCCTTTTCGATGAGCAATACACTTTATATTAATGACTTATGTTTTGGAAATCAAGCAGTGACATTAATTTCACTTTTCCGTCCTTTGTTGAATGGAATCATGAGGCATTTACATCTGAATATTAATGTTTTCTGAAATATTATCCTCTCAGCCTGTTATGCATTAACAATGTGTATTTCTAAAGCTGGCTGATATATCATGAGCTTGGAAATCGTGCGCTTGGAGAGTGTGAATCAGACCAGGTTATTCTTTGTATAGAAATGACCACTAAAATACTGTCCTGTTTCTGTTTTTGCCTGCTTTTCTTGTGGCTGATAAACTGATTTAATAAAATACAATTTATCTGTCTCCCATCTGAGGGCAGCTCTTTTTTACAGCCTCCAAATTCTGCACTTTAACAGATTAATTGGATGCAGTGGGATAATAAAGTTTATTTTCACAGCATTTATGTGTTTAGCGTTTTCATATCCTCTTCACTACGCTCAAGGACCAATGCGTAAATGACAGCAGACCATCTGTTCCACCAGAGATGTTTCATTTTAGCTCAATTCAGCTTTTTTTTCAATGACTCTTTAGAACATGCTAACATTGAACAACATTTTGTGCAGCATTTATTATTCATTCATTCATTTTCCTTCGGCTTAGTCCATTATTTATCAGTGGTTGCCACGGCGGAATGAACCACCAAATATTCCAGCATATGTTTTACGTAGCGGATGCCCTTCCAGCTGCAACCCAGTACTGGGAAACACCCATACACTGTCACATTCACACACATTGATACACTAAGGCCCATTTTTGTTTACCCAATTCACTTATACCACATGTCGTTGGACTGGGGGAAACCAGAGCACCCACACGAACATGGAGAACATGCAAACTCCGCACAAAAAAGGCAGCTGAGATTATTTAGGTTAATGTAGAAGCTGGGTTAGCTAGAGCTGGGTTATCTAAGCAGTCATCTAGTGATTACTGTAATTTCAAGATGATGACATATGGCCTGAATCGATGTATGGTGGTCAAGTGGTGCAAATGTCGCTTGGTGCTCTGAAAAATTAATAGTTGTAATTACGAGTACAAGGATGGGAATGATTTTTAATTCACTGGAATCTTGTAATTATGGTAATTACAATTAACTACTCATTAGCACAAGTATTTAATCACCCAGTCACATGACAGCAACTCAAAGCATTTAGACATGCAGATTTGTTCACGATGATCTAAATGTTGATTTCAGAAACTGCTGATCTACTGTTTTTTTTTTCATGAAAAACCATCTTTAGAGTTTAGAAATGAGAAAAAAATGGCAGAAAAAGAGTGAAAATTATGCACTGTAAAAATTATATGATTAGTTAGCCTTGACATCATCATGTTCTAACTTAATTTTATAAATTACGCAAGCTATTTTAAGTCAGTTTAACATATTTGTTCAATGCATAAGATTAATTTGATTCAGCTTAAAAATGTAAAGCAACCAGTATTTTGTACAGTGTGTGGGCAAAATATTGCTTGTCAATATCACATGTCTTGTCAAATAATGGCCAGATGTATTTTAGCCTTATTAGCCTTAACAAAACTACAGCCGAGATCTGCAGAAGAGCACATCATGTCCAGACTTGAAGAAGGTAAGCTACAGCAGCAGAAGAGCACACCGCTGCCATTTCTGTCAGCACGCCAGAATTGGATAATAATAGATTGAAAAAAAGATTGTGTAGTTTGATGAGTCTCCATGTCTTCTGCGATATTTGGATGGCAGAGTCAGAATTTCACTGGACACTCATTTTCAAATTGTTGACCATTGATCTCCGAGTCATTGATCACAGACTAGATGACTATATACTATAGGGCGCACATCATGAACACTGTTTGAAACCAAGCGCAGGCATTAAAAGTAATATGTCAGAGGTGTGACCAATGTGAACGTGCACCCTGTATTGACAATGAGGAGAGGATTCTGTTGAATAAATTCGTTATTCTTTATTGATGTGCACAAAATTATTTTCGTTGCTTGATAATATTCTGATTGAACAACAAAAGTTATATGGTCTGTTTTGAGGATGTTTCGAGATTCGATCGAGTCAAGATTGTTGCTGTCTATGAAGGATGAGGGAGCTCTCAGAAGAAGAATGACATAAGGGTGAGTTATCAATAACATAATTTTCATTTTTGAGTGAATTTTGCCTTTAGTGTTTAATTATTTGCATCAGAAGTTGCTAAATCCAGAATCTGATCTGTCTGGTTTTCAAATTAACAGATCAGTTAATTTGTGAACCAATTTAACTCACAAGATTCGGCTCATTCATGAATCAGTAGTTGTTATTGTGGTAGTGAAGTCAAATTAAGGGTTACTTAAAACAAAAATGCTCTGATAATGTACTTAATAGTTAAGTACAAATGTTTGTCCACCACTTTAAAATTCAAAACCTCCCTGAGGTGTGTTGTTTTCTACGTTTATCCCTTTGAGACCACATATGATGGCTACAAAGAGCAGGATAACACACACAAGGCTCAAATCATCTCACAAAACATGACATTGATTCTCCAGATCTAAGTATTATTTTCTTCAGACATAAAGGTTTTGAAAGGTAGCACACTTAATTCATTAAACAATACTAACAAATTGTAAGTATTTTTGGTCCACACACAGCTGATAAGCATGTGCTCAATTCATTTGCCTCTGAGTGTTTGCCTGCCTGAAACCACTACTGCCAGCACGCTCCATTTCCCCGACTTAATGTTCTCAGCAATTCCAAATAAAGCTGAGCTGTGAAAATACACGCTATGTGGAGTCCAATGTGATCCTCATAATCTCTCAGCAAACACCGAACGCCACCGAAAATGTTCATTTCTACCTGCAAGAATTCCCCAGAGAAGCTGCGGCGGCCATTAAAGCGCAACAAGCTAATATTTAACCAGAAAGAACATTAGGAATCAGAGCCCATATGCAGGATTAACAGGAGCGTAAATAAGGAAACAGAACATTAGAGTTGAACAGGCAGTCAATCAGACAGCTGCTTTTTTGACACACATCATCACAACAGCTCGCAGCGAAAGAGCATTTGCACACTTGAGATGATTACGCGCATGCAAATATCAATTTGAGAATTCATCAGTTTAACAATGACATTCTTGTATTTTGGGGGGGCAATGGAAAAACATTCTGGTTTTCTCTGCCAGTACAGCAGAGAAATAATCTGGAGAATGTCATGGGTGAATGGAAGAGACAACAACATGAACTCAAGGCTTCAGTTTAGATTTTGTGATATTGTGAGTGTTGGTGGACAGAAATGTCATGTCAGTAAAACCCCCTTATTAGTCCTTCGAATCCCTTTTGATTAACCCTGCGTAGCTCTCCTTTCCTTTTTCAAAGAAGGTTTTTTTTTCTGTTACAGACAGTCAGGCTATGAGGTTGGCTAAAATAAAATTGAGCAAAATTAACTCAAAATCTGTACACTAATTTAGCATTTTAGGTAAAGGTAAATTTTTTTTTGCTAAAGCCATATTGCATGTGATCTGTACCTCAACAATTGAATATGAAAAAAAAAACTATTTCAGTGAATGTATCCATTTTGCATCATAAATACACAGGTCAATATAACCTGAATATTGAAGTTTTAAGTCATGTTTGAATGACTACATAGCTTTTTTAAATGAACTTTGAATGGCTTCAAGTTTCTTTTTTATTACTAAAGCATTACTAAAGCATTGTCACGCAATCTGATTACCAATTTATGTGGTGGCATACAATAAAAGTGATAAAGAAGTGAATATACATGTGTGCCTCATCTATGCAATTTAAATGTACAGTTGCAATCAGAATTATTTAACCCCCTTCAATTATTATTTTTTATTATTTTCAAACTGATGTTTAACAGAGCAAGGAAATTGTTACAGTATGTCTGATATTTTTTCTTCTAGAGTCTTATTTGCTTTATTTCGGCTAGAATAAAAGCAGTTTTTAATTTTTTTAAACCATTTTAAGGTCAGAATTATTAGCCCCTTTAAGCTAGATATTTTTCAATAGTCTACAGAACAAACCATCGTTATACAATAACTTGCCTAATTACCCTATCCTGCCTAGTTAACCTAATTAATCTAGTTAAGCCTTTAAATGTCACTTTAAGCTGTATAGAAGTGTCTTGAAAAATATCTAGTCAAATATTATTTACTGTCATCATGACAAAGTTAAAATAAATCAGTTATTAGAAATGAGTTATTAAAACTATTATGTTTAGAAATGTGTTGAAAAAAATCTGCTCTCCGTTAAACAGAAATTGGGGGAAAAAAATAAACAGGGGGGCTAATAATTCAGGGGGATTAATAATTCAGATTGCAACTGTGTATGTCATTTAAGATTGAGCTATAGATTTTTAATGATGAAGAAAGAGCATCTAAATTAGGGGTGCCCAAAATTTTTCGTATAAAGGGCCAAAACCCAAATATCATCGAGAGCTGTGGGCTGAAGGTAAATATACCAAACTATTTTACATTAAAGTAGCCATGGGTCATTTCCTTTTTTTTTCATAATATTTCAAAATAGAAAAGTTTATTTTAAATCGAACTAATGCAGTATAAGTTTTTTAAATAATAACATGTTACAATAAAAATCACATTAATAACACAGTGGAGTTCAGTGCTGAATACACTAGTCAAGCAGAATCTGCCTTTGACTTGACTTGCTCACCAAAGTCTCCGCATTGTCAGGTGACAGTATGTACATTTAAACAAAATCTGATTTAATTTACACCATCTAATTGAAACATTTATTTTCACTTAGCTTTTAACAATAAAATAAACAAACAAAGGGTTACATCCAATTTGAATTAACAATCTCAAAACCAACCCTATCATTCTCCCTCTCTTCTCGGATGGGATGGCGAGCCAAATCAAAGGTTACCATGGGCCAACTTTGGCCCGCCGGCCCTAGTTTGGGAATCTCTGATCTAAATAAACCCCACAGTAATATGCTACAGATCATCAGAACTCCTTAGCAGCCACTTACCAAGTAACCACCCTTCATTTTATCCATGAAAGAACTGTCAATATTAATCTGTGTGATGGGAATGAATGTGAGTGAAGAGCGTGTCAAGGTGCTGGTTGAAGCAAATGCAAATCTGGCATCAAGCAAAAATAGACAGTTCAACCAAAATGAAAATTCTGACAGGATTTACTCACCCATGTTGTCCCAAACATGTTGTGCCTTTCTCATTTCTCCTGTGAAACACAAAACAATATTTTGAAATATTTATAAACAATATTTTTCATTCACACAAAGAAAGCCAATGGATTCCAAACAACACTGACTGAATCCTATTGATTTACATTTTACTCTTAAACATAAACATTCCTGTAGGGTTTTGCCACAGGGGAGCCATATTGAACAATCATTAAACAAACATTTTGAGGAAAAAATTTAAATAAAGACTTTAATAAACATGTTTGGATGCTTTAATATTGTTCATGAATTGAAAATTCGTTTTTATTTTTGTTAAAATGATAATTTTTTTATTAATATACCATTATGATATTATCAGTATTATGTCAAATTGAATCATTATTATCAGGGCTTTACATTAACACCTAAAAGATTTGGTGGGTTGAACATATTTTTTAATTGTACTTTTCTTAAATCATGTACTTCCAAAAATATTTTGGTTTTAGGTCAACTTTGATGAAAGGGTTTGATTCTTTTTAAATGCTGACTACTGAAGCTGGTGTAGCATGTCATAATTTGGGCTGTCAAAGAGGTTTTAAATGACTAAGTCAAGTAAAATTACTTTAAATCAATTAGTTTTAGCATGGCAAAGTCAAATTCAAGAATATAAATATATTTTCCCAAAAACAAAATTGTGGCTAGTGAAAATGCCGAGTGGCTAGTAATTTTGAAAAACTACTGGCTAACTACTGGCTGGTGAGCAAAAAAGTTAATGTCAAGTCCTGGTTATAATTACTTTGAGAAATGCATATACAATATTAATACATGGCAGCACGGTGGCTCAATGGTTAGCACTGTCGCCTCACAGCAAGAAGGTCGCTGATTTGAGTCCCGGCTGGACGGTATGACATTTTTGTGTGGAGTTTGCATGTTCTCTCTTTGTTTGGGTAGGTTTCCATTGGATGCTCCTATTTCCCCAAAAGTCCAAAGACATGCATTGTAAGTGAATTGGATGAACTAAATTGGTGTGTGGATGCAAGAGGATGGGTGTTTCCCAGTACTGGGTTGCAGCTGGTAGGGCATCTGCTGCGTTAAACATATGCTGGATAAGTTGGCGGCTCATTCTGCTGTGGCGACCCCTACTGAATCAGGGACTAAGCCAAATGAAAATTAATGAATGAATTATTTGAATATATTACGGTCGCAATTTGTTTGAGATTGTGACCAAACTTTTATTTTTATCAGTTATGAAGACGCTTGATGTGTGGATATGACAGTTGTTCTCCCATTAAACAGGAAAATTATCACAAAATTACTCTTTGAGCAGCTCTGAAAATGAAGTTCATATTTTTTACAGAATGATTTAGTTTACACTGTAAAATGCAATTAGTTGACTTCATTTAAAAATACAGAGTAAAGCTGATGCTTTTAAAGTGATTAGTTAATTTACCTAAAAAACAGAGTAAACCTGTTGCTTTTAAAGAGATTAGTTGACTTTACTTTTGAAAAGTGAGTAAACACATTGTTTTAAAGCAATTAGTTGACTTCACTTGAAAAGGGAGTAACCATAAAGGAACCATGTTTATAACAACAGAAATTAAGTTGTCAGCTTAACAGTTCCAAATTACAATGTGTTTAGCCTTTTTTTAAGTAAAGTTGCTTTTTACAAGATGTGTGAAGTAAACAGAACAATGATATTTATTCACCCACAGACAAAGTCTTTTTTGAGTTTACTATTCACACACCACCATTCACAAAGCAAAAAACCCATTTAATTTATTAATCCAAAATTTGCCAATTTTTTTGACAATTAAGTCCATTAAACTGATTCTATTTTTATGATTCTGTGTTTTCATCCACTGAATCATGCATGACAGTTCCCTATAAATCCAACCCATACAGTACAAATTGAATGAAGCTCTTGTCTGTCTGTGGTAAAACACTATGCACATCCGACCATTCAATAATGCACCTCAAAACAAACACAATAAACTTGCAGCAGCATTTTTATGTTTGAATATGCAAAGCTCCCCGGCAGACTGAACAACATGTTTTGCAAGGTTAAAAATCAAACATGAGATCAAAGTGTGCTGTTTGTCAGATAATGACCCTTTGAACAATCCGTCCATTAGGAAGCAAGGGAAGACAGATACTGGTTTTTATCTTTGGTATTTGCCAGGAGTGTTAAACCTATGGAATGTATGAAACCATATGGGGTGTGAAGTTAATGGACTGACAGACAGATGTGGAGCATCTGAAAATCAACAACCTCCCTCGAGGGTTTTAAAATGCCTGCAACAGCAATTTGAACTAATATTCATAGCTTAAAAGATGCATAATCTATAATGCAACCTTTACATTTTGTTTTCCTCTTTCTAAGCATTTTATTAGTTATTCATTCCTCCTCCAAGCTACAGCAATTTCTTTCTGAAGGTCAAAGAAATGTAAGTCTATTTTCTGGTGCAGGTGTTTGGGTAAACACACGTGAGGAAGTTCATGTTAAAAATTGTATTTTATTAATATTCTGGAGACATTTACCGTGACTTGAAAGCTGTGCTCGGTGGATTTTAATAAAACGGCATGAAGCTAAAGATAATTAGACCGCTGTGAAGAGAAATGTGAAAAGTTACCTAGGTTTCGCTTACATAATTTTCACAGTACTTTACATAACATAAGTCTGTGTGGTTTTAATCCTTTCATTTTGATAATGCTGAGAAGAATGTTCATTTTCCATGCTTTATTTAGCAGCGAGCTGATTTAAATTCAGAATATGTTTTATTAGCTGCACTGTGGTTCTGGCTTAAGATTTGTTCTGCCATGCAGAAAGTCATTACAAGGATTAAATTGGTATATATCGTTAAGTTAGTTGCACAAATCCTTATTTGCTTTAGAAGAAAACTGTAGACCCTTCAGACTTATTATGTACAAACCAACAGGGCTTTAAAATGTAAGTTGTCACTTTGAGTCTTGTGAGTCCTTTAGGCACACCTTTAATTAAATGATCACTGATTCTGAATCAACATACTATTATTTCTTACTGAACTGCTGAAGTCTTCATTATTCCAATTTGTATTTGTCTTCTTCAGTCACATCTTCGCTCATTATAAGATACTTTTTAAGTTTATCAAAAGCCTTATGAATATTTAAAACTTATTCATATAATATTATTCAAGGAAAATGTTAACTTGGTAATGGTAATACTTTAAAATAAGGTGCCATTACTTACCACTGGTTAATTCAAACCACTAACTTACAACTATATATTTGTTACCGTAGTTAAACATTAGCTAACAAATAATATGAATATTTCTAATAAATAACATTGACAAAAAGAAATAAATTACCTAATGTTGTCAAATGAGATAAAAGTAGGAAAGCAGGTTGTGACATACCCAGGGTAAGTTTAAGGATATGTAAGCAGATACCCTTTTAGTGACTTTCAAGGTATGTGCTGTAAGTAACCAAATCAACATATGCTCTGACAATAAGGGTTAGTTCACTTCTGAGCTATGCGTGTTTCTTATATTCCTTCCTATATTTTATATTTTCTCAATTAAACACTATTGTATAGTAATGTTTCATTTTATCTCACACGGCAGACCTACATTCGGTAACACTTTACGAAAACAGTACATGAATAATGATGTATTAATAAACTAAACATTACTTTATAGTGAACTAATGATGAGTTAATGCATGAGCTAATCGTGGAATAACTTTAACTACAACATGAGTCACATGAGTTCATGTGTGAATAACAGCTACCTTAATTACTTGTAAGTGCATGCTTGTTTGTTAATTAATGTATTAATTAGCACATTAATTTATGCTTAATTTAACCATCATGAACTCATGACATGTTAATGTTTAATTATATTGTGACTTTACTTGGAAGGACACATCATCATTAACCCATTCGTAACTACTCCTACTCAACCTTATGCACATCCGTCTAGTGAGTTCACACTGAATAACTGAATAGAAAAGTGTTCTGTCAACATCAACAGTTTGAATACAGAAGATCATGAGTAGTTAAGGATGATTTAATTGTGATGTGCCCCTCCAAGTAAAGTCATTACATAATTATACATTAACAACTTATGAGTTTGTTGCATGTTGGTTACATTTAGCTTAAACTTAATACATTAATTAACAACATGTACCAACTAATGACTTTACTACATGGCCAATCACAGTCATTTCTGTTGAGCACCAGTGAACACAATGGCAAATCCGCATTGTTTAATAATGCACTCAACAGCGATTAAATGTTAACGAGAAGTGGTGGTTTGTTTGTTTTTTTCAGTACCGAAATTCAGTATCGTGAAAAGTCTAACATAGTGAAAGAATCAGTTCATTAACTTTAGCTTGATAAATGGCATCTAAAATGTGTGTTTGAGAAAGAAAACGTTAGCTAACTAGTGCCGTTTCCCTTAACTTAGCTGAAAATGAGGTCTAATATCCCTTTTTATTTTCACTATCCATTCAGAACAGACCTTCGGGTCACTCGGAAAGCAGTGAAATGATAAATTTGTATCACTTGTTCTCCGCTGATAAGATGTACAGCCAGGTATCAAACAATATGCCGTCGTGGATGTTGTTCCTGAGTGACTCCAGGGTTTCTTCCCACCGCAGCCTCGCTTTCACTTTTAAAATGGCAGCCACGTGAAATCAGTTGTGTTCACAGTTAACAAACTCTGAGCTGACCGACTAAACTTACTCCCAGCAGCGGTTTTGGAACAGACACACCTTAAGTAAACAGGTTTAGATCAGGATAACGTGAAGGTAAATTAAACGTGCTTTGTAGAATACACTCCAGATTTAGGCCAGCAAAACACTAGTGCTCACATTTTGTTCATATGACTTCCCTTCTAATTACATCTGAGTCATCCATCATTACACAGCTATTACCATTAAACTGCATTACCCACAATTCCAAATGCTCCAATATGTTTATGCGTTTCTTTGCACTGAATGTTTTTTTTTATGCTACACAGATTGCATAACAGACACGGTTACTTCAGAGTCATGCAATATAAGTAGACTTCCTTTTTCCCGCTCAGAAAGAGTGAGATCATTCTGTTCACAACAGTCCCAGGACTTTATCTGATGGATCAAACAATGAAAAACGGGTTGAAAGTGACCCGCTTTATAACACGTAGATGCAGGCAATTTCAAATATCTATTTCTGGCACTACTAATAACCTGCTGGCTTTTTTTGTTGCAAAAAATCAAATTGAAAAGGGTTTTACAATGCAGGAATGTAGATGAAATTCTGTGTTGGCAGCATTAGTCCAATGTGCCTGTCTGTGTCCCGGCTATAAGGAGGTGCAATTATGATGTTATCTACAGTAACAGCTTCCTACTGTTAGAAAAACATCTCGCGAGGCCGGGCTGATTCGTTTTCATAAGGAAAGCAAGTGGCCCAGTGTTGGCTCTTTTCTTAGCTTTGTTGGTGGTGATTTGTCCAGGAAAGTGCTGGGGAATAATTGTGGAACAACTGAATTGCGCATTGTGAAGTTTGCAAACATGCAGCGTATCTGTTCAGGGGCCCTTGTAATTGCTGTCAGGCAGCGCTGTTATGTATTACTTTCCAGATGTTTGAGAAGTTGGAACTGATGTTTACATAAAAAATATATATTACTTAAAAGGACTGTATGTAAAAATGCTCATGCATGAATTATTTTTTATTGCATACTGTATGTGTGCACAGTGTTACTGTCACAGACTGTTGGATGCCTATGAAAGCAAGTGGACTATTTTTTATGTGATACTATTTCTGCCGAATGTGTTATCTCACTGTTGTCACTTTTATTTTATTTACATTTTAAAGTCACTCTCTGCAGTGTGAACAGCATCTGGATGTTCATTATCAGTTTATCGCTCCTAACGTATTTGCAAGCCCGGCTCACAATGTGGAATTTTTAATAATCTTTTATGATTGTAGCTAGTCAGACTGTATATGAACATGATCGCCACGTTGTACTGTAAGATCTGAGTTGTCATAATCAAGACACGTCAAGCACGGTGACACACAAGACTCACCTGGAGGTTGACATTATCAATCATGACACGTTCAGTATAACCCACGTTCTGAAATGATACCTCGCAGCAAATATAAACAATATGTAGTGTTGATCTTACTCATAACATGCAAAACAATAAAACTAGAAATGGCATTTCCACATTTCCCACTGATTGCATCATTAGGTTTAACGCTCCTATTGATTATTGATTTGATGCTTGACATAAGAGTGAAAATCTTCTGAAAAGTTTTGAAAATCCATTTAAGTCTTCTGACACTGCCAGAATGTCATCAGAGGGAAAATTTCAATTGCCACAGCCATTAATCGGCTGTCTGTAAACATGTCGAACAAATAATCAAACCTCAGCCTAGGATTATAGGAATCTTTTAGTATTTCCAAAATTTGTCCCAGATGATCAAATCATGGTCAGTTTCAATGGTGCCAGCAGCAAAAATCTTGGGCTGTGGACAATGTGAAACATGTACTGTTCTCTGATGAGTTCACCTTCAGTGTCTTTCCTACATTCGAGAGAGTTGGTTGAAACATGGTTCAAACATTGTATCCTGAAGGCGATGCCTTGTATGATAATGCACCAACACACACAGCAAAACTGGTGACAGAGTGGTTCAATCAACATGAAAGTGAAGTTGAACATTTCCCATGGCCTGCACAGTCACCAGATCTAAATTTTATTGAGTCACTTTGGGGTGTTTTAGAGGAGCAAGTCATGAAATGTTTTTGTCCGCCAGTATCACATAGTGAACTGCACACTCTTCTGCAAGAAGAATGGCTCAAAACCCCTTTGGCCACTGTGCAAAACTTGTATCTGTCATTTCCAAGAAGAACTGATGCTGTTTGCTCACAAAAGGAGACCCTATACCAATAAATTATTGTAGTAAGTAAAGTTTGTTTATAAAGCACATTTAATTTAAAATTGGCACTTAGGGCTAAACAAAACCAAAATACACATTCTAAAACAGAGTAAAATAACAAAAAAAAAGTAATAATAAAATAATTGTATGAAAAACAACGCACAATAAAGATTAAAGGCTTGAGAAGGCAATAGAATAAAAATGTGTCTTAAGTCTGGACTTAAAAATAGAGAGAGAAGAAATACTCCTGATGTCCGGTGGCAGCTGGTTCTACAAACATGGAGCAGCGACTACAAAGGCTCTATCTCCTTTCTATTTAATTTGTGACCGAAGAATTTGTAGTAAAACTTTATTGGTCGACCTAAGCGACAGAGGAGTTTAATGTAAATGAATAGGCTCTAAAATATAAGGTGCTTGCCCATTCAGTGCTTTAAAATCAATAAGTAAATCTTGAACTGAATTCTAAAAATAACCAGAAGCCAATGAAGGAATGCTAAAACTGGTGAAATATGAGCACGTTTTTTTTTTGGTGCCTGTTGTGCTGTGCTTTGAACCAACTGCAATAAAAGCATGAATGACTTTTTCTAGATCTTGAAAGGAAAGTATGGATTTAAGTGTGGAGATGATCCTCAGCTGATAGTAACTATTCTTATCGACTGAGCTAATTTGTTTTTCCAGACAAAGCTCAGAGTCAAAGATAACTCCAAGATTTTTCACTTTAATTGTGGACTAAAACCAAGTGTTTCAGTTTCATTGTTTAACAATATGTCATGGGATGCTGTTCATTTAATGACCTCTTAATTGAGCCGATGCCATACTAATATTTCAAAATAAAGTATGCAATTTGTATAAGTTTGCTCATGTACAGACTCATTTTATCAAAACATAAAAGATTAGTCATACAGAGATAAGAGGATCAAATGATTCAGCAACACATTGTTGTTCTAAAACCTAAAAGGATTACTGTAGTTTTGTAGCTTGTGGCTGGATAGATGTAATTTTCCGGTCAGCAGAATATTCTTACTAGATACCATGATGAGACAGATGAGAGAATCGTGGATTTAAAATTCGGTTAGGGTTAGCAAACATTTAAAGCAGTAAAACTTGAGGCAGCATGTAAACGCTTTTATTTAAACATCTGTGGTGTTTTCAGATGTCACAAAAATGTTTTCATATTTTATTTGAATCTTTTTATTAGTTGGAGTGTTTACGTTACATATTTTATTTAACGTCTGGTATTTTATTGACAATTTTCCTACATTTCCTACAAATTGTAACATTCCTACAATTTTCCTAATTAATTACTGGCAGCGTAAATCCTGCATAATCTTCACACAGCAAGAAAGGCATTTTTTTTTATTCTCAAACTTTTGGAGTTTCACTGTTTAAACTGGAAAAAGCTTGTGCGCTCTGACTTCAGAACCCCTCTGTCCATGGGTAGTTTGCTTTCATTCTTGAAATGTCCATGCGTAAAAGCGCAGCACAATGTCCGCACTTGAGAAAAGCAGATGGTTCTTGCGCTTCTCTTTGAATGTATCAGAGAGTGAACGCCTTACAATTTATAAATGCAGCGCGATTGGCTGTGCAGCTCGTGACGTCACTGTTGTACTCGTCGCTCGGCTCGTTCTATCGGCGAGCGCGTGCGGGCGCGGGGCTGGAGAGCAGAGCGCGGATGGAAGCGCTCCACACAGGACCTGAAGTTCTGAATGAACGCGCTTCTTTTCTCCAAACCATGGGAGACGGGCTACCGTCCGTAAACTACAGCAATGACTCTAAACGCGCCACGGCGGATCTTAACGTTTCAGAACAGTGGCTCGTGGGCATGGGAATCCTCATGGGTCTGATAGTGTTTGTCATTGTAGTGGGGAATATACTGGTTATAGTCGCCATAGCGCGGAATCAGAGGCTCCAGACGCTCACCAATGTTTTCATCGTATCTCTGGCGTGCGCAGACCTCATCATGGGGTTACTGGTGGTGCCATTTGGCGCAGCCCTTGAGGTCAGAGGAGCCTGGATGTATGGATCGTTCTTCTGTGAATTCTGGATATCTCTTGATGTACTTTGCGTCACGGCGAGCATCGAGACCCTGTGCGTAATTGCAATAGACAGGTATATCGCCATCATCTCTCCATTTCGCTATCAAAGCCTTTTAACAAAAGCACGAGCCAAGGTGGTGGTGTGTGCGGTGTGGGCTATTTCAGCCCTGGTGTCGTTTCCCCCCATCCTCATGCACTGGTCCCAGGACAGCGAGGAGACATCGTGTTATGAAAATCCCGAGTGCTGTGACTTTGTCACCAACCGCGCATATGCCATCTCCTCATCCATTATATCGTTTTACATCCCTTTAATAGTCATGATATTCGTCTATGCTAGAGTGTACAGAGAAGCCAAACAGCAGCTGAACAAAATCAACAAATGTGAGGGAAGGTTCTACAACAATCACGGTACAAACTGCAAACCAACCCGAAAACGGACCACCAAGATCCTGGCTTTAAAAGAGCAGAAGGCTCTGAAAACGCTGGGAATAATCATGGGAACGTTCACTCTGTGTTGGCTGCCGTTCTTCATCGTGAACGTGGTGCGGGTGTTTTGCGCACAAGTGGTGGATAAGGAGCTCTTCGTCTTTTTAAACTGGCTGGGGTACGTCAACTCCGCATTTAATCCCATCATATACTGTCGGAGTCCCGACTTCAGGAAAGCCTTCAAGAGGCTGTTGTGCTGTCCCAGGCAGGCGGACCGCAGGCTGCACGTGAGCTCGTGCGATCTGTCCCGCTGCACTGGAGGCTTTGGGAACTCGATGGAGCAGAGTATGCTCGGGACGTGGTCGGACTGTAACGGCGCAGACAGCAGCGACTGCAGCCTGGAGAGAAACGGCAGGATGTCCCATTCAGAGTCTCAGCTGTAAAAGTGCAGCCAACATTATTTCATCAATAATACACGAGTGAAAATGCGATTGGTTGAGGATATCAGGTAGGCTGACTATAATTAGGAGCCAAGAGCTTGTTTTGAGGTAACCAATGAAGTTAACTGACAAAAAAAAAAAACTGACTAGTGAGTTATTGTATTTCTTCTTCTTCTTCGTTTTTACTATTTCCAAACAACGCACAAAGTAAATAATTAGGTGGTGAGGAACGACATACATTTTCCCTCCCCCACTCAACGCGTTCTGTATACACTCCGCTCTAGCTCCACTCCGGGTTTTACTTTACGCTCGGAGCGATCGTGGATTGAGTGATCATGCGAATTCTCTTTGGTTCATTCCGATTTGCTCCACCATGAACATGGAAAACTTTAGTGATGATAACAACAGTCCGAGTGCATTTATTGCTACAATATATTTTCAAATTTTCCAACCTTTTTAGCAGCGGGTTACAGAATCATTTTTCAGATTAATTTAATCTGTACGGATTTTATAAATCATTTTATTTCACGAACCAAACCACTTAACTACAAAGCAGACCACAACATAATGGCAATTAAAAAATAAATAAATAAAAATAAATAAATAAATAAATAAATAAATAAATAAATAAATAAATAAATATATATATTATTTGTGGGCGATGCAGTGGCACAGTATAGTGCTATCGCCTTACAGCAAGAAGGTCGCTGGTTCGAACCTCGGCTGGGTCAGTTGGCGTTTCTGTGTGGAGTTTGCATGTTCTCCCTGCGCTTGCATGGGTTTACTCCGGGTGCTTCGGTTTCCCCCACAGTCCAAAGACATGCCGTACAGGTGAATTGGGAAGGCTAAATTGTCCGTAGTGTATGAGTGTAAGTCAGTGTGTATGGATGTTTCCCAGAGATGGGTTGCGGCTGGAAGGGCATCCGCTGCGTGAAACATGTGCTGGATAAGTTGGCAGTTCATTCCGCTGTGGCGACCCCAGATTATTAAAGGGACTAAGCCGAAAAGAAAATGAATGAATGAATAAATTATTATTTGTGTGACTGATAAATCATCACAGTCTGAGGGAAAAAGTCCATTATGTAATTTGCAGAGCTTCATTGGAATGGGCGGAGCTAAATATGTGCTGTACCCTCTTACTGGTGAAATTTCTGTATGCCATTAGTTGTGCACAATGAATAAACTAAACTAATGCAAACAAATAAGATTGTTTTGCCAAAAGCATACAATCAATTAGCAGCCTAGAAGATCTTAATAATTCACAGTTGGCCTGTTTTTTAATGTTTGTCAATCATTGATATAAGCCAGTTCCTTTATCGATTTAAATACGTTCTAACCCTTACCCTATCGACATTACTGTAAGTCTGCTCACCAATCAAATTTGAGGACCTGAACTAACTGTTGTATAAAATATTATAATAATTTGATGATTAATCCATTTAATCCCAATTCATTTCCACATAAATCAGGACATTTCGACAGCTCACAGAAGCAAACTGCATGTTTTTAATTCTAAAAAATAAAATTACTGAAAAGCAACATAATTGAATTATTTTACTCTCACTATATGCACAGAAAAAGGTTTTGATTATCTGAGTTCTTGCGTATATTTTAATTTAATCCAACAATACCCTAAATCTACTCATATTAATGGATGAGGATAAAATCAGTGGCTCAGTCAGTTATGCAAAATTCTCACCGGTTATAAATGTTTACATGTATTGTGATAATTCATTGGGCTAGAAAGTAATCATAAAAACACATTAATATTAAATACAAATGTTTAAATAATTTAACATCACTTTAAATTAAACGATCATATAAAACTAAGACGGACTGCATTTAAAGTAAACCCTCAAATATATAGGTTCTTCAGACCCCAAAGTAAATGCTGTTTATGTTTTTGTGAGATTTAATGGGTTAAAAACATTTGGTTAATGCTGTTCCTAATTTCTAAAACATTTTTAATAATAATAATAATAAAAACACTCAGTATTTAGCAGTGAATAAGTTGGAGTTAGACTGATGCAGTGGAGTGTTGTTGAAACAGCAGTGAAACAGTGTTCTTCATTCTTCATAGCAATGTTCTCAGGCTTTGTGCCTTTACATTGCTTATCGAATGTGTGATTTTAAATCTTCTTTTACCTCATACCTGTATAATGTGCAAATTGTACAAGGAGGAAATTGTTTATATTAAACAAACTGTTCAAATGTACAGTATTTATTATTTGATGCATTGTACAGCATATAAGAAAAAGCGTGGTAAAAATGTGATCAAATGTTAAATATACTTGTCATTTACATGCACCTTATCTGTGTCAAATGTGAGCTGTCCGACGGGGGCAATGAGCTTCTTGCATTTTTTCCAAGTTAAATATGTTACTAGATTTACTGATTTACTGTAAATGAGATGTATACACGCATATTTTTGGGGGCCGTGTTTTGTTATGAATAAATTGTTCCCAACTTCACATTTTTACAGAACTAATTTATGTACCAGTGCCTCATGTGAAGTATTGTACAAGGTTCATCATGTTGACGTCAAGTTGGCTAGCGTGCAATAAAACGTGATATTGTGAAAAGGCACACTGCTTTTGAAATTACTTGGTGAGAATCGTTGCCATCAGTTGTGATTTCTGCATGTCGTTTATTTGTTTTGTTTGTTTGTTTGTTTGTTTTTGTCAGCAGACCTTTAACTATTCCACTTGAGATTTACATCTGAATATGTGAATTACTCTCATCTGCCGTGGATTGAAAGTTAAAAAAAAAGTAAAAGTCTTTTTTTCAACTGGCTAATGTCTACCAAAGGCCTCCCATTAGAGCTTGCCTTAAATATTTATGCGCTGACCTCATTTAGTTTGATCTGATTGCTTCACTTGCATCACTACTGGGTTTTCCACTATCTCAGACTACATTGGACTGTAAAAAACACGACAGCGTCATTTCAGCGGTGCAAAGTGTGTTAAGAGTTCTTTGGTTCTTTAAATTCACCACACAGTGTGAACACAAAGCGTTCTCCTAATGGGATCATTTTCTGCATCAGTGGAGTGTTAGCACTGGCTTTAGGATAGCAATATGGGAATTTTTAGTTCAACATGCTGTATGCCTTTTATTAATCATATGCATGCTAATTTAAAAGCAATAAAGATTTGCTGCTTAAATAATTTTGCAGCCCACTGCAGTTAGGACTGATGAACTATATATGATGGAATTATGTTATAAATTGTTTAATGTGATTTACTGGTTTTCTTTCTTCTGTAGCCAATAGAAAAAAATATTGCTTAAGGGGGCTAATAATAATGACCTTAAATTGTAAAAAAAAATCAACACTGCTTTTACTCTGGCCTAAATAAAACAAATAAGACTTTCTCCAGAAAAAAAATGTTTTAGGAAATACTGTGGAAAATCCCTTGCTTTGTTAAACATCATTTGGAAAATATTTAAAAAAGGAAACAAAAAATCATAAGAGGGCTGATAATCTAGATTTCAACTGTATATATATATAATGTAAGTGTGTATTTTATCCTTATATATTTTAAGTTTTAGCTTATTCACAGAATGCAATCAAATGATTTTGCCTCTAAAATCTCTAATTTAAACCATTGCTTGTGCTTGTTGGGAGTTGTTAAAATGCAAAATGATAAGGAAATTCTAATTTTCAGCATCTGCACTTGTTGTTTACCTTCCATTAATTAATTGTATGCAAATGAAATAGGCAGAATTGACAGAAGCAGTGAGGTGTATGTGTAGAAATCACAAGCATCAATGGACAATAAAATGCAATTATGTGATAATAAACAGTGTTGGGGAAATGCATTACAAGTAATGTGAGTTACATAAAAATATTACTTTTCTAAGCAATGAGTAAAGTAACACATTACTAAAAAATATTTAAAAATGTATAAATATATTTGAGTTACTTTTTAAAAAAATGTAACATGAGTTACTTTTTAGTTTAATTAATTAGCTTTTTAAAAATAAATTGGTGTATTAAAGTGAAAGTAGCCACATTGAATCCCGTGGGAACAGACAGAAATCAAGAGGGCCAAGCCTTACATTTCTGCGACGGAAGTATTCTCATTATTTTGAATGCCTGGAAAAAAAGAAAAAGGGGATAGTCTCAACGGGCAGTTACTGAACTAATAACACAAAAACTACAAAAGTAGCAAGCACATTGCTTTAAACTTTTATTAAACTGTACACATGGCTCTGGGGTCAGGAAGTTCTCAGAAAAGAACATTAACCTACATTATGATTTAATATATAATACATTTTTAAAGGTAAATGAAGGCGCGCTGTTAATTGCAGAGCTCCTCTATTGAAAAACCCTGAAAGCTCTGAAAGAGATCAAGCCTCAGCCAGGTAAGAAATGTAACACAAAACTAACTCAAAAGTAACTTAATGCATTACTTACCATAAAAAGTAACTAAGTAATGCAACTAGTAGCTTTTTTGGGGAGTAACTCAATATTGTAATGCAATTGAACATTTGAATGTACTAATATTGTTGAATTGGTGTTATTGGTTCCTTCTATTTTTAATTATTTAAAAAAAATTGCATAAAAAATTAAATAAAAATTATATTTCAGGCATGTTTACATTCATTTTTGGTCAAAACAATACCAAAGAAAAGTTGATATTTCAACCAATTGTCCTTTTCTGCAAAAAATAAAATTAAATTAAATACAAATCATTATATTACATTTTATATATATAACTTTAAATTAAATTTTTTATTTGAAAAGAAATGTTAATATTTTACTGTATATAACATTAATTATACCATTTAATTTTACTCTAATTATTTATATATAGCCTTTAGTGCACAGCATAAATGAGTACACCCCCTTTTAAAAATGAACAATATTGACCTTTGGCCTTTATTTTAACCTTTCATTTCATTAAAATAAGAGTTTGGATTTTTAGAAATAGAAAAATAATACATTTAAATTAAAATGTGGTATTAAAAAAACATTTACAAACTAGAAAAATTTTAGTAAATTGTATATTTTTTTTAAGTTTAAGTTCTCTTGATTTTTCCTATATATAATACTTTCAAGCATATAAATTAGGGCATACTTCAGTCATTTTTGTACCGTGATAATCTGCTAAATTTGTTCTAGTTTTGGCTTTGAGACTTATGCAGTGGTTTCCAAAGTTGGGGTTGGGAGACAATGAGGGTGAGTTGCTTGGTGATTTCCAAAACTCAAATTTCTTTTATTAAGTTTTTATAACTAATTTATCCACATGCCACAAAAGAAAAACATTTTTTGCTAATAGTTACATTAAAAAAACAACATTCCAATAAAAAGCTATCAGCCTTTCGACTTTTTTGCAACCCCTGTGGTTATTACGTTATATTAAAGACACAGCACCAGGTTAAACTTTCTGACACTTTTACAGCACTCACATACATTAAAAATAAATATTGGCCATAACTGAACAAGGAGAATTGCGTTCTTCAAAAAATTAAATGATGAATAGACTTGGGCCTATTGGTGTGTGTGTGCCAGTGTGTAAGGTTTATATATTTATAACCACCTCAGAGGATATTGGGGGTCACGAGTCAGTGGCATTGTAATTTTGGGGGTCGCGGACTGAAAAGTTTGTATATCATTGTTAGCATCCTAGAAAGAATCAATATAAATAAGAGATATGTGGGGGTTGACTCATTTATTCTGGGCACTGTGGATTATTAACTGTTACAGCTCAGTAAATATATATTTAGTGGTGTAAAGTAACAAATTAAAAATACTCAAACTATTGTAATTGCGTAGTTTTTCTCAGGAATTGTAATTTACTAAGTAGTATTAAAAATGTGTACTTTTACTTTCACTTGAGTACATTTTTAGTGCAGTATTGGTACTTTTTCTCCACTACTTTCCTTCAACCTGCAGTTACTACTTTATTTTTTCTTGTCCATGGGAGATAGAAACATCAGTCCTGTGATTCCTGTCCAATCAAATCGCACGTAGAAGTAAAAAGATAAATGGCAACATGATGAACTACCTTAAGACATGGGCGATTTATAATTGCAGCAAACTGTTTGGAAGCATTAAAAGTGTCCAAGAAGATGTCCAAAATCTTTTCACGCGTTGACCCAGAGACTGTTTAGATGCATGTCACTGATGACAAGATGATGGATATTTACATTTTGCTTTTAGATTACATTTTGTTTGGAAATTAAAATCGGGTTGACATCAGAATCCAATGTTGTCAATGTCTAATATCTGACCTAAAATCAACCAAATATCAACATCTAATGATGTTACAGCTTGACGTTGTTTAGACGTTACCACTATTGCGTCTATCAGACATTGGATTTTAGTTGCCATACCTGACAAATAAATGTCAGTATTTGACATCAATATGATGTTTGTTTAAGATGTTGACTCAACGTTGAATTTCGGTCACTTTATAACTCAAGTTAAAATGAACCATATTATTAACATCTATTATTAACATCTATTAACATATATTAACATCTTTTCAGGTCGTTTTTGGATGTCAAAATAATGTTGTCCTTATATGCTGGCTAGACATTGAATTTTGGTCAACTGATGTCACGACCTAAATCTAACCCAATTGTTAACCTAACCGTTGTGTGCCTGCTGGGCAATAACTAAATGCAATACAGAATGTTACGTTTACACACATATCCACAAATTACATGTAAATGCATCAGCTTTTTACAGCATAATACTTGCTACTCATGACTCTTGAGTACTTTTGAAAGATCTACTTTTTACTCATACTTTGAGTAATATTAACAACAGATACTTTTACTCTAACTGCTCTACATTTTAGGCAAGTAATGGAACTTTTACTAGAGTAAAAGTTTTTACTACTCTTTCCACCACTGTATATATTTTTTAAAATAGTTTTAGATCCTGTTTTGTTGCTTCTTTCAATTGAGAATATAATCAGATCACAAAAACGATTTTGAAAAATTTATGTCAATTGATCTCACAGCTGTGTGCTATTAATTAGAAGAGGTTGGATGGTTTAAAATGCATTAGTGCTGTGAGATTGTCCCCAGAGCCCTCTCACATTTAAAACCGCTTCGGGGTCGCTGAATGCAAAATGTCCGAAGCGCTTCAGCTAATGAACCTTTATTTAAATGTGATTTCCTCTGCTAATACAACAGAGCAGCAGAATCACAACAACACACACTGCCCACATTATGAATATCCTGGCTGGATGTCACCTTGTTATATTACTAATTCTTGCTTGGCAGGAATTGGTATCCGGACAGACATGACAGATGAGGGCCCTCTTGTTGAAACAAATGATTGCTTTATCAGAGCTGAATTTCTGTCATTAATCAGAAAGCTTATTCTAAGTTTATCATTCTCTACCTGATGACTTTTAGGTAATTTGGGCCCCTTTTTTGCTGCATGTGCTCAAATCAGGACTGCACTGAAACTCAGATTAACCTAAAAGTAGTGAAGATTAGCTAGTCAGTGAATGGTACATTTGCTTACTTCAAAAACCTTTAGCGTCTATTAATAGCAGCTGGTGGTCAAGTTCAAAACGTTTTCTGAGCTTTGACTGCTATTACACATCTTTAGTTCACGTTCAGGGCCACTTGTTTTGGATCTTTAAACACGTTGTTTTATGTCAGCATTTGCTCTCTTTGGCACACCAGCGAGATAAAACGCTTTCATGTTTTCCCCTCTCACGCTGGCCAACAGCTTTATAGTAATACATAATTGCCTTGTGAGGTGTTGATAGAATGGCATCCATTTTATACCTGTTCGTGTCTGGCTGCCACATTCCGGTGTCGTAGTTTCCATCCAACGCGCTGGTCTTGAAGGGCGTTTCGCGATCACTATATCCACTGTTATTAGACACTCAAACTGTGGTGTGAAGTGTTGTGATGATAACCGTTGAAATCTCTATGAGCCTAAACAGGATTTACGCCATTAAATGGCGTTTATCTCGTTAATCTGGATGAGTAAATTACTGACAGAAATGTCCGTTTGCAAAATGTCTGCTAAAATCTACAGTACGCCAACAAAATAAATGCGAGAAAAATCGCACTTAACATGATGACAATTACAACAATTATCTTATATTAAAAAATATATTATATTATTATTACTATAACCAACTTATAGTCAATTTACCGTTTGAGCTTCCTTACAACAACCGAGGGACTTGGACTGAAGTTAACCCTCGTGCCTACGTCACACATAGGGAAAAAATCCATCCCAGCTAACATACGTTATAAAAACACTGTAAGGTTCCCATTAAGATAAGAAACCTTTGAGTTTGTTTAGTCTGTATAATGTCAGTTTTTAATAAATAATTTTGTTATTTTTCATACAGTACAGGGCTGCTAAGGATTAAATGATTTATGTGCAGAATACACTAACCCAGGCCTGGCTCCAGCTTGGAACTTTAGGGTGAGCTAAGTGACTTTTCGGGTGGGCCAAAAAAAAAAAAAATCAATAAATAATAATAAAAATAATAATAATAAAAAAATCAATAAATATATATACATATATATAAAGACAACAATTATTTTAAAGGTAATAAAATAATTTATAGCGTTTTAAATGTAATGTATCTTTTTTAAACGTTCTCTGTCATTTTAATAAAAGCAAACTAACATTTATTTTAAAACTATTATTTGTACTGCAGATTATATTTATCTAGTCTTTACTTGCTTAAGTGATGTGATTAAGTTTTGCAAGAAAACTCCAGAAAAACATGTTGCTCTTCATGAACTACATGGGTGATTCTATAGTTGCAGGTACATTTAGTGACCAAAGTCATCTTTTTCAGCTTTAAAAAAATTATTACATGTTACATTGTTACATTTTTGATTATTTATAAAATGTGTTCATCATTTTCAAAGATCATATTACCAAAAATCATGATTTCTTGATGTCCGAATTAGTCAGTGTATTTTTCCATCATGTATCATTGTGCAATCAAAAACATCTTATTTTGCTTTTCTTTAAAAAAATAAAATTCACCAATATTTAAATGTTTAATGTTTAAACTGTAAACTGTCAATACTATTACCACAATTACAAAAGGAAAACTGAATATTTCATTAATCACATATTGGACAATTAAAAAATATTTTAATCCTGATTTCAGTGTCATTGAGTGATCTTTGCAGTTATAGCAAGTAGAATGTTTGGCTAAAAAGTTGTAAAACTGTAAATTGTTACTGTCAATTCAGTTGCAATTTAGTAACTACCCATTAGGATTTTTTTAAACCTGCGCTCTATGCGGAATAAGTTTCTCTTTCATCTTTTGCCAAATTATAAAACAGAAAACTTTAATCAAGATTGTAAACATGTTTTTGAAGCTCACGGTCACATCTTATGCTGCTTTCTCAGTTATGAAACGCATCGCCAAAAATTTTTGTTATCTGATGTAGGGTCATGGTGGGCCAAACTTCTGATTGGGTGGGATTGGTTTAAAATAATGAAATAATGGACAAAACATTTATTTTCCAATAAAATATGTAATAGTTGCACATTCTTTTCAAAAGAAAACCCAACATCTAAAATATTTTGTCAAACTTTTAAATAACATTAAGTGGCCCTTATTATAACTCAGATGTGTTTGATGTTGACAAAATCAATAAAAATTTCAGTTCCATCAAATGTTTCAAAAGCAAAAGCATATAAAAATGTTCTTAAATTTTTTACTGAGAGTCCAAACACTAAAGAGAAAATCTATTGATGAACAGCTCTACAGATCCTGAACCATGCAAGCCAGTGGCGACAGCAACGAGGAAAAAAACTTCACCAATTGGCGTAAGTGAAGAATTAAAAAACCTTGAGAGAAACCAGGTTCAGTTGGGCACGACCATTTCTCCACTGGCCAAACGTCTTGTGCAGAGCTGCAGTCTAGGCACCGGAGGCTGGAGGCTGGAAGCTGGACCTCAGCGAAGACTCATATGTCACTGGAGCGTCACAGGAATCAGTCTCATGCTCTCCACTCCTCCATGACCACCATAGCAGCTGCTCAGGATACGGCCTGGTCCAGGATTATGGAACCTTGGGATCATCTTGTCACTGGTCTTGGATCAAATCAGTGGCGCTGCTAGTCTAAAGGCCTCGGGATGAGTATCCCCAAGTGGAAATAGAGAATAAAGAGAATAATTACATAGCTGCTGTTCATAGTGTATATCAACGAGATGCAAAAACCTGCGTGGGGCACATTCATGTATCATACCGCTAAGTGATGCACTCAGTGCATGCTTTGCTAAAAAGATAGGTCTTTAATCTAGTTTTGAACTGCGGGAGTGTGTCTGAGCCTCGGACATTATCAGGAAGGCTATTCCAAAGTTTAGGGGCCATAAATGAGAAGGCTCAATTTGAGAAGGCCCTGAGTTTTGAGATCTTAAAGAGCGGGTTGGATTGTACCAAAACAGAGGGTTGGTTAGATAAACAGAAGCTAGAAAGCTTTATAGGTAAGAAGCAATATTTTAAATTTAATACGAAACTTTACAGGCAGCCAGTGTAAGGAGGATAAAATTGGGGTGATATGATCATATTTTCTAGACCTGGTAAGAACTCTGGCAGCTGCATTTTGTACTAGATGAAGTTTGTTAATAGAGCATGCTGGGCAGCCAGCAAATAAAGCATTACAGTAATCCAGCCTAGAAGTCATAAAAGCATGGACTAGCTTTTCTGCATCTTAGATGGATAGCATACTTCGTAACTTAGCGATATTTCTCAGATGAAAGAAGGCAGTTTTTGTGACATGGGATATATGATGCTGTCTAATATGACACCCAGATCTTTTATAGTAGAGCTAACGCTAACTTTGTATCCCTGTAATTGTAGGTCGAGTTGTGAGATTTGCTGTGTACTGGATTTAGACCCAATAAGTAATAATTCTGTTTCTGTCTGAGTTTAAGAGAAGAAAATTGTTGGTCATCCAATCTTTAACATCTTTAATACACTCAGTTAGCTTAGACAGTTCAGACATCTCATCAGGTTTAGTTGAAATGTTGTCAGGGCTTTGAGAAAATCACTTTGTTACTTTCGTCCTGCTGTCCCTTATATTTCAACACTTAAAAAAGGGGCATTTTCATCGTTCAGAGGACATTCAAAACTGAAAGATTATGAAAATGTTTCTTTTATTAGCTAGAATGCAGCATATGTTTCACAATCAGCTGTTATGCTAGTGATATTTTCCCATCTCATGCTTTCAAACAGATAAAGCCAAATTTTCAGTAGTATATTCAAATCTGAAATTATGTAATGCCAGCAAAATGCCACCTACTTCTAAAAATAAGATCCTGAATCTGATTATATTTAAGTAGTAAAGCTATTTTTGTAATATGTGGGTTGATAAATCTCAAACATTCATGCTGTTCATGACAAGACCTCCCAGTTAAGTCGAAAGCAATGACTGAGGCTTATGAATTCTCTGGGGGTCTGCAAGGTTGATATGAGTGTCGGAGCATGTTATCTTGAAGTGCTAAAAATAGGAACTGATCCGAGTCTACGCAATGGCTTTTTGCCATGTACAGGAAGTTTTAACCTACCATCTCTCAACACCTTCAGCAGACTCTGAAATGCCACACAGGTGAGATGAATTTTAAACAAGCAGGGTGCAAGTGTCCAATATAAAATACAGAAGAGCAGAGCAAGAGATGTTGTTGCAGAGTTTATATAACAGTCTTTAAAGAACTAGAAGTAACTGCACAGTTCAATCCGTTTGCAAAAACATATGAATGCGTCATATGAAGACAGAGCTTCAGTTTGATAAACACATTCAGACATTTGTGTAAATATGCCTATTATTAGTACAGGCTGAAGCCAACAGGAAATGCACCACCTAAATTACTTTTCAAAAGTGAGTTTCAAGTACTGCATGTCCTGTGGTTGTTCGCCTAAAAATATCAGCTACATGCTGTATATGCAAAGTGTGTTTGAAAAGATTATTAATAAAATACGCAGAACTTCCCCTTTTACATCAACATGTTGAATATCAGCAGTACTTTGTTTTGTTGGTGTTTCTGTGTGTTTTGTGAGGAGGAGGATCAATAAGTCAAGGCCCTGTACACAGAAACTGTTGGTTTTGGACATCACCTGCTACTGTTACATAATAATACTTAAGGCAATGAAGGCAAAAATGGCAGGGAAACACGTGGATTACTGTGCACTCACACAACCTTTAAGTGACTGCTGACCCAAAAATCTCCTTGTAATGTCAGTAAAAGTGGGCAGCAGTTCTGACAGGACTGCAGGCAGCACAGAAAATGCAAGATTAAATGGAGTTGTAAAATACTAACCATTAAATTGTGCATAGTTATGATAAAAATGGCAAAAATAAATACGAAAAAAAAATTATAGGGAGAAATAAAAATTCTGTTTCAGTATTGATATGCATTAAACAAGATTTTAAGTTTGACCTTTATGAAATATATGTGATGTTTAACACTTTAGTGTAGTACTATATAGTACATAAGTGTGTATATATATATATATATATATATATATATATATATATAGAGAGAGAGAGAGAGAGAGAGAGAGAGAGAGAGAGAGAGAGAGAGAGAGAGAGAGAGAGAGAGAGAGAGAGAGAGAGAGAGAGAGAGAGAGAGAGAGAGAGAGAGAGAGAGAGAGAGATGGTGGTTAATGTGATGACGTATAGCAAAACAAAAATATCTTATGGCCCGTTTTCGCTGAGTGATACAGTACGGTTCAGTACGCTTTTATGGCCATTTCAACTGTCAAAAGGCGTACTAAACCGAACCGTACCGTACCACTTTTTCGGCAGGTTACCAAACACGAGAAAGGGTACCAAAAGGCGGAGCTAGACGCTGAATGCTATTGGTTTACAGTGATACGTCATTTGCTTACGCAACAAGCCAGAATGAAAACAAAGAAACCGCCATGTTTAAAATACACAGCCGAGAGATTATAGCGTAATTATATATACATCGACCCGTATGGTCGACCCGGGCTCAAACAAACCTTGTCGTTGTCTTGATGAACAGCCACAAAGCCAAAAAGAAGAGCAGATTTACCCTGTGCTAGTTTTTTTAGGAACCAGTCTGAAGCGCGAGGTCATATGTAAGTTTGACACCCAGTGGTTGAACTAGGTATTGCACTCCTGGTTCAAGCAAGCGCAGGTTGCCAGATTGACGACTTCAACAACAGTATGCTTGACTGTCGAGCCTAAAGGCTGATTTAAACCATGTTCTAAATAAAAGCTTCGACACACGATAGATGGAATATTAAAAGGAGTTTTTTTTGCTATAACCAACACCTGAAATATATTTAGAAATGGCTTCTATTTCTTGCAGCTGACCAACAGGATAAACTGACAGTGACTACATTTACATAGACATCAGTAATCAAATTATTTGCCTTAATCTGAATAAAACAATGATATGATGTTTACACGAGTTGCTCTTTGAATGTTCCTTTCATGATCCAGATTTACATGTTATAGCTAGGCCCACACGGAATCTGCGTGCACAAAATTCCGCAGATTTTTAGCACACCTTAGATTCTGTTTATTTACTTGTGTAAATTTATATTTATTCAGTTTTTTTAATTAATTTCAGTAATATCATTGACTAATATGAAAGTGTTCATATGATTTATTTACCAAATAAAGTGAATCTAATTGGATTTGCATGGTAAACATTAAATAAAAGTTAAAAAGGTATTACTTTTTATTTCATATATTAAAGTTTTAGTTATCCCAAAACCATTCCTCATAAATCCGTAGATTTTTAACACAATTCTGTGCAGAAATAGCAAAAAATGTCCGCAGATTCCATCTGGCCCTAGTTATAGCACATTCGATTAATGTCGTTGCATCACCACGCTATCCAATTTCCTCCAGAGTTTCATGTAATTTCGGGTGTTTAACTGCAATTTGGCACTTTCACTTTCATTCAAGAACATTTTACGCATGTCCTCAATGACAAACTAGATATTGGATGAGAGTATGAACTGCTGGAAGAGTGTTGTTTTAATGGAATTTAATACCACATGCCGTTTGGTGGAAAAAAACTCAGCATTTCATGATGCGGGTGTCTGTGGTTCTTCACTAAAATTTTAATAAAAAAAATGTAAATTTGTCATGTTTCGTCTGCTGCAAACAGCCAAATTGCTTATCACTGCAAATCTTGTCACGTAGCTTGTTGTTTGGACACGAGGTTACAATACTTTTTTCTAATTAATAAACCACCTCATATGGAACTCTGAATCCATATCTCATTTAAGAAGCTGTTACTGTCCACCAGAGGTCACATTTTGGTCGTGGACACTTTGAGAGCCTTCCTGACTGAATGAATGAAATACTCCGTTTACCACAAAGGTAACCCGGGATGCTGAAATATAACTGAGTAAAGTGGCATTGGGCAGGTTAAAGGGACCAAAACAAAGACAGACTTTCCGGCACGGAACGCACATTTTTAAAGCAGAATATCTGACTTCAGCATTGTTTTTCAGATAAACAAGAATGTTCACTTGGCATGTTTCTTAAATATCTGCAAACATATTATGCTATTTTTATGTTTAAGAAGAGTCAAAAACTTACATATACGAATTACTCTTGTATGTACAAAATGTAGAAGCGAATGACATGCGTGATCATAATATTTTCATTTAATCCGCTTTAAAGGCCATACGTATATACAGAAGACTTTAAAAACATTGGACCATTGTACAATATATCTACAAATTTATAATCACAGTTTCACTCACTATACAATCAAGCAGAGTACAAGTGACGAACCAGAGACAGAATCAACACGTGATTTTTTTTTTCTTCTTCAGTTTCAATTGGCCATTCACAAACATTCACACTTCAAGAGAGCTTTCGTCTGTTTTGAGACATTAAATAAATAATGAATGTAAAGCACACCGATAAATTATCAACAGATTCAGAGAGTCTCGATTTTTGCTAATAAGAGCTCTGTGTAAATGCTTATTTTTACTGCAAGCATTGCATCATTTCCTTCATCCTGTGTTTTCCGGAATGTCTGCAATGTGTTTGGGATTTGGGAGTGTTGAGAGCAACAGCACAGGCTCTCAATGTTGGAACGGCTGATATGACCTTGACAGGCTTATATAGCGGTATGTCAAGTTATTATAAACCCTTTATCACAGTGCACGGGTGTGATTTTACTTTCAATAGCGGCTCAAGTGGGAGGAAACCCAAGATGGCACTAAAATGATTGCGATCTACCAATCATCAAATGGCTGCCTACAAGTTCTAAAGGCGTAAATCCATCAGTGGAGTCCGATAGGGTGATTCTTCATCATGCATCGCTTCAAAAAGAGACAGAAGGGAAAAGCAAACCAGCGATGCCTTAGGCGGTCACAATTCAAAGGTTGGAATGGATTCAACTCTGTATGAAGTTGCGTACCTTATGTTACATCGCCATGAAATCGGGTGTTTTGCTGGAGTCTCTAATGGGACGCTGGCCGGGGTGATTACGACTTAGCCGAACAAACAAAAAGGGGGGTTAAAATTGCACTTTTGCCCTTAATATATACATATTATTCTTCATTTCACAGGGAAGTTATACTTTTGTATCTATTGGGAGCAAAAAAAAATGCATCCACACTAGTAAACTAATGTTTTTTTTTTTAAAAAAGAGAGACAGAACACAGAAAAATAAAAACATTTATACAAAAAAACCATAAGAAGAGGTAGAAAAGGGGGGGGAAGCAAAAATAATATTTAATTACAACTTAATCCAAAGAGAACGAGCTGATAATAAATCCACAAGCTCCCTTAAGACTAGCCCTAGATGAATTGAAAGTTCTGAGATGTAGTTATTCAGTCTGATTAATGTATTTTACTGTAGTTTTTGGCATGGCCGTTCTCGCCTAAGTGCTTAGCGAGAGATAATGCTATCCGGGTGTAGCAGAAACAGAGCAGCAGTGTGAATGAGGAATGTTGCCCACACTCCCGGGTCAGAGCTGTGTGTCTTACACGCAAGGGTCCTTTTCATTACATAATACATTCATTAATTGGCACGTTTGCAAGAGGGGGGGAAATGAGAGCGGCGAGAAGCGGCCATTAACCCACGATGCATTGAATAGCCTCTGAAAGGCTCTATAAAGAGCTGCAGAATCTGCGTTTCTCCATTAGTCCAGGACATTTTGTTCTTCAAAAGTGAGTGAGGTCACACTGATGAGAATATTCTCTCATCTACCCAACTTCAGGGTGTTGCATTTAGGACTGCAGTGCTGCTCTGAACCTGACGACCGCCACTCATCGAGGCTGCATTATGGGGGACGGAAAAGTTGGATAGTTATTGGGCACAATGTGAATAAAAGCCAATCTTGTTAATCTCTTTGCATTCCATTCAATTGTCATGTAAGCATCTCAAAGATCGCAAACTGTGCCTCCAGTGTATTTGTCAGACTGAAGTTGTCTGATGGGGAAAAAAAAAGCACAGTTTTGATTCCAAACGGAGTACATGGTTTCGTAACGGGCTCGATTGGACAGAATGTGCTGTTTACTGTAGCAGTCTTCCTCCTCCAATGATTTCACTTCCTTCCGGCTTTATCATCCGGCAGCCTTTGCTGTTTGATTAGTCGTTCAATCTCCGAACCCAACGTCTGGAGATTCTCCTGTAGCGAGAGACACAAATAAAACCGCTGTGAGGACTGATGCTATAATGCTTGTTCATACACATCTGTGCACAGCGAGCATGTAAGCTAGGATAATCATGCAATTTCAGCCTGTTTTGCTTCAAAAATGGTATGATTTCCTGTTCATCTCATGCTAAGACGCTAATCCTGCCATTGTGCTTGGAACGGAGCTCTGCGTTACCCTCGCGCTCTGTCCTCAAAACACACTTTATTAATTTCTCTGATCTCCCAGCTGATGTGCTCTCTCATAGTGGAAAGCTGCTGTCCCTGTTGTGACCTGAATGTGGCTCTAGAACCGAGAACTGGTCACTTCCACCATGGGAATTTGCCCACGCTTTTAACAGTCATCCATCAGCAACCAAATTTGCTTTTCTTCTGATAGCCATCGCCAGGAATCCAGTTACGCAGAAGCTTAGGTTAATAATTGTAATTACATCAGCGGATGCCATTGTGGAACTCGACACTAATCTCAATATATCAACACCTAGTGTGGCTATATATGGTCACACTGTTGCAAAAACAAACGTGTGCTGTGAAAGGTTGAGTTTGAAATGCATATAGAAATACCAGGATTTAATTCTTCTTTTAGGTGTTGATTAACTTTGTGCTCAGTGAGGTACTGGTACCATATCAGTTATTGCTCAAGATTTATCTATTAGGTTTTATATAGTTTATTTGATTGTTTTAGAGCTTCCAATTGAGTTGCTTAAAGAAGAAATGACTAGGAATAACCAATGGCAGAAAACAGTCAAAGTTATTGCTCTTCAAACAAGAGTGTTAATAATTATACATAAAAACAAGAATAATATATTAAGACAATATCAGTTTGCAACATCAAGCAGTATAACTCGCTGTTTTTAGCATCTAAAAATTATTGGAAGTGAATGAGACCAGAAGTCTCGAGCTAATATAATTCCAATGGCTGTTCATACATGAGGAATAAGGTCAATACTCATATCCAGTGTATTATGTTTATATCCTCTATGCCATCATGTAATGCTAATGATTGTTAAATGTAATCTTTAGCAAATGCTAAAATTAACACCAATCTTCAGTTTAATATTATGAATCATAAATTGTAAAATTTAAAATGCACTTTTATGTTTGTATTATTTACTTTAACTCAGTTCAATTCATCTTTACTTCTATGGCTCGTTTTACAATGTAGATTGTGCCAAAGCAGCTTAACAAAGATGAGGAAAAGCGAATAAAAGCCATAACAATATTTCAGATTGTGGAAAGATTCCAGCAAATCAAACAGGCGGGAGAGCAGTGGTAGAATGCTGGTGTTGTTCTAGTTCAGGGGTGCCCAAATGTTTTTTGTATGAAGGGCTAAAAAACAAATATTGAATGTTGTGGGCCGAAGATAAATATACCAAACTATTCTACATTAAAGTTGCCATAGGTAATTTCTGAATTTATTTAATAATATTTGAATAATAATATAATAATTGAATTGTATTAACTAATGCAGTTTAACTTTTTAAATTATAATTTAATGCAATAAAAACATGAACAATCACAATTATAACACAGTGGAGTTCAATGCTGAATACACTAGTCAAGCAGAATCTGCCTTTGCCTTGATTTGCTCACTAAAGTCTCTGCATTGTCCTCTATCCCTTGGGTGATTGTATGTACATTTAAACTAAATTACAGCATTTCAATTAAAACATTTAATTTCAGTTAACTTTTTTGTAGCTTAACAATAAACCAAACAAATAAAAGGTTACATGAAATTTGACATGATAATCTCTAAACCATCCCCATCAATCTCTCTCTCTTCTCAGATGGGATGGTGGGCCAAATCACGGGCCCTAGTTTGGGAGTCTCTGTTCTAGTTAAACCGCAACCAATTCTGTTTAGTTTAATGCAAATGTCTCAATTGACGTTCAGTTTAGTTAATTCAGTTTCATACAAATGCCACTGTTGAAGGTTGATCCACTGGAGGGCAGCTCCACCATTTATTCAAAATAGTGAAGAATCTTAATATTATACTGACAATAAGATGACAATACATGTTATAGCCTTGTCGATTTTTAATACTGTTCTCAACACTTATTTGAAATAATCATTGAACGTGATCAAGTAAGAATTAAAATAATAGGCATGCTATTCTCTCATGCAATGGTGTAGGGGTTAGTTTGTATGTTAGAATACCTTAAACGCATGATCATGCTGTTGCAGTATTTTTACATTTATAAATATATCAGAGCCTTTACGCCTGCATGAATTAAACCATATGGTAGACTTGGTTGTGATTAAATAATGCAATGACCTTTTTGCGGTTTCAGTGTTGTAGGTTAGTAGGTTTTGTTGCAGCAGTCAGCATTATTATTGTTTCCAGAGGCATGATTTACTACTACGCAAAGCACAAAAGTGCAATTTCAGCATGTGTGAAATGTTCCCACCAAAAGTACCAAAGATACTTTATGCACTAAATTAATTATTGCACAAAACATTTGTGAATAACAAACTCTGTCACGTTTTCTTGCATTCAAAAAATTTCCAATGGCTTTATTGTCGATCTTGGTGGAATTAAAATTACTTTTATAAGATCGCACTCAAATTCAAGTCGGTCACACAATTTTCTGCAGTGACCAAAAGCAAGCTTTCAGATTTAATGTGACTTTTGCATAAATCTATAAATGTTTGTTAGGAATGCTTCTGTCCCTCCGTCAAAAATGGCCAAAAATAACAGAAGCACATGGCCGAAAAGCCAAAACAAAGAATGCTGTGCAATAATTATTTATTATCTGATTAAATATAAAGTAATCTTGTAAGACTTTTAAAAATTAACTCTTTAACTTCAATTATACAGATTACATTATCAATATCCACAGAATAGAATAGTGATCTATTTTGAACTTTGACAGCGGCATGAACTCAATGTAGTTTTCAGTGTTCTCCACTACTCTTGTGCTTTGGTCGATGCTAGGATTGGGACAAAATATCATTATGTCGATTTATCGTGATATTTCCAGCCGCGATACATTATCGATACTCTGGCACCAAGTATAAATTTTTATCTAAATGTACAAAATATCTGAATTTATTAATCAGTCTTACACTGCAGCCATTTACTTGCTTGCTCAGCACAAGCCATTGTACTAAATGGGTTTCATAGTGCAACCTTTTTCATAGCGAATGCCATTTTCGGCTAATAATGTTCATCAACCAAAAATTCAGTGCATTTCTAATGTTTGCTGAAATGCATGACCTCATCTTTAAATGTACAGTAGCATACAAATGTCTTAAAAATGAACAGACTGGGTCTACCAACAAGAAAACTCTCATTACAATCATGGGTTCTTTAAAGAATCATTAGTGTAGCTTGTGGTTTTTACCTTTAGTGTGATGTTTTTAAGCAGGGTGTCCTCTAGCACAGCCTGGAGTTTGCGGTTGATTTCCAGCGAAAGGTCGAGAGTAAGGCCACTGTCAGCAGGGTGGGAGGTGTAGAGCGAGGCCATAATGCCTCCTCTCCGGCTCAGGTGGGCTTTGTTAAAATCGGAGGCTTCTGAAGACAGAGCTCCAGACTCTTCTCTAAGCACATAACTTTGGATAATCCTGCAAGAAATACACACATAGTTTTGAATTGCTGACTCCGTTCAAATGTGTACACATAAAAGCACACGCAGCTAGGCATGGACTGGTGTAAGATTCTTACGGTGTGATAACCTGGGATAAAAATATAATGGTTTCACAGTTATCAATGTATTGGAAGGAAGATAACGGTTGATTGTGGGATGATAACCATTTTTAAGGTATACCACGGTTTGGAAAAGTCAAGGTTTTAAAACCACCAAGTTTTTTAGGACAATGGTATCTCCAGCAAAAAAAGATATCCAAAGATGCCGTTTTAAATTGTAAAGAAATCTGTGTTTTTAAAAGGAATGAAGACAGCAGAATCAATGATTTATTTAGCCTGACATGTTACAAAGTATATTAAATGCTTCTTACAATAAAATATATTGTGTTCAAAGGGGAAAAACTTTTTGTTTTTTCACCCAGACACTTAAAAAGAATATATTTTAGCGCAGTAATCACAATACCGTGAAACCGTAATATTTTTATCCAAGGTAATAATACCGTCAGAAACATATACTGGCCCATGCCTGTACTCCAAAACAAGTTATTTTTACATTTCTGGGTTAAAAAAACAAAACAAAACACATGACCCTTTTCCCATCTAACCAAAGACTATAGAATACACAAGACATGTCACTCGTAAAGTTTTGAATGGGGAAAAAGCTCATGCCTTTACCACATAGTTTGGTGGTCAACAAACGCACTGGAATCTCAGCAAATACTTGCTTCACACACATAAGAAATGTGTCCAAATTATTGTCCAACAACAACTCAACATTGCGTATACTCATGATGTGACTATTATGAATGACCACATTGTGATACCGATGCTGAAACGATATATTGCACAGCGCTACTTATATGCAATTTTTTTTTCATTATTTAAACCTATACCAGGGGTGCCCAAACTTTTCTCATGAAGGAAAAAAAAAAATCAAACTTAATTGAGGCTAGTGGGCTGAAGGTAAATACAGTTGCCATGGGTAATTTCTTAATTTATTTATTAATGTTTAAAAATTACTAGAAAAAATTGCTTTATATTAACTAATACAGTATAATTTTTTAGCATTTTATAATGAACCTATTACAGTAAAAACAAAAACCATCTCATTTATAACATTGAGTTACACAATTTTTTTTGCATAGTCCTCTATTTGTCAACAAACTCAGATTCATTCATTCGTTCATTCATTTTCTTTTCGGCTTGGTCTCTTTATTAATCATGGATCGGCACAGCGGAATGAACCGCCAACTTATCCAGCATATGATTTATGCACCAGATGCCATCCAGCTGCAACTCAACACTGGGAAAAAACATATTTATTTACATTTAATTAAAACATTTAATTTCAGCCCGTTTATTTTGTAGCTCAGCAATAAAACAAACAAACCAACAAAAAAAAGGTTACGTCAAATTTGAAATGACGATCTCTGTTAAAGGCATTCTCCCCAACCCTCTCCATCATTCTCAGATGAGATGGTGAGCCAAATCAAAGGTTACGGTGGGCCAACTTTGGCCCACGGGCCTTACTTTGGGCACCTCTGACCTAGAGTCATAGAGCCTGTTGTCATATTTTATCCTCAGTGTGAAGAAAAAGATGACGTTATAAGTGAACTCAGTGACAGAGAAAAAGACGGCAGCCTTAAGGAGCCCATTAACTATAACCACCTCATCAACATCTCTCTCTCTCTCTCTCGATCTCCTTCAGTCTGAATGATGAATGCTTTTCACAAACAATAGATTAGGAGACTTTTCACAGCTAAATCCTAGCCTGTCTCGTAAGTTATATTTTATGTGACACTTATTTGACTGAAACGGCTTTTTATGCCATTGTCATTTTTGGACAAGGAGTTCTTTGAAAACCGAAAATCGATTTAATGGGTTTTAACTAGAAAATGAGTATAGTGGTAATCTACTAAGAGAAGATGAAGTACCAGCTTCTTGATTTTGATTTAAGACTTAGGGTCTTTGGGTTAAAGGCATTGCATAATTAATATCCAAAAGATTTTTCAATTAGTCAAACCAAAATGGAAATTGTGTAAAAACGTAGAGGTTACTTGGATTAAAATGACATTCAGAGAAATTAAAGCACACCAGAGCACAGAAAAAGAAACAGTTACACGAATATATAATATACAGTGCTCAGCATAATTGAGTACACCCCATTTTGAAAATGAATATTTTTCTCCATTTCTCAGTGAATATAGGCAATATATTTCGCCTCTGGCTTGCATGGTTCAGGATCTATAGAGCTGCGCATCGTTGGATCGTTGGACTTGCTCTTCAATATTTGGACTCTCATTAGTGATTAATAAACCACACTGAACTGAGCTCAACTGAACTGAACTTAAACACTAAAAACTGAATTACACTGTTCCTATTTACTATTTACTATGACCTTGACCTAAGGTGAATTGAATTGAATTGAATATTTTGGTGCATTTGACACCATCATAAACAGATTTATTAAACAGATATTTTTATTAAATTATTATTTTAGTCACCAAACATATTTATAAATTGAAAGATAATACAACTAAATTCAAGCAAAATATTGCAAAAAAAATTACAACCTCCAAAATTTCAACTAATTTTTTACATTTTTTTTCTTTTCTTGATTTTTCCCCTTTTTTAAATTTGTATTTAATATTTTTCTATAACATATAGATTTTGGTGTACTTTGGGCCGTTATCGTAAGTTGTTAGATAAGCTCCAGATTTGGCTTCAGTACTGACTAATCTAATGTATACGCACAAATATAATATTGTATAGCTTCCTATTAAAAATATGAATTTTAAAGAGAGATTTGTGAGGGGTGTACTTATATATGCTCAGCACTGTACATCTACATATCAATATGAAACTATAATCTATTTTATATATATATATATATATATATATATATATATATATATATATATATAAATTATAATTTCTCATTTTCTAGTTCAAATTCCAAATGCTATTTAAGATGAAACAATAGTGTGTAATTTAGCACTAAGATATTGAAACAGACATATAAAAAAAATTAAGATCTGCCAGAACCAGAAATGATATGCAAATATTTAGAGACCCTAAAAATCTTGAGTTATAAAATACTTAACTCAGCTTAAAGTGCTTCAGTTTGAACCACAGCAGTAAGTTGGAAATTTAAAGAAATTATCATCTCGGTCACTACTGTTGGCAAATTAATATAATGGAACAGAAAATGGAGAGAGAGAAAAACCCAACAACCTGAACTGTTTTTTATAAAGGATGGTGTTGTGACAAAGATTATCTTTCAGTCTCCAGGATAGAGTTCTCTCTTCAGCCACTGCTATTTGAAATCTATTTTCTCTGCAGTGACGCATGGCCCAAATAAAGGCAGAATTCGATTCTAATGGTTTCTTCAGACCATGGCTCGAGACAAAGGCATTAGAGGACATGAGGCTAAAGGTCTCCATTTGAAAGCAAAAAAAAAAAAAAAAAAAAAAGAAATGTAAGTGCTTTCTGAATTGATGAACTCTCTTTCATTTCATTGTCTGAATCTAAAACGAACACACTGAGGCATCTATTAAACAAACTTTTAAATATTTTTTTTTGTTCACCCTGATGACTCAAAATATCTTACACTTGTTATTGATCAGAGTGACAGGAAACAAACACAATTCACACACAAAGTTTCTGTGATATCTTGATTCTACAAAAAGATGAACACATACACTCATCGGCCACTTTATTAAAAACACCTTGCTAGGAGCAGTTTGGATCCCATTTACTTTAAGAACTGCCTTAATTGTTCATTTATTTATTTAGTTAGTTTCTCCGATTTAACAAGGTGCTGGAACATTTCTCTGAGATTCTGATTCATGTTCACATGATAGCATCACAAGACCTGCACATTCATGATGAAAATCTAGTGTCTACCACATCCCATGGTGCTCTCTTGGATTGGAATCCAGTGACTGTGGAGGCCAAGGGAATATGGGGAACTCAGAAGCATTACACAAACTAGTACGCAATTATTTGAGCTTTTTGAGATACACTCAAGAAATTATGTTTGTTGTTTACTCAAACTACTTATGTAAAATAAGCTGAAACACAATTCTTGAGGTTTTCTTGAGGACAACTTCATTATTTTATGCTCAATCAACTTACATCTGTAAAAACTAATTTGTTAACTTAATTCCTTCATGTTTTCCATGCACAAATCAATTGTGTGGGACCCAGCATTTTTTACAGTGCAGCATGTTAATATTTGACTAAAGGGTACACAGTGGTCATAATGGACATTTTCAGCAAAATTATTCAGGAAGGCTGTGGTGTTTGAAGGTAGTTCAGTTGATCCTATGGAGTATAACGTGTGCCAAAAATACATACCACCACACTGGAAAAAAAATAATAAATGAAAAAAAAAAAAGATTAGTTTTCTTTATTTAAAATAAGTGAGTAAACCTGTTGTTTTTAAAACTATTCGTTGACTTTATCTAAAAAGCGAGTAAACAACTTGCCTTAAAAAATTAAGTAAATAAAAATGCAGAAGGACTTTTATTTTGCAGTAAACTGTGTCAAGCACTTCCAGTGAACTGTATGCCGTTACAAAATTGGCACATTTAAGGTCTGTTTTCTTTTAAAATTCTCCACTGTTTGATTGATATACGCTTTAAAGTGGGTCTCAGATTGTACAAAAAGCACTGAATTAAATTACATTTTCCCACGCCATGTCTTTACAAACATTTATTTTACTCCAGTATTTTCAATGGTGTTTCTGTGCTAGCCTGCTGATCCTGATGGCACGTGACGTTACTGACTCGTTTCAAAGCCTTAAGACTTTTGTTCATCTTTGGAATGCAAATTCAGATATTTTAGATGAAATCTGAGAGCTCTCTCATCCTTCATTTAAAGCAGTGGTTCCAACTTGTTCAAAGTACCAAAATACCACACACACAAAATTTTTAAAAAGCCTCAAACAGGCCATATTTCTTCAGTTTTTCAATATTACCAAGCTACAAGAAAACCTAAACATAATGATTTAACAGTTTCTTCTCTTCAGTGTCAATATAGGGCACATTTCCACTAGAGTTTTATTCCTTGGATACCTGTACTTTGTTTCAAACAGAGGAAGTCACCCGTGGACATCTGAGGTATACATCAGTGCAGTGATTGTAAATGTATTAAATAAAGTTGTTATTTTGTATTATGTGTGCACAAAAGTATTCTCGTAGCTTCACGATACTCTGATTGAACTACTGTGGCATATGGACTGTTTTTGTCTTTTGGTACCTTTCTGGAGCCAGGACCATTGCGGTCTATAGAAAATCAGAGAGCTCTCAGATTTCATCCAAAAACTTTTGAATTGTATTCTGAAGATGAACGAGGGGGCTTTTTGAAACAACACAAAGGTATGTAATTGTTGACAGAATTTCCATTTATAGGTGAACTATCCCTTTAAGTTGCCGGTGAGTGTATATATGTTCATATAAACACACAAAAGAAAGAGAAATAAAAATGATGAACTTACCTTTCACTAATATGGGATCCAAATGGATCCCAGCTCCATAATGGTAGGATTTAACAAAAACAACAAAATGAACAAAATGAAATGAGAGTAAATTAAAGTCCATGCACACTCAGATGAAAATGCCTTCAAATTATTCTAAATTGCACCATTTTCTGGTGCAAGTCACACCACAGTTTGGTGGTCTGACATTTTTATAATTTTATTATCAAAGACAGTGGAGAATTAAGAGTAAAGAAAGGAAAAGAGAGGCGAGGATGTGACCCAAAACGTGTAACAGCAAAACAGCTGTACTACACACTGTGCCATAGCTCTGACACCATTTTGACTTTGATTTGCAGACCTATTTGTATAAAATAGATCACAGTTTTAGCTTAAGCACAGTGGCATGGCCTAATTCTCACAGCCTAGAGGCTGAAAGAGCGAAAGACATACAGCGGGAACACCAGGAGAGAGCAGGAAAAACCGACACAACTGACTAGGGGAAATAAAGACAAGAGAGTTTGGCTGTCTACTCTTGTCAGCTCTATAGAATGTGACAAATATGTGTGTTTTATGGGAACTGTGACTTTGTAGCACTACAACTCAACTGTAAAGATGAAAGCTCACATCCACGATCATACCAAAGATAAATCTAGACAGCATATTCCCATTTCAATAAAGATGCAATAGTCTGATCAGATATGAAAATATGAATCACAAAATACCCTGCCTTTCTAGCCAGAGTCCAGCATATCAAACTATATAATTTCATTTTTTGAAAATATGTCTAAGCCAGTCTTACATATTTCCTGTGCAAAACCTGTCACAATGTTGATTTGAAGTAAACCTGACAATGTTTCCATGATTTTTTTTTTTTAATGTTCCAATGATATTTTATCCCTTCAACATTTCTGATGTCCTCAGGGATGCCATGACAATCCGAGGGTTCAGAGTCTGGACATTCAATTATTTTTTTTCTCCACACATTTCATCATCCACTAGACACAATTCTCAAAGTAATAGCATACCTCTCTACATCAAACCATACAATTTGTTCATGCTAAACTTTAAAGGATTAGCTCACCCTAAAATAACGTTTCTGTCATCATTTACTGACCATCATGACGTTACAAACCCATAAGAAATTGGTCTACCTTCAATACCCAAATAAATTCTGTCCCTTCAAAGAATGCCAATTCACCCCAAACTCAGAAAATTTCAAATCATTAAGAAAAGATTTTAAAAATAAAACCATTTGAACTGAACTGAATAAATGTTCTCAGAAGTGTAATGATAAGTTTATAAACAGATAAACAGATTTAATTTATGCTTTAATCCAAATGAAACATTATCAATTCAAATTTTATGACAGAAGTATGCTTGCTTGATGCATGAAATACAATTAGATACATTTTTTTGTTTGTAATTTGTATGTAATGAGGTTTTTCTTGGGTGTCAAGCACAAAATTAAGTTTCACTGATCAATGATTGTATATAAATAAATGGCACAATTAAATCTGTTCATCATTAAATGATCACATCTCTTTTAAAAGTCTTGAATTAATCTACTTGATTAATGTGAATTACTTTTTAAATCTCTTTATGAATGTTTTGAAGTGTCAGAGGAATGGTAATGTTTTTTTTTTTCTTTTGAGATATATTAAAAATATCTTCATTTGTGTTTTAAAGATGAACAAAAGACTTATCAGTTTGGAATATTACAAAAAGAACACGATGAGACAATTTTATTTCATAGGATGAACTAACCTTTTAATCTTTAAGGTTAGAGGTGTGTTCAAATTTAGCAAGCCCCACAAAATATAGTAATAATTTATGCACCACTTCCAGAAACATTAATCACATGCAAATCCACTGGCACTTGGTATCAATTCCAGAACATCAGAGATTTCCTCCAAGCGTCCTTGATGAAATAGAGTATACTCTGTTTTTATCTCTTTTGAGATATATGGAAATCCTAAGCTAGGTGTAGTCATGCTGTTAAATCAAAGGATCGTTATTAAATCAAGCTCGGTTTTATGCTGTAATCAATTTCCACTGAGCCTTGAATGATATAATGGCGTGATGTATCCTTCCAGTGTGTCAAAGAATCACTTGAATAGCAACAGACGATAAACACTGGGAAACGTTCCACTGCTTAGCCAATCTGAAAGCTCAGCTGCATGTAATGGCTAAAGATCAGCTAAGGAGGCTAAATTAAGCCTGACCTCAATGGGATGTGTCGTTGATTAGAAGTAATGAATGTGGGCTAGTGCAGGTGGACCAATTCAAGGCCTATCATTACTCAAAAGTGATGGGAAAGAGACAGAAATGGCAGAAGTGGTAGCGGCAACCCAGCCTTTTGCAGCATGTTCAATTATTAATCTCATTCAAAGACTGATCACGAAAAACAAAGTGCTCTCTAATCCTTTTCACTTTGTTTTGCAAAAAGAGGCTTTCTTCTGGGGTCGAAATGTGCACCAGAGGCCTGATTCCTCATGTACGGAGGTGCGTATGAATATGTATCAGGGATCATTAGCAACCTCTGTGACGCATCACCGCAAGAACTGATAGCTATAAATATCACTGCCAAGACCTCTCTGTCAGAAGCACAGTTCAGCTCTCTGTGCGTGTGTGTGAAAGAAAAAGATGAATGTCTGCCAGATTCCCTATTGTAATGAAAGTAAGACATGCAAGATACAAGCCTAGGTCAGGAAAAACTAGACAAATAAATAAAGGAAAAAACCCAGCAAAACAAAAATAAAGAGAAAGAGAGGACGCAAGAGAGAGAGAGAGAGAGAGAGAGAGAGAGACAATGGCCAGCAAAATTCTAGCAGGCGGAAAGGAGAGTTGCCAATGCTAAAATCTTCACTTTGTGGCACTGACAAATATCTGGACACACAAATCTGTCTGAAAACATAAAATAGCCAAACTTATGTTTTATACTGGGCTTATTTTAGTCATTTATGTGAGGTTAAATTAATTCTGTATTTATTTAAAACAAATGCCACATGTTTTGATATCTCATAAGCATTTATTAGTGCAGATTACGCGTCCAAATGTTTTCTGGGGCCACTGCATCCTTCTACATTATTAATTTTCCATTAAACTCTAGGTGCCCTTTATCAAAGCTTGAACTTGAACTTCACCCAGGCAAAGCCAGTCTCATTTGTAAATGTCAAATTAAGCTGTACGTTTTTTTTTCTCCATCATTTTTTGGCTCTCACTCACTTTGTTTTTTTCCTGATCTCCTCCACCAGCTGCTTGATGTGGTCCTCCATGAATTCAATCTTCTCATTTTTCCTCGCATGCGCTTTCTGTAGTCTAACAATACGCTCCACCAACACAGCTTTGTCCACCTCTGGGAAGCTGTCCACCACTACCACCGAAGAACTGGACTGATTCTCTGGAGAACGATCGTCCATACTGCTGCCCCGTGCATTCAGAGAGCCTGAAAGTGAGAGATTCAAAACACTATATTCACACTATAAAAGTAATATCACAAAACAGAAGGGTCTGGGTTAAATATTCTGGGTTTGATTTAAGTTAGGATTTATGCAACAAGTGCTGCTAATCATTTTGGGAAAAGAAAATTCAACAAAAAAACACTGCAGGTTACAGTAACACGCTAACAGGAAAGTAAACCAGGTCAGAATTCCACAGGGTTTCAAAGCAAAAATATGAAGATCAGTTTTTTGTGATTTATTTAGTAAAACTTGACAGTACTTTAACTTGTCTTAAAGTAGAACAAAGACTCTGCGTGAATATCAGAAATGCCTATCCATAAAATACCATTGTAACGGCTTTATTATACTGGTATTTTTGCATGCAAGCCTTTTGCCAAATATGTATGCAAATATGTATGCATGTACTGTATGTATGAATGTACATATATAGCAGGTAAAATAAGTATTATCATATTTCTAAATGTGCTGTTGACTTTTTTTTTTTTACCAGATGTCAGTAACAATCAAATTAATTAATACATACAAAGAAAACAAAACTAATTTAATTTAGTTATAAAATAAATGACAAAGGGAAGAAGTACTAAACACATGAAGAAAGAGAGGTGTAAAAGGCATGGAAAGCCCAGACAGCAACTGAAATTGCTCAGTAAATAAAAAGCAACCCTGCCCTTTATCAGTGATGAATATTAGTCCCATCATTATCAGGCGGAGAAAGATGAAACCAGGATGGAAATTTCAGTAAGACAATGATCAAAAACTCTCAACTGTTTTAAGAAAAAGAAAATAAAGCTGCTAGAATGGCCCAGCCAATCACCTGACTTGAATCCAATAGAAAATAAATACTGAAGATCAGAGTGTGTAGAAGAGACCCACAGAACCATCATGGCTTTTAGACTGTGTTGAAATATGGGGAAAAATATTCACACCTGTGAAATTCATGTGATTCCATTCTCCATACAAGAGGTGTCTTGAAGCTGTCATTACCAAAAAAGCCTTTTATACAAAGTAGTAAATACATTTCAGTAGTTCAGTATTTTCTCCTTGTGCTATTCCATTCTTATTACACATAAAAACTCTTACTAAAATTTGGGTTAGCTTCATGTCAACAGCTCATTAGAGATACTGTACATTTACCAGGTAAATTCACGATTTTACCCGCTATATATACATATCAAATTAAACAGTGATTTTATATACATTTATAAAATATGTGTAAACTGTCTTTTTGACTTATAACTTTTGTAAATATTCATTCATTTATTTTATTTTCGAATTAGTCCCTTTATTAATCTGGGGTTGCCTCAGCGGAATGAACCGCCAACATATCCAGCATATGTTTTACGCAGCGGATGCCCTTTCAGCCGCAACCATCGCTGGGAAACATCCGTACACTCATTCACACACATACACTACAGACAATTTTAGCTTACCCAATTTACCAATACCACATGTCTTTGGACTTTTGTATCAGTACAGTTACTCTTAACTTTCATTTAATATGTTTGCTGGGTAAATAAAATCTATTTTTATACATACTTATAAATAAACATGTCTAACGTATACAATAACTTTTGTGAATGAAATGTCAAAATATGAGTGTATATGTTTATTACACTTAACTGATTAAAATGTCTTACTAACAAATGGGTAAATGTTCTTTGTCATTCAGTGTAATTAAATTCATACTTTCATGTCAAAATAAAACATCTTTGAAATACCTATATATTGGTTTTGTGGTCTCACCAAGGGCTGCACTTATATGATTAGCAATACAGTACAGCTCAAAACATAATTTTTATACTTTACTTTTCTACAATACAATACAATATAATATAAATGGAGTATCATAATACCTTACATAACCTGCCTATTCATGGTCAGCCTTTTCAAGAGTACAATGCTTTAAAAGACCCCATTTCACATGTTCATTATGCATTTTAATGAGTTATCTTTAAATGTGCATGCATTGAAAAGGCAAGTGCTATAATAACACATAAAAACTCTGCTTACAACTATTTCCGAAAAGATATAATAAACAACCAAGTGTGTTTAATTAAGCAACGGCACATGAGCAATAGGTCTAAAAGTCAAGCATTATATCAAACTTATATAAAGCATTATACAAACACTGCTATAAAACATTACCTTTATTAATTACATTTTTAATTCGCAATTATAAAAAGGAGAAAAAAAAAATAACTTTTCATCATCGATTCTCAAATAGCAGGTCAGACAAAGAAAGCCAAAAAAACAGGCTGCAGATGTCCTCATGTAAACAGCCTAATAAATAGTGCTTACTTAATGAAACTTTTCTTACTTACAACTGTGTATATCCAAGTATAGACAAATAAATCTGCTTTTAAATGGGGTGAGAATGCTTTGTATACTGATGTTGGAGGCCAAACAACCAAAGCTTACTATAAAAAATGACTTTTGCTGCTTGTTCAAAGTACTTATTTAAAACGAGTTGAAACAACACAATCCTTAAGGTTTAATCCTTTAGTTTTATGTCAACCCACTTAAATTTTTAAAAACGATTGAGCTAACTTTATTAATTTGTGGAGGAATTGTGTGGAACGCAGCATTTTTTACAATGTATTGTATTCTATAATGCATATTATACAGTACTCGTCTAATACAAGGGCATGGGTGATTCTAGAATTGCAGGTTCATTTTGGATCTCCAAGATAAACCGCCTATTATTATTCAAAAACAATAAACAAAAAGTTATCTATAAAAATAATATCTGTATATGTATTTATGGAAATTTGGTCTTAAAAATATTAACTTAAAGACTCCCACTATACCTACTTTTGATGGTCTCTACATCCTCAATCACATAATTCTATTATCATGTGATATTTACATCTAATTTTCATTTTTTTTGTTTGTTTACTCTACTAAGTTAAATAAACATTAGCATGAAACATTTATTTTTTGTATTATTTGTAATTTCTCTAATAAAAACAACATTTTGTGTTCAGATTGCATGTTTTTAAGTAGTCCTGTCACAGATGTTTTCACACTGCATGACAATCTGGGGTAGCATTCTGTCGTTGCTGTGTTTACACTGCAAGATGGATTGGCGACAGGGGGTTTCACACTGCATGACTTTACTACAAGAAGAACTGCAGACAACATTATTCAAAACTACGTCAGACAACCAAACACACGTGAGAAGTGATATGGAAAAAATGTGAAGTCACGTAGTTTATCTTGTAGTATGTACTTATTTTACATACTACATTAGTATGTAAATTAGTATGAATTAGCAATTTCTCCTCAACTTTTTTTCAATCTGGTTGTGGTATTGCTCAGATGATACGTCAAACAGACACAGGTGCTCCTGGCAAATTTACTCTAGTTTTTCCCTCCATTTCTTGGGTCCAAATATACTGGAAAGATGCCCTTTTAACTTCTCCCCCATCCTCCCGCCTGCCTTCAGATACCCACACTAGTGGATTCTGCTCTCTCATTGGCTGTAGGTAATCGCCAATGTTATTTTCAATCAGAACACATTTCACACGGCATGATTTGAATCGCAGACAGGTCCAGATATTTAGCATGCCAAATATATGACAGGTGTTGGCAACTCATCTGCGATTCTCTCAAATTCTCCCACGTGAATGAGCACCGATTTGCCTTCGATTTCAGGCCCCAGTCTGTGATTTCTCAAAACCTGTCAGTGGTCAAAATCGGTGCTAAAATCATGCAGTCTGAACTCTGCATAAAGAGCACTGATAGAAAAAGCATATGACTTTCTCCAAACATTTTCACTTCTTCTGGCAGAAAACTCTCCTTTACTCTCCTGTAAGTGTGCAGTTTTAGTGAATTTCTCATTCACTTTTTAAAAACAATTATATGATAACAAAATATATAACATTTTATTTTAGACATGCAATGTTAAGCATCTTAAGCTAAAGCACAAAATGGTGAAAAATGTCAACTCTATTAGGGGTAGCAGTGGACTAATGGTTAAAAAGTTGGACTTGTTGTTTGGAGTAAATAACCAGCGCTCTCAATACCACAGGCTGAGGTGTTGCCCTTAAACAAGGCATTAAACCTCCAATTCCGGGTGTGTGTTCATAGGTATGAGTTGCTTTGAATAAAATCATCTGCTAAATGTAGTGATTTGAAAAAGTTTAATGGCTCGTTTCCACTGAGTGGTATGGTTGGTGCGCTTTTATGGTCATTTCTACTGTCAAAAGGTACCAAAAAGCGAACTGTACTGTACCATTTTTGGGTACTCTTTCCAAAGGGTACCTAGCACGACAAAAGGCTACCAAAAGGCGGAGCTAGACGTGCAGCTGAACACTATTGGTTTAAAGAGAAGCATCACTAGCGCGTACACAAGCCAGGAGAATGAAAACAAAGCATTTTTAAATACACAGCCGAAACAATACACCATAATACTATATACATATAATAACAACCCATGGTCAACCTGGGCTCAAACAAACCATGTCATCATCTTGATGAACAGCCACAAACCGAAGAAGAACTAAATCTGCTGTGTCCTGTTGTTGTTTTACGAGGCCGTCAAAAAGCTTGAGTGGTTTCACTTTCTCCAGAGAGCTCACTGCGCATCTATATTTGAAATAACTTCTTGAGCTAATGATAATGACATACGCATGATTATTGAAATGCTTCTGACATCTGATTCTTTTAGAAATGGATAAACGTAATAGTGAAGTGCGAAAAAACAATGTAGAAGCCCGACAAAACAAAGGAGCAAACGATTTTTTTAGCAACCTAAAACATGAACAAACTGCCATGTTTAACTATTATCATTACCTTTTGGACTATTATGGACTCGGAATGATGGAATTACTTTCCAACAATAGGTTACATGTGCTGGTGAAGATTAAAGATACAGATGAGAGGTTTGCACTGACGGGGCTATATGTAGAGTGTTATTTTTGAACTCAAATAAAGACAAAATGTATGTTGTGTGTAGTTTTTTTTTGTAATTGATATCATATCAGTGACTTTACGGATCTGTATGTGTTCATATTTGATGAATTTATTTATTTATTTATTTTATATAACTGCAGACATTACAATAGGGTATTTTGCACTGTCATTGATCTATAGTTATAATCAATCATGTGCCATTGGTACCCTTTTGGCAGTGGAAACGCAAGCCTGATAAAAGTGACCCGTACCGTACCACTCAGTGTTAACAGGCCATTCCAAAGTAAAAAAAAAGCAATTTGTAACGGAATTAAACATCCCCATCACATTTAAGCATTTTGCCTTATTTTTCATTAATAACAGATTCAGCTTACTGTATATTTGACATTTTCTACACATAATTTCAAAATTAATGGAAAATGTCTGAAATGTACTCGCAATTACGGAATGTATCTGGTAAGAACGATAAAAATGGCAAAGTGTGTGTGTCTCTCGACAGCTCTAATGAAGTGTTAAATAGATGTACCTGAGGAACTGGAGCGGCTGCCCATACTGCTGCCCTCTCGATCACATCCTCCGTTCTCCACCTGCTCCAGCTTCTTCCGAGCTGTACAAGGGCACAAATACACAATGAGTTCTTTCCTTCTCCTACACTGATGAGCACACACACTTCTGGCAGAGATATATGCCTCAGCATCAGTAATTGGCAGATGACCGAGTGCTTGTACTGCTCAGTGCCTCATTCTAGCGCTGCACCTTGAGGGAGGGTTATGACCTACCATAAAACTACCACCCACCGTGCACATCTGTACCATCTGTCAAATATGCAGAATGAAGGTTCATAAGTAAAGCAAGACACTGCTGGCAAATGAGGTGAATCTATTTTTTTAAATAAATTACTGCTGGTTTCAGTAATCCTAAACAAATTAAGATGGTTTAAACTTCTTATTTCAATTACTATTATTATTTTTTTAGATATTTGATTTGATTTATTAGGAGCTGGAAGACTAGTCAGGATAGAGGGAAAGACAAATGCAGCATTGTATAGAGATATCCTAAATGTAAACCTGCTTCAGAGTGCTTCAGAGACTGGGGTGACGGTTCATCTTCCAGCAGGACAATGACCCTAAGCACACCGCCAAAATATCAATGGAGTGGCTTCACAACAACTCTGTGAATGTCTTTGAGTGGCCCAGCCAGACCCCAGATCTAAATCCTATTGAACATCTCTGGAGAGACCTGAAAATGGTTGTACACCGACGCTTCCCATCCAATCTGATAGAGCTTGAGAGGTACTGCAAAGTTGAATGAGAAAAAAATTCCCAAAGACAGGTGTGCCAAGCTTCTGGCATCATATTCAAAAAGACTTGAGGCTGTAATTGCTGCCAAAGGTGCATCAACAAAGTATTGAGCAAAGGCTGTGAATACTTATGTACATGTGATTTTTCATCTTTTGAATTTTTATTAAATTTGCAACAATTTCAAAAAATCATTGTCATATTGGGTGTAGAATTTTGAGGAAATAAATTAATTTAATCCATTTTGGAATAAGGTTGTAACATAAAAAAATGGAAAAACTGAAGCGCTATGAATACGTTCTGGATGCATTGCAAGTACTCGTAGGTTCTGTTCATAACTTTTATGGACAGAATTTCAAAGCACAGCCCTGGGCCGGAGGGGGTCCAGTTCAAGGACCACAGGATTTCACCTGTTATTTTCAGATGATGTTGTTCTGTTGGCTTCATTGGACATGGACCTTCAGCATGCACTGGGGTGCTCCTCTGGAAAAAGTTGGTTTGCCATCTCCAGGTTGAAGAAAAGTCTTTACCCAAGGTGGAGGAGTTCAAGTATCTTGGGGTTTTGTTCATGGAAGAATGAAACATGAGATTGACAGGTGGATCAGTGCAGCAGCAGCAGCAATGCGTTCGATGTACCAGTCAATCTACGTTGCTATTTTCACCTATAATCATGAGCTTTGGGCCATGACAGAAAGGACAGGGTTCACCCCTATAAACAGCTTATGAGGAACTCTGTCACCCAGGAGGAGCTCAGGGTAGAGCCGCTGCTCCTCCACATTGAGAAGTCAGCTGAGGTGGCTCGGGCATCTGTTTCGGATGCTTCCTGGACGCCTACCTAGGGACGTGTTCCAGGCATGTCACACCGGGAGGAGACCTCGTAGAAGACCCAGGACATGCTGGAGAATCTATGTCTATCGGCTGGCCTGGAAACACCTCGTAATCTCCCCGGAGGAGCTGGAGGAAGTGTCTGAGGAGAAGGAAGTCTGGGGTTCTGTCCTGAGACCCGGCCCCGGATATGGATGAATGAATGAATGAATGAATGAATATACAGTAGTCAAAATTTAAAGTGGATTATCACTTTTAATCAAAGCTGTCCAAATATTATTGAATGACATGCATTCTTGTCCTAGAAAAAAAAAAAAAGTTCACTTTGAATGTTGACTACTGTATATATTCAGCCATAATTTGTATGAACACATCTCTCAGTAAAAATCTTCAGAATTTAGATCTGAATAAGTGCTGCCAAAGTAAAGATTTAAGGCACCAAATTAAAAATCTATAGATACAAAAATTGACAATGCAAAATAAAAGAAGAGTTCAGCCAAAAATGCTATTTTACCCACAATTTACTCACCCTGAAGTGGTTCCAAACCTTTATGAGTTTCTTACTTCTTGAGAATATAATATTTTGTGTTCAACAAAAAGTCTTTAAAAAATCTTTTGTGTTTAACAGAAGAAAGAAACTCATAAAGGTTTGAAACAAGAAAAAGATGAGTAAATGATGAGGTCATTTTCATTTGTACCATCCCTTTAAACATCTATAAATGTTCACTTTACATTAGGCTTAAAAAAAGATTGTATGAAAAGCCCAAAAGCATTAAATCTCAAACATTGACAGGGCCATGAAAAAGCCTTGGTTTTGCCTACAGTGTTTCACCTTAACATACGGACCTTGAAAAAATATATGAAGATCACAGAGACCCAAAAGCGATGGAGTAAAAAATAGGTTCATTTAAAAATACCTTCACGTACTGTACGCCTCCTCCGACACTAAAGAGAGTCCCATGGCGCACGTTCTTCTCCCTTGCCCTCCCTTCCTCGTCTCTCCTCTAACAGAAGAGACGCTCCGAAACAGTCTTGTGCCCTAACCTAGCCTTTCCTGCGGCTACATGCAGGCACAGATACATAAACTCAATCTGTCTGCAATGAACGTCAGTCTGCCCCACCGAGAGCGTCAATATGGCTTGATAATTACTAACAGTGCCTGTGGGCTCCTGGGAGCGTGGAGAAGTAACCCATTGAGAGCCTATTAAAATAACAAATCGAATTCTAGTTAAGATATCCACACACACAAAAAAAAACGATAATAGAGAAGAATGAAAGTAGCTTTTTTAATATTAATTATTTTTTCATTTAGCAATTAAAAAAAAAATAACGAAAAAAATCTTAGCATTAGTGGGTCTCAACTGGCGGGTCACATAGAAACCTAAAATTAGGTTGTGGGTTTGTTCTCATACGTAGACGGCATAGAAAAAAATCCCCAGTGCTGAATGAAATTTAGCTTACATTTGTGTATATTTAGGAATGATAAATAAATATGCTTTTAAATTGGGTGAGATTGTGTCCTACACTGACGTCAAAGGCCATGCGTACAACACTATGGTATTTTGGCAAGAGTTACTTGGTAAAAGCGAGCCAAATTATGTAGGTGCCAATGTGGACCTGTTGTGTGGCATGCTCTTATCCTCAAAAAAACATGCACAAAATTACGCAACAAACCAAGAATTTATATTTTTTTAAATAATTAAGCATGTTTTTGAATTTAGTTTTGCTGCACTTCTTGCTATTTCTGGCCACTAAAAGTAAATCAATAATTAAATAATATTATAAATAAAAAAAAAATACAAAAATCAACAATAAATAAACCAATAAATACAAGAAAATACCAATAAAACAAAATCAATGCAATTAAAAATAATATATAATTAAAAAGTAAACCAACAATTAACTAAATTAATATTATAAATAAATTAACAATCAACAATAAAATAAAAATAGAAAAAAGAAATAGAAAAAGAAAATACTAATAAAACAAATCAATACAATCAAACAAATAAATAACATTTTAAGTAAATCAATGATTAACAAAATTAATATTATAAATAAATAAAAAAATCAACAATAAAATAAACTAATAAATAAAAGAAAACAACAATAAAACAAAATAAAACAATACAACATTTATAAATAAAATTAAAATTAAATCAATAATTAACTAAATTAATATTATAAATAAATAAAAAATTAACTAAAATAAACCAATAAATAAAAGAACACCCCAACAAAACAAAATAAATCAATGCAATAAAAAAAATATATATATAAATAAAAACATTGCAATTCTTACAAGAAAGCTCATTATATTTTCTGGACATTATACTGTATGAATAAATCTGTATTTGTTTTGTTTTAATACATTGTTAAAGTATGTTTATTCTATAAATGCTTAGATATTTGTTTTAACTTCCTGATACATTTATTTAAATGTATCATTTTTTTAAATATTTTGTTTATTAATAACTATAATTTTAGATAATCCTTTCTTTTATGCTTTTATGTTCATTCAGTTATCTTAAGTTGTTTATTTATTGTAATTGTTCCAAATCATATTATTTTATCATATCATACTTTTATTTTTCATGCATATTTTATATTTCCATGGACTCCCAAGCACTCCCTTGTGACCCTAGTCTAAAAAAGCCCAGTTCTGGAGGTCATGAAATATTTGAGTGGCTTGGGAAAGCACTAACCCTGCAGGAGTTGCTTGGTGAGGTCTTTGATGTTGACTGCCTGTTTTCTCTTCTGTGTGACCAGTTCGTCTCGTAATTCCTCTACACGAGTCTTTAGTTGCGATGTCTCTGTCTGCAGTGACGTTCTCTCTGTCTGTAATGCCAGAACGTCCTCCTGCCTCTGTTGTTCCTCTCTCTTCAGTCTGTCCGTCTGTAAACACACACAAATCATAGAATCCTTACAAATGACATCTATAATATGCCAACGATAGTTTTGCATGTATGTTATTCTAAGGACTTGTTGTATTTAAACTGGCCAACAATATACACTTGGATGGCATGATGTCTAGTATCAAGCTAATTTGACAATATTACAGCTATTATGACATTAGGTCTAGTTTACCAGTAACAGACAATCACACAATTTATTCCAACAAAAAGCAGAGTTATGAGTTTATGAGTTTCTGCTTCAGTCCAATTTTTAGAAATCTGATTTGTTTTATTGAAACAGTTCATTCTGCTGTTCTGATGCAGCATTTTACAGCACCTTTCGTAAAGCTTATAATAATTAAATATTGTGGTTTACAAATGTTTTGCATCCATTATTATAAGTTGTGTTTTCATATCACCATATTTTCTAGACAATATAGAGTATGTCGCACCCATTAAAATCTGCAACTTATAGACAAAAAAACCCACAAAGGTCACATGGACAAGACTTTCAGTATAAAATCACAAGTTACACTTTCATCTATTTATTCTAAAACAGGCTAGAGCAGGGGTGCCCAAACTTAGTCTTGGAGGGCCACTGTCCTGCATAGTTTAGCTCCTTTTTGCTTTAACACAATTGCTTGGAAGTTTCTAGTATAGCAAGAAAGAGCTTGATTAGCTGGCTCAGGCGCGTTTATTTGGGGTTGGAACTAAATATGCAAGACACCGGCCCACCAGGACCAAGTTTGGGCACCCCTGGACTAAAGTAACACTAATAAAAATAACATTTATAACATTTTAACTTACAAACCTTATAAATATAATAAACTTTTATTTTAGTTTCCCTCAGTCTATAACAAATCTTTCACATTTTACAAATTCACCCAAAAATGTACTCATTATTAACTCTCCCTGAAGTGGTTCCAAATGAAAGCTAAAAACCTGTAATCACTGACTTCCAAAGTAAGAAAAACAATCAGTCAATGGTTACAGGTTTTCATCATTTTTCTAAATATCTTCTTTTGTAAAAAAAAATTAATAATAATAATAATAAAAATAAAAAAAAGGCATAAAGGTTTGAAACAGGTGAAACATTAGTAAATTGATGGCAGAATTAAAATTGTTGGCGAACTATCTTTTTAAGAGTATTCAGAACAGAAAAAAAGGCATTAAAATAAAAGCATGAAAGCATAAAACAAAGAAATTATAGTGACATTTATGATGATATCTCTAATTTGACAAAAATCTAATTTGTGTGCATTTGTTGATGCCTCACATTATCATCAAATAATTTTGAAATAGTAATCCCAGCACTTTTTATAGGGTGAAATTATGCAATAACTTAATTAAGTTTGAATTGATTCAATTTTCTTTTCCTAACAAAGTTATTCAGTGTTTGCATGCTAAATAAATTCAGATTTAATTTCATTTCATTTACAGCTTTATACTATTGTAATATAGATTATCTTCACATGTAAACGTCTTGTATCTTGTACTAGAGCCAACTACTTTAAGGGTTGCCAAATACTTTGAATCTCCCTCAAGTGGTTTCAAACCTTTATGAGATTTTCTTTTTCTTTTGTTGCGCACACAAAAAAAAAAGAAGTGAAAACCTTTAACCATTGGTTTCCATAGTAGGAAAAACATATACTATGGAAATCAATAGTTACAGGTCTATCATTATTCTAAATATCTTCTTTTGTGTTCAACAAGAAAAAAAAACTCAAACAGGTTATGTGCCTGTTCAGAATTCAGTGTAAAGATGCTATTAAACAGTTTGTGTAAATTTCTGAACATTTATGCAGCTTCAGGTTTGGTTCTGTGCTGCCTTTGTTGTGTAAAGATGCTTTAAGTAACCTGCAAAATATTGCTATTTAACCCATGCAGTCGTCTTACCACATCAGAGAGGCATCTCTCAGTGTCCTCTAGTTTGTTGTGCAGCTCTCTGGAGCTGCTGTTCAGTCTGTCCAGCTGAGCCTGTAAGCTGTTGCTCTCAGACTGGAGCTGAGCATTTTTACTGCTCAGTTTCTCAGTAAAGCCCAGAAGCTCTGCCTCTCTCGTCCTGCTGCCTTCAATGTCCCGCTGCAGGTCAGTGATCTGAGAGTTTAGATTCTCCACCTCCTCCTGCAAGGACGCAATCTCCTGCTCATCCCTGAAAAGGACAAGCACATGTTAGACACGAGGACCAACACGTGTGGTTTAGTTAGTGTGCCAACATTCCCACTGGACCAAACCACAGCAGAGACCATAAAACTATCTGACTGAATATTCTAAATTAACACACTAAAGGCAAGACAGAGTTTCTTCTCGGTTATTTCCACTGATCATGCCCCTTTCACCTTGTCGCACCTCCCAACACACAGGCTGAAAATATAATCCTTCATTTTGTTGGATTAAATAATAATAGACTGGCTCTATGATGAACAAAAATTGTGCCACAAAGAGGGTAGGTGTTCCTCAGATATAAACTAGTGTATAACTCTGAAGAGTTTTTATAAGACAAGCGTCTACAACAACTTCACAGGTGTTGCATCACATTCAATGCAAGGCAGTTAATGTAGTCACCAAACACTCAAAAGTTCACTTAAAAATAAGCGAAATGCCATAGATGAGTTTAAAGTTTGACAAATGGTGCATTTTAGATTATAATGACTCTTATACAAAACATAAGACTTTATTCAAGCCCCATAAGACAAACATTTTATAAAAAGATATACAATGCACAATCTTAAAGGATAGTTCGGCCAAAAATGGAATTCTTCAATCATTTAAGCAAATGCTAGCAGGCTTCTGTAGCTCCACTTGCACTCCACCTCTTTTCCCTTATTTGGTAACCCCGGTCAGTGCAATGATGCGCAAACAAAATGGTGATGGTTGACCACGCCTTCTTGTAGCTTCATTTGCGCTCTTCAGAAACCTATGGGTGATGTCACGGATACTACGTCCATATCGTTTACAGTCTATGGATTTGATGTGGCGGCTGAATGAGTAGCAGAAACACTGCAAAGTCATTCTTGGGAATACAAATAATTCAAGAGTTCTAAAAACAAGACTGAGGTAATGCAGTTGACTGACAGGCCCAGCAGAAGTGAATCAGAGCAGCCCCGGTGAGGGATGAATTATTCTGTCAGCGCTGCAGGGGACCGTGTGATCCTGCTACAGTGCATTACATCCACCTGCAGTTTCTGCATCAGCAGGGGACACCAACCGCTGGGAGATCAGTCAAGGTCAGGCTGCGGTACTGACGCTCCATGTTCAACAGAAACATGGCAAGATTACGAGTCTATGGATCTGAGAGGGGGATGCAGACGCCATTCAAGACATACAAGTGAGAATGAAGACTGTCATGTTGACTGGATTACAATGGGGATTAATTGGAGTAGATTGTATATTTATAGCAACGTGGACAAAAATGAGGCTGAGGAAAGAGAGTAACTTCCAGTGTTATTTCATGCTGAATAAGCTTTTCTTTTATTATCATTCTTTTTTTATCATTATTTTAAAGATGCTTCTTTATCTGACCAAACATACATTAACAATGAACTATATTCAGTATTGTGTATTTCGTAACAAAGAAACATCTTGCATGATTTAAAATGAACCTAGATTTATAAATGTTGAAAAAGGGGCTTATTTTTCATTTTTGATACATGATGCATTAATAATGGTAACTGTTAATAACAGTGTATCCACAGTAATTTTTGTTAATTGAATTTGTCTTAAAGAGATAGTTCACCCAAAAATCAAAATTTACTCTCAATTTACTTTCCCTCAAGTGGTTTCAGACCTTTATGAGATTTTTTTTTCTTCTGTTGCAGAAAGTAGGATAAAAAAATTATGGAAGTCAATAGCCCCTTTTACACATACAGACCTTTCCGGAATATTACCGGAATTTCCAGAAAAAGGATCATGTGTGAACAGGCTCTTTTCGAAAATACCGGTAAATTCGTTACAGCAATTTTCAGAAAGAGAAGTTGTAAAATAACCAGTAATTTGCCGGAATACTACTCTGTGTGAACGCAGAAGGAAAATTGCCAGAAAGAGCTGACGTGAGACATATACTCCAGCCAATCAGAACATTCAGACGCATTCACATCCGTGCTGTTTATGAAAATAAAAGGCTTTGAATATTTTTCCAGACACATTTAGCTGCTAGATGTTAGTCAGAAAATGTTTCTATGTTCCTTCTTGATGCCAACTGTGAGAAAAATGATCGATTAATGCTTATGATAAACCGCTGTTTGCTTACCTTAAAGCTCTGCTTCAGTTGCTTGACGCATGTGCATGTGAAGCAGCCCGTGAGCACCAGCACATACACATATTATGTACCATCAACCATCAACAAAAGCCAGACAAATTCAAGCGCAGCCGTTTAGAGGTCATTTCTGGTCAATGATGTCAGAATTTAACGGCATTTTGGAATGGATGTGTAAATGTTCTTTTTCGGAAATATTCTGGAACGTTCTTGCCGTTTACCGGGAAAGTCATTCCAGTAATTTTCTGGAAATTTACCGGTATCACTGTGTGAAAGGGGCTAACGGTTACAGGTTTTCAGCATTTTTCTAAATATCTTCAATTGTGTTCAACAGTGGAAAAAACTTAAACAGTTTTGAAACAAGTAAAGGGAGAGTAAATGGTGACTTTTAATGGTGACTGGTGAATTTTTGGGTAAACTATTCCTTTAATACTACACCTTTAAAATAATAGGACTGAGATCAATAGGAATCATGTTTGCCTTGCATTTCAAGAACTGTAAAAATGTAGCTAATTTTGGGCCTGTTTACACCTGGTCACTTCATGCTTTTTTCTCTAATAGGATAGCTTTCTGATTTAGGAAAACGGCTTTAATTACATTAAGCCACATAAATGTGTCGCTGCTAAACATATATCAAAACAGTCTTCAAATCCCATGCTATATGCTAGGTAATGTCAACCCATAACTAGGTTATGCAACTAAAGTGTCAGATACACCACACATATTTAATTAGTTTTTACAGAATAGTAAGCTATATATGTTACTTGACTAGGCATGGGACGATAACTGGTTTCAAGGTTTACAGAATATTCAAGGTTTTAATACCGCTAAAATGTTCTGTTATACCGCTCTGAAGGTATATGTAAGATTTTTTTCAATGTATTTTTTATGTGTTGTAAAGAAATCAGTGTTTTTTAAACTAATAAACACAGCAGAAGTGAATGATTTAGTTTAACTATTTAGCCTGACATGTTTACTGTTCCAAAATATTATTAATGTTTCCTAAAATAAAATATATTGTGTTCAATGGGGAAATTTTTTTTTTTTAGTTTGTTTGTTTGTTTGTTTTACCCAGACCTTTAAAAAGATATTATTTTAGAGCAGCAATCACAATATCATGATACAGTAAAACCGTAGTATTTTTATCCAAGGTTACCATACCGTCAGAAACTTATACTGGCCCGTTCCTATACTTGGCATACAAAAAATTTCATATTTAGGCTACACAGGAGGCTTTGTGCTTCACTCGTGGTCCAGTAAACCATCAGCACACAATGTCGATTTCACAATAACTGTTATTATAGGCTGAATTAAACATTTATTTTTGTTGTAGAGATGCACACAAGAAATCATTCAAAATAGTAAAGGGTTTATATTAATTTCTGCATAACCTACTCTCCCAAAAACAAACTGAAAACACTGCCTTTGTAAATGGAGAAAAAAAATAATAGCAAGAGTTTCTTTCATTTTCAGAGGCACCACACATGCACAAGTTTTAATTTTATTTAGCTTTAATTTTATTTTTAACTATTCATTAACCATTAAGGGATAATTAAATGTTAAATTAATATTAAGATGTTAAATTAATATCACACCACAGCGTTAACAAGCACCTTAAACTGTAATCTGTGGTGCCATTGCATTTTGCATTAGAACAGTTAGATCTGTCATAAAGCCTTTCAGATTCATTTCTTTTACACATGGGGGAAGTAAAATTTACATTTTTGTACGCGTTTTCAACAACCAGAGGCATTTAGACCAGTCCAGTTTCATCTGGAATGCATACCAGCCCACCTCATGAAGTGGTCTGAGTGATCAGATTAATATCCATCTCAAATGCATTTCGGAGGGAATTTACACATGTCCATGTCATAGCTATCCAATCAAGGGGGAAAAACGACTAAAGAAATAGTAGTTATAAGTACCAAAAATAGAAATAATCAATCCCAAACATCATATCTGAGTGGAAAAATCTGATTACAGCATAGACAAAATGTAGTCTCCATGAGCTGGTTGTTGAATAATAAAATAATGTTTAATAAACATTAGATAAGATGGTGGTGAGTTCAGACCTCTGGTGCTGCTCTTCTAGTCTAGTGATGGCAGTGAGTTTCTCCCTCTGGTTCTGGATCTCAGCCTTCTGCCTGTTAATGATCTCTCTGTATTTGGAGAGCTCGTCTTCCCAGCGGGGTCGTTCGTCCTCCAGACACTTAACCTGAGGGCCAGAGAGGGTGCCAATGCATCAGAATACTGTACTCTTACACGGAACCATTTCATAGCATTATCTTCAGAAAGGAGTTTCCACCTTGGTTCGCAGGGTGGTCAGTTCATCCATGCCTTCTTTAAAAGTCCTCTTCAGATCCTCCAACTCCTTAATCTTTGCTTTGTGCATCTGCCAATCAAACGAAATGACCATGACAACCCCTATTTGGCACATCACAGCGCCATTATTCGTTATTGTAATCGCAATCAGCAGAGGACGCCTGCTAGGCAACACTACGTTAATAATGCTAATGAGAATGCAAATGTTAATAACACCATTTCTTGCACAGGAGCGACTCGCTGATAAGGGTGTACACACTCTCATTGTGGGCCTCAGGTACTAATGACGCTCGGTGAATGGAGGCTCATTTATTCATAAACAGATTTAAAAGCAGGTGGCAAAGAGCCATATGGGCTGAACTGCATATCTCCGACGCGCAGTGGCAGAACAGCTAAAAGAAGAGATATGAGGTGTAACGCAGACAAACATCTGCCCCCCCAAAAGCTGTAAAACTTAGTTTATGGGACTTCTGTTGCCTAGGGAAACCCATTACTGGAATATGAATGAGGAAATGTACGTCATCAGGGCTTTTTTTCATAATTGTCTTCTATAAATATTTGCTTTTTAAAAGGAATTTGAGCATAAATTAAGTGAAAGCGAACCTCTAGCTGATCTGTTTGCTCTTGTTTTTGCTTCTCCAGCTCTCCCTTGGTCTCTCGCAGCTTTGCATCCAATTCATTTGACTTAATCTCCTCAGATTCCTGCAGGAAAAAAACAGAAGTTTCTAACAAGCAAATAGAAACTGCAAATTAGTTTATATCCCCTGAGATTAAGATAAACCACTATAATTGTTTACAGCAGAACACTGTAGCAACCTTTTTTAATGAACTTTAAAGCATATCTTTAACTCATAATAAATAATTCATAATAGGTTTAGCATTTTATATGGAGGCAGGGAAAATGTTTGTATATGATGCCCTCTAGTGGGCTGTAAATGGTACCTGGTACGTGCGGATCATGTCCTGGCAGTTTTTGCGAATCTGCTCCGTCTCTTCTTTTGCTTGAGTCAGCTTGGCCGTCGTTTCCTTTAATCTGTCTTTTGTTTCCTGTTTTTAAAGGACATCTCTGTTAAATGACATCAACAATACTTTGCTGGTATTGTTAACAAAAAATGCTAATGCTTTACATTGAGGTTACTTTTATATTTGTTAATCAATCAATCAATATATCCATCCATCCATCCATCCATCATCCATCCATCCATCCATATTTAGAGTTAATTTTCACTGATATATTAAATCAAATGTCCTGTGTTCAAATTTAATAGACCTGTGCAAATTTGAGTTAGCAACGAAAATTGCATTTTTACAACCGAACATCAAGAAAGATTAATAAATACTTTTTGACAATATTAATAAACATTTTGCTCATCTCAAGTGAATTTACTACATAATCCATTGATTGAAACAGTATTGCAAATGCCACTTTCAGTAACTGGAAAAAAAGCTGAAATAAAAGAAAATAAATACTAGGTGAAAAGCCTAAGCCTTAGAAAAACTTTAATAAAGAAGTTGAAATACTACAATTAATACAACTCAATAACATAAACAAATTAAAACTACACAGAATGACAAAAACATGGCAACATGGCTAAAACTTTAAATAAAAATGTACTTAAACTACTACACAAAATAAATGAATACCAAAATAATAAAAACCCTAGAGCAGGGGTGTCAAACTCCTACACAGTTTAGTTTTAACCCTGCTTCAACACGCTTGCCTGTAGGTTTCAAACAAGCCTGAAGGACTCAATTAGTTAGATCAGGTGTGTTTAATTAAAGTTGGAACTAAACTGTGCAGAGCTGCGGCCCTCCATGAACTGAGTTTGAAACCCCTGCCCGTTGATCAATAGTGACACAAAAAAGTCAACCTAAACATTAATAAAATCACATTTTCTTATTTAAATTTAAAATGTACATCCTTCAGCTATTAAAACATAACTAACATTCACTATCCCTTCAATTAGAATGACTTGCAATAAGGTATATTATTGTAAGTTTATTTATAAAAAATATATATATATTACTATAAATATAATGTTAACTGTACCAGTGGCCAGACTAACGGTTGATAACATTTTTCTTACTATAAGCAAATGTTTGTCATTGCTTTAAATGTTGGCTTGGAGTAATTCTGGCTGGCTGCCAGTGTTAATCATTGTTCATCATCTGCAGGGATGGGCAGTATTTATATTACATGGATTTCAAATACGTATTTTTAAATACAAAATTGTATTTAGTAATTTGTATTTGATAGGGTTGATGAGAATGGCTAAATATTTTGTATCAAATATTATACAAAATACATTGTATAAATAAAAGTAATTTTGGATGGATGGGCTCTATGCACAGCTACAGATTTAAAGCCAACGATAAACTTCCGGTGAAAGCTTAATGTGACTATTTTAAATTCTGCAAGGTTGTTTTTACAGCATCGATGTTGTAATGTAATTACAATACATTCAGTTAAACAGACTTAAGCATTTATTTAGTTGTTCAAGTGTAAAACGAGATGAAAGACCATTGTAAACCACTAGCGTCTTCAATAACAACAGGCTAGCTCAGAAATACCATAGAAAATACTGGGGTAAAATAAACTTCTACAAACATGACCGGGGAAATGGAATTTAATGCAGTGCTTCTTGTCTGATCTGAGACCCAATTCATATCGTTTATCTAACAGGCAGTGAAGATGGCTGACTTTTAAAGAAATCAGATCTTAAACGTGACAATTTTGTAATGGAAAGAGAGTTCACCGGAAGCACTTGGGTTGCCTGGCTGAAAATTAAAAGTCTGTATGCATAAAGCCGATTGCTGATGCCAAATGTTTGTCGCTAAAACAAAGAACAGAAAAATAGGTCCTACAGTGGCGATTCTGACACTGTTTTAAATGCTGGTAGTTGATCTGCAGGTGCACTGTATAGTTAGTGAAAAGGAAAGATGTATGCCCAAAGATGTGAAAGTGACAACATATGTAACGCACATTTAATAATCAAAATTTTCTGACAGGTTAGACAGCAAGAGCATGATATATTGATATAACAGAGTTTCAGAAATGTTATTACATTAAGTATTAAAGAATCAGTTTAATGGTGAAGGGACTGATCAAATAGGCCTATTAATGGAAGGTTTGCAAAGAAATCTCATGTTCCTTTTTAAAATGTATTTAGTAGTATTTTTAAAATACAAAAGTACAGCGTTTTATTTTCATACATTTTGTGGCTGCTGTATTTTGTAGTTTATTTTGATACACTTAAACGATATTTTATTTTAAAATACTTTTCAATGTATTTTTGCCCATCCCTGTTCATCTGGAGAAATAATTCTGAAATCATTGATTCTGATTCCATTGATATACTTCCTCTATATCAGTATCTGCAAAGTGGACTTTCCTATTCGCATCGAATGCCTTTGCTGTGAATCAGCGTTTGCTCAGGTTTACCTTGTGAGTGTCCGTTTCGCTCTTTAGTTTGTTCTGAGCCCACTTTACTTTGATGACGTGAGAATTAATTTCCTCCTTGACTTTCTCCAGCTCGCGTGTAAGTCTTGTCACCTCATTCTCCTACAGAATAGTAAATCAAAGGCAAACAGTCCCGAGAACGCGCACACACAATCAATGCATTTCATAAAGCATTAAGGTAAACTGTTTGTGAATGTCTGACCTTGGCGTCATAGAGCTGCTGCAGGCGTCCTTTCTCCTGGGCCAGCGTGTTTCCCCGCCGGGCCTGTTTGTCTACTTCTGCTGTGGCTTCCCGTAGCTTTTTCTCCAGCTGTTCCTTCTCCCTCCGAAGATCTAGCGCTTCCTTTTCACCTCGAACATACTTCATGACCATCGTTTCCTTCTCCTGACGAGCCTCCTCGCATTTCTTATTGGCCTGGAATGAGAATACATTTGTAAACACAATGTGGTATATGCACAAAAACTTTAAATTTTCAGTCAGTCTGCCCAAGCGCTTCCGGTGAACTGTCGTGCCATGACAAAACAGCCACATTTAAGAGCTCGTTTCTTTAAAAATCATTTATCTTCACTGCTTGATTGATATACAATATAAAGGGGGTATAAGACCAGACAAGCACTGCATTAAATTCCATTTTTCCGCGCCATGTCTTTAAAATATGGAAATTTATTTTACCCCAGTATTTTCAATGAGGTCTCTGCACCAACCTGCTGCTACTGACGACGCTTGCGTTTAAACGGTCTTTCATCTCATTTTAAGCTTGAACAACTAAGTAAATGCTTAAGTCTATTTAACTGAATATATTTTAATTACATTACAACATCAATGCTGCAATGCATATACCCTGTTTTAATGTCCAAATATTCCTGATTCCATACAATCAAATAGGTAAAAAGTACCAGTAGAAGAGTATCATGTCCAAATTCATAATATTCATAAAACAGTAGGCTAAATGTTCTTAGATGACACTTCTGAAGAGATTCTGAAGTCCACTGGACACTTTAAAATCCCATTAAACCATGGGAGAGGATTTGTAAATGGCAGTTAAGCAAAGTATCTGATGCTAGAAGTCACATGACAATGACAAATTGGTGTGAATGTCATCCATACAGCCCTATTCCAGAGAGACTATATGTAAAATGCTATCAAAGAATGTTTGAAGTTTTGCTTGATGTTTACAATAAATGTAATTTGTATCGAATTAACTATAATTCATGTTTGCTTTATACTTTCAGTATAAATGTTTTAATGTTATAAAAAGTTTTCATTGAGTGAGGGGAATGAAAAATCATGTTTACAAATTATGTAAGATATTTATATATAAATAACCATAAACATGTTCATAATGATGACAAGCTCTGATAGTCAGCAGGTGATTAAAAAAAAAACAGCAAACGCAATATTGCTGACTTTACATAATGTGTCTAGTTCTGTTGGAAGCATATGATATGACAGCCTCAAATTTGATTTTTGTGATATATGCTGAAGTTTATTTCATGATATACAGCATAATCAAAACGCTATGCAGTATGTGATTCTGTATGTGATGAACAGAATGCTGTTTTTTTTATGAATCATGGGATTTGAACCAAAGCTGAAAATTTACTTAAAGGGACTTTGTTTGAACCAATAACAACATGTTAACCAGCTTGAATACACTGTAAAATGTGATTAGTTGACTTTACTTGAAAAGGGTAGTAAAGCTATTGCCTTTAAATTCTTAAGTAAATTAACTATGTGCATAATTAGAAAAGTTAAGTCAACTTAACAACTCCAAGTTGCCATGATGTAACTTGGGGTCACAAGATGACCCACTTTTTAAAAGTATAGTCAACCTATCTCTACTAAGGCAACAAGCTTTTACACTTTAAAGTGAAGTAAAAGTATAGTAACTGTAAAGTAAAAAAATCGATTTTACAATGTATACACCATTACACGATAGCATATTTTAGCAAATTTACTGCCATGTTAAGTGAATAGCATCTGCATGCAGACTTGGATTTGCAAACTGAGACTGCATATCTCAGACTTGCAATGTCAGACACAATGCACTCAATGGAGCTAGTGACATCACTCTCAGGAGTAGGGTTAGGGGTGGGATTAGGTGTGCACATCAAAAAGCATTGCATGCAGCTAACCTTGCAACTGCACCAAGTCTGCATCCAGACCCTTCTCGGTTTAGTACAGTTTAGTAGCTGATGATAAGCAGATGTGTATAATCCTCTAACCCAAGCACAAAGCATGCTTTTTTTGGTTGTTAAACAATGGTGTACATACCAATAATAAAACTACCTATTGCAAACCTTTGCTGCAATATTCATTTAAATACTCTCCTCCCATAAACATATCTTCTGAAATGGAAACTCCTTAAATGCACATGGAATAAATTCAACCTCAACAATAACATATTTGTAAAAGTTAATATTTCTTTGGTAAATCCTTATGGCAGCCTTTAGCATTAACAAATATGGGATTGCACAAGTTAGCACAATCTGTTAGCAGTTGTGGCCCCTGATGTGCAGTGAAAGAGCAAAAAAGTGGCCCTCACACTTGACTGAGGAGTTTACAGGAGCATGAAGGGCTGTTTGAACAAGTCTTTCCAAAGCAAACATAACTCTCTCACTATATTCCTGAAAGTTTGTATGACGTCAGTCCTCAATAAATGAACATACAGTACTGTGCAAAAGTCATAGGCCACAGGTATTTTCACCAATAAAAGGATTAAATTCAGTTTTTTTTTATATTTTTATGCAGCATGTGAGTTTGAAATATCAATTTATCAATTTCCAAACATTATTTTTGTCATTAATTGCAATTATACAGTGAGATTACTGTCTGCACAAGGAGTCTGACAACAGCCAGTGCTCCACACAGAGATCTGATCTGATCATCATCCAGTCTGTCTGGTATGACATGAAGAAAAAGAACAAACTGAGACAAACTAAACCTGGAAGAACTTTGGCAACATCTTTAAGATGCTTTAAAAAAAAAAAAAACCTGCAAGGCTACCTGAAAAACTATGGGAAAGTGTGCCAAGTGTTTAAATGCAAAGTGTTGTCATACAGAATGTTGATTTGATTGAATTAATACAAGTTAAATGATAAACAAAATGTTTTTCTGCATTATTTTAAAAAGCATCCTCATTTTACATCATTTATTTACACAAGTAACTAAAACTTTGAATATTACTGTAGCTTTGCAGGTAGGTTTTTTTGAAGCCTCTTAGAGAAAATAATGCTTGTAAATGTAAATTTATATTTCAAAGTGACATGCTACAGAAAAAAATCTGAAATAACAGACTTTAAAGCTTTTTTTGGTGGGGGGGTGGGGTGAGGTGAAAGCACTAGTGGTCTAAAACTTTTGCACGGTATATATTCTACATTTACCAGTACATTTACCAAAAAAATAAGAACAGAGACAATTGGAAACCAGCACCTAAAATCATATATATGATATGAAAACAACACAAAACATGACTTCCTTTTCTGGAAGTCTGGAAGATTGACGCAAATTCATTTTAAATATAAGGAGCACTGGCTGAAAACTAGACATAATTAAGCCAGTGCTATTGTGCAAGCAGGTTTATGTTTGGACTGTCTCTATGCCGATGACCTCTCACCTGTTCGAGTCTATAGGCCATCTCCCTCTGCATCTGCTGTATGGCATTTTTAGCGGCCTGATCCTGGTGAACCAGTTTGTCTCTGGAGTCTTTTAGTTCTTTCGTTAGTTCCTCCACCCGGCTATCAAACTGGTAAAACAAGAGAGGTGATCAGTCGATTGTAGAAACCATAAACATGTTCATGATGACGACAACAGAAAGCTCTGATAGTCAGCAAATGATCATAAACAGCAATATTGCTCAATATATATATATATATATCAATCACACATTTTAAGTTCTGTTCTTGGAATTGTTCTATTTGTGCTAAAATGCTAAAGTTTATTTCATGACATACAGTATTATAAAGATATTGACATGAGAAGTTTGCATTAACAGTCAGGCATAATAACAATTGGTGCATGACTGTATTGCATATAAATGTTCGGTGCAAGCAAACTGTGAAACTAATTTTATTGCAAAAGAATTGACTAATTTGACCGTATAGTGAATCAAATTAAAAGCAAGAAATAACTATTTTTGTGTAAGAAATTCTGTTAAAAAAATTAAAAAAGGAACTTTATTAGGATATGCTATGTTAAGTTGGCATTATAATCGAACAACAATTGGGAAATCCATGAGATTTGTGGAGTCATTGCAAAGTATAACCATAACAGAGTGAAACTTTATCATTTACATGTTTTTAAGGCATTTTTAAGAAAGTGTAAAGTATTGGGGCACAATAACGTAAAACATTTGTAACTTTAATGAGGAAAAATCTGACTGATTTATTAATATAACGAAATCTATACAGTGTTATTTTACATTACATTATTACATTTCTGTTTCTGAATTCTCTATGACTCTCCGGAAAACCATAAACTGTTTTTTTTACTTTTTTCTTTGCTCTATTGTAATTATTCTTGCAATTTTATTATTCATTCATTCATTCATTGATTTTCTTTTCCTCTTAGTCCCTTTATTAATCTGGGGTCGCCACAGCGGAATGAACCGCCAACTTATCCAGTATGTTTTTATGCAGCGGATGACCTTCCAGCTGCAACCCATCACTGGAAAACATCCACACACACACTCATTCACAGCACTAAATACTGACCCTCCCAATTTTCTTATCATTATTTTTTAATATATGCAGGATTCACACCTTACAAATTCGACCCAACCTTTTTTTTTCTTTCCCCCACAAAAAGAGCTCTTCAAGCCATCTGGTAAAATTGTATTCATATCGCAAAAAAACTAAATATCGCGACGTCAGATTTGATCAATATCGTGCAGCCCTACCTAAAATTAATAAATGTTTTGCAAGCAGTTTTCATCATCGGTTTTGTTTAATTAAATAGTGTTAATAAACTGAGCCTTATTGTAAAAATCAGAATATCTTCAAGAATTAATATCTGAAACATGTCGTAGATCTGATCAGTGTGTGAAAGTTAAATCAAAATTAAAGTTTTCAAGCATTTGGTGATGCGATAAAAAAACAATGCAAATACAACAAACTGAATCTTCATAAATTAATGCATTAAGTTTAAATAAATAATGATTGATTTACTGTATTTTTAAGAATCCACGATAACAACATCATGCATGCTCATTAACATTACCAGAGTTGGTTGTAACAAGTTACACATAACGCGTTACTGTATTCTAATTACATTTTAGGGAAAAGCAGTAATGTAACGAATTACATTTTAAATTTGTGTATTTTGATTACAGTTACTAAAGTCAATGTAATAGCGTTACCTTACAAATGTAGTTTTTAGAAGAAAAAAAAAAAAATCACGCTTTCCGCTGCAACGTCAGTTAATAAGCATTCGCTTTTAAATAGCTGGAAACCGCGAGCTGAAATGGCTGCTGTTGAGACCGGTTGCTTCTTCAAGTAGAAATACAGACATTAATTTGACTTCATTGAGCGTAAAAACTAAAATATTGCTATGAAATGCAGGTATGTCCAGATTCTATAGAATTTCGACTGCTTTTAACTCAACCAGTAACTTTAAGCACTACAACAGAACGTATTCTACGACAATACTTGTCACCATGGAGGAAACCGTCTCCCAAAAACAGGCTAAATTGAATTTTTGTGCAGGATCGGGAGTAAAGGTATTTTCTCAATGTGAAGAGAAGCGTAGCTGCTTATGGGGCCGTTCACATATCACGTCTTTTCACGTAATCAGATTGCAATTTTCCAGTATCAGTAATTTGTAATCAATTACTTTTTTAAAGTAACTTACCCAAAACTGAACGCAATCTATTGTATTACAACATGTAATGTCCATTCTACTAAACTAAAACTTAAATAAGTAACACTCGAATTAAATTAATTGAAATAAGGCTCTATTTGGGTCTCAAAACATCTCATTCTCCCATTCTGGCAACCATGTGTAAAAAAACCAAACAAAATACTAGTGTTAAGCATTCTTCACGGTGCTACAACAAAATCAATAGTAAAGGGACAGGCAAGGCTTTATTCAGAAGAAGGGTTTGTCTATGTGACTTCAGATGCCTGTTCTGACTTCAGGAGAAACCATGACAACAAAACGATCACAACAGTTTCATGTCATTACTGCAACACTTAATTACTCCTTCTCCATGTGTCCTCCCCAGGCTACTCTGTTTGATTTGTGTTCTTAGCCTCTATGACAGAGGGCTCTTTCAGACTGAACTATGATCTGGCTTAGCCTAGGGTCACTCTCACACAAACCCGCTTTTCCAGTATCAGATGAAAGCTCTTCAGCAAACAAGTGTTCTCTAATCAGTTCTCAAGGGGCAGTCGTAAATGACCATTCAGGTCCTGAAGAGGCATTAAAATGCTAAAATAATGCCATTGAGATTTCTAGTGAATAGAAATTAAACAGTATCGAGAATAGTAAAAATTGTTCAAATATATATGATATACAGAAGTCAACATTTGAAGTGGATCATCAACTTTCTTTAAAGTTGTCCTAAATCTATTGAACAACACCCATTCTTGTCCTAGGACAATTTTGAAAAACATTTGATTCACTTCGAATGTTGAATACTGTATATGATTTTTTTCAATTCTGGAAACTAAACACTTGTTATTGTGACCAACTGGAAAAAAAATTAAACATAAGGGCCATTCTACCAGAAACATACATTTTCACTTAGAAAAAAAATGTGACAGGGCCTGACCTTTAAGCTTGTCATCCTCAAAGAACAAGCATAAAATCATACAATTCAATGTGTTCAATTCAATTAAAGGTGTATTACAAGCATTTTATGTTAACACAAAGTGTGACAGGACTGACAGAAAAATGGGGGCAATTGTAAATTTAATAGTATTATATATTTGTAGTATTTATTTTTTACATTTATTTAGAATTTCATTTTTAATCAATTGATGTGAATGATAACAACTTACACTTGCTATTTCTCAAGCTTTTTTAGCATAACAAAACTATTAAAGCTGCAAGTTCAGTTAGGCTGAGGACAAAGACAATGACAGGGTTTGTAAACTTGTGTTTTCTTCAAGTGTTTTTAATAAAGAACAAAAATCTGAGAACCAAATGAATGACAAATTCCTTTACAGAACAAGAAGAAATCAAGCATCAGTCTATTTAGAAATGTTTGGGATGAAATACTTTTTATTCACCGTATTAATGTTTTTATTTCAGGGACAGATAATGTTTGTTTCTGGTAGAATGTCCCATAACTTTATAATTATATAATACAAATTAAAAACAATATAATTACATTAATAATATAATACAAGTTATAATTCATTCATTCATTTTCATTTCTGCTTTATTATTCTGGGGTTGCCACAGTGGAATAAACCGCAGGGGATGCCCTTCCAATTTAGCTTACCCAATTCACCTATAGTGCATCTCTTTGGACTTGTGGAGGAAACCCACACTAACACGGGGAGAACATGCAAACTCTATACAGAAATGCCAACTGACTCAGCCAAGGCTCGAACTAGTGACCTTCTTGCTGTTAGGCAACAGCGCTACCCACTGTGCCGTCCTGTATGATATAATATTTTAATATATTCTATATTTATTTTATAATATAGTTTTATAGTATTTTAATTGAGAGTAAGGCATGTTATGAACATACAAAATATTGATATTTGCAATAAATGCTGTTAATTAGTACTACACACTCATTGAAAAATTCTGAAAAAATCTAAGAGTCAACCGCCTAGTGAAACTAGAGTAGTCTTTGCTAATTATAGTTAGAAAGATTAATAAATTGGTAATTTATTCAATTAGAAAGTACTTTTTTATATAATACCTTTTACAATTTAACTAATGAGTTTATTCTGGGGTTTTTTGGGCCAACTTAATTGTAATGATCAACCACTTAAATTTGTAAAAACAATAACGTTAACTTAATTAATTTGTGTTAAGATGAGATACCATAAAGGAATTGTGTGGTACCTATTATTTTTTTAGTGTACATCAAATAAATGCAGGCTTAATGAGCATTTAGACAATTAATTGAAACATTTTAAAATCTTACGACTGCAAATATTTACATGGTCTAAATATATATGCCTTTAGGCAACATGTGAATTTTACACTTAACTGCACACTTTTGCAGCACTGTTTCTTAACGCTTCAGTGTATTGCAATGTTTGGACAGACATAAACTCAAACGTATAACACACAAAGCAAACAACATATGGTTGCCATTACCTTCTTAATGGTGCAAAGATGCTGTTTCTCTGTCTCCATCCTCTTCTTCAGCTCATCCCTCATGTTGTCTTTCTCAGAGCAGATGCCCAGTATAAGCTCCTGATGTTTCTTATTCTCTTCAAGCAACCTGAAAATCAGTCACCAGCTGTCACTACTAATGTTAGCAAACAGCAATGTATTTTAGCTGCTGAACTTCATATACATGTCATATCTGATTTTATTGTTAAATGAAGCATATTTGTGCTAAAATATTGATCAAAATCACATCAAGAAGAAGTGCTATTCTTTTTCTCAAAGTATCAGACAGCAATATGCCATAATGAAAAAGGCAATGTGAGATTAGCATAGAAAACAAGTGTCTGTGAGCATCACTGTTCAGACGATATTAACAGCAGGTTGTGGACCGCTTCCAATATGAGAGTCAGCCAGATGCCCTTGCAAAAATTAATAAAGGCAGAACAGGAGGGGGTTTAGAGGAGAAACACTAAGGGTGACCACAGCTTAAAATAATCAATGGCACCACAACAAAATAAATCATCCTTTACAGGAGTTATGGGCTTTCAAAAAATAAAATAAAGCACGACCAATCTACTGTGTGGTTTTACTCTTGAGTTATGAGTGTTCTTTCGATCTTATGAGTCAGTTCTTTCAATGAATGAAATAAAATGATCAAAACTTACTCTGATTGCATAACTGCTCTTTTGAATCATCCAAACAATCATTCATCCTGTTCTGAATTTAAATCTTACTTTTATAATTCAGTATAATTTATGCTATCACATTAAATAGTTCACAAAAGCACTCCTTTTGCTGGGCAAAAATTAATCATGATTTATTACATCAAAATAAAAGTTTGTTTTGACATAATATACATGTTTGCGAGTATACTGAGCATATTTATTATTATCAAACCTGCTAACTCAAAGAATATATATATATATATCTATATATAGATATATCTGTATATATATATATATATATATATATATATATATATATATATATATATATATATATATATATATCTGTATATATATATATATATATATATATATCTGTATATATATATATATATATATATATATATATATATATATATATATATATATATATATATAGATATAGATATGTATATATTAAAAAACTGAATTATTTTCTGAACTGTACAACCGTACAAGCTAAAAATTAACATTTATTTTTTATATATTTTTTTATCTACAAAGTGTGCAGCTTGTCACTGCAGTGCATCTTGAGCTTAAGTACGTACTAAATAAAGTATACTTTTATACTTGACCTTTACATAAGTATACTTATTTTTCTTAAGGGTGTATTTACTGACTTACCAAGATCAGTCTTGTACAGCCAAGGGGAGTATTGCTGCTCTGACAGCCAAGTTGGGGCAAAGCTAGGGATGCTCCGATCAGGATTTTGCAGCTGATATAGAGTACCGATTCCTTGTTGTGGTGATATACATACAATACACATCCATATACAATGTCAAAACAAACCTTTATTTTGGATATGATTAATCGCGATTAATCTTTGTCCAGCACTACTTTAAATAAACCTATATGATGCTTATTACACATAAAAGCATAATATAATTACAGGTTCTTAATCTGTCCTTTAAATTATATTTAAAAATTCTATAATTACTATTAAAAAATATAATTCTGATTAATTTCCCTCGACTATCTGACACTTCTGTGGGGACAAATGGGTAGAATTTATTGCCACACAAACAATGACAATGAAGATAGTGAAGTGTAATTTTAACGCAGCTTAGAACGTCAAATTAAACTAATGATTTACCGTCTCCTGCTGCCATAAATCTAGCACCAGTGGACTATAACCTCTCAGAGCCAAATGACATTAATCAACAGCCTACCCCTTGATGGCTTTCTCCTGCTGAGAGTACTTGTACTGTACACACTTCTCGAATAAAACCATGGAGTTCTCGTCCTTCTGAAGCCCATTAGGAGGACTTCCCTTCCGGACGCCCTCCGATTGACTGTTCAACAGCTCGTCCTCCAATTCATCCAGCAGAGACTCCTGTGACAGCGAGCGCTCGATCTCTGACAACAGCTTTCTACTGCACTCTGTGTCGTATGGGTTCAAGTTGGAGTTGGTTTGAGAGTTTTGAAGCACTGAAACAACATCAGGCAGTTCCTCGCCCTGAGAAGATGATGTGGGATTCATATGAGTTCTGGTAAGTTCTGTCGGCCCATTGGCTGTTTTCAACTCATCTGCCCCATTCAAAACAGACGGAGAAGATTCCTCTATCTCTGATTCTGGAAGTGCATCCGTTGGTTCTTCCATCCCAGAACATTCCAACTGTCCACCAAGAATAACAGAAAGGGATTCTGCAGCATTATCCTGAGTCCTGGAGTCTTCGATGGAGGCTGTTCCACTATCACAGCTAATGTTCCCATCAGTCTGCCTATGTTCTCCAGATCCTTCATCTTCCTGTACTTCCATGTGCATGTCTTGTCTTTGAGCTTCTTTGTCGACACTACCTGAAAGAGAAGCATCCAGTTCAAGACTGTCAGGTTCGGTCTGCTCCTCAACCTCCTGTTCTTGTAAAACAGGTCCACTCCCATTGCTAAGGACGTTGGTTGACCCTTCCAAACCCGTGCTGACTTCTGGACTTGGAGAGGGATCAGATGCAGGGCTCAGTTCGCTCTGACTATCCAAAGGCTCCATGATCTCCTTCAGCTGCTGTCACTGGAAAACACACACACACACAAGTTACATGCATGTAAACTTCAAAACAGCACCTCTTGATAAAACGTGACTTTTATGATTGACAATGATAAGCGGCCATAAAATATCTTTATCAAAAGCAAATAAAGCATAACATTTGACTATTATATTATCACATGTTTTTACAGCCCCCCCCCCAATTTTTTTTCTCAGGCCATTTAAGCTATGACTTTTTCTCTTCATTAGAGCATTAAAGGTCTCATTAAAATAAAAATTAATTTAAAATGAAAAAATAAATAAGTGTTACTTTCAGTTCTTTAGTTTAAAGGATATCTATAAGCTAGTGTGCATCAAAACAGTGACAAAACTAGCATTTAGAGAATATAAAATTAATATAAACATTCAAAGCTTGTAGTTTTTCTACGATCAATTTTTTTTTCACGTCATATCATACTTTGGTTTTTCATCAAATCTTAAAGGGCACCTAGGTTACCACTTTTTTCAGATTTAATATAAGTGTTTTGCTTCTCCAGAATGTGTCTGTAAAGTTTCTGCTCAAAACACCCATCAGATTATTTATTATAACTTTTATTAAATTCCTACTTATACATTTTTGCACTGGGTGGCGGTTTTGGTGTACTGCTCCTTTAAGGCTAGTCCTTCCCGCCCACCGTTTCTACGTGCCTTTCTCCGTGCCTCAATCTCCTCCCTCGGCTGCATCAGACAACAGACTGACTTAAAGGAAGCTGATCTCACGTCGCGCGAGAAATACTACAGTAAGAACGTTACCAATGAGTATTTATTGTGCAGTTGCATCGAGTCACACAAAGTTCACGCGCGCACACACACAGACACACACACACACAGACACAGACAGAGCGCTCGTTTAGCTTTGCACGCAAATGTGACAGGATACAGGTTAATATCCACTGCTGTATGGATATCTGTTATGTTAATGTACAAAATAAACCTGATTTAACGTCCACAAACCGGGATTGAAGCGTCTTCCTTTATAACTGTTCTGACATGCGGCTGTGCTGATGAAGTAAAGCTAGGCTAAATCGCTGTAATTCATTACACACGTGCACTGTTTTAAAACATTTTAAACATGTGAAACTCACTCTTGTTTACATTTGATGATGATTGATGATCCTATCAAACTGAACACACCTTTTATCCCCGGATGCTTTGCGCACGTCTGGTCTTGTTGATATGATTATACACATGACTACCGGGACATGTTAATACCCGCAGCTGTCAATCAATTCGGTGGGCGGGGGGACCGCACTCCTACGTAAAGTTGCGGTCGAACTGAAAACCGCTCCAATTGGTCCACCGTTTTTATGTTGCTAAATTTAAAAAAAAAGGACTGGGTGTGTTTATATCACCCCAATATGACGGTCTATACACCATACATGCACATATGTCTGTCCAAACAGCTTGAAAAGTAGATTTTTCACCATAGGTGCCCTTTAACCAATCAAATGCTCTCTAGTATCTGACATGCCCCGCCCCCTTTTTCATCTGATGCACTTGAGCTCAACAACTCTCACTGGCTGAGCTGTGATAAAAATAAAAAATAAAGTGTTATTGGCTGTTTTTATAAAAGGGAGGAGCTACACTTTTCAGTTGACATTTCGTCAAACAACAAATAAAAATGCACATTTCAAAGCACTTCACAAGACTTTTAAAGAAGATTTGACTTCAATGGCTTCCAGATAAAAAAAAAAAAATAGGCAAAATAAAACTAATATGTGGATCAAAATGCAAAGCAAATTGATCAATCTGTGGAATAAACCTGACATTTTAAAAAGATTATTATATGAATTATGATGAAAATGGAAATGTACTTATCATTTACACACCGCTTAAGTGGTTCCAAACCTTTACAAGTTCCTTTCTTTTGTTGAACACAAAAGACATTTTGAAAAAAGCTGAAAAACGACTCCATAGTAGGAAAAACAAATATATTAAAGTCAAAGGTTTTCCAGCTTTCTTCACAATATCTTCTTTTGGAGAAAAGAAAGAAACAGGTTTGAAACGACAAAACAAAATGAGTAAATGATTACTCTGTATTATTATTATTACTATTATTATTATTGTTTCTATTTACTTTTTTATTGTTAAACTGAAAATTTTAAACTGTCAACTTGTATGACGATGTTTAAAATAAAAATTACTGTTGAAAAAAAATTTGATGACTGATGAGAATTTACAGTTTTGGATGAACTTTCCCTTTAACAACATATTGCCCTTTATTTATTTAATTCATTTATTCATTCATTTTCCTTCGGCTTAGCCTCTAATTTATCAGAGGTCTTAGACTGTGGGGGAAGCCCATGCAAACACAGGGAGAACATGCAAACTCCACACAGCAACACCAACTCTAGTGCTAACCGCTGAGCCACCTTTATTTCATTCATACATTCATTAATTTTGTTTTCAGCATAGTCCCTTTATTAATCCGGGGTCACCACAGCAGAATGAACTGCCAACTTATCCAGCATATATGTTTAACGCAGCGGATGCCCTTCCAGCTGCAACCCATCACTGGGGAACACCCACTCATTCACACACGTACACTACAGACAATTTTAGCACGTGGAAAACATGCAAACTCCACACAGAAATGCCAACTGAGCCAGCCGAGGCTCAAACCAGCAACCTTCTTTTTGTGAGGCAACAGCACTACCTACTGTGCCACCGTGTCGCCCTCCTTTATTTCACATATTTACAAATCACTTTTATTGTCACATCACCAGAAGCATGTGAGTGAAAAGCTTAAATTTGATGAATTACCAAAACCTTTCTAAAAATATTCTTTTGCATTATCCTGGTTTAAAAAAACAAAGAAAAAAAACATCACCTACATTTAAGATGGAATGATAATAAAGGGCGAGTAAATGATGACAGAATTTTCAGTTGGGTGAACTATCCTATTCATAGCTTACACAATCGTCCAAACCCACACACTTCCATGACTGTGGTGAAATACTCCCTTGCTAACCAGAGAAACAACTCTCATTCAACCTGGAGTCATTTCAGTGAAGCCAGTCAGTATTGTGAAACTAAAGTGGTCCACCCTACTCACGCCCAATGTGCCTGATACGTCACTATTGTACTAAGATTCAGTGCTTAGTTTACAGTATTCTTGGCTAAATTCCTATAGATGAGACACAAATAAAAACACAGCTCTGGCATTGAGTGTAAATCACATTGCTTGATGAAACTGGGTGAGAAGCCTAGTGGCCTATAAAGCAGGATGATCAAGAAAGTGTTACGAATAGTATCAGGATTGTTCTTACAATACAGACCTATTTTTGGTGATTGCAGTGTGTGAGAGACAGGGATGAATCTTCGCCTGAAAACCTTGAGCGCACACACAAGTTTCATTTACAAGCCTTGTGTTGCACAGTCTATTCTTATAATAATTAAAAAATATATTTTATTATTATTAATAAAGAAAAAAAGATTATTATTAATAAAGGGGAAAACACAGTGTTTTTAAAACTTTATTTTAAGGTTTAATCCCTATAAGCCACTATAGCTCTGGAAATGTTACAATTGGGAAACAAAACAGGTCATACTGTAAACTATCAAAATATTAAAAAATGAATTTTGTCAATGATGTTTAAATATGTTATACAATGGAAATACTGGTTAACTTTATCCCTGTGAATTAATATCTGCACAAAATATACAATGCACAAAATCTACCAACTGTTCAGTTTGCAAAATACGCAGTGTTTGTTTTGATATTTTAATTCACTTGGAACAAATTCAAAAATGAAAAACATTATTTTTCTGTTTACTACATTAGAAGCCTTTTTTAGTTTGCATCAAATTAAACTCGCAAAAGAGTTTTTTTTTTTTAATCAGAAGACATTAAGCACAAAACCACTGTCTAATGAATAACAATGAAAAAAAAAAACTTTACCTCAGTTTAACCTCATTTTAAGGTTTAATCCCTTTAAGCCTCTTTACCTCTGGAAATGTTACAGGTGGGAAACAAAACCAACCACATTCTGTCAAAATATATTTTTCAATATCAAAATAGATTTTTAAATAATTTATGACACTAAAAAAGTAAAAAAAAACAAACAAAAATTTTTTATCCCTGTAAATTAACATCTGAATTTACTGTGAATTTACTTAAAATTTACTGAATTTACAATGCATAAACTCCGCCAACTGTTTAGCTTGCATAATACGGAGTGTTTGTTTTCATCATTTGTATTGTTATTTTAATTCATGTGGAACAAATTTAAATATGAAAACTTTCTTTTTCCATTTACTACATTAGAGAAGCTGGATTTGCATCAAATTAAACTCGCAAAATAGTTTTTTTATACACAGAAAACATTGTGCACAAAACCACCGTGTAAACTTACATCATCTTTCAGGGTAACCTGTATAAACAAATAAACAAAACTACATACCAATGCTGACCTGTACCATTTAAAATGTTTATAAGCTTAGGTGAAAAGACGTTCTTGCTGACAAATGAGTAAAGCATGATTTAAAGGATTGTGGCAAAATATAAAAATTCAAAATCACAAATAATGGCTATTTTGGAGCTGCAATATAAACCTTAAATGGAGTCATATAATGTCATCAAATCATTCCGGTTCTAAATATGCTTGACAATTTTTTTGTCATACAGCATGTGTCATCTGTAAATCACAAGACAAAACTATGACATAAAATCCACATTTAAAAGTTTTAAATATTAGTTTAGATGATTTCCCTTTCCGGCTTTGACCCTTATATATTGGATTATAAAATATTAGCAAATATTAATAAAGTACACAAATACTGAGAAACTACATTTGTCTCTTGCAGCACAATATGTGAGGTTGCCATTAACTCAACTATAGCTTTAAAGGTCACCAGCTTCTCATACCTTTCTCAAAGCAGGTAATCTCCACTGTCACCACTCACTGACATTTTTAAACATAGATGCTAAACACTACCACACTTTTTAGGAAAACTGTTTCTGTTTTTGACTCGCTTTGAAAAGTGAAGCAATTTCCTGTCCAGATTAACTTCCTTTATTTTTTGGTCTTATCTGTGTTTGATCTTGTCATTGTTTCTTTATCTTTAGTCTCACACATCACGTTAGTGTATTTCTTCTTTAACTCTACAGGGGGAGGAGGATGGACTGAGCTCTGCCCACAAAAACAAGCAATGAGATCTTTTAGCACACCAACCACGCTATTTTAGTCATAAACAACAATAAAAGAACAAAATAAACATTGCAATAATATCGTATTGTTAATTTTGCCGTGATAAATCCAGCGACACATCCTGTTATTCCCACACAGGTGCAGTTAGCTTTAGCACAGCTGCTAACTCACCTAAATATGTCATATTTAACGTGTTTAATAAGAAAATATCTGCGTTTTTCTCTTAAATTCAAACAATCACTACGATAATGTCAGTAATTATAGAATAGCCATTTACAAAAACATTTAAAAAAGCAAAACCAACTCAAATTTTGCAGTGAGGTTAAGATCAGGTCCTTGTAAACATTCCTATTCTGATCCGATGTGTTTTAACAACCATACTCGATTACGACATGACATACATTCCATCACCACGATAGTAGTATAATAGTATATAATACTGATAATACACTGATAATTGTAGTATATCATCCAGCTGCCATTGAGTTCACCCACTGGCTAGCTTTCGGGCTAATTGTATAAACAGCTGTTTTTTAATCAGGACCTGAATGCTTTAGTTTAAGATATGTGACTTACCGGTTACGTTAAATCCATTTAAAATGCCATATACTAGCTGCTTTGATGAATAGTGAGTGTCAAGTCCGTCTGAGTGATCTCCTCCCGATGTGACACATCAACAATATGGCCCCTGACTGAACGCACTGATAGCGAAGAATTAGTAAAACGGAGATGGAAAGAGAACGATTACTCTGAACTGCAGTTTTAAATCCCTCCGAAAGGTAGAGCCCCATTGGCCCAAATAACTTGCAAAATACTTATTTAAAGACTACATAGATTTAATTTACATTTAGACTCGTTTATGTTTTGGAATGAATACTCATGTTAGTAATAACAGTGCTGTCAAAAATGAAGAAAATTGTCTTAGCGATGTATCCTCTATGTAATCTATCAAACTAAACTGCCCGGAAGTCCTTAAGCTATTTTAAAAACTCTTCCCTTTTGTGTTTTTCTAGTTCTAGCTTTTCTACTTTATAAATGCCAAATCAAACTACTATTTTGATAATTAACTATGAAAAAATCTAAATATAATATTAACAACAAATAATAATAATGATAATGGTGATGATAATGATTATACTAACATAGAGATCATTGTAAGCCAGTTAAACCAGAGTAAATTCCCAATTAATTATAGTTCAACCATAATATTTGTAATATAACTGTGGGCACACGTATACATGGTTTTTACCCTAAATAAATAAATAAATCATGGTTAATTTTTCACAAAGTAAGTTTGAAATAGTATTTATAAAGTAGTTTTCTGAGAAATTTACTTCAGACACATTATAACAATTTTTTTTTTATTTGTGTGTAAATAAATTGCATGTGTGTGTGTGTGTGTTCATTCATTCCATTGATTCATTCATTTTCTTTTCGGCTTCGTCCCTTTATTAATCCGGGGTCGCCACAGCGGAACGAACCACCAACATATATCCAGCACATGTTTTATGCAGCGGATGCCCTTCCAGCTGCAACCCATCTCTGGGAAACATCCATACAAACTCATTCACACTCGTACACTACGGGCAATTTAGCTTACCCAATTCACCTGTACCGCATGCCTTTGGACTGTGGGGGAAACCGGAGCACCTGAAGGATGTGTGTGTGTGTGTGCGTGTGTGTGTGTGTGCGTGTGTGTGTGTGTGTGTGTGTGTGTGTGTTATATGCTAAAATAACTAATAACTAATACTATATAACATTTTAATAATTGTGATAATGCTTAAAATTGAATAGCATGTTGTTTAGAGGTAAAATTACAATTTGCAAAATGTGGAATAATATTTATTTATTAATAAAATATCAGGGTTGACACAGTGGCTCAGTGGTTAGTATTGTAACATAACAGCAAGAAGTTTGAGTCCCGGCTGGGTCAGTTGCCATTTCTCACAGGTCAGTGTGGAGTTTGCATGTTCTCCCCGTGTTTACAGTTTCCCCACAGTCCAAAGACATGCACTATAGATGAATTGAATAAACTAAATTGGCCGTAGTGTATGTGTGCGAATGATTGTGTATGGGTGTTTTCCAGTGATGGGTTGCAGCTGGCATCTGCTGTGTAAAATATATGCTAGATAAGTTGGCGGTTCATTCCGCTGTGGCGAGCCCTGATTAATTAAGGGACTAAGCTGTAGGGAAAATGAACGAATGAATAATAAAATATAGAAAATAAAAATAGACATTTTTATCCAGCTAAACACAATATTTATTAATTTATTTACAATGCAGTCATTTTAACAAGCTATTTTCTATTACATGCAGCACAAAAACATAAATAAAGTTTAAATTCCATTTCTCTTTTAAATAATTTAACATTTCAAAGTTGTCTGATAGTGATTGATTGAGATATATATATATATAATACAATAGGTGTTTATAAAATAATCCCTTTTTGATTTGCGCTTCTCAAATGTCAACTGGATAAAATCCTCCAACGTTTCACTCTCCTGATTAGGAAACCTGATTAAGAACCTTGAAAAACACAGAACCAATTAGTCACATCGTTACATTATTTAAAGTTATACTTCATCTTGTATTTTCAAGAGTTAATCATGCATTGTGACTTCTGAAATCACTCATCACTCACCTCCCTGTCCTTATTTGCAAGTCTAAAGCGAAAGCAGATAATGTCCACAAAAGATCCAATCAATCTGTGAAGCAGGTCTGTGCAAAAGAAAAAGATCTCTGAATCAATGATGTCATTCTTAAGTGTTTGTGTTGCATGTTATGCTACATCTGCTGCTGTCCATGTTTGATTTACTCCAATATTTATGCTGTACAGCATCTGAAAGTTACCTGAAGTTGAAAAGATTCCTCCAACAATGCCACACAGTCTCACAAGAAACGCAGAGAGAGGCATTTGCTCCTCGCTCACCCTCACCATTAATGGACTCAGTTTATATTTAAAAAAGATCCCTGATACACCCTGACTGCTTTTCCCATTGATTACAACCCGCTCCTGTATATGACAGAGCAGCAACATGATCATCATCAGCAAAACACACTTTCACATTTAATATATACACAATCAGGCTCCACATATAATATATAACCTACCCTTTCTGTAACAGAAAACTGGTGCATGTCCACCGAAACATTGGATGTGTGCAGCTTGGTGGGCACAACCGTGATAAAATACTGAAACAGAGTGTTTTCTGAAAGCGCACATTAAGAACATGTTTAAAAACAGGGGTTTAAAAACAGGGATGCAATAGTTTGATTTGCATTCATTTGCATACATCATTCGAAATCTGACTGTGCTGTGGGTTAAATTGGACAATCATTGTAGCATGTTAAAAGACCTACGCTCTAATGTAGTTTTTTCCATGCCATCAAGGGGATTGATGTGTCCAGGAACATCGTTTCCAAAAGACAAATGATCTATTCGATGTGAGAAGTTATAAACTGCAGAAAAGAACAGGGAGACTTGCATTAATTAAGGTCTATAATAGAAGGAAAAAGCATATCCTTATTGAGGTGAAGTTGGTTTTATATTCGCACATTCATTCAGTAAGAACTTGTGACATGCTCCCTATTGTTTACCATGGTGCTTTGAATATTCAGTCTGAAATCAAATGTAAATCTGATTTCAAAACAACATTGGCATTATTTATCATAATTGACTGTGAACAATGTTATTTTTTATAGTCATTGACTGCTTATATGATTCCACAATTTAAAATTTACAAAGAATACTTTCTGAATTGATATTATTAAGGAGAAAGTCTGAATGTGAGACTATAAAACCAACTTTACCTCAGTCATATAATTCAATAAATGACTGATAACATTTATCGACAGGGTTTCTGGAGGCTTTTAGTGACATTTTAAATCATAAATATGTAAAATTAGATAGAAAATTAAATTTTTTATTACTTTATACAAAAAAAAATATTTCATTGATTAATTAAAATAAGGCTTAAGGCTTGAATAACATATGTATTCATCAATAATTTTTTCTTGTAAATTTTTTAATTATATTCCTCTTTAAAGTTTTAAAGTCAACTTTAAAACTTTTATAAGACCTGCAGAAAACTTGTCTGAAAACAAAAATGCAAAGTGAGAGTCCTCCATCTACTGGACATCTAAAGAATCACATGCATTTCCAACGTTTGTTACCATCCCAGTTGTATTTTGCTAATTATAAAAAGTAATACCAGGCCCGTACCTAGGAGTGGTTCGAGTGGTTCAACAGACCCACCCCACAATGACAAAGTCCAGAATTTGTCCCCTATATGAGCTCATTTGTCCCGTTTTTGTCAGTATGCCATCATAAATTGTGAAAACGATCGATAGAAGAACGCTTCAAGACAAATTTAATTTTTAATTATTCAAATGTACAAATTCTGACTGAGGCAATGAGCTGGCCAGTTTGTTATTTAACTACAGGCTAGAGTTTTTAATGTTTTTTTTTAAATAAGTTTTAACAGATTGCTAATTGTTTTGTTTTAATGATGCATAATAATAAATTAGTATTTTAAAATAAGTATTTTTTCATACTTCTCAAAATTTTTAATTCAAAATTCTAATCTCATAACATTATTTATACAACTGTAATAACTTGCACATTTCTAAATAAACACTTTGTGGTAAAATACTATGGTAAGCTCTTTGACAAAGTTATAGGAAATATTTTTGTTGCACCAAAAAGTGTGGTTATGATCATCATCTGACAAGCTAATGCAACAAAGATTATTACTTAAAATGTCACTAAAATGAAGTATTTGAACCTCATAATTTAATAGAAATTGAGGAGAATACCTGCAAAAAGCTCCACGTTTTGAGAAAAAGAACCACCCCTTTCAATAGACAGGCTATGGACCTGAATCCCATAACTTTAAAAGATACAAACCTTCCTCTTTGATGAATGAAGCATAATGGGCATGTCCTTTGATGGTTTCAATTGGTCTATGAATACAGAATCACAGATATTACCAATAAGAGACATGAAAACCTACAATGTGTAATTCTGTTGCTAAAAAATGTACACTTACTTGCCTAATGTGATATGGAAATTCCCTGCAACTTTATTGACATAGATTTTTCCATGTATCCGGCATGCATTCTGGGATTCAGGTGTAGAATCAACACTGTGAAGATAAAAAAAAAGAAAACAGTGCAGTTTCATGATTAACCACTGAAATCATTGTCTTTCCGCCCTGTGGATTTACCTTATCTACAGTTGCATGTCAGTGCACAAGCATGTAACAAAGAAAATGAATTATTATTAACATCAAATAACAGATGTACCGTGGAGCTGGGTCAGAAAAGTATCCTTTCAGTGCTGATTTAAAGAGTACATCTTGTAGTGACTGTTCTTCTCTCAGCCTGTTTTGAATCTGCTGTAATATCCTTGGATAAGAAACAGAAATCAAGACTTATACAAAGCACACAGGCCACCATCTCATACAATTGTGCATTTAAATGGAAATTTGCACATACTGATACCACTGTTTTTTCTGTGTAGAGGGATCAAAGCTAACCTGAGGGAAACAAAATGTAAAATTGGTGTTTGGTTCTAGCAAGCTGTGTAATTACATGTGAAATGCAGTAGATGGGTTGTAATCACTCACAGAATCATATTTAATTTCCTTTGACGCAACGACAGCTCCAGCAATATCCAGTACATCTGCACCCAACCCTAGAAAATAATAACGGCTTAAAACCTTTTGAACAAGATGCATTTAGTATGAATGAATTTGATAAAAAGTTCCTCAGTAAAACAGATGGACTTACTTTCGCATTTCATTGCAACTGTGATATCAATTTTTATCTTCAGTTTACTGTCAAAGATGAAGAAAAGGGATATATACGTATAAAATATATAGATTTGATATATATTTGAAGTATATTTTGATATAGCATAGCAAATATATACACCTGGTAAAATCTCGGTCTACTTCATATTCATATTTCATCCACGTGTCCTGGTACACAAAGAACTCTGAGACGGTCAGAAGTGCCATGAGGATGAAGACAGTCAGTGTCACTGGAGAAGAGAATCATTTAGGATTAGGGCTGCACAATATATCGTTCGAGCATCGATATCACAATGTGTGTATCCACAATAGTCAGATTATAAGATAAAGATTTTATCAAATGTTATTATTTCTAATGAAATTATACAATGATGAGCATGTTATTTTATGTTTGATTGTTCAATTTCTGTACCTGAATACGGTTAGACTCTCCAGAAAATTCATTATAAAATAAAATATAAAAAGGTTCATTATAAAATGTACAAATAAATATGCTGTAATAGTTCATATAAATTATTTCTAATTATTTTTAAATATTAATTAATAAATTAGGAAATTAACCATGGCTACTAGTTACCTTCGGTCCACAACCCTCAGTCAAGTTAGATTTTTGGCCCTTCATAAGAAAAAGTTTGGGCACCTCTGATCTAAATGAATTAAATCTTTCCAAATAGAGTAAGTCAATTAATTTGGTGAAATTATATTCATATCGCCAAATATAAATCGCAGAAAAATCATGCAGCCCTATTTAAGATCGTCTTTTATTGTAATGCAAATAGTCTACACTAATGTTCAAGCAGTGAAAGCTTACCTGTGCCTCCGAAAGCTGATGTTGCAACATAACTTTCTGGAACTTTAGGAAAGGCATCTAGATTTTTTATTATGTTGATAGGCTTTTTATTCTTCAGTGACGGTCGCCTCATTGTTTAGTAGATGTTTGTAGATTGAAGCCTGTATGTGAATCAATACAGAATTTTAAAAAAGGCATATTGGCAAAACTTATCATCAGTCACACTTTTATGAGAGCATAATGTGTGAATTTTGATATTAGTTATGCATGTTGAAACACAAGCACATTAACAAATTACAACATAACTTTAAAATTAAAAGATTATCAAATAAAATAAAAATAAATATATACAACTCAAGCATTATGTACTGTATGTAATTTCTAGCAAACAATGTTTGTTTTTGCGATAACTGCATTATAACTATGACTGCAGTAATTGATGTATGAATGACTGCATATATCTGCAGTGATTGATGTATGAAGATTGATAAAACATAATTCAATAAACAGTGAAATCTGTATTTTGAGTGTTTTATCCCAATGAATAAATATCAGAGTTCTTTGTGTTATTCTGAATCTGCATAATGTCACAGTGCAGCTAATAAGGCAGCATGTGTTTGATTCCAATGTTATATCAGTGTAGATTAATAAATATTTCAGTTCTATTAAAACATTGCCTGTTTTTCAGATATACAGTACATGCTAAACACAAGCAAACTGCTAAGTAAAATGTTTCTTCCTGTTCACTCAACTGAGGTAATTGTGCAATTTTAGTTAATTTCTCAACAAACAAGACTAAAGAGTAAACTGCCATCAAGTCACAACAATATTAATGCAAATGCGAATTAAATCTCATTCTTACCTCTTCTAAACTCCTTTAAAACAAGATTTTGTGCGCTCACCAATGAGATAATCCATTTACTGACATTTAAAGTGCTGTTTTACAACCACTGCCGCATTGTTAAACAGCTGGTTTTTCCGGCTAAACAAACCCCAGTACACGTTTCCTCATCATGAAAGTAGACTGAAAGAACTGAAATACCTTAGTCTGATACTGGACATCCCTTGTGGCTATGCTGTTGAGCAATTTGATACTGACTTTGTCATATCGGTGAATAGAGATTTTCAATCTGGGCACCCCTGGGAGCTGCAAGCGAGTCTATGAAGAAAAAAAAAAGCCTAAAAACAATATATAAAAACTGGATAAAAAAAAATAATACAACATAGAATTATAAAATAGCATAAATTTATTTCCATTTTCTTTTCGGCTTAGTCCCTTTATTAATCAGGGGTCGCCACAGCGGAATGAACCGCCAAATTATCCAGCATATGTCGTACGCAGCGGATGCCCTTCCAGCTGCAACCCATCACTGAGAAAATATAAAATAACATACAAATATTTATTCATTCATTTTCCCTCAGCTTAGTCCCTAATTTATCAGGTGTCGCCACAAGGGAATGAACCGCCTAGTATACTATTAAATATAAAAAAAAAAACTAATATATTGAATATAATTAAATATTATTATTATAAATCTTAAAATATTGAATATAATTAAATATAAACCAAATTATTTTATTATCACATTATATATATAGGCCGTATTATTATATTGTTTTTACAGTATTATTAAGTTAAGGTAATTACTGCATTGCAAAATGTAGTTTTAGAGAAGCACCGTTTTTTCTGAAATCTGAATTAGCCAATATAATGTGAAATATTTTAAAACATTGGGGGTTAAAAAGCAGAACATTAAACTCTTAAAGTAGTACAGTTTAAATTGACGTTTTTATTTTAGAGACTTCAGTTTGAAAATCCATCTATTTAGTTCTACGATGTAGTTAAGCTACGTGTTATTGTAACTTTCTATTTTTCTCTTTTGTAATATCCTATTGTCTAGTTTTCCTATGAAATAAACTACAAATTATCAATACACCCCCATATTTTACACATTTATAAGTGTCTAACAAAATTTATTTCATTGCATTAACTTTTCATATTCTAGTGAAAGACACGAGAAAGCACCCAGTCACGTGACGTGCTTAGGTCACGTCGTTCAATTGCGCATGCGCGTTAATCATATTTCTCCACGAGGTCGTGCCAAAGGTATGACAAATTATCATCTCCTAATAATATGATCGATAAAGTTGATATGTATTTGTATTTATACACATTATATAAACGTATTACCACACAAACGTAACTACCGTACAGGGTATACGAGAATAAAAACGTACTTTGTCAATTAACTTTAACTTATTTGCTGTAGCAAGCCATGTGTGAAGCCACGTTTCTCCAACATTTCTTCGCCAACATTATATTCAAAATACAAGATTTTACACGTTTAAGAAGTTTTGTAAGACGCATATGTGTTGCTCCAACATATTTATTAAACATTTAAATTATTATTTCTTCTATATCTCAGTGTTGATATAACGTTATATCTTAACTTATGGGTTATGTATCATGTGCACGTTAAACATCCATAACCATCCTCGTTCATTATTAATCCTCACGTTTCAATCCTCTTGCATGTAATATAACGTACGTACTTGTACAGTGGTTCTTCCAATCAAGCACACCTGATCAAGCTAATCAAGGTCTCCGGATTTACTTGAAAATGTCAGACACGTGGATTTTAGTAGAGTTTGAGCTAAACTCTGCAGGAAGTTGGATCTCCAGGATCAAGATTGACTATTCTTGCGTTATCTTTTATAAAGTTACAAATTGGATAACACTGAAAACGGATTAACAATGTATCTTACATCCCAGTGAAACAAGGGAAGAATGAATCCAGCCTTTGCTCAGCCGATGATGAGACCTAATCTCCCGCTGAGAAGACCTGCCACTGGACCCAGTTCACTCTCTCCCAGAGGTCCAGCACCAGCCATTTATGAAGAACGCCTGCTAGCAAGTGACGTTCTGGATGGTACGAATGATATACTTTTCAGCATTATATGTGCATGTTATTGACTCATTGAAAAATGTAATTTATTTAATTTTCTTTTTCTGTTGCTTTAGGTCCCAAGATTGATACAATGAGAAAGGATATCAGTCAGAATGTATGTATATGTTAATGTGTCTGTTATGAAAATCAGAGAATTTTTTAAAGTCTCATATCTAGGACCAGATAGAATCTGCAGACATTTTTTGCTATTTCTGCGCAGAATTTTGTAATTTTCTGATTTTGGAAGTATCATAACTAAAACTTAGTATATGAAATAAAATTTAAAAATCTTTTTAACTTCTATTTAATGTTAACATTGTGAATCCGATTAGATCCACTTAACTGATAAACAAAGCAAATCTCTAATATAATATCTACTAAAATACAAAAAATATTATTTTACAAACTGTATTGTTTATAAATAATGAACATTTTCATATTAGTCAGTACTATTACTGAAAATAATAAAAAAACTGAATAAATATAAAATTATACACATTTGCCCAAGTGAAAAATAGACCCAACAATAGGCTAAAAATCTGCAGAAATCTGTCAATTTCTAGCCGCGTAGATTCCTTGTGGGCCTACTCCCATCTAAATTTAAAACTTTAGCATTATTAAAGGTAAAGCTTAAGTCTGGATATGTTGACAATAGATGTGCATATACAGCTGTGGAAAAAGACCACTTTTATGCTTTATAGTTATGTGTCATAGTACAACGTGAATTCTCATTTAAACCCCTGATGACATTTTTTTCCAAATATAAAGCAAAAAATGTCATTTAGATAGCTTTATTGCCTAAAATAACTAAAAAAGGTCCTTTGTTTTTTTGCCATATTTATATTCATTTCGAAACAACGCAATACCAATGTTTTAACTTTAGAATAGTTAATAAATATTGTAACCTATTGTCATTTTCTGAGGGAAATGCTCAAAAGGACTTTTTTATCATTATTTAAAATGTGGTACAAATATCAGAAATATTAATGTTTTTCTCTGACCCATTCCTGTAAAGTCCAGCAAGTTGGAAGACAAAAAAAATATTCAGATATTAATTTTCTTTCCCACAGCTGTATGTGTAATTGTTTTTGCTAATCATGCAGTGTTTTCTGCATTTTAAAGTGTTTATCTCCACAGTGTGGAGATGTCTTGTCTTCCCCACAGACAGTGGTGTCCATGATGGGCCAGGTAGTGAAGTTGTGCAATTACTGCAGTCACCAGGGTAAGTTATGCTGCTGGATTTCAGTGTTCTGCTTGAATTTGGTTGATGTTACCAGCAATATGGGTCACACTGATTCTGAATTTTAATTTTATAATGCATATTAAAATAGCTAATATTAATAGTAGGGCTGGCATGGTTATTGATAATCATCTTATTGTGGATATTTGGTTTAATCGTTATAATTTGTGATAACTGTACAGTTTAAATTAGCCACATTCAAGTAACAGAAATTTACACATGTGAAAGCAATTTCAAAAGATTTATGCTATTTTAAACTTCTAATAATATATTTTTAGTCAGGTTTGTTAGTTCACAGTGTGAATGTAAGGAAGAATGAGCTGAACAAAAATAATTATTTTGAATTATTTTTAAAAATACAATGTTCAAATCAGAGAAAAAAATCTAAATTCAAGTCACGTTTGTAAATAAGTCATGTTTATAAAGACGTTTTCTTGGGAAAAAAAATAGTTGAAGATATTAGGTCTTGTGTATTGGAGGATTTATGTTAGTTATATTAATGGAGCAAAATCATTTATGCATTAAAATCTGTTTTGACAGATGTCTCTTAAGAATAGTTTAAAAGCATCATAAGTTGATAAAATTGATAATATTTTGATCAAATGATAAAATAAGTAGTTATGGTTTTTTATTCAAATAATTTGTAATAAACAGATCTTAATTTAAGACTTTTTGTAGTGAAAGATTTGACAAAAAGGTAAGGAAAATATTTTCTAGTCCATCTGTAAAACGGTACTGCTCAATGATTGTGGTACAAATGTTTTTTTTTATCATCAGAATGAGTAGGTCACTAACTAGTGATGGCTTTTTGGATCATATTTAGGCAACTTAAGGTGCACTCGGTGTAAAAAAACTTGCTACTGTTCTGTAGCTTGTCAGACTCAAGATTGGATCGCACATCGACATGTTTGCAAACCTAGCACTCCAGAAGTCACAAGGTAATTCTATGGGTATTCTGTTTATCATTCTGATTTTAATGTTAGTTTTGAGGCACAATGGCAATATGATCCTTCATTTTCATTTAGTGAAAAAACTAAGGAATCAACAGCTGTGCCTTATGCAAATGGACTTGGTGGCCTTCAAGCTAAGGTATTTTATTTGTCGTTACATTACTAATACTTTTAATAGTTGATTCCTTCTAATTCCACCTCTGCTTTTGAAGGAGATCTGTGTTGACTCACAGCCGAAGAGAATATACCGTCGTGACTTGCACAAAAATGTGGTTTCCAAAGGTTCTGAGATACAGGTACTTTTCTTTAGATGATTTTCTTTGGTTTATTATCTAAGCATAGACACTCTGCCTCACTGCAATGCTTACAGGGCACAGTAATAGACCTGAGGAACCCTGGGATGTTCTCCATCCACTGGCAGTCCGAGGAGATGATGGAATCCCTGAAAAAGATCACCCAACAGCTTCAGAAGACCTATAGCTCTTCATTTGCACAAGAGTACAAGCCTGAAGTTGGAGAGCTCTGTGCTGTTAAATTTTCTCTTGATCAGGTAAGGCTAATAATTTTAAATATAAGAGATTAGAGTTTTGTGAAGTACATAGTTTTTTAAATCACTTACAATAGAGAGTATTGCAGTTCTCTGCTTGTTTTGTTTTCATGCTGATTTAGAACTGGTATCGAGCTGAGATTCAGGCAGTTGATGTGGCCCGCAAGACTGCTGGTGTGTTTTACATCGACTTTGGGAATGAAGAGAATGTTGCACTTGACCACATACGACCTCTTTCTGAAAACATTGATGCTGTGGCACCATTTGTGAGTTACATCCATACATGTATATTAGTTTCAAACTTTTCTAAAAAGTAGCTGGCAAATAAATGAAATAAGATTTTGTTCCTTCTTTATTATATAACTTTACCAGAGTCAGTGAAAATTCATTATTCACTCGACCTAGTATTGATAAAAGTTGTATGGTGTCAGCAGTTGATGTGCTTTTGCACAAGCTGTTTTGTTTTCCTCAGGCTTTGCAGTGTTGTATTGCTGGTGTAAAACCTCTGACAGGAAGTTGGACTGGTGAATGCTGTATTGCTGTTAGGCAGTTAATTGCTGGAAAGTGCCTCACTTTCACAGTCTTGGACATCATGAATGATGGCGATCTGCTTGCTGTGGATTCTCTTGTTAGCACTCTTGGTATGGCATTCATTTATTAAGTTTAATTAAGGTGAATTAAATTTTAGTCTTTGAGCTTTCTCTGAAAAGCACATGATATTCAGTGTGAATTTGTTCCACAGGTAAATACATGAGCACTTTCCTGATAGACCAGTCCTATGCCATAAAAGAGGATGTTCCTGTCAAAACACAGACTGAACACAGCATCAGTGAGTTGCTTTTTTTTCCCACAGTTTTTTTTTCTAAAATAATTAATCTTTTCTTATATTCATTCATTTTGTTCACTCCCTTTCTTTAGATTCGTTGCTGACAGCATCTTTTGAGAACTTCAAGCGCTTTTCTGGAGGAAAGAATGAGAACTCCGAAGCCCGGCCTCCAGAGCCATTGACTCAGGGAGTGGGGGACACATTCACTGCTGTCGTCACCCACCTCCAGTCGCCCTCAGAGATCCTCTGTCAGAAGCTGGAAAATGCCAGTGAGATTTTTTTCAATGTAGCTTAAAGCAATTTTACCTTAGTGAAATGCATTTTTGCTGTATGCCCACTGGTGCATAAAATTCCATTGAAACATTTAAGGATTAAAAATGACAAAGTTTCTGCTATTTTTAAAGTACTTGTTTTATTTTAATACTTAGAAATTATATTGGCCGCGTGTGTTTTTATTTAAAAAAATTTTTTCCCCTTAGAATTTTCAGCTTAAAGCCTGTTTCACACTGCAAACACGAGCAGAGTGTGTTTTTTTCAGCGTCCATGATAACAGACTACAGCTTCATAGCACACGCAGAAGCTCTATCGGCACTGGGTCTATTTTTTCCGAACAGCCCTCCGTTCGCTGAAAACGCACATCACGTGACCACACATACAGCCACACACACTGTCTTGCGCTCGTCTGAGCTTCAGTAAGCAGTGTTCGTCGGACAGTTTATCAAGGATGTACCGCTGGATCGCGTCTCACTATAGTTGTTAAATGAGATATTCAGACATCCCAAGTCTCCCGGAAGTTCCGGGAGTCTCCCACAAATGCATAGAGACTCCCGGATGCCCGCAAACGAGTGATAATCTCCCGGAAATCGTGCGTCTCCCTCCAGGTCCTTAAATAAGTCACACACCCTTCTCACCCCTCACCACCGGATCCCTCCTTGCTCTTCAGACAAGTTGCGCACACTCTGTCAAACCTCCTCCTTGAAGAGGTGGTCTCGGTACGCTTTCAAACGAACCCTAGAGCGGTTCGTTTGTGGTGAGAATATGATCCGAACTAAAACAGACCCATGCACAAAAAGTACTGTGCCTTTTTGGATTAATCCAGCTGCCGTAGGCCAATGCGTTTTGCATTATGGAATGTGGAGGAAAAATATTTGTTGATGGCGCTTTGCCAACAATTTTAAACAGAGAGAGAGAAACATTACCTGATGGATTGTTGGTAATATTTCCGGAAGATGACCATGTCGCAGTTTAGCTAAATTAACTTACGCCTCCTCCTGAAGTGATGTGCCTTTGCCGTTTGCGATGCATTGAAACCTTGTTTTCCAGCTGCAGCTGCACTTTATTCTCGAAATATCATGTATACAAACTATATAGTATACTATGACCAGTGATTGTTTATTAATTAATATTAAATAAATAATTAATATTAAATAAATAATTAGTTTAGAAATCCTTATAACATGCTAAGTTAATGCTCATGTAGATTTATTGTTTTTTTTTGTTTGTTTATGTTTTATGATTTTAAGAAGTGCTGTTAAGCTCTACATCTTATCAGTGTTTTGTTATTTTTTGATTTGTTGCAGAAATGTTTCAGTATCATCTGTTTGCAAAATATATGCTGTACTTCCAGTAGGTTCAGTGTATGAAGTGATCTTTGTGTGTTCAGGTATAATCCAGCAGTTGCAGATGAACTTGAGGGACCATTGTTCAAACACTGCTGCCAGTGAGGACTTTAGGCCTGCACCAGGAACTGTCTGCTGCTCGCTCTTCTCTGGTCAGAAATGTTCATTTCTTTGTTTTTATGTCTTCTCATTTTGGTTTATGTGAAAATACCCTTGGCTTATACTCCAGGTCCTTAAAAAACAACTTCAAAAGACATTGCTACATGTAGATTTATTCTGAATGCATACCAATTTTATTAAGAAATAAATAAAAAGTTAAATGAATGTTTATAAACATTATGAAGGTGTCTAGTTTTCTATTTGATAGATTCAATAGATTTGGTAAAATGTATTGTAACAAGTAAATTATTTGCTAGATGAAAACGCAACATTTTTTTTTTCAAATGTATGTGAACTACTGTAGATCTAGTCTATATCTTTATTCATCACAGAGGACAACCAGTGGTACAGAGCTAAAGTTCTGGCATATTCCTCTGAGGATCGTGTGTGTGTCGGATACATAGACTTTGGAAACTCTGAGGAGGTTGAGCTAAATCGCCTACGACCAATCAGCAAGGAGCTGTTAGCTTTGGCAACACAAGCAATCCCCTGTTCTCTAGCAGGTATACTGCAACCCTAGGACATTTGAAAATTGGTTTAGATTTGCTTGCATGTACATAATGTCAGAATTCAGCAAGGGTTTTGATTGTGTTCTTGATTAACATGTCAATGTTTCTCCAGGTATAAAGTCTCTAACAGACACCTGGTCAGATGAAGCTGTTCTGATGTTGAAACATCTGGTCTGCAACCGCTTCATTCGGGTTGAGATTCTGGGTAAGAAGGATGGTAGGGCTCTGGTGTCCATGATAGACGAGTCCAGTGACCCTCAGGCCAGTGTCACAGAGCTACTGGTTAACATGGGTTGTGCTGCTATTGAAAGTGTGGAAACTGAGAAAATTGAACCAGATCAAGCTACCTCCACTGAAATGCCCTGTAAGTGAAGTAGTCATTTGTCTTTTCAAAAAACATGGAAATGCCTGAAATCAATGTATGTTAACATCTTTTAATTGCGTTCTAGCCCTCAGTCAACCTGTTAAGAAATTGGAGTGGACTTGTGCTGAACTTCCTTTTGATGGCCAGAAGGTGGAGCTGGTGATCAGTATGCTGAAGAGCCTTGATGAATTCTACTGTTACAACTACAGTAAAACAGGTGCCTTGATTGTCCATCGGTGCTGCTTTTCCTGTAGTGTCACACATGTATTTAAGTGTTTTATTTTTGTGTCTGACAGATGAACACACCCTGACAGAGATGTCGTTTGAGCTCATGAAACACTGTGAATCAGAGAGCGCTCCCTTTAGCCCTGTAGTAGGAGAACCATGTTGTGCTCTCTTCACAGGTAACACGGACTCCATCAATCAGAGGCATCACTATAGTTAATGTAACACCATTTAAAGGAAACAAAGAGTTTTTTTTTTTTTTTTTTTTCAAATTTAGTAAAGTTTATTTACTTGAAGCAGAATAGTTGACAACTTGAATTTAAGATGTTTACTGTTCAAAAGTCATAAGGTCTTGGTACAATGAAATCTGAAATTTTTGTATGTGTTTTTTTTTTTTATTCATATGCATAAACATTGTTACATAAACAAACCTTGCACACTGAGTCTGGAATCAGTTTAAGCTCTGACACTTTGTTCACCTTTCTTTTTTTTCTTAGAAAAAGAAAGGATTAGGCTACTGATTGTGTTAATCTAATACTGCATATAGGAAGGAGAGTTCAGCTCATTATTAAAGTGCTGCACTACGATTATTCCAAAATGCAGAATTTATTTTAGTAAACGTTTGATACATTGCTTGTGGTACCTCATGCATTCACGTACGTAAACAAATCCTGAACAGAGACTGGCAGTACCTACAGACATATAATATTATCTGTAGTTACTGCCAGTCTCTGTTCAGGATTTGTTTACGTATGTGAACGTGTGTGTGGTGAATGGTGGCTAGTTGATGTGTCGAAACAACAGACCGAAAGCGGACCATGCTTTTATTATAATGTCTATGGGCAGTACATCAAATGTATAGACTCACACAAATGCAAACCAAGCAGCAGCAAGGGAGAGGTGTGCCTTCATTTTATGCACTGTTTATCATAAAGTTACTTGTAGTTAAAATGACTGCAATCACTATCTTTTCGCTTGTACGGTGGCTCTGAACTGTCAAAACGCCTCTCAACGCGCTTTTTCAGATGCGGAAAAAATTTAAATTTAGTTCTGGAGGCAGTGTGTCAAATTCGACGTCTCGTTTGAATTGTATTTTTTTTTTTTACGTTCAAAAAGTATGGGATTCAATTTGTGTGCAATAACCTTTAATAACCCCTTTAAGGGTAACTGACACTGTTACAGTTAAAAATGAGCTGAAGGGCAGTAGAACAAAAAAAGTATAGATATAGCTGTTGTGAACTTCGCAGTTTTAGAAACCATATCGTGTGCAATCAATTACAGAAGATGCAACATGCAAGCTTGGTCAAATGCAAAAACAAATACATCAACCACTAACCATAATCTTTAGTTTGTTAATTACAGATTGAATTTTAGTGTGATTTTTGCTTTCCTTTCTGCTATGCAGGAGACGCCCGCTGGTACAGGGCCATGGTCTTAGAGGTGTGTGAAGAGGGTAAAGCCAGAGTTTATTTTGTGGATTATGGCAACTCGTGTGAGGTGGATGCAGCACACCTTAAAGCCATCACACAGAGCCTGCTAAAACTGCCCTTCCAGGCAATACGCTGCTGGCTTGCAGGTTTGCCTACTTCATTAGTGTTTGTATTGCTGTGAATTATTAGGAAAAATAGTGAATGTATTGTATTTCTGGCCAGTAATTGCTTTTATGTGCAGGAGTGGAACCAGTGGAGGGCCAGTGGAAAAAAGAAGCAATGCTTAAGTTTCAGGCTCTTTGTGCCGGTCAGCCCTTGAGTGGCAAAGTGCTTTCCATCACTGAGAAGGGTTATGGGATGGAGCTGGAAAGTGCTGGAAAAACTGTTGCTTCTGTACTCATTTTTGAGCACTTGGCTAAACCTTACGGACAGGTAAAACAGCCTCCACAGCCAGCTAAACCTACCAGTCAGATTGAGGATCTGCCCTCTCTCAAACCCATTGATCAGAATCCATCTGCTGAAGAGCCTTTGAAAGTTAGTAGCAAGGGAGCTGTCACTGTCTCAGAAGATTCACCAGTGTCAAGTATGTTAAGTTGTTTTAACTGACAGTTTTGTAATAGCCAGTTCTAGCAATTTGCAAGTCATCATTTATGATTGTTGTGCTTGTGTATGATTCAATTGTTTTAACTGTCATTTAGGTGGCTGTTTTCCTTTAAACTGGAAGACATTGGAGCTGTCTTGCAGTGACACCTTCCAACCAAGGGTGGCAGCAGTGATCAGCCCTAGTCTCTTTTACATTATGAATCCTGGACAAGGTTTGCACTCATCTCACAGCATTTAAAGTCCCCCATGATGCCATTTTAATGTCTTTTACAAAAGGTTTACCTCCATCCAAAGTAAAATAAAAATAAATAGATATTCTCATAAATATTCACTGCAGCATCACATCCTTTATCTGTCTCCAAAAAACACTTTTAAGCATCGGGTCTCTCTCAACCCTGGTTTTCTGAGACCCCGCTCTGATTGGTCAGCAGCTTGAAACCAGCCTAATGTGATTTGGTTTAATAAATAGCATTAAAGCTTCATAGACTTCCAAAGCACTTGCATATACTGTATAGTGATGGTCAAATTAGATGTTTAGTATGCAGCTAATAAAAACCATAGATACAAATGTCAGAATTGAAACCTCCGTTTATTGTGCAGTTTAATATAAAAACTGCATTTTTTTTTTCTTCAAAGAGCCACATTACACAAAGCATGAACGGATGTATAATAATAATGTATTTTACAATATTTATTCTAGTTAAAGCAGCTTTTGTTATTATATATTATTAATGTCTTAGGATGGCCATCAGAATGATAATGATTAACATTAAGCTGTATTTTCCTCACTAGTGAATGTAGAGGGTCTGAAGGCTGTTATGGCTGATGTTGCAAAGTACTGCAGCAAACAGCCAGTTCCCAATCAGTGCCATCCTTTACCAGGAGCCTCCTGTTGTGCACAGTTTTCAGGTCAGTCTGCCCTTCATCTGTGGCTTACTCTAAACAGCTGTATGTGGACATGGTATAAAACTATACAGTATTCAAGCACATTAAGAAATCTATTTCTTTAGAACACTCCAGAAATCATATGGATTTGATTGACACAATAAGTACTAAACTTTTAAGTAATGCAAGTAACATGCAAGTGTGTGTGTAATAGGACATTTTAAATTACTGCTTTAAGTATGAAGCGGCCATTTTATTTTTGGAATTCCTAAAACAATATATATATATATATATATATATATATATATATATATATATATATATATATATATATATATATATATATATATATATATATATATATATATATATATATATATAATTTTTTTTTTGTTAAATCGAACATTTAAGCTACCACTGTAATAATGTGCACTCATCCACTTGACTGTGCTTGACACATGACTGTGCTTTTGAGTACTATATAATGCTTATGCTATATAATGTGGTTTTATGATGCTGTGTTGATGTGGTTGTGCTATAAATATCTTTTAGATGTACTTATACCATTTAAATACAACTTCTGTTTCAGGTGACAAAAATTGGTACAGAGCTGTTGTGTTGGAGGTGACCTCAAAGCATGCGCATGTCATTTACTCTGATTATGGAAACATGGAGACCGTTCCTCTGTCCAGTATCCTTCCCATCACCAAAGAACTTCTCCAGCATCCATTCCAGATAGTTAGATGTGCACTCACAGGTAAAATTACCAACTGATTTCAAATAAATCTGTACAAATTTAAAATAATTAAAATGCATTCATGTAAAACTCTGGGGAAAAATTGTCAAAGAATTCATTTATTATTATGTTTTTCTCCAGGATAATTTGTGTAGGTCATTTTATGCCAAGATGCAATTTCTTTTAAATGTAATTTCTGAAAATGAGCATAAAAAGTACGTGGATGGAAGCATGGTTATTTTGATACTTTTTGCCTAGGTAAAGAGCACTTCCCTGTAGTGTGGCCTACTGAAGTGCTGGAACTCTTTGGGATTCAGTTGAGCGGGGGTGTCCAGGCATCCTTTCAGGGCTTTGATGGAACCTCCAACCTGCTAACCCTTACCCAGCAGTCAGGTCAATCTGACAGAGACATTAATTCCATTATCCTTGGAGCTCTGCAGAAAGGACAGATCAAGCCTAGCTCAAAGCTGCCTGCCGATGTCAATAAAGAGAAAAAGGATGTTGAACAGAAGCAGACACAGCCTATCAGCTCAAATAAGGCCGCAGAGCAAACTCTATCTCCAAATGTTGAGAAACCTGCCCTGGATGACAAAACCCGGCCTTTACGTGTCAGCTTAAAGCATGAGGAACCAGGTGAGGAATGAAGCATTAAGCAGAATTTATGTTGGCAAGACTGTGTAGTAATGTATGTCTTTACAGGACTTGTGTAGGAATTTGCTCAGGACCTTTAGCAATGAAATTCTGGTGCACAGGTGCTGTTCCACCTGGTGTTCTCAGCTGTAACTCTAAGGTGTTATTTAAATGGAGCCTTGTCATCATATCCAGAGCAGCAGTTGTCAAACATTTATTATGTCTGATTTCAGAAAACATGTCCAAGACGAAGACTGCAGAGGAATGCACTCCAACACACGACACTGTGAGCAGTGTTGAGAGCAGCAGTGGTGGGTATTATTGTGATTCACATTGTATCACTCATAACTTTTTGGAAAGGGGAAAAAGAGCACATCCTGGACAGATATAAGTCTTTATAGTTAGGGCTGGGCCAATAAACGATATTAAAATAAATGTCAATAACAATGATAAGCTCTAGACTTTAACTCTATATTGATCTAAGAGCCAATCACACAGCAGATCTGTGCAACAATTAAAATTTAAAAGTGTGTTGATATTAAAAATGTACTGAATTTTTGGCTACTGAAAATGTATCTGAAAATGTTATGCCATTTAATGGACCCTCTAATTTTTGTGGCTTCAGTCATTGTTTGGGTACTGGTTTAAATCTGGAAGCATTAACAACTTATATCGAAATATATATTATTATTGTTCAATATGGAAAAGAAATAATCCAGATTGCATATTTGCCATATCGTGCATAGTGCAAGTATGTGATTATTTGTGCTCTCGAATATAATGTACTTTCAAAAAATGTACAAATTAAGTATACATCAGGCTTTGTTTTAAAATACAATTTTATTTCTGTTTTGATCAACTTTGAATGGTAATTTTTACTTATTTTTTGTCTAGCTCCACAATCTTGCTGTTGTCAGGAGCTGAAGCAAAAGGTTTGAATAATAAATTCAAATTGCGTGTTTTTTTTTATCTATCTTTCAGTACTTAGTTTTTTAAATCCTCATTTCTCTACCCCACCTTTTTAGATGGACCGTATTGAGGAGTTGGTTCTCCTACTTGTGAAGCAAGTTGGATCCAGATAGTAACCCAAGAACTTCAATACCCAAAGGTTTAAAGGGACAGTTCACCCATAAATGAAAATTGTCATTTACTCACCCTTTGCTTGTTTTAAACCATTAGGAGTTTTTCCTGTTAAACACCAAAGAAAATATTTTTGACGTAAACTGGACACCTGTAACCATTGACTTTTTCAGTATTTGTTATTCAAAGTATTAACGTCAATGGTTACAGGTTTTCTGCTTTATTTCAAAATATATTTTTGTTCAACATAAATAAACTCGGGTTTGGAACCCCTTGAGGGTGATTAAATGTTCATTTTTGCTTGAACTCTTCCTTTTAGAATAACATAGCCACTGTTCAGCACTTTAGCTTTTTATTTAATATTTTGGTGCTGTTGTTTTATTCAGTATACCCTTTGTGTTTTTATGTTTTGAATATGTAACTATTAACAGTGAATTATGCAGCATTTACATTCAGTTTTCCTGTTCCACATTGTCAGTATTATGTAGGGCCAGTTTTGTTCCCTAAGTGTTCCTGTAACTGTTTCATGTGGCTGTGATTAAATATACTTGGGTTTGTTGGAAGCCATTTGATTTCTATTTATTGTACCCAGTATTATTTTTTTTATGGTTATGCAGTCCATCTAAAATTAACAAAAACATTTACTTGTTTAAAATCTATGGCTTTCTGTGTCACACAAAATTAGATGCAGACATGCCGCCTCAGTCACCATTCATATTTGGGGGAAAAAATGAGTAAATATCAATGGTGAATAAGATCCTTTAATTATAAAGGAAAGATCCACCGCTATAAAAGAAAGATATTACATGCATTTCTTTAGTGACACGTATTAATAACTTAATGCACTGACTACCGATATAATTTTGCTCTTGGTGTGTGTGGGGTTGACTTGTATTATAAAGCAAGTGCGGAAGTAGAAGATCAGAGCAGAGCCCCCTCTTCTGTTCAGCGCACGACCTGCCGCTGCCGAGTGAGATTCCGAAAAGGACTGCGGTGACACTGAGAGGTAAGACTCGCTCATTATGAACTGTCAGGGGGTTTTGGCTTCTACAAATAATAATTTTATTAACTCTTGGTCTGAAACATCAACCGCAGGATTGTTGCGCCGTTGGTACTTATCAGAGAATGGTTTTAAGTTCTTGTCCTTTCTCTAAGAGTTTTGCTAAACCAGGTTAATAGAACTCGTCAGTTGAAACAAGTCAACTATTCCCCTTTAGAAAGTTGTAAAGAAATTGTTTCGCCTTCATTGCATTTGGTCCACCTGATTTGGGTTATTAAAACATGAAATAAATTATTTGTAAATGCGTTTTAAATGGGTAAATGGAGTTTTGCGTCATTCAAAATAAAAAGCAAAGAACAATGGATTTTACTTTTGAAAAATATATGGCTATTTAAACGATGTCAATGTTATCTTTGACAATGTTTTTATCGGTTTATTTTTTCCCCGAATGATCTTTTCATTTAATGATGCATAAAGTAATTTGCACATTTATTCTAACACACGCTTAAGTAAACTGGATGAAAACTAAATGTCCATAGCAGCTGAGCGGGTCAAGTTCAGTATGAAATGAATAAATTGTCATTATTTGATGTTGATACTATATTTAATGTTAGGATGCCGGTCTTGTAAAAGTTTAAGGTTCATTTTGGTCAGCCCAGCAGTCTACAAGCTCATCAATGTCAAAATCACTGTATAGCCAATCAAATTTAAGTAGGCGGGCTTTACGGATCCCACAGACAAGCACTTGAACGCTTTCTCACGTTTACTATATTTTAAAAAGCCGTTTTGCCGTTGTGCCGTTCAGGTTGCTTGTGTGACGTCTACTTCCAGGTAATTTATCATACTAATGATTTATAATTGTGAATATTTTAAAATTTATTGAAATTATTTTTTAAATCTACATGAATTGATACAGATTGGCTTTGGACCCCCTTACTAACAGCAGCCACCTACAGTAAGTGCTGCCCACAGCCTCTCATCTTATTCCCTGTCACTATGATTATAGGAGTCTAGTGCACTGCACTCAAGTCATTTACTGCTCTGTCTAGTGCATGAAGATCAAGCAGCTGCACACACCTGTGTCTTGTCTGTTAACAAGCATTGCCTTTTAAGCTCTGCAATGTCAAATAAATATATTTAGCATGTTTAAAAATATCATACAACTGTATCAAAGCTGTGTTTTAAAGCCAATTGCTTTGTGGAAAGTTTTATTCTTTTTTAGATTTGACTTTTTTAATGAGACAAATTGAAAAGGATAAAAATGCATGTGTGAAATATGGAAATATTTAAGTATATGTAAATGACAAAAGTGTAAGTAACTGTTTAAAAGATTTTCAATATGTAGTTTTTACACTCATTTTTGCAGCATCAAACTTGACAAGATATAATACATTCAAACAGTTGATATTTTACTCAAGTATATTTTAATAATCCTTAAACTTAGATACCACATATTTGATTTAAGGATGAGGTACCTCACACAAAAAGATGATCACATTTGGGGTTCATCGCATATCAAAGATTGAAAACCTCTCAGTTAGAGCATCTTGAGCGAGTTGTTGTTCACCACGAAAGTAGGAAATAATTAAAGTGAAAGCTTAGACCGGTGAGGAATGTAAGAAATTGTGAATAAAGCAGTATTAGGAAGCAGATCCAGTGCTCCTCCTGCGTGGATCTGGCTCTAGACGGCTCCACTTGTTATACAGACCGAGACGGGTTGTTAGTCAAGGTTATCGTATGGCAGGTTTGAGTCTAGATGATTATCAACCTTGAAGAAGCTTCTCTCTTAAATGGCACCTGAAAAAGTGCTGTCTGCTTCCTGCTGCTCATTCACTGCGGCAGGAAATGCACCTTATCAGGGAAAGATATTATCAGTTTCCTTTGACAACTAAACGTTTTTAAAAAAAGACTCCTCTGTGCCCCAATTGCCCATAAATCTCTTTCTTTCTGTTTGCTGGATTTTATTCTTTACCAAATAGATTGGATCTTTAAGAATGCAGGTGGCGTTTCTAATGTTTCCTCCTTTGAGCGGTGCTCTGTGGGTATGTTTAGAAATGCAGCCATGAGTGAGACCATCAAAGAATGACTTCATGGGTCACAATCACCTCAAAAGTCACTTTGTTTCTTTCCAAAGCTTTAAACTTCTCTTAACACCTGGAATCTGACCAATCAGAATCAACAGTGTAGACATAACACACACACACACACACACACACACACACACAATTTACTTGTGCTCTTTAAATGTCTCTCAAACATGTTTGAAGAAAAGATTCCACCACATTCACACCAGTACTGTATGATTGTGATCCTGGATGTAGATGTATAGACTTCAAATACTGTTATCTGCCATTATCATGCACACATTCAGGGAGGTTCAAAAACTGTCTTTGAAGGAATAGCTTTTTAATTACTCTTCTGTTCATTTTGGTTAGTCTTTGGAACACAAATTGAGATGTTTTAATGAATTCAGAGAGATGTATATTCCTCCACTGAAGTTTAGAAAACCAAACTTTAAAGGCATCAAACTAATAATGCTGATATCTAGATTAAACCACTCGATTAATGTGGATTCATTTTATGATGCCTTTTAGATAATAATTGGAGCATTGTTTTTTTGACTGGATTTTTATTGGTAGAATGCATAGAGACCTCTCAGATGTCATTAAAATGTTGATATTTTGTAATTTCTTTCCTGTGATCCATATATGCACATTTTACAAATATTGCCAGTTGTACTGTAGGCCATCTGTGCAAAATGCTGAGTTGTTTTCAAGGGCACCTATGGTGAAAAATCTACTTTTCAAGCTGTTTGGACAGACATATGTGTAGGTATAGTGTATATACCGTCATATTGGGATGATATAAACACACCCAGTCCTTTTTTTCAAATTAATAACATAAAATTGGTGGACCAGTTGGAGTGGTTTTCAGATCGACAGGAGTGCGGTCCCCCCGCCCACCGAATTGATTGACAGCTGCGTATTAACATGTCCCGGTAGTCACATGTATAATGATATCAACAAGACAGAACGTGCGCAAAGCAACCAGGAATAAAAGGTTTGTTCAGTTTGCTAGGATCATCAATCATCATTAAATGTGATCAATAGTGAGTTTACAAGTTTAAAATGTTTTAAAACAGTGTATGATTGTAATGAATTACAGCAATTTACTTCAGCTTTACTTTATCACCACAGCTGCAATGTCAGAACAATTCACAAAAAGATGCTTCAATCCCGGTTTGTGGACGTTAAATCAGGTTTATTTTGTACATTAACATAACAGATATTCATACGGCAGTGGATATTGCCCTGTATCCTGTCACATTTGTGTGTTGAGCTGAAACTTTACAGACACATTCTGGAGACACAAGACTTATATTAAATCTGAAAAAAGGGGTAATCTAGGTGCCCTTTAATACAAAGCTGTGTCAAATGTGAACAAACCCAACAGTTTGGTATAAAAATGTCATTCAAATTTGTTTTTAGGAAATTTATCAACATTGTGTTCATCCATATTTGATCCAAAAATGGATTAAAACAACCCAGCATTTTTTTCTTGTGTACATTTAGCTTCTTTAATGAGTATTGTAAGTTCAGACATACTTTTTTCATTTTGTAACTGATGGAATACTGGACAACGGAGTTGGAGATTCACATGCAGTTTAGTAAACAGAGATTGGTCAGGCAGGCAATAGTCAACAGGTACAAACAGTATAGCATGAAGGTCATCCAGAAGCATAGTCAAGTCACAGGCAATCAGGTCAGCATCAACATAAAGGAGGAAACAAGACTAGACAGGACTAATGCTTGGTAATGTTACAGGTGAACAAGACTCAGCACTGTGTATGCAAGCTTGGTGTATTAATAGTCCAGGATATCAGTCCATGATGAGCTTCTAGCTGTGTGTATGTAATCAGAGGTGATCCGGAACTGGTGTGTGAATGAGATGCCTGATGGGGAATGTAGTGCAGTTAGGTGGCAGAATTGTAGTTCGGTTGATAGTGTTTTCACCTACTAAATACGGACTTTTTTTGCAATTTCTGCAGAATTATTTTGGGAGTATCATAACTAAAACCTTAATATGTAAAATAAAAAATATCTTTTAAACTTTTATTTAATATTTAAAATGCAAATCCAATTAGATTCACTTTATTTGGTAAACAAAGCAAGTCTCTCATATAATATATCTACTAAAAGACAAAAAATATTGCTTTACAAACTGCATTGTACATAAATTAGATGAACATTTTCATATTAGTCAATAATATTACTGTAATTAATTTAAAAAGTGAATAAACTTAGATATACACACATTTACTCAAGTAAATAAACAAAATTAATGATGGGCTAAACATCTGCGGAATTCTGCGCGCGCAGATTCCGTGTGGGCCTACATATGACTGTTTTGATTTTGGATTGCCCTGTTGGATTTTTTTTTTCTATCTTTGTCCATGATTACCTGCATGAATACTTTCTTTAATAAATAATTATTAAGCTGCACTTGGATCCTACCTCTCTTGTCTTCGCCATGCCGAAACCCAAATGTGACACTGCAAAATAGTATGTACAAAGAATATGGGTTAATATATCGTTATCCAACCTGATCTCACGATGGTACAATGTACAAAAATTTAGGCTACAATTTTAAAAAGGAGGCATGGCACACGCCCTTAAACCCAACCATCATTGGGGGATGAGCAAATTGTACTGAATTGTATAATTAAATCATATGAATTTATACGAATTAACCACTAAATCTAAATGTCACGAAATGCTGTGAGATTGTGTTGCGTTATCGGGATTTAAATCAGCATAAATAAATAAATAAGAGATTAAATAACTTCCATATCAACCCAATTATATCCAATCTAGTTTCAAACCCAAACATTAGGTCAAATTTGGTATTTTAAGTTTGATATAAAAGTTGGATTTATCCATATTTTACCCCAAATTGGGTTGAAATAAACCAGCGTTTTTTATCTTGATTCTATCTTAATGTTGGATAATTGTTTCACTTTAATTGTAGAACAGAAGTTTTTTTTTCATACAGTTTTGCATAGTGTTAATTATTTTTGGATAGTGTAAAATGTGTTCTAGGAGGATGATTTGCAATAAACATTTCTTTTTTACAAGCTGAAAACATTTTCTTCCAGCAGCTTATTGGTGGAAACCATAATGTACAACATACAATCTAAAGCTTCATTTATTGTCATTTTCCTTTCGGCTTAGTACCTTTATTAATTTGGGGTCGCTACAGCCGAATGAACCGCCAACTTATCCAGCATATGTTTTACACAGCTGCAACCCATCACTGGGAAACCCCGATACACTCTCATTCACACACATACACTACGGTCAATTTAGCTTACCCAATTCACCTATAGCACATACCCACTACCCACTGCACCACCGCGCTGCCCATATGATGTACAATATACAAAATAAAGTTTTTGTACCTTCATTTGAATAATATTTGACATCTTCATTAATGTCACTTTTGATCTAATGAATTAGTCCTTGCTTGTGTATAAGTATTACATTTTTTGTTTCAAGCTGTGGCTAATGCCTAATTCATTTGAAACTGAGCAGATAATTCTCATAGTCTGAGCATGATCCAGATCTTTTCTTTGAACGGTGTTGATTTCAGACGCTTGTGTGACTTTGATTGCGGAGCAGAACAGGTAGGCGTTGAGATTGTGTCCACCGACCCGTGACGATGAGTAATTCCCCCTGTCTGGTGGAGCCAGTATCCATTTGTCAGCATATTTAATTTAATAATAAAGTTTGGCTCTTAAAGAGGTGAACTTTGACCTTAAGCTCTGGGAAAATGGCGCAGGAGTATTACTTAATCTGAGATGAACAGTATCATGCTGTTTCCTCCACACATCACCAGACTCTCCCTCCACTTTTCCCAAAACACAGATGAGTAAATGATTAGTCTGATGTGACGACAGTTTGACTGGCTTAGACATGATTTTGATCTTAATTTAGGGCTTCGTAATGCCTGCTTATTGAGCTTAAAGGAGAGACCAGCCCACCCATAAGAAGTTTTGATCAGTGTCCCCTTAAATAGATGGTCATTTTATGGTGCATTTTTTCAGCCATTATTCGTCGGTTGTGTTTGATCTCAAAATAGATGGCCAGCTTCGCTCTTTAACATCCTATGCTCCTAGTTTGTTCAGCCGGTGCCCCTCAGGGTCGGTAAAAATTGCTGCCCCACTAACCTTAAGCCCACCAAATTCCAAGAAATCTTTCTGTCCTAAATCTGTTTCCCCTGATAGTCTCTCTCACAGCTGCTTTTGGCTTTGTTAGAATTCTCCAAGCCTTTTTTTTTTCTTTTTGGGGAGAGCTGCTCAGTAGTTGGCTTCTTCAAAGACTTCCTGCAAGACCGTTTGCCCTGTTTTAATTGATTCTTGTTTTGTTCTTGTTTCAGGGCACAAAAATGTCCTCAAGCAGCCGGCGACATCTCCTTTTTATGCTTCTGTTTGGACAGGGTAAGAGACAAAATTTTGTGCCCTCATATTTAATTTAATTTAATTTAATTTAATTTAATTTAATTTAATTTAATTTTATTTTATTTTATTTTATTTTATTTTATTTTATTTTATTTTATTTTATTTTATTTTTTATATTATTATATATTTTAAAAATTTATACAAATACTTTTTGCTATTCTTAGAATAGATTATTTTAATTATTTTTGCCGTTTTATTAATCATTTGTGAAAATACTGTAATTGCAAATGGCACAGAATTAAATATTTAAAAAATATAAATAAATTTTTCTATACTATACAATATGATATTTGTTAATATACTTTAGATTAGTAAATACCAAAACCCAAACTGGAGATAATGTGTCAAAATAACTTACAATAACGGTCCAAAAATAAGTACACCGAATATTTATTAAATAATAAATAAATAATTTATTTGAATTATTTATGTTAGAGAAAAATATTACATACAAATTTTAAAAGAGAAAAAATGTAGAGAAACAAAAAATATAAAAAAAATAGCTGAAATTATGTAGTTTTGTATTTTTTGCGCAATATTTTGTTTGAATTTTAATGTATTATCTTTCTATTTCTAAAAATATTTGATGACTAAAATATTATTTTAATAAATATATTTGTTTAATAAATTTGTTTTAACAAATGCACCAAAATATGTTACCTAGATTGAATATTCATTTTCAAAATGGGGTGCACTTATTTATGCTGAGCACTGTATGTTGCAATATATTTTTTACTGATGTTTTTTTATTACATTTACTTTATTATTATTATTATTATTATTGTTATTATTATTATTATTATTATTATTATTATTATTATTATTATTATTATTATTATTATTATTATTATCATTTTATCGGCTGTAATCTGGGGCCATAGATTAATTCCTCTTTGTTGTAGTGTTTTTGAATTGAGATATCTATCTATGTGTTCCTCAAGTATTTTCCCATTACAAACCTGGACATATGCCATAAATATAAGGAGGGATTTAGTCTTTCAGCCCTATAAAATGTGTCCTGGTTCCACAAGCTGTCAGAGAGAATCACCAGAGGGTTTAAGAGAGATTTGCCGTGACCTGGCCATACATTACAGAGCCATACATCACTGATGCCATCATCTTTCATATCAAAATAACCAGCTGTAACAATCATTTTCTCTAAACACAGTTAAATGTGTATCATTTCATAATAATTTTGATGCATCAAAGTTTAAACTAGTTTAAACTTAAATGATTCATTTTTGTAAAAATATTGGATGCATAGTTTAAATAACTGCAAAAATCATCTACAGCCATCTAAAATGACTTCTGATCCCAAATGTGTTATTTTGTGTTAGTAAAATGAACAAAAAAAAAACAGATCTAAAGTTTCTTTATTTGTAAATTAGCAGTTTTGTGTATTTTGTGATTTATTTAAAAAAAGTTTGAAAAAGTGACTTTTATTAATGTTTTTTGTAGTTTAAAGTGATATATCTGGGTTGTTGTATATCACGATACAAAAACCTTGTAATACACTGCAATTTATTTACATTTTCTGTTATTTTACAAACCTATTTCTCTATATATTATTTATTATGCATTATATTATTTCAAACTACTAAAATGTCAATAAAAGTTACTTTAAGCTGTAGAGTTGAATTTTCAAAACTCGACAGAGGAGAGATCAACATCCCATAATGCAATTCAAGACCGAATTGTTTTGAGGCCGAGACCTGTTACTATGGTGAGGTGCCCCTCATGATACCACCAGTGTTAGTAGACAAAGACCATGATTGAAGTGTGTAATTCTCAAGCACACTCCACACCACAGGAGCATTTTGCAGGACTTCACTCTTTCGTCTCTGCCCTGGCAACCCTCAGCTGACACCCAAATCTTCATTGGCTAGTACTTTTTATTCTGTTTATTTACTGTAGTATTTTATTCTTTTAACCGAATGTCAGTCAACCATTGTCTGTTTTTAAGGTCCTGTGAAGTGCTTTAAAATGCGCATTTTTATTCGAAGTTTGACATAATCTCAACTGAAACATGAAGAGAGGATGGGACATAGTGTAGCTCCTCTCCTTTTTAAAAACAGTCAATAGCGTTTTGTTTTATCACAGCTTCGCCAGTGAGAGTGGTTGAGCTCAAGCGCAACAAATGAGTAGCAGGGGCAGGGCATGCCAGATACTAGAGATTATTTGATTGGTCACTATTTGTTGAAAAACTCCAGTATGAGGTGACGTGAATTAAAAAAATGTTGATCCATTTAGACCAGGGGTGCCCAAACTTTTGCTTATGAAGGGCCAAAAAACAAACTTGATTGAGGCTGATGGGCCTCATCTCACCTCAACATATACAGTACCATTAAAGTTGCAATGGTAGTTTCCTAATATATTAATGTTTAAAGGTAAAGAGAAAATACTTTAATCATATTAATGTCATTGATCTGCCACTACAGTCTTGTAAATTCTTATTTTGCACTGAACAAGGCTTTCAATGCTGGACTCAACAGCCCCCTTCAGGCCTGGGAGATGGGGATGCTGGGGATTCTGTCATTCTGACAGTTCGTGAGCTATCTGTTCCACAGCCAGGGGAATGGTGGCCTGCATCCCCCTGGTCCACCACCCCTACTGCTCACAGACTGCCAAATCCCCAGTCCTCTGATGACCTGCCAGCGGAGACATGGGAGGAAGAACGGGCCTTCCTCACCTGTCACCCACCTAGAAGTGACTGAACCCAGTAACGGTTCCAGCCCCACAGTGCAGCTAAGTGCCGGCACCAGCCCTGCTCCCTGTCCTGCTGGCACCACCCATACGTCTTACCCTGCCGGCACCACTCAGATGCCTTGCCCTGCCGACACCACCTAGACTCCCTGCCCTGCCGGCACCACCCAGACTTCCTGCCCTGCCGGACCCAGCTTAGCTCCTTGTGAGGCCTGCTCCCCACAGGCCTCCAGCCCTGCCGGCTCCCCACATGAGTCCTGCCTTGGATTGTGTCAGGGTTCTGCCACTCCAGTCTTGTAGATTCTTGTTTTGGAGTCCAGACACTAGTTGTCTTGTCCTGTATGTTGTGCTCGGCTCAAGTTTTCTTAGGTCAAACACTCATTTTGTCATTGTGTGTCTCTGTATGAGCGCTGTCGTGACCACGATCAGGCCATACACACTCCTGCTTGATGCGGGCACGTGAGGTCTGGGCGTGTTTGGGACACATGCTCTTGTACTCATGTTTGTGTTTTTTCTGTCGGCATCTCGCTGTTGCATTCTCAGTGTCTCAGTCTAGTTAGTTTCGAATGGCGCTGAGATGAAACATGCGCGTCGCACAGTAAGGTTTTTTTTTTTATTTATCGTGTGCTCGTGTCTTGCGTCTGTTTATGTTGTTATTGTCTAAGCATGTGGCTCGGGGTTTACATTGAGGCTCCGTGCTTTAGTGTTGCTTTGTGAACATGCGGTTAATGAGTTCTCTCATTGGCTGCGTGTTCTAGTCTCAATTTGTGTGAGCACATGGCTTGTATTTCTTTGTGCTCTCCTGTCTATTGTCTAGTCCCACCCTCCTTGTTAACCCATTATTAGTTTATCCTGTTCACCTGTCTGTTTGTTAATAATTTCTGCTTATATTCTCCTCATGTCTGCTGTCCTGTGTCAGTTCGTTGCCGTATCTTGCCTGTGTATCTTATCCTGTTGTGTGTTCCAGCCCTGATCCCTGCCAGCCTGCCCAGTCAAGTTTGTTTGTTTGTTTGTTTGTTTATTTGTTTTGTTAATGTTTTCCCTCTTGGGTAGTTTGTTTTGCCTTTTATTTTATTTTATAATAAATAAAAAAAACATTTTCCCTGCACTTGAGTCCTCGCTCCTTTTCCACACCATTGAAACCGTGACAATTACTAATAAGTTTGTTTGTTTTTTACATTTTATAATGAACTTCATACAATAAAAACATAAACACATTTATAACACACTGATGTTCAATGCTGAATACACGAGTCAAGCTGCACCACCTTGTGTATTGTCCTCTTTCTGTGAGTGACATATTTACATTTTTAAAAATGTGAACATTTAATTGAAACGTTTTATTTCAGTTGGCTTTTTTTGGAGCTCAACAATTAAACCAACAAACAAACAAACAAAAGGTTACGTTAAATTATAAATGTTGATCTCTGTTAAAGGCATCGCCTCAACCTTCACATCATTGTCTCTTTTCAAAGTGGATGGCGGTACAAATCAAAGGTTACCATGGGCCAACTTTGGCTTGCGGGCCCTACTTTACTCTGATTTAGACTGAAGTGACAAACTGCAAGCTTTAGATGCCTATTTCAGTTTTATATCTTCTAAACGTGAATTTTGTCACTGTTTTGGAGCACACTAGCTAATAGATATCCTTAAGACTAACTGATACATCTAAAAAAAACTTTATTTTAATTTCACTGACCTATAAGCCCTCAGTCAGTCTGTTCAGTTGCATACAAGTGAAAATATAAGACATTTTTTAGACATTATTTAGTCACCACAGCGTAAAATTTGTTCCCATATGCAAGTGATTTACTGTCATTGTAATGGGTTGCTTGTGCTGTTCTCTCAATCAGCATCCGTCCGCATGAAAGAGCACGTTGCTCTGCTCACTCGAGCATGAAACACGGGCCGGGACAGTCTGACCACTCTCTTCACATCCAGTGGGCGTTGCTGGAATGCCAGTCTTTCTGAGTTATTCTCCTCTGCAGGATGCTTATGTCAAACTCCACACAGAGCCGTGTCTTGAGGGCAGGGGTCAGATCAGCTATCTAGGAGCTGTGCTCTAATGACTCGTTTGTGGAACCTATTGTTGACTCTGATTGAGCCTGAGGGACCGCCTTAGCCTGTATCACCAAAAACTTGTAAAGGTCATACTTCACCCAAACATATTTCCAGGATCAGAGGAATTCTGTTGTGGCAACCTTGCTGCCTCGTTACTTTGAATGTTTTTTATTTGTATGTTTAATTGATTACGTTATTGAAAGTTATCTTTTTTTTAATTAGAACAGAATTGTCTTTTGAATCTAGAAAATAGGAGATTGATTGATTGATTGATTGATTGATTTAGAATATTTGATCAAAACCAAACAAATGAAAACAAATCAAAACCTGCATGAAATTCTATCATGATTTATAAATGCTAAATTAAGAAACGCAACTTCTGTTACAATAATGAGATTTACTAGGGTTGGGGTAGGTGCTTAGTTGTTTTAAACATATATTGTAACCTTCTAAAATTGTAAGAAAATAGCAGGTTTTCATTTTTTTATTATTTTTTATGTTTTTTTTTCATCTTTAATTCGGAAAGGACAGTGGAGGTTACAGACAGGAAAGTATTGGGAGCAGAGAGAGGGAAAGGGTCAGCAAAGGACCTCAAACCGGGAATCAAACTTAACCACTAGGCTATTGACACAGATGGATTTCATTTTTTTAGGGTTTAAAGTTTCTTCTTTCTTTTGCTTTTTACAGTATTTCTTTGTTTACATTTTTTAAATACATTTTTAATAAATTTTTTACCATTTGTATACTTAAAGAGTAAAGCGTATTTACAAGAATCGAGGCTAATGCTTAATTGTTATAAACCTTACTGTTTGTAAAATAGGTTGTAACTTTTTTTGACGTACATCTAATTTCATTTATTTATTTGTTTATTTGTTTATTTGTTTGCAAAATTTCTGATATATAATTTCCTCTACAGTTTCTTAATGGAATAGAAATATCTTTTTGAAAGAAGTCTTATAAAAAATGGGTGATTTTTTTTTTTTTTTTTTTTTTTTTTTTTTTTTTAATTTTATTTATTTATTTTTTTCATTCATTCATTCATTCATTTGCTCTGTGTCCTGTTTCTATATATATATATATATATATATATATATATATATATATATATATATATATATATATATATATATATATATATCATTTTATTGTAAAATTATATTAAATTTAGTTTCAGGGTGTTAATCTACAAACTCTACTAACTACAGTATTTCTTTCTTTATAGTTTGGTCCATTTTCTCTGTGCAAGAAATACAAATGGATCTTGACACCATTATGAAGATCAATGCTGCAGGAGAAAGTGAGTTTTGGACTTGAAAGCACAGAATTGTGTTCATCAATGAGTATGTTTACATGGACACCAATAATCCAATTTTAATATGATTAAGACAATACTTTGATTAAGAGTCTACCATGTAATTTTTGATTCTTTTAATCAGATTAAGGTCGTAATCGAACTAAACAGAAAATGAATTAAATCATGTGGCGTATGCTGATTTTAGATGCATTATGACTAGACGCATTATGACGCAAACAGACATGAAAACACCGCAATCAAAATATTACTGTTATGGAAGATTTGTTGCTGCTTTTATGAAAGGATATTCCATAGACACACGGCTTTTTAACACTTTTCTCTGCAACTACTGAGTCAGTGAAGGACCACATGACACCCGCATTACGAAATGCAGAGTTTTTTTTCTTTCTGTTGAGCGTGGAGTATTAAAGTATATTAAAACAACACTCTTCCATCAGTCCTTACTTCATACGCACATCCAATACCTCAGTTTGTCATACGGGGCATGAATGAAGTGTTCCTAAATGAAAGTGAAACTGAAAATTCTTCTCTCTGTTAAACAGAAATTGGGGAAAAAAAAAAACGGGGCTAATAATTCAGGGGGGCTAATAATACTGACTTCAGCTGTATTTATTTATATATATATATATATATATATATATATATATATATATATATATATATATATATATATATATATATATATATATATATATATATAAATATATATATATATATATATATATATATATATATATATATATATATATATATATATATATATATATATATATATATATATATATATATATATATTACTTCATACGCACATCCTGTGTGTGTGGCTGTGTGTGTATATATATATATATATATATGTGTGTGTGAATTGAAAAATATCTAGTCAAATATTGATTACTATCATCATGGCAAATATAAAATAAATCAGTTATTAGAAATGCGTTATTAAAACTATTATGTTTAGAAATATGCTGAAAAATTCTTCTCTCTGTTAAACAGAAATTGGGGAAAAAATAAATGGGGCTAATAATTTAGGGGGGCTAATAATTCTGACTTCAACTGTATTTATATATATATATATATATATATATATATATATATATATATATATATATATATATATATATATATATATATATTTATATATATATAGCCTCCAGAGGTTAGCTAAATCCCTTTCTTTAGACATATTTAGCCGAGCAATAAAAAAAGTTGTGTTCTCACTCTCACACCTAAAAGTGTGCGTGTGCTGTTGCAGACAGCGGCATGCCATCTCTGTCTAATCACCTTCTTTATAACAGACGGCGGGTTCTAACATGACAGCTACATGGATTATAATTTAGCCGCTTGACTAGCACAAACTTGCTGTAATGTGTTTGTATTTATCTCTGCTAGAACATGCCACGGGCGACCTTTGAGCTCTTAAAATGTGTCAAACACAGGCCATCGTTTGTGTCAAGTGTTGCAGTTTGCCCTACGGCTGTAACTCTTGCCTTTTCACAATTGACCATTCAGTTGCCAAAGATGGAGTAAGTTTTGTTTTTCTCTTGTGTTTTGTCAGTGATGCAGTGCTCTGCAGCCATGGATATCCTCTTTGTGATGGATAGTTCGTACAGCGTTGGAAAAGGAGGATTTGAGAGATCCCGACACTACATGTTGAAGCTGTGTGAGGCTCTCGATGTCCGCCGAGACAAGGTAAGATTTGATAGTCCATTTCAGATGGAAAAGTTCACCCAGTGTTAAAAAAACTGTTCTGTCTGTATTTGTTTCTGTCCAATATGTTGCAATTTTCATTTGTGAATTTTTTTATACTCTTTAAAAAACAACATTGGAACATTGAAACATTTATATGCATTAATGTATGTATTATATTCTCTTTGCATCAAACGACAAATAACGAATTACCACTTGTGCAAGATGTTTCTAATGCAGCGTCTATGGGGCAGAATGGTGAATTTGACATTGTTCTCTCTTCTAGCTACTGTTCAGTCTCACACTATTTTTTGATATTTTGAAAGTCTTGATAACACCATTGTGGACTTTTCTAATTATTATTTCAGCAAATAGTATTATAAAAAATAATTTGTTGTACTCTCTCTTTCACTGCGCTCTAAGTTTACCCAACTATGACGAATTCTGCTGCTGAGAAACTCGGAAATGTGAAAAGGGTTCATTACCTGAAGGGATAGTTCACCCAAAAATGTGTTTCTTAAGTGTTACCAAACCTTTAGCATTTTCTGTTCAACATAAATCAGTGTTAATGTTAGAATGTTAACTTTTGTGTGATGTTGGGGATGTTTTCATCAACTCTGGGGTGATTTTGAGTCTTAATTTGGCTACAACTTTCTCTGGGTTTCAGCAAATGAAATCATTTTTGGTGACAAATATTGTTTTGACACATATTTTGAGAAAATGCTTTGAAAATTAAAAAAAAAAAAAATCAAGAATGCACTTTGGGCAAATTTACTATCCTTTCGTTGTGTTAGTGGCTATTTTTGCCCCATTGACTTCCATTGTAATGACATTTTTTGATTTCAAAGCCATGACACCATATAATCATGCTTTCTTGATTCTTGCTGGTTTTACCAGTTGGGAAGAGGTAATTGTTTTTTAATTTTTACTATTGTTCATCAGTTGCAGTGGAAAAAAGCTTTCTCAGATAGAAAAACAGCACACTATAATTTTTTGTTTTACTCCATCGAACTCTATATAAAAGCCAGAAACGTTTGTTGCACAGGCCTATCTAAAGGGTTATTGCTACCAACTGATGAACAACAGTACAAATTACACATTTTACATCTTCCCAACAGGGAAAGCCACCAACAATCAAGAATGCATGACTATAATGGGGCAAAACTAAATGATAAATGATAAAAATGCGGAAAAACTGCCACGAACATAACATAAGGGTAGTAAATTTGATCAGTACAGAGTAAAGAAGTATAAAGTAAAATTTAAGTAAATTTTTCAAACTTTACATCATATTTGAATTTTTCACAAGATAGCATCCTCATCCTCAATCACAGCTTTTTCTATATCACGATTTTGATTTCATTTTGATTTATCATTGTCTGTGAACTATTCCTTTATGTTTATTGGGACTGTTTACAACAGTTTTGGTGTCATCATGCAGAACAGTGACATTTCCTGTTTCCTGTTTGATGTCTATTTTGTGTAGGTGAGAGTTGGAGTGGTTCAGTTTGGTTCCACACCCAAACTGGAAGTCAGTCTAGACTCCTACAAAACCAAGGAGGAGCTGAAAAAAAAGCTGAAGAAAATCCACTATAGGTACAGAGATTAGTGTTATTGTGTGTCTTCCTGTGGAGCAGGAGAAATGTCTATATCCACACACACACACACACTAGGGCTTTGTTTACTCCCTCTCAGCGTGTGTCATGATGGACTTGATTGATGAGGTTCAATTAATGGTTTTTGTGGTGACGAGAGTGCTGGTACTGTAGTGACTTGTAGCTGAATGACACACAGCTGGCCTAAACCCATTCAGGACATACCACATCACCCCTCGACATACTGTGAAATTATCATTTCACATTCCCACTCTATGAAAATATCAGCACTTGTCTGTCTGTCTGAACAACTGTGAGTGAAGATGATGGAGTGACGACCAGCTGTGCTCATGAATGTGTCTCTGCTGGCACTCAGTCACTTTCCCTAAGGAAAGTAGGAGATTTCAGCATTTGGATAAATTAGTATTGTCAATGAAAAAAGGTACATTAGCTGTTATACTGTAGTTTAAAAAGTCATATAGTTATAAACTTTAGTTTATATTTACTTGAAGGCACAATATGTTAAATTACTTCATTCATTCATTTTCCTTCGGCTTAGTCCTTTTATTAATCAGGGCTTGTCACAACGCCCCACCAACTTATCCAGCATATGTTTTACACAGCGGATGCTCTTCCAGCCGCCAACCAGCACTGGGAAACACCCATCAAAGTTTGTCAAAGTAAATTTACTTTAATTTTACTTTACTAAGTATAAAGACAAAGGAATTGTCTGTAGATCTCTAAGACAGGATTGTCTGGAGGCACAAGGCTGGGGAAGGTTACAAAAAATTTCAGCAGCATTGTACAGAGACATCCTGAATGAAAACCTGCTTCAGAGTGCTCTTGACCTCAGACTGTGGCAACGGTTCATCTTCCAGCAGGACAATGACCTAAAGCACACCGCCAAAATATCAATGGAGTGGCTTCACAACAACTCAGTAAATGTCCTTGACTGGCCCAGCCAGAGCCCAGACCTAAATCCTATTGAACATATCGGTAGAGATCTGAAAATGGCTGTACACCATCGCTTCCCATCCAACCTGATAGAGCTTGAGAGGTACTGCAAAGAGGAATCGGCAAAAACTCCCAAAGGATTTTTCAGGTATTTCATTTTTTTATAAATTTGCAACAAGGCGACGCTGTGACGGAATGGGTAGTGCTGTCGCCTCACAGCAAGAAGGTCACTGGTTCGAGCCTCAGCTGGGTCAGTTGGCATTTCTGTGAGGAGTTTGCATGTTCTCCCTGTGTTCATGTGGGTTTCCTCCGGGTGCTCCGGTTTCCCCCGCAAGTTCAAAGACATGCACTAAAGGTAAATTGGGTAAGCTAAAATTGTCCGTAGTGTATGTATGTGAATGAGAGTCTATGGGTGTATCCCAGTGATGGGTTGCAGCTGGAAGGGCATCCGCTGCGTAAAACATATGCTGGATAAGTTGGCGATTCATTCCGCTGTGGCGACCCCAGATTAATAAAGGGACTAAGCTGAAAAGAAAATGAATGAATGAATAGATAAATTTGCAACAATAAAAAAAAAAACACATTTTTCACATGGTCATAATGGGGTATTGTGTGTAGAATTTTGAGGAAATAACTGAATTGAATCCATTTTGGAATAAGGCTGTAACAAAAAAATGTGGAAAAAGTAAAGCACTATGAATACTTTCTGGATGCACCATACTGTGCCATTAAATACAACTTTATTTATTTACATATTTTATTGTCACGATTTTATTAGTATTATTTATTATTTATTATTAAAAGTAAATAATGTAATTTTTTATTTAAATGTATAAATTGTATTTTACAAACATTCACATTGTTTATTTTATTTATTTTGTTTTTTGCTTATTTAAAAGAAACTCCATTTCCATAAATCCCCAAACTACAAAATCATTAATTATTGACTTCAGTTTTAGGTTTTAGTTTATGTGGTTCCACCAACCATTAACTCTACACTGTGACTTTATCAAATGTTAATTTATGAAGTACAGAGAAGGGAATACCACCAAAAACAAGGGAAATTTAGTTTGTATCAACTCGAGATAAAGCAGCATTCACTGTCAACCTTACAATGCTGCAACTGGTTTAGGTTTCATCATTCAAGGTGCATTAAGGACACAGTGCATGAAGGAGAACTAAAGGGTTCTGTGTTTTCCTGAAATTTCAGAGGGGCCGCTGTGGTTAAATTAATAAGAGATTAGAGAAGAAGAACCCTCTGTCAGACTCTCGTCTTCAGCGTGACTGTGGATATCTGTGCCAAGACTAAAATGTGCCAGAAAAAAAATTTCTGATACTTTTTTAATTATTATAGATATTTACAGTATTATTATTACATAATGTTGACACCAAGCATTTAATAGCCCATATTACTGCATTGAAAATATGTTAAAAAAATAAATTTTACTTAATTTAACACAAATGTAAATGAATCATATTTTCACAGTATAAGTAGACTATAGAACTTACATAAAGTCCATGTAATATATATGTTATTGCATTAAATCTGCCAATAATTTAACTTTAGTAAGAAGAATCTGTAATTGAAACTGTGTTGGGCAGATGTACAATGCTTTACAATGGGTTTTAGGATATAATATGCTTATATTCTTTTAAACACTTTTTTTATAAAGATCTCTAATTCTGTTTCCTTTCTAAATAAAAAACACAGTGACCAATGGTTCTTGAGGTAAAAATAATTAATAATTAATTTAAAAAATAAAAACTGTACTGAGATTACTGGCTATATACACTCACTGGCCACTTTATTAAATACACCTGTCCAACTGCTCAGTTCAAACCGAGCATCAGAATGGGGAAGAAAGGGGATTTAAGTTACTTTGAACGTGGCATGGTTGTTGGTGCCAGACGGGCTGGTCTGAGTATTTCAGAAACTGCTGATCTACTGGGATTTTCATGCACAACCATCTCTAGGGTTTACAGAGAATGGTTAGAAAAAGAGAAAATATCCAGTGAGAGGAAGTTCTGTGGCCGCAAATGCCTTGTTGATGCCAGAGGTCAGAGGAGAATGGTCAGACTGGTTGGAGCTAATAGAAAGGCAACAGCAACAGCAAAGTAACCACTCGTTACAACAGAGGTATGCAGAAGCGCATTTCTGAATGCACAAGTCGAACCTTGAGGCGGATGGGCTACAGCATCAGAAAACCACACCAGATGCTACTCCTGTCAGCTAAGAACAGGAAACTGAGGCTACAATTCACACCGACTCACCAAAATTGGACAATAGAAGATTGGAAAAACGTTGCCTGGTCTGATGAGTCTCGATTTCTGCTGCAACATTCTGATGGTGGGGTCAGAATTTGGCATCAACAACATGAAAGCATGGGTCCATCCTGCCTTGTATCAATGGTTCAGGCTGTTTTTGGTGTAATGGTGTGGGGGATATACTTTGCGCCCATTAGTACCAATTGAGCATCATGTCAACACCACAACCTACCTGAGTATTGTTGCTGACCATGTCCATCCCTTTATGACCACAGTGCACCTATCTTCTGATGGCTTCTTCCAGCAGGATAATGCGCCATGTCATAAAGCGTGAATCATTTCAGACTGGTTTCTTGAACATGACAATGAGTTCACTGTACTCAAATGGCCTCCACAGTCTCCAAACCTCAATCCAATAGAGCACCTTTGGGATGTAGTGGAATGGGAGATTCGCATCGTCGATGTGCAGCCAACAAATCTGCAGCAACTGCGTGATGCTTTCATGCCAAAATGGACCAAAATCTCTGAGGAATATTTCTAGTACCTTGTTGAGTCTATGCCACGAAGGATTAAGGCAGTTCTGAAGGCAAAAGGGGTCCAACCCGGTACTAGTAAGGTGTACTTAATAAAGTGGCCAATGAGTGTTATTCTCACAGAAAAACAACACAAGAAATGCCACAAAAAGCTGCCACAAATCATTTATTTATGCTGTAAGAAAATGAAGTCCTAGAGGGCCTGACTTCATGTATTAGATATGATATAGTAGGCTTACTAGGGTTTTCAGTAGGAGGCTTTCTCAGTGTTTCCTTTATATACAGTAAATGACAGAGCCTGGTGGTTCTTGAGGTGATAAAAATAAATAATTTGTACAAGAAAGCTGTTGTGTATGTTGTAACAGTCATTTTAGAGTAAAAAAGGGTCTTGTAAAGTCATGGAGACTGACAAAAGTTTAGTAAAAAAAGACTGGATTATGATGATGATGATGTCACGGTAGTAGTTCATTATGACGTTCTTTGTGTTCACGTGTTAAAAGCTGTATGTATAACGTGTGTGTTTTTCTGGTTTAGAGGTGGAAGCACGCAGACAGGTCTGGCTCTGAAGTTTGTTTTGAGGAAGGGGTTTTCCGGTGGACGTAATTCCTCGGTGCCACAAGTTGTCGTCCTGTTATCTGACGGAAAGTCCCAGGGGGCCGTGCAGCTGCCTGCCTCTGAGCTCAAGCTGTCTGGAGTGATTCTGTTTGCTGTGGGGATTCGCTACCCCAGGTAACACTCATCATTTACTCTCACTTCAGTCACAGAGAAAAACCCTCACATCTCTAATTACCTGCTTCTTCAAACTCTGTCAACAATATATTCCACTGTCAAATCTCTAAAAGAATAGACATCATTTCCTTCAAGCAAAATAAAATATCCTATTTCTTAAGGCTAATACAGTCGTTATCAATTATGGAATTATTTTTGAGTATTTTTATAATTAAGGGATATCAAGTGATTAAAGTGATACTACTATATACAATAGTTTTGCCATGTATTGATATATTAATACTTTAGGACAAAAAAGTATTGCACTCAATTAATTTCTATAATATGACAAATTAATATCATGCAGTAGAAATATTTTTTATTTAAATTTTCAAATTAATTTTAATAATTTGTACAATGTTTGATGGACTGTCTTACTAAGAAACACCAAAACAAAGCCATGAAATACTACTACTACTACTTCTATTCCTATTATTATTATTATTATTATTATTATTATTAATAATAACAATAATAATAAAATAATAATAATATAGTAATATTATTTGATCAAATAAAATTGAGAACTTCTAAAACAAAGACAAGAGTACGTTTACATGTTCAGACAAATTATATTAATGATCAATTAAATGAAAAAAGAAATACGGCCAAAAAAAAAAAAAAATCCGAACATAATTACATTTTAATTTTATCACTTAATTTACTTTGTGTCTTTTATAATACACTGAGTGACGTGGTACTCACTGTAATAGTTTGAAAGAATAGTACTGTTTAGTTCTGTAATATCTACCATGGTTCTGAAATAGTATGAGAAACATACTTTAAACTGCTGTAAAGAATACCATAGTATGATATTATATTAGTATGACGTCACATTATATAAAAATATAATATCATATACTTACAGTACATGTACTTTTGTTCTACATCATTTAGACTTTACAGAACATTGGAAAATCTCAACGACACCAAACTTTCAGTGTATCATATCTTTTTTTTTTCAGAATTCAGAAGTCAAAATTATTAGCCCTCCTGTGAATTTTTTTTTTTTTTTTTCAAATATTTCCCAAGTTATGTTTGACAGAGCAAGGAATTTTTTACAGTATTTCCTATATTTTTTCTTCAGGAGAAAGTCTTACTTGTATTATTACTTGTATTATTTATTATTAAAATAAAAGTTTTTTTAATATATTCTAGTTTATTCTGTTTTCTAGTTTAGATTTTTTTCTATATTATTAGCAATTAATAATTTATAGCCTTAAGAAATTAATTTTTCCAATTGTCTACAGAACAAACCACTGTTTTACACTGACTTGCCTAATTACCTTAACTTGCCTAATTAACCTAGTTAAGCTTAATATTGCACTTTAAGCTGAATATTAGTATCTTAAAAAATATCTAGTAAAATATTATGTACTGTCATCATGGCAAAGGTAAATGAAATCAGTTATTAGAAATAAGTTATTAAAACTATTATGTTTAGAAAATGTATTAAACAGAAATTGGGTAAAAATATTCAAGGCGGCTAATAATTCAGGAGGGCTAATAATTCAACTGTGTGTCATTTATAATAAAAATCCCTACAACCTGACAGACATTTAGCATGGACACATGTGGTCATATTTTAAATGTTATGAGCTCATGTAGTCAGCTAAGTGAAGTGCTGACAGTTCTCAGAGAGAGCAGTGCTCACTGACAGGTGTGTGATTGAACACTAAAAGCTGCTGACAGCTTGGGTGCATGTTGATGCTGTTGGTCACCATCATTTCTGTCTTCTCTGTTTACTTGGAGGTTTTATGGCAGCTTCCCAACAGGTGCAGGAGGAAGAGGGAATGATTCTCAGTGGATAAACTCACCTTAACGGCCATATATAACAGCTGGGAATCTATCAGTGTTGTGTTTGGGTGTATTTGGATGAATTAAAACCCCTCACAGTTCCTGCTGCGCCATATGCTCTGGCATCTCAAAGTGTTTCACGCATGTTAACTGAACCATACGCTCTGGAAAATAAACCTGGAATTGACTACAGTACAATACACTACTATTCAAAACTGAGGGTTAGGGTTACATTGCAAAAAATGCTTTTCTTACTTAGTTTTTGTCTTTTTTCTAGGCTAAATATCTAAATATTCTTATAAAATCAAAACATATTTTCTCTTTTTCAGAAATTCAGTTAAAATGAAGTGAGTTTTTCCTTAAAACAAGCTAAATAATCTGCCAATGGGGTAAAGAAAGGTGGAAACCGGAAACCGGAAAAGGTGGTTTGCCATCTTCAGGTTAGAGGAAAGTCCTTACCCCAGGTGGAGGAGTTCAAGTATCTTGGGGTTTTGTTTATGAGTGAGGACAGGATGGAACGTGAGACTGACTGGCGGATCAGTGCAGTGGCAGCAGCAATGAGGTCGATGTACCGGTCCGTTGTGGTAAAGAAGGAGCTAAGCCGAAAGGCAAAGCTATTGATTTACCGGTCAATCTACGTTCCTACTCTCACCTATGGTCATGAACTTTGGGCCATGACAGAAAGGACAAGATCTCAGATACAAGCGGCCGAAATGAGTTTCCTTCACAGGGTGGCAGTGCGCACCCTAATAGATAGGGTGAGAAGCTTTGTCACCCGGGAGGACCTCAGAGTAAAGCCGCTGCTCCTCCACATCAAGAGAAGTCAGCTGAGGTGGCTGGGGCATCTGTTTCTAATGCCTCCTGGACGCCTACCTAGGGAGGTGTTCCAGGCATGTCCCACCGGGAGGAGGCTTCGGGGAAGACCCAGGACATGCTGGAGGGACTATTTTTCTCGGCTGGCCTGGGAACGCCTCGTGATCTGGAGGAAGTGTCTAGGGAGAGGGAAGTCTGGAGTTCTCTCCAATGACTGCTGCCCCCATGACCCGGCTCCGGAAAAGGGGTTGAAAATGAACGAATGTTGTAAAGAAACATAATCTATTTTTTAAGCAAAAACAAGATTTTTTTTCTTACCCCATTGGCAGATTATTTAGCTTGTTTTAAAGAAAAACTCCTTATTTTTAAAAGCAAGACAATATTTTTAGCTTGTCTAGAAAATTCTTCTTGATTTAAGAATTTTTAGATATTAGCACTAGAAACAAGATGTAGCGTCGTCTTCCTATTTTATAGGAAGGGCACTAGATTCTTATTTATTAGATCACTCTTAATTGTATTTTAACCCCAAAAAGAAACCCATAACATGATACCAATTAGTATAAATAATAAACACAGCCAATTTGATACAAAATTACCTTTCCAAATTTACTTAAATACAATAAAGCAAACAGATGTAAACAAACAAAAGAAATAAAGGCTTGTTTCAAAGTAAAGCTTTTTTTTTTTTTTAACTCAAATAAACATCAACATCAACTGTTCATTTAGTAAAGCTCAAAAAGTGTCCATATGAAATGAATAGAGAAATAAATAAACCCTGTTGCAGGCCTGTGTCGGTGCTTGTGTTAGTAGTGGCATAAAACACAGTTTCTCCTTTGCCAAAAGGGTAAATAAACAATAGTTCGCTCTTACCAGAGGCAAGGGAATACTCCAGAACCGGAGCTATAGTCTGTGGAGGAATAAAGTGAGATATCCTGGTTTCTCAGGGCGCTACAAAGACAAAAAGCATTTTTTAAGTGTAGAATTTTTTTCGAAGAGCTTTTGAAAATTTATTTAATATAAACAAAGAAAAAAACCCTCAAAACATCAAATTAAGCTGTACAACTTTTCATATTGATGAAAATAAAGATTGGTTCTTGGTCAGCAAATCGATATATAATTTATATTTTGATTACATTATATAAATATTTCAAATATTTCTGAAGGATCATGTGACACTTATAATTAAAGAAATGATTCTGAGATTTCAGCTTCAAAACTACGCTGTAAAAATTATATGATCAATTAGTCCTGGTAGCATATGTTTTTAGTTCATTGTAACTTATTAAACTAAGTTAATCATGTTCTAACTTAGTTTTATAAGTTACACAAGCTGTTTTAAGTCAGTTTAACATAATATAAGTTCAATGAAACCATCTGGTTATTTTGCTTCAGCTTAAATTTAAGGCAACCAGGATTTTTTACAGTGTACAGGAATAAATTACAGTTAAATATTATATATTTTAACTTTTTGATACAAATGATATATTTAGTTAGTTATTTGTTAATAATTTGTTACTATACTGATGACTGAAATAACAGTATTTTCTATTTGATTAATAATAAAACCATAGGAGGCCAAGTCAAATGTATTTTCATGTAGTGTTTTTCTTCCCTGCATATTATGATAGAAAATCATGTGCTGTCTCTCTCTGTTAAGATGGGATGAGCTCTGTGAATTGGCGAGTGGCCCATCGGACTCTCACGTGTTTTTCGCAGAGCACTTCAGTGATGCTGTGAATGGATTATTCACCAGCCTCAGCACCTCCTCCGTCTGCACCTCAGTTCCTTCAGGTAAAACACTCACCTGTGACTCAGTCAACAGTCTGTTTGTGTTCATGATCGTAAAATGAAGTTTCCTGTGCTGTGAATCCTGCAGGCTGTAAGGTGGAGTCGTACCCATGTGTGCAGAAAACCCTGGAGACGGTCAAACAGCTTCAGGGAAACTTTGTCTGCTGGAAAGGGTCCAAGGGATACTCGGCATACACGTCCCTGTGCCCTCATTACAGGTACGTGACAACATCCAATATACAGAACAAAAAACAGGGGTCTTCGTATGCCTTTTACCCTCTTCAAACTCCCCTTGAAGTCAAAATGAAAGTTTTTTTTGTTGGGTGTTAGTAGTATAAATATGTTAGGGATCTATTATGCCCCTTTTGAATATATATGCTACCCCCTAGAGTGTGTATGCAAAGTTTCAGCTTAAAATACCACACAAAAAATGTTTTATAACTCTTGAAATGGCCCCTTTTAGACCAAATTGTGCCAAATTGTGCCATTTTTGTGATTGTCGCTTGAATTTCACATGAGATTGTGCTCCCAGCCCTCTTTTCGAAATTATCGTCTGCTAAATCTCTAATGGTGGAAGGCTGCTTCTTACTCAGGGCTGTTTATGCTAATGAGGCAGAGATCACTAATGGTCGGGGCTTTCCTCCTCTGATGACACGTACAGAGGGAGAATGTTCATCAAAAGCTCAGAGTTCATACGGTCATGGAAAACCTGGAAAAGTCATGGAATTTTGACATGGCATTTTCCAGGCCTGGAAAGTTTTGGAAAAACAGAAAAACCCACAAAGTTTTGAAAACAGATATCTGTATACTTGAAAATCGGTTATTTACTTTTTTTTTGTCCTTGGCTAATCACATGCTCTCACATTATCAGTGCAGTGTAAGCATTATCTAAATAAATTTTACATGGATATAAATATAAATTAAACTAAATAGATTGTTGTGTGTTTTATGATATGCTGTAATAAATTTGAACATGCATTGTTTTGCTTTTACCACACATATGCAGACATTGCATGAAACATTAGGTCATGAAAATTTACTTGAAAGTCTTGATTTACTTGAAAAATCATGGAATTTTAGTAGTAAAAATGTGTATGAACCCTGAAAGCTGTGTCTCATTTCAGAGGCTGCATCACTTCAAAGGTGAGTCCTTCGAAGTCCACACAAGCTGAACTGAGTATTTTGAAATCAGACGATTTAGCCTACAGAGGACAGATCTCGTCACTTACTGTAGCAAACAGATGCCGTTATTAAGCAGTAATAAAATTTGTAATGACTTTTTTCAAAGCAAGGTTTACAGAAGCTATAAATATATGTCCTTTGATCCATACATGTACACATAAAGATGTAACCTGTCTATAAAATCACTCTTTAGTAAGACATGTCATAGTCTTTTTGTTTTTTAACATGTTTAGAGATCCAAGTAAAATAAACCTAATTCATACATTTAATCCGGAGTTTCCTTTTAAAAATGTCCTGCCGTTATCAGCAGTCAAAAAATATTGGGATGTTTGAGGCTGCAAAGGATCCACCAGTTGTTTCCTTCATTACCTGGGAAACGAAGGATGCATTTTGAGGCTGCATTTGATGGAGCCTTTGAGTTTTTTTTAAATGAGACAACCTTCGTCGTGCCACACTGACGCAACGCCCTTTGTAGGCATCCTTCAGAGGATGCAGCCTCTGAAATGAGACACAGCTAAAGTGTTTCTGCAAACTGTTTTTATGAAGTGTGATTATAAAAAAACATGATTATTAATTTTTGCTATTAGAGGATAGCTATATTTACACACTTTTGCCACATAACCTAGTGCTTAAACTACTTATGAAAGAGATTTTTACCTAATAGGTGCCCTTTTATGTTATCAGTTGGCCCACACAGAATCTGTGCGTGCAGAATTCCACAGATTTTCTGCAGATTTCCGCAGATTTTTAGCCCATCAATAATTCTGTTTATTTACTTGAGTAAATGTGTGTAATTATTATATTTATTTAGTTTTTTAATTAATTACAGTAATTTTATTGACTAATATGAAAATGTTCATCTGATTTATGTACAATGCAGTTTGTAAAGTTATATTTTCTGTCTTTTAGTAGATATATTATATGAGAGACTTGCTTTGTTTACCAAATAAAGTGAATCTAATTGGATTTACATTATAAACATTTAATAAAGATATAAAGATATAATTTTTTATTTTAAATATTAAGGTTTTAGTTCTGATACTCCCAAAATAATTCTGCTGAAATAGCAAAAAACGTCCACAGATTCCATCTAGCCCTAGTTATAAGTAAGTCAAAACGTACAGTTACTCACTTCCACTAATAGAATAGGGCTGTGTTCGAAATTGCCCCCATACTCTCTAATAAAATTATTTTTGTATTTAAAGTGTCTCACCTATGAAAATAGTCACACATTCATATCGAGAGTCTGTGTTAGTAAATGCAAGGCTATTTATGAAATCAAGGCATAACACTGTATGACAACGTTTCAGATGACTGTTCTATAGCCTACAGCTAATCAATCTGGCAGATTCTGCAGTGCATTACAGCTCTAAATGATAATTGATCTTAAGTCAAACAAATACATTTATAGATATGGTATATAAGTATATAATAGCACTCACCTGGGAAATGAATGGTTTGTGAACACAATAAAGTGCACACAGCATGCCATATTATCTGATAATTGTAGAAAATAATTCCAAAATGCAATAGACTGTGTAAAGCCACATAAAACAAAACAAAAATATGATGTATATGCCGAGTTCAGTGGCTAATCAGCCAGGATGCCTGCTATTCTCACCATTACACTCCACCAGCAGGTCAATAGTCCCAGAGATGCCTCAGGTCTGAGATTATGATTGTGTTGTATTGTATTGTATGTGTTTCTGTTCTTTTAAAATGTCTGGGACTCTTATTGAGGTTTCATGGCCTGAGGCAAACCATTAAGCAGATCATTAACACAAATGTATGGAGTGAAACTGGTTTCATATTGTCACGCAGAAGCCTGCCCCCCATTCAAAAAACAAATAAATAAATAATAATTATAAAAATATTATTATTATTATTATTATTATTATTATTATTATTATTATTATTATTATTATTATTATTATTATTATTATCATTATTGATAATAATAATGATTAAAAATGACTAAAACATTATTATTATTATTATTATTATTATTATTATTATTATCATTATTGATAATAATAATGATTAAAAATGACTAAAACATTAACAACAATATTATTATTATTATTATTATTATTATTATTATTATTATTATTATTATTATTATTATTATTATTATTATTATTATTATTATTAATATTAATATTATTATTATTATTATTATTATTATTATTAGTGGTAGTAGTAGTAGTAGTAGTAGTAGTAGTTGTAGTATATTACTATTATTAATAATTATTATAATCAATAATAAAAAATATTATTTTTATTATTATTATATTAATTATTAATTAATGATAGTAATATACTACTATTATTATTATTATTATTAATAATAATAATAATAATAATAATAATAATAATAATAATAATAATAATAATGTATTAATGTTTTTTATTATAATTTTTTTTTTTTTTTAAGTTTCATGACCTCAGATGTTTATTATGAGAAATGTCTGATGTGAAACATGTTTCACATTGTCTTATAGGTATAAAAAAGTTTACAGGCAACACCCTGCTGTCTGTCACAGAACTATATGTCCAGGTAAGAGCTCAGAGTATTAAATAATGAACATATCATTGCTCATCATCAGATGAATACGAATGAGCATCTCTCCTCAGATCCGTGTGACTCTCAGCCCTGTCAGAATGGGGGGACGTGTGTTTCTGAAGGACTGGATAAATACCGCTGCGAGTGTCCCGCCGGCTACGCCAATGACCCCAATTGTGGCAAGTTCACATTCATGTGTTTCTTTTCCCACAGTTCTTCTCATGTGGTGAGCTGCCCCTGTCTCACATTCACGCTTAGATTATTTTGTTTTGGTGGGTTTGGCTGGATCAGATGTGTGTGTGTGGGTGTTGTCACGGGTGTTCAAGTTACAGTGGGGGTCAGTTTTCAGGCAGGGTCATGGTTGACACTCTAATTAGCTGAAGTCAGTCTAAATTTTCTAAAGTCCGCAATTTCTTGCAAATGTGTAGCTTTGTTCCTTAAAATGAAAATGATTGATAAAAAAATATTTTATAAATATTTTACTGATTGAAATGCATACAGTAAACTCGCTGGTTTGAGTCCCGGCTGGGCCAGTTGGCATTTCTGTGTGAAGTTTGCATGTTATTCCCTTGTTAGCGTGGGTTTCCTCTAGGTTCTCCGGTTTCCCCCACAGTCCAAAGACATGTGCAATAGGTGAATTGGATGAACTAAATTGGCCATAGTGTATGTGTGTGTGTGTGTGTGTGTGTGTGTGTGTGTGTGTGTGTGTGTGTGTGTGTGTGTGTGTGTGTGTGTGTGAATGAGAGAGTCTATGGGTGTTTCCCAGTACTGGGTTGCAGCTAGAAGGGCATCCCCTGTGTAAAACATATTTACATTTACATTTAGTCATTTAGCAGACGCTTTTATCCAAAGCGACTTACAAATGAGGACAAGGAAGCAATTTACACAACTATAAGAGCAGCAGTGAACAAGTGCTATAGACAAGGTCTGTAAAGTATAAGAAGCAAAGCATTAGAATTTTTTTTTTGAGAGAGAGAGAGAGTACAGTTAGTGGTATAGCCAGAGAGACATATGCTGGAATAGTTGGCAGTTCATTCCACGGTGCGACCCCTGATAAATAAGGGACTTAGCTGAGGGAAAATGAATATAATATAATATAATATAATATAATATAATATAATATAATATAATATAATATAATATAATATAATATAATATAATATAATATAAAATAATAATTTACTAATATAATATCATTATTTACTAATATAATCTAATTATGTATATGTATTATTATTATATTTATTCATTTATTTGCTATTGCCAAGACATAATGCACTAAACTAAAACAGAGACAAACAAGAATTTGTTTGTTTGCTTATAGACAGTGATACTAACGGTGTTTTCACACCTGCTTTATTAAATTCGGTTGAATCGCACTAGAGTTTGTTTTCCCTCTTGGTACGGTTCATTTGGGCGGGCAGGTGTGAATGTAGCAATCGCACTCGAGTGCGCACCAACATCGGACCAAAAAAGCATACCGAGACCTCCTTGAAGAGGTGGTCTCGGTATGCTTTCAAACGAACCCTGGAGCGGTTCGTTTGTAGTGAGAACATAATTTGAACTAGAACAGACTCAGCTGCAAAAAGTACTGCGCCTTTTTGGACTAATCCATCTTGCGCAGTCTAATGCGCTGTCCCATCTTATGGGGTGTGGAGCAAAAATATTTGTTGACAATTTTAAACAAAGAGAGAAAGAGAGGGAAAAACATTACCTGATGGATCATTGCTAATATTTTGGGAAGATGACCATGTCGCAGTTTAGCAAAATTAATTCACACCTCCTCCTGAAGGGACTTGCATGGAAAACATTGTTTTCCAGCCGCAGCTGCACTTCATTCTCGAAATGTATAGTTTTTCTAAAGTGATGTAAACAGACTACATAGACTACTATGACCAGGGATACAATCAGCCAGCGCAGTCGCCCCTCCATAGTAAAAAAATGACATTTTGCCGGTTTGTTTTCTTGTGGGAGTTCCATTGGCATTTTCCCGCACGTTAATTCTGACCAATCGAAAAGCAGTTTAGGAAATACGTTCAATAACATCTGGCCAATGAGTGATGTGGATTTTGTCACTTGACTGCATTTTAGTTCTTTTCCTCTGGCTCGGACCAAAGCGATCAGTGTGGTGTGAAAAGGACCCAAAAATGCCAGAAAATGCTACAATGTTGATTGTACAATATACAATTTGTTGCCCTTAGTCCGGACCAAATGAACCGAACCACAGATGTGAAAGCACCGTTAAATAACACTAATAAAGCCCGGTCAGTACCTGGATGGGAGACCACATCGGAAAGCCAGGTTGCAGCTGCAAGTGGTTTTAGTGAAACCAGCAGGGGGTGCTAAACCTGTGGTCTTTGTCGGTGCTAATGCCCCAATATACTGATGGGGACTCTATACTGCTCAGTGAGTGCCGTATTTGTGAGTTTTTGTTAAACCGAGGTCCTGACTCTCTGTGGTCATTAAAAACCCCAGGATGTCCTTCGAAAAAGAGAAGGGGTTTAACCACGGCATCCTTGTCAAATTTGCCCACTAGCCTTTATCCAATCATGGCCTCCTAACCATCCCCATATGGTAATTGGTTTCATTACTTTGTCTCAACTCCATCAATCAGCTGGTATGTGGTGTGTGGTCTGGCGCAATTAGCTGCCATCGTGTCATCCAGGTGGATGCTGCCCAAAAATGTGTTTTTGAGTGTCCAGAAAAGTGCTATATAAATATAAGGAATTATTATTAATATTAACAACACAAAGTATTAAAATATAAATACATTTTAAAAAGGCAGTAAAATAATCTTACAGCAGTTTCTATTTTGGCTCATAATACAGTATGTGGTCCTTGTGTCTATGTTTGTTTTGTTTTTATGTAGGTTCTGCAGTAGCTGCACCAAAAATAATTGTAAAAAACCCTAAATGGAATTAGCAATGGGTAAACCACACATACACAATGCCAGAATTTTATAATGGGCCTTGTCATTTCCTAAATGACCCTGTGAGACAGGAGCCGTCATCGGTCCCCATGAGTTCTATTGAAACGCGGACACTAAATCCTCCATCCAATCAGAATGTGATGACATACCTAACCTTTAGCTGTCAATCAATGAGAATGACATCACAAGTAGAGGTTAGATCAGATGACCCCACTTACCTGCATATATGGAGCTTTGTGTTTGCTTAAGCTGTTTGTAAATGCATTTCAGCAAGTGTTAATGGGTAAAAGAGACTAAAGCTCCTATGCTTTTCTCCACCTTTTTTGAACTCTACAGTAGGTATTAAATACAAATGTTTGCCAATTAAAGTGGCTCTTAAAGGTTTAGTTCTACCAAAAATGACAACTTGCTGTTAATTTCCTTACCCCCAGGCCATCCAAGACTTCAGTAGAACATTAAAGAAGATTTTTAGCTGAAACATCTTACTTACATACTTTATTTTTCTTGTTTTATTATCCATTTATTTTGGATGTCCTAAGGTTTAACGGTATTGATTTTTATTTCCAGCTCCCATTCTGAGTTTCGACTGCTCCGTGGATGTGCTTTTCCTGCTGGAGGGCTCCTCTGCTCTTACTCTGGAGGGTTTCTTGCGATTCAAGTCCTTCCTGAAGCGTTTCATGCAGGCCGTACTGAGCTCTGACACCCCTGTAAAAATGGGGTTGGCCCAGTATGGCAGTGACGTGAAGATCGAGGCCAGAATTGGGGAGCACAGAGACCCGGTGAAGCTGATCCAGGCTGTTGAGGGGCTTCAGTATCATGGCGGGCAGACGAAAACCGGAAATGCCCTTCGCTACATCACACGCCACGGCTTCCAAAGCACACCTGTGTTCGCTGATGTTCAGGACGACCTGCCACGGGTGGTGGTTCTGCTCACCGGGACGCCCTCAGCAGACCATGTGGTGGAGCCAGCGAAGTACGCACGGGACAGGGAAATCTTCATCATCGGTGTAGCGCCAGAAGGCATGAGGGCTGAGATAAACAACATCACAGGGAACCCTCAGCGCACCATCATGTACCAGTCACCTGACAGATTGAGCAGCAAGATCCCAGAACTAAGAGCCAAAATCTGCAGCGTCGACAACCAGGGTAGAAAGCTAATCTATTTCTTATAGTCACCACACAGAAGAGTCTTCAGAAACGCAGAGATTGTTGTGCCTAAGGGAATAGATCCTCTTATTTTTTTTTTATCCAGTGTAAATGGATAGAGATTTATACTGATAACGTCAACCACTGAGAAAAAACCTTAAGCTGTGTTTGTAGAATTATTGACATCAACAAGGTTACTAAAAAAAACATGCACTGTAGTCTACTTCCAAAAATTTATGGAAATTCATCGATCTTAGAATATGCTGCAGATGTAAAATAAATAAACAAACAAACAAAAAACAAGATTGTATAGTACAGACTGAGAAAAAGTTGTACAGTAAGTGAAGCTAAAGGTTTTGGGCATTACACAGGAATGCAAAAGTTGTGAAACCTTCAATAATATTAATTAAAAAGACTGTAAAAAAACTGCTTTACAGAGGAACATAAATCTTTGAGAACTCTATTAATTAAGGTTTAAACTTAATTGTAAAAATTAAAAATGAATGCAATTACATAACTCAAAACCTTTGTGAAACTTTTAATAATAAAAATTGGGGGCGAAGGCATAGGTTTTCAGGGAAAGTAAACTTCAGCAGAACATTTAAAATAGTTAGGTCAGGAAAATATGTAGAGAATGGGCTGCCAACACAAAACTTGTACAACTTTTTGATAATAAAAACTAGGAGTAAAAGCAAATGGTTTTCAGAGGAAATGCGAAGGTTTTATGATCAACTATAAAATTACAAAAATGTGTGAAACAGTAGGTGAAGCCATATGTTTTGAGAGGGATTACTATATTATATAACAATGAATGTATAAAGCATGGTTTCTAAAACAGTTCAAATAAATAAGTTATAATATATAAGTTAAATGTGGGGCGACGTGGTGTAGCAGTGGGTAGCACCGTCACCTCACAGCAAGAAGGTCTCTGGTTGAGCCTCGGCTGGGTCAGTTGGCGTTTTTGTGTCGAGATTGCATGTTCTCCTGTTCTCCATGGTTTCCTCCGGGTGCTCCGGTTTCCCCCACAGTCCAAAGACATGCGCTATAGGTGAATTGGGTAGGCTAAATTGTCCATAGTGTATAAGTGTATATTGGTGTTTCCCAGTGTAGGGTTGCAGCTGGAAGGGTATCCGCTGCGTAAAACATATGCTGGATAAGTTGGCAGTTCATTCCACTTCGGCGACCCCAGAAATAATAAAGGGACTTAGCCGAAAAGAAAATGAATGAATGAATGAGGTTAAATGTTTGTTTCAGTTTGGATATTTAATTCAATTCAATTCATCTTTATTTCTATAGCGCTTTCAGAGTTGAAGTTCAGTTTACTTCAGTTGAGTGTGGTTTAATTTTCACTGCTGAAAGTCCAAACACTGAAGAGCAAATCCATCAATGCGCAGCTTCACATGTCCCACTAATACTTATTTAGTGTACTTATTTTACTTATTTTACTCCACTAATATATATTTAAAGTTCATACAGTAAGTATTAGTTCAGCTATTATACTCTATTTGCGCTCCAATTGGTTTATTTAGTGTTTAGCTAAAGCAAGTCTGTTTCTGCGTCCGAAATTGCATACTTCCATACTATATAGTACAGAAAAACAGTATACTTTAGTAAAAACAGTATGTGAGCAGAGTAGTATGTCCAAATTCATAGAATTCGGATGACCTACTACTTTTTGCTAGATTCTAAAGTGCGCTATCGACGCTACGCTATCCCATGATGCACCCCGAAAGATTTCATGAATGAGAGTGAATCGATACAACTGAATCGGGTAGGTCACATGATAATGTCACATAGTGGATGTAGTACCTCTGGGTTGCGTTTATACTACTCACATTCATACTGCTTACAACGGTCATGTAGTAAATTTAAATTCTATGTAGTAGCTACTGAGTAGTAGGTGATTTCGGATACAGCCTATGTGTTCTGCAGCAGCATAGCTGATCTAGTCCTCCAGGACCAAACTATGTACATTCGCTTTTTAAATTCTGTACATTCTGAGTTGTCATGACTGAAGTATTATACCCCTTTTGTTTTTGTTAGGTTGTCTGGGTCAAGCTCTGGACCTTGTGTTTGTTCTGGACGCCTCCAGTGGTGTCGGCAAGGAAAATTTCATTCACTTTCAGGATTTTGTCCGGAGCACTTCAGTACAGTTTGACATCAATCGAGATGTGGCTCAGGTTGGACTGGTGGTTTATGGAAGGCGTCCAGTCACGGTCTTTGACTTGGACAAGTACGACTCGGGCTCTGCTGTGCTGAGGGCCGTGGGGGACGCCGCTTTTCTGGGTGGAAAGGCTTCTGTGGGTTCAGCCCTGCTCCATGTGCTTTCCCAAAGCCTGACAGTGGGGAAAGGAGCACGTCCTGGAGTCAACAAGGCTGTGGTGGTGCTGACTGACGGAATGGGTGTGGAGGACGCAGTGGTGCCCGCACAGAAGATCCGTGATAGCGGAGTGTCAATATTCATGATCGGCGTAGGGGACATCCAGCAAGAGCTTCTTCTCCGCATCTCCGGCTCTGAGGATCACATGATCTCAGTGCCTTCATATGATGACCTGAAATACTCGGAGGATGTGCTGGTACAGATGGTGTGTTCAGGTAAGACAGGCGCAAATGTTCCTCTTTGAAAGTTGATGCATTAATATTGAACTGTTGTTCTTTTAACAGATGTGAAGAAGCCTGTTAACCTGTGCAGTCCAAACCCCTGTATGAATGATGGCATATGTGTGATGCTGAATGGAAGTTACCGCTGTGAATGCCGTGGCTGGAAGGGTCCACACTGCGAAACACGTCAGTATCAGGAACTGCTAATTAGCCTTTGTAGTAATTGATACTCTTGTTTTATTGTACCCAATACAGGTGTTTGACAAGTTTCAAAGAAAATGTAAAAGGTTCTCAGGGGACCTCAGAGGTTTTGAGAGGAAATAAATATCCTGTTTTCTCTGGGTTTAGCTACCTTTTACCTTTAAAAAAAATTCTGAGATTTTATATTAATTTTTAGTTGGAAGTGTTAAAAAAAAATCGATACTTGGAGGAATAGAAAACATTTGTTGTTTAGAATAATTGCCAATTTCTCGCAAAAAAAGGGCAATGTTTTATTTTTATTTTGATGACGGTTAAGTTTTATGTTTATTTTTATTTATATTTTAATTTCAATGAATGCTTTTAGATTTTTATATAGTAAATTAAAACAGATATTTCCATTTTACTCAAACCCTTGCAAAAATACAAAAATAAGACTAGAATATGTCCAAAAATATAACATTTTAATTTAAATATTGGTGATTTTCATATCATCGACAATCTAGGTTAAGTAATTAATTGGATAATACCATTTTTGCGTGAACTAAACCTACAGTTGCAAATAGAATGATTAAATCCCCTGTTTATTTTTCCCCAATTTCTGTTAAACACATTTCTAAATATAATAGTTTTAATAACTCCTTTATAATAACTGATTTATTTGATCTTTGCATGATGACAGTACATAATATTTTATTAAATATTTTTTCAAGACACTTCTATACAGCTTAAAGTGACATTTAAATAGGTTGGGATAGGGTAATTAGGCAAGTTAGTGTGTAACGATGGTTTGTTCTGTAGACTATCGCAAAACTATACAGCTTAAAGGGGCTAATAATATTGACCTTAAAATTGTATTTAAAAAAATTAAAACTACTTTTTTTCTTGCCAAAATAAAGCAAATAAGAAAGAGACTTTCTCTAGAAGAAAAAATATTATCAGACATACTGTGAAAATTCCCTTGCTCTGTTAAACACCATTTGGGAAATATTTAAAAAAGAAATAAAATTCAAAGGGGGTTTATTAATTCTGATTGCAACTGTAGATGTTACGTACAGTGGGGGCAATTTTTTTCAGAAAACATATTTCTAAAGGCGCTGTTGACTTCAATTTTGAACCAGATGTTGATAACAACCAAAGAAATCCATGTATGCAAATAAAACAATATTAATTTGTTTTCAAATTAAGTTATGTGTAATAAAATTAAATGACACAGGAAAAAAGTATTGAACACATGACAAAAGGGAGGTGTAGATAGGCAGGGAAGGCCCAGACAGCAGCTGAAATCCCTCAGTATTTATTCAGCAACCCTCTGTCTTTCCTCATTGTAAATGAATATTAGCTGCTTCAGTCCAACATCTACATTACCAGGATGAAGAAGATGAAACCAGAGTGGACATTTCAGCAAGACAATGATCCAAAACACAGTCAAGGAAACTCTCGAATGCTTTCAGAAAAAAAATCAAGCTGTAGAATGGCCCAGCCAAACACCTGACTTGAATCCAATAGAAAATAAAAATTAAAAATCTGATTTGATAGACGAGACCCACAGAACCACCAAGATTTTTACACTCTGTTGAAGTCTATGAAAAACTCACACCTGAGCAATGCACTTCATTCATTCAAGCCTTTTATATAAAGTATTAAATACGTTTCAGTAGTTCAGTACTTTGTTTGTGTCATTTCATTGTTATTACACATTAATAACTATTTTTTCAGATTTGTTTTGTTTTGTTATATTTTCATGTTTGTACTGTTTGGGTTTTTACCAAAATCTGGTTCAATTCCAGGTCAACAACTCCTTAAGAATATTTTTTCCAAAAAAAAAATGACATGTTGAATACCCCCCCACCCCCACTGTATATTATATGCTAATCCATTGAAGATAATGAAGAATCTGATAATGCTAATAATGGTGAACACATGTTCTGTTTTTGCAAGCACAGTAACTGAGTATTAATAAACCTCATGCTCCCTTGCATTACCTCACATCTGTTGTTCATGTTTTGAATCATTATAATGAGATGCAACACAGTAGCGCCTTTAACACAGTATACTCTGTTCACACGCAGCAGTTCCAGCTATTTACTGCTAATGATATAACTTTTCATTCCGAAAAATTGCCAGAATGCATTTTAAGCATTTTTTTTAAAAAAGGGCTTGTTCACGCATGATTTCATTATGACAATTTACTGGTAATTTTCTGGAAGTCTATATTGAAAAGGGGCTAGTGTGTCCCACATGTGCTAATACTTAAAATGATTTAATAGCTTTTCTACTGTATGCCCGCTGGATGGTCATAATTTTGGTGTTATCAGAATGGCAGGCTATATTTAGGATGTTTTGATTGATGTGTTTTTGTGAACTTGTTTTTCAGGCGGCAGAGAGCAGCCATCCAGGGGAGATCTTCCTAAACCTGCAGGCCTGAGGCGACGCCAGCCCAAGACTGAGAAAGAGCTGCTGCAGCGCTATAAAGAGCAGCGCAGGAGACACACGTCCAGAACACAGATCAGATAACGATACACACACTTCAACATGCAGACAGTGACTCGTCAATGAGTTAGAAATCAGCTTGCAATTCACATTGACTTCAAGGGTGTGTTCACACTTATAGTGCGGTTCTTCTGGTCAAAAAATTAAAATGACATTTAGTCCTGGTTCACTTAACTTGGAATTGAGCTAGATTCATTTTTTCAGATGTATATCCATCCATATATTTGATGCGCACCAGTGTTGTTTACATTACATTATTTAAGGTTGTTCTGTTCATCATTAATCTTAATAATGCAAGATATGTCTGTTTCAGTGGCATTCACATAATAGGATGTACAAGTGATGCTCAACACACATGCATTTCTTAGTTAAATGATTTTACAGTAACACTTTAGAGTAATGGTCCATTACTAATGGTTCATTAGTTAATATATTTACAAACATTAACTAAGTACAGATGTCGCCACTGTGAATGCGCAAGTGAATGAACATAACATCACGCAATGCTGCATATGAAATGGTCTAACACAAGAACCAGTTATGAAACATAGTAAACATACTGAACTGATATAGCAGCGCAAAGTAAATTAAATAGGCTAATCATGATTATCTTATCAATAGTATCATGAGTTTTTTATGATGGTTTGTTCACTGAAAACTACAGTTGTGGATCAACTGCTAGGGGTTTGAATGTTATGTCATTAGAAGCATAAAAGTGAATACCTCAATAAATATAAAATAAAAGGAATTTCACCGCGAGCAAATTAACTCCTGCAAACGCATGTGAAATATTATGCACGGGTTGTTTGATTTGGAGGGCGTTCGTTCGCACTGGCCTGACAATGGAAAAGCGGTTGTTCCTATCGCCACCTGGTGGAAATTGCATAAAGGACAAAAATGGAAAAGGCGACCTTTGCTGGTGCAGCACATCGTGTGACTGCACATGTCAAATTGCAGCTTTACGCGTGAAGAAATACACATTCTCAGTGGCCACATCTGTATAATTAATCTTGTAAAGCATTTATTAATTATTATTGTTCAACATTAACAAATCCGTTATTAAAATCCAAAGTCATGCTTGTTATCATTAGTTATTGCTCAGTGAGTTGACCTAACATGAACTAACATTATTTAACTTAAATACCATTAATTAACTTTAACAAAGATGAATAAATACCATAATAAATGTGTTATTAATCGTTTGTTCATCTTAGTAAATACATTAAGTAATGGGCCATACTTTCAAAGTGTTTCCGATTTTACTGTAAATAAAAGGCTAATAGTTTTTGTACAAAGATAAATGTAATAGTAAGAGTTGGAGATTAAATGTAATGACTTATGTATGACATGTCAATAGCACCTTCTTAGATGTATACATTGTTAACTGGTGCATGTGTGCATCCGTGTGAGCAATTTTTATTTTTTTTTGCTACAGTAAGTGTGTTAATTTCTTCCCAAATGTGCATAAGATATTGTGCAATACAAGAAAAATCTAGTGAATACTAATGAATGTCCATGACGTGTTATAGTCTTATTACATCACATAAATAACATTTCAATATTTACTGTATATACTACGTTCATGAAATGTACCATTTAAAGGGAGAGTTTACCTAAAAATCTTAATTGTCAGTAATTACAAACCCCTTAAATCATTTCAAACCCCTGAGACCTTTGACCTTTGGAACACAAATTAAGACGTTTTACATAAAATCTATCAGCTCTCTTGATTCTTTATAGATTTCAATGCTCTCAACTCATTGATCGTAGTCAAGAAAGGTACAAAAAACTGTCCAAAGTGTCCATGTGTTTATTCACTTTCATGAATGTGCACCCTATAATAACACAGAGGAAAAGAAACTGTTGAATAGTCCTTTTTTATGTGCACACAAGTTTTCTCATAGCTTATTTTATTATTATATATTAATATATAATATTTTAGTTGAACTACTGAAGGGATGTGGTCTGTTTGAAGGATATGTTTTTTTGGTTTGTTTATTTTTCTGGATTATGAATCAGTCGGAACCACTGCTGTCTATGCAGGATGAGAGAGCTCTCAGGTTTCACCTAAAATATCTTAATTTGTATTCCGAAGATGAATGATCGTCTCAGGGGTTTGAAACAACATGAGTGTGAGTGCTAATTACATGATTGTAATTTTTCTGTGAACTAACCCAATAAATTATGTAGATTATATGCTAATCCATTCAAGATAATGAAAAATCTGATAATGCTGATCATAGTAAACTGATATTTGTTGTGTTTTTGGAAGCATAGTTGCTGAGAGTTTTTATAAAACTCATGCTCACTTGCTTCCCTTATATCTGCTATATGTTTTGTGTGTAAACTGCATGCACCTCTACATACGGGCATAATTAGCATGCTTAGTTTAAAAGAGCATCATGTATCAAAAACGATTTAAAGAATTATCAAGAATTAATTTATTGTGGATAATTATCTGCATCCCTAGATTACACTAAAACAAAAGAACTACACTAACAGTTCAATTGTACCATATACCATTTTAATAATAACTTTAAAATAACCTGCCAAGTGTGAGGACACCCCAGAATGCAGATCAGAATGCAAGCTGAAACAAAGTTTTGTATTTACTGCCTTAAATGTGACTTTCGATATTCATAGTCAGTCTTCAAGGGGATTTTGATGTTGCTTGAATTGTGTATTCAGCACTGAAGGCCTTTTATGAACATGCTTTCTGTCTGAGATTAGGACCTGCTTGTGATCTGCCATTTGGAAAAATCCTCCCGTTACAGAAAGCCTAACATTAGAGATATTTATTTTGTATTACCTGTCTATTTGTCTGTTGTAAAGCTAATAAATTCTTTTTCCAGAACTTTGAGTCTTAACTGAAATACTTTTAGTGTAGTTTTTTAGTGCCACCTGTTGGAGAATGCTGGAGCTTATTTCTAGGCACAAATGCAGACATCCCAACCTGGCCCAGGTAATTGGGGAAGCTGGGTGCGGGAGGTGTGTTCAAGATTCTAATGTCTGTATTAAATGCATAGATATTCATTTTTGTCAGTACAAACTTTTATTTGAATAAAAAGTGCATTTTTTCAGCTAGCGTACAGTAACAAATCCAAAAAACACTGAACGGATATGTAATTTATGTATATATATTCACATCTTGGTTACCAGCATACATGAACCAAGCTACAATGTACCAATTGTCTGATTGAAGGTTTGAATCTTAAAAATAGTGGTCCTCGAAGTCGTCTTTTTGGTCACTTTACAAGCTTGCAATGTATCCGTCAAATAATGTACACGCCACTGAAAAAATGTCAATTATTCCCTTCCTTCCCTTTACCTAAGAATGTCTTGATTTAAATCTGAATTGTCCAGTGGCGCTTTTTTTTTTTGGCAGGGAACAGAAAGTACAGTCTTGGATGAGCTGCCTGCATGTACATAGTACCATCTCAGCCTCCGATTGCAGAAAAGCAGGAATGAGTGGAAGGTGCTGTTTCAGAGGGGCGGGGCCTGCAGGTCATTGGCCACACCCCCCTTTCTCACCCGCCCTCCTTGAAGCGTTTGCTTAGCAGTCCTTTGAGCTTTTCCTAAAAAGTCCATTTGTGCTCAGTGTTTCCATTCACTAGGTTGTGGATTTTTTCTCCCATTCCTACAGACAAAGAGACAGGTGACTGAAAATTAAAACCGCATTGTGGTGTTATAATGATACAGTAATGGTTTCAGATGGTAATTTGAATTACCATATTCATCAGCCATTATTTACATATAGATACATTACTGTATAAGTAATTCTGACTTCAACTGTTACTACTACTACTACTAATAATAATAATAATAAATAGTAATAATAATATTATTCAGCAAACAAACAATAATACAACAATTGCTTTTTTTAAATGTATACTTGTTTGGCAGATAAATATATTTCTATAAATCACTTATGGGTGTATAAGTGGACTAACCTTGGCCTTCTGTAAAACATTTCCTTTGCTGGGTGCCATGACGGACAGGGGTCTGTTCTTCAGGGCTGTGGCTGAGTTGACAGGTGAATCTCCGTTGTTGGGGCAGACGGGGGTGTTGGTGTTGGTGTTGTTGGGTGTATTTGGAGCAGGGCTGGACACAGGTGCCGACTTGGGCTAGAATATATATCAATATAAGCAGGTATATATTAGCAAGTATATATTATTAAAAACATAGTGGTATTAAATCCTTACTTTTCTAAACTAACTTCTAAAGTATGTCCTTAAAGTATGCACTCACTTTAGTTTTAAGATTAAAAAATGTTTTTGAAAGAGCAGCAGAATAATGATTGCTTTTAAAATTTTAATTTTTTAAAACCCAAAACATAAATTCTGAACCCAAACTTTTGAGCATTGTCATTATATAACTTGTATAATTATATACTTTTATAATTACAGGAAAAGCCTGTAAACTGAACCTTGTTGTCATACTAACCACTGAAATTTCCAGTAGACTGCTGTCCACAGTGGTGCCCAGTGTAAAGGGTCCAGATTCCACTTTCCTCAAATTCTCCTTCACCTCCATCAGGCTGAGCTCCACCTCCACTCGCCGACGCTCCGCCTCACGACACGTCTCTTCCATCTGCTTCAGATGAGCCTCCAGAGAGGCCTGCTGAGTGGGGTCTAAATGAGCCATCATCAAAAACAATTAGCTTTTAACATTAGCTGTATGTCTCATACCTAATAAGTAGTGTATAGAAATTGCAGCAGTATAAGTACAAGACAGAAAATAAGGATGGAATAACAAAAGGCTGAGTGACACATGTAAATTCCAGTCAAATGTTTTTTTTTTTTTCCGTCTCTTAAAACATGACAGACAGAGCTGTCGCACATCTTTCACATATAAAGAATTAGGTATACACTAAATGATGAGATTTTTGCTATGGTTCCCTTTACTGTTAGGGAAAACTACTTTTGAAAGTAAAGTATTACAATACTGAGTTACTCCCCAAAAAAGTAACTAGTTGTGTTACTTTTTATGGTAAGTAATGCATTACATTAGTTACTTTTTACTTTTTCTTACTTGGCTGAGGCTTGATCTCTTTCAGGGTTTTTTTCTTCTGCTTTTTTATTAAAGAAGCTCTGCAATCACAATGCACTGTAACCTAGACCTCCATTTCAGAAATCTAAGGCTCTGACCCGCCATCTTCGATTCTGTCTGTTCCCGCAAAGAGCACATTCTCTCATTCAGCAATTTATTTTTTTAAAGTTATTTAATTAAATTAAAAAGTAACTCACTTTTTTTTTAAGTAACTCAAATATTATTACTTAATTTTTAAAAGTAATGCGTTAATTTACTGGTTACTGAAGGTAATATTATTACTTACTTGTTTATTTATTGTTACTTGTAATGCGTTATCCTCAACACTGGTTCCCTTTTATTTGTTTTATACACGTTTGCTATTAAGATCTGCATTTCTCTGTTTTTACTAAAATTCCCTTTTGACACACAAAACTATTACTTTATAGGCATAGTTCTCACAAAACTGAAAATTCTGTCATAATTTACTCAGCCTTGTTACAAACCAGTCTGACTTTCTTCAGTTAAATTGATGTTGATGTCAATGTTTACCGGTTTAATTTATTTCTTGAAAATAGCATAATATTTTATGTTCAATAGAGTAAAATAAATAGTGCTTAAATTGAAATGTTTGGGACTAACTATTCCTTTGTCATGTGGGCACTTCTAATCATGACCAATAGGCGGCACTACAGTACCTTGGCAGGAGCTGAGCTCGTCTTTCACCTCTCGTCTGTCTTTCCTCAGGGTGGCCAGAGTGTTTTTAACCTCCTCTCTTTCTCGCTCCAGCCGGTCTCTCTCGTCAGTGTAGCGCCGCACGTCGGCCTCTGTCCTGTTCTTCCCTAATTTAACCTCAACTGACCCCGGACCTGCTAAACAGAAGGGAATGTGTTGAGTCATAGAGTAAGTGCGTTTACATGCACATTCTTAACCCGATTATGCTTAATAAACAGACAATGCATGTGGTCATTTAAACGGGCGTATAGTTTTTGTTTATCAAAGAAAGGTGATTAAGTCATATTTGCCCCAATACAGCCGATTTTGCAACATGTGAACCATAGACTGTAAAAGATTAACATGATGTAAACACTTGAAACTACTTTCTGTCTGACGTCACTTCACTTCCCCCTATCGGCAACGCAGTGTATTTGTAGTTCCGATTTACCGTTGAATGAATGGGAGTCTTCTCTGGAAAACTTACAACTGAAAATATTAACATTGCACATTGTGATTTAAGTCTGTTAATGTATTGGACGTGTCCAAATGTTTCTCTTTCAATACTGAACTGCTTTCTGAGTTTAAAAATGATTAAGTTATTAAGAATAGGAATAAGTTATTTTTACTTTGATGATGCTATGAGTATAAATGTATATTATTTGTTATGTGAATGTTCCAGCAGGAGTAAAATTCTTTATTATTTTTTCTCTTATTATCTGGTATAAGTATTTCATCTATAAATGCAATCAGTTTCATCCTTTATTATTTACTGATCCATAACAGTTTTTTCAGTTTCTCCGTTTGAATGAATTAAGACCTTTAGACAGTGTCCTGCCGCCACCTACTGGGTGGTTTTAATTTAATATCTGTATATCTTTTATCCTAATTAATAATAAGTTACAAATAATTTCATAATCTAATAATACTGCATTTTAATCTTATAATTAAAACGCAGTCTTCTTATTGTTAAAAAAAAAAACAGATGTAGTGACAATCCAACCATATCTGTAGTAAATATACAGCTGACTGGGTGAATTTTCTATGGGGAGTTCTGTGTAGGCTGGAGGTAAAGATACACTGCCTGGAGTGAAACCGAACACCGCGTGACGTCATGTGAAAAGGGTCTATCACGCATTCAGACTTTCTCCCTAATAATATAATTTCATAAATATTGTTTTCGAACTGTAAATAGTGAAATCATATTAGCAATCAATGTCTATCAAAGTACAACATCGTTCACAGTCAAATAAATAGTGCTAATATTGCTTTGAAGTCATACCTGCATGTGATTTTAGACCAAATATTCAAAGTAGCGTGGTAAACAATATTGGGACCGTGTCACAAGTTGTCATTGGACAAAAGTGCGAATATAAAACCAACTTTACCTCAATCCGTACTATCCTTAAAGTGTTTCATCTTTTCATGTAGCAGAAGTAGAAATGCTAATCTTGAGAGGGTAACAGTCATAAGTTTCCCACTGACATGTTTCCCTTGTCTTCTTGGGGTCTTATTTATTAAGCATGATAACTAATGTAACAAATTAAATAATGAAGTTAGAAAGTTAAATGATTACGTTCTGACATGGGCGGATTTAACCAATAAGCATGATAAGCGGCTGCTTAGGGCCCCAGGAAATCTGAGGGCCCCCAAATAAATACCTAGAAGTACAAATTATACCTACAATTTATATATAACACCATTTTCTGTCCTATTTTGTATGATGAGTATCTAAAAAAATAAATGTTTAATGTTTATTACATCTGCACAACTGTACCCCTACCCCTTATTCATGGAGAAGTCCAGCAGTCAAATTAGGTAAAGATTTAGTTTTAAAAACAAAATATTTTATATATAATTTTTAGTTTTTAAGAAATCATCAATAATCATTTAAAATTTTACAAGATGTCTGCGCTGGTGGTGTAGTGGTTAGTGCGTCGACACATGCACTCTGGTGCTCACGGCGACCTGAGTTCAATTCCGCCTCACGGTCCTCTGCCGATCCTTCCCCTCTCTCTGCTCCCCATGCTTTCCAGTCAATATTATCTACTGTCCTATCCAATAAAGGTGAAAACCCCGAAAAAAATTATTATTCAAAAAAAATTAAGAAAAAAGAAAAATATATGAAAAAAACCTGAAAAATAAATAAATTAAAATAGAAATTATGCATTTCAGAACGTTTGGGCCTCATGGCTGAAATTGCTTAGGGCCCCCAATTCACTAAATCCACCCCTGTTCTGACAACACTAATGGGAAATAAACCTATTAATAGTCTTGTAAATGTCTGCTTACTTATATTACCTGTTTTTTGATTTGCATGTAAACCAGGAGGACAAAAGCTATTTCAATAAGCTTATTTCTGTGTGCTTTCGGTGTATTGGTGTGCATGTAAGCATTCTCAATGACTGTGTGTGTGTTCACTTTGGTGTATACAGTAGCTAGTAAAAGCAGAGCAGAATAAAATAAACTAAACTTGTGTGTCCTCTTTAACAGCTGACGGGTCTCACCTGCTGGAGAGAACTTGAGTCTGTCGAGAAGTCTGTCTGTGCTGGCGGCTCTAGCTCTGGAGGTTGGTGGACTCTGAGGGGTTTGTGCTGATGTCTGGGGAAGAGACTGGGTTTTGGGTAGCGGTGAGGTGGATGAGGCCTTCTTTTGGATTTCCTGACCGGGGAAACTGATTTTTTGAGGCTGGATGTGCAGATTGGGGACTGGGGAGGGGTCTATGTCCACTCTTGGGGCAACAGGTGGAGGGACTCCATTTTCTGTGCTGGTCGGTAATGAGCTTTCATATACAGGCTGTTGAAGAAGAGAATTGTATGGAAGGTTTTGAACATCTGTGTCACACTTTACTTTGATGGTTCATTTGTTGAATTTAAGTTACATTGCATCTACATGCCGACTAATTCTCATACATTATAAGTAGACTGTTGGGGTTGGAGTTAGTGTAAGTTGACATGTACTTGCAATGTTTCTTATAGTCAGTTGAATGTCTGTTGAAGAAGCAGTATCAACAGATATTAAGCAGACAGTCTACTAATACTCAAGTGGACCATCAAAAAGTGTTACCAACATTTGTATTTAAATTTTATTGAAAAAATATATGGTGTGAAGTAGGGCTGGACAATAAAACAATAATTATTTATAAATATAATTGTTCCTTGATAAAATGACACATTTTTAATGTAATATTTATGCTTCAAAGTGGAACTAAACAGTACTGCAAGTTTGTTCAGATTGTTTACATTATCACAGAAACCAAAGTTACATTTTAGCATGGTAATGAGGTGCTATGTGCATGGTTTTACCTATCATTATGATGATCTGAATGTATGATAATATGAATGACCAAGTTAAATGGACCTTTTTCATATTTATTTGATTCTCAGCAGCTGAAGTTGTCATAGTTGGCTAAACTTACAGCGCAGAGAATGGAAGAGTACCACAAATATTTTTTGGTATTCCTATTTGCTCAAATAATATAAGAATAACTCCACGATAGTGTTTTCATGACTTTCAAAAAAGGATAAAAATTGTGTGAGACTGTTAATGGCAGCCAGAAGAGCAAACAACATCAATTTTACTCATACCAGCAAACATTTGTCTCTGAAAATTCGGGAGACCGCATACTATACCACAGTCGGCGATTCAGGGGTGTTATAGACTATACCAAAAAGCTGAGGACCAGGGGGTGGGGGTTTGGGGGGGATGGGGGGGTGAAATTACAGGAGTTTTCTGGGAGAAATAACAAATCGGGAGGGTGGCGGGAGATGGGTCGGATATACGGGAGACTCCCGGGAAAAACAGGAGTGTTGGCAGGTATGATTTTACTGTCTCTCCTATAGGCGCAACATTAAGAACACATCTCATAAGCGGTAACTAGTTTATTTATAATTAAGAAGATTATTAATTAAAAGATGATAAAATACAAAGTATATAGTTGGTCACACTTTATTTTGATAGTCTATTTGTTGAACTTAAGTTACATTGCATCTACATGCCAACTAATTCTCATTAGATTATAAATAGACTGTTTGGTTAGGGTTAAGGTTAGTGTTAGTTGACATGTACTTGCAACGTTTCTTAGTTAGTTAAATGTCTGTTTAGCAGCAGTATCAACAGATATTAAGCAGACAGTCTACTAATACTGGACCATCAAAATAAAGTGTTATCTTATAGTTTTAGAAAGGGACATATGTTTAAAAAAAATCAAGATATTCAAAACTTTCAAGGAATTAGGATGCCGATGACCGTTAAACGCCTCATCTTGTGAAAAGGGTCCATTTTTATAACAAAAATAAAATCTGAATATTTAATTAACTGGTGTTTACAAATATTATTTATTAACTTAAAATAAATGTATATTTGCCATGTGCCTATACATTTTCATGATTAGAAATCACCAACCAAAACATCCAGGAACTAAGAAATATTGTTCTCTGTTAAGATACTTTGCTAAGGAAAAAATGTTGTTTAATATTATGTTTACTCAACTCTTACAGTCAAGCACAAAATTAATCATACCCCTGGCAAATTCTAACCTAATTTTTTTGTTCCAACGTAAATAAAACCTGAAAAATATATATTTTTTTCCACAATTATGCCTATTTTACATCGTCTTATTATCTTTTGGAAGAAGTATGTGCCATTTCCAGTCAAAAAAAACCTTGCAGGTTGAATAAAAGTAACTTTAAGTCAGAATTTGCCAGTGGTATAAATAATGTCAAGCTTGACTGTATACATGACTGCATATTGACTGTATATTGCACCTTTCAAATTTGTTCATCTATTTGGCACATGTTCTGACAATTAAGTAGTTTAAATTAACATTTAACTCATTTAATATTTAACTTAATTTAACTCATGTTCACTCAGGAGCAAAAATTAGCCTTTAAACATAACAAAAAATCAGATTTGACATGTTAATTATCATCAATATAGACTGATATGACTTTTATGCCTCAATGTGAACTTAAGTCTGTACACTGGTTGTTGCGATGTCGCATTTAGTACACTATGATTGAAGAGGTCCTACATACTGTACACTATATGTCACTAGAGAAAAGTGATCTTAACCTCTTTTAGCAGATCATCATAATGCGGGGCGGTTGAGGGACTGATCTCTGGCTGTGTGGTGCTGGACGTCTGTGGTGACACCCTGCCCGAGCTAGTATGCAGGAAAGAGCGAAGCGGGATCAGATCCAGATAAACTCTGTCCTTCCCATTCTCTTCCTCAGCATTTACTGTTCCCTCCTCGCTGCCATTCTGAACCTCCTGAACCTCCTACAGCCGGAGAGAGGAACAGTATCAGAGAAACAGTATTGAATTTGGATGGCCCGCATGGTTACATAAACACAACACTGTCACAGCGATGACTTCCTGTCACTCGTATTATTTCTGGCCCAGTTATTAGTGCATCTTCCACTACCCTGAGTCTGTGAGTCAGAATAAACACAGCTGCATGAAAGTGGGAGGTACAGAATTATGACAGAATTTCACAGCCGTATGATACATAACCCTACACACTGCACATTGAAAAGCTCTATCTAAATTTGTTTGTTCATTCATTCACCCTTTTAAATCACCTACCTCCTGCTCAGTTTCTGTAGATGGCACATCATCATATATGTCATCGCAGTTTTGAGGGTCTGACGGTGGGCTGTCTGTGTATGTGTTGGGCTCGGAGTACCTCCTTTGCATCAGACTGACAAATACACACAAATCATATAAAAAAAAAACAACCAAAATGTATCATATGACAAAGAATATGGTCACTTTTGTTGTTCATTAATTGTGTTTTTTTTTTGTCATTTTGGAAGCTTATAGAATCAGCCATTACAGAATATACAGAAACATCTATACATGTACACTACCGGACAAAAGTTTGGGGTTGGTATAATTTTTGAATGTTTTAAAATAAGCTTATCCTACTCATGAAGGCTGGATTCATTTAATCAAAAACACAGTACAAATTGTAAAATTGTGAAATGTTATTGCATTATAAAATAACTGTTCAAAAGTAGTTTATCATTTAATTTAATCATTTATTCCAGTGATTTTAAGGAGGAATTTTCAGCTTCATTACTCCAGTCTTCAGTCACATGAGCCTTTAGAAATCACTCTAATATTAATTATTATTATTATTATTATTATTATTATTATTATTATTATTATTATTATTAATAATGGTAATAGTAATAAAAGCAATAATGACTGGACTAATCATTTCATTAGAAACTACATACAATAAGTAATAAATAAATATTTAATAAATAAGCATTTAACAATTTAACAATTTTTTTTTACATTTAATAGATGCCGCCTTGATGAACAGTATAGTTTTCTTAAAAAAACCCTCAATGACATGGGAAGAAAAAAACGATCCCAAACTTTTGACCAGTAGTGTACACAGAATTACATATAGAAATATAATGTATAGAATTATACACAGAATTTTCCTAGGGAGCGTCTTATTATAATTTTTTTTTTTTTACCAGAGAAGATATGAACAGTTCAGATGCAAAAACCAAAAGTGCCATCTAAAATTTTCTCCCAAAAATAGCAGTTTTCTCCGTCTCCTATATCTTGATTCTGTCATTTCACTTTTATGGCAAAGAATAGGTTACTTTCATCACTTTTAACATGAAATAACTGAACATAAACATAAGAGGCGGAGAAAATGTTCATTGTAGAAGAAAATTCCAGATGGCACTTAGAGGTTTCTGCATCTGAACACTTCCTATGCTATATATACACACAGTATTGTCATTTTTTGGACATTGTTATTGTTTGTAAAAAAAGCTACTGATTTTGGGTGTGCGATATTCACAAAATATGTTTTATCCAGTAACAATATTTAAACTATCAATTCTATAATAATATAGTATAAATAGCTATTTTATAAATAGTTTTTTTTTTTGTTCTGATACCTTGGCTGGTTTTGGCCTGTCATGAAGAAATATACATGACAGTAAATTCTTTTACATTTTATCTTTTTATAATTTGATGTTGCTTCAGTTAAGTGCAATAAATTGCTGTTTAATACCATGTGGAGTTAATTTGATTAATTATAATTATACAATAGCTAATTATACATACAGTATGTATATATGTATATATATGTATATATATATATATATATATATATATATATATATATATATATATATAAACAAATGTTTTCAGTATATGTCATACATGTAAATAAAAAACATAATAACATATTATATGGGGACAATATTTGCATCATGAGGTGAATGCTTTTAGATTTGTTTTATGCTTTTATATTTATTGCAATAACACACTTATAATCTTTATAATGCTTTATCATTTCAGCTCACACAATGTTAAAACAACAATATTTCTATGTGTGATAAATATTGCACACCCCTACATCAGATAAACAGTAAGCGACTTACTACATGGATGTCTTGGCAGCATTGACAATACTGGATATCCTCTCTGAGTTCACATAGTCGTAGCTGAGATCTTCTGGGTCTGTTTTGGTGCCAGTCTGTGACAGTATGAGCCCGAGCCAGTGGCCCATATCAGCCGAGGATTTAGCCTAAAAGGAAAGTGGAAGATAGCATTAGTTTGTTGTTGGCTTTATTCTGGCCTGAAGATGGCAGTCATGTTGAGGTTTCTACTAATTCCTTACTATTCCATGTAAGCAATTTTAAGAAGTGCCTATTTTGTCCCCTCTGTCTTTGTTTACTGAGAAGTGACTTTCTGAAAACTGATGATCAACTACTCGAGAATTAAGGCAGGGAAAGTTTATGAGCAGACTCAAAACAGATACACAAAGAATTACAAATACACTAGCACTCAAACATTTGGTGGTCAATATGATTTTCGTTGTTGTTGTTGAAAGAAACAAAATGTTATTCAGCATTTAAAGTGACATGAAACTCGTTTACATTTGTAAAATTTTTTTAAACCCCTTTTTTAATTCTACATGTCCAAATAAAGGCCATTTTTTAACATCTCATTGTATCAAATGTTAAGATCCACAAATATATATGGCAGGACAACTTTTTTCAACATTGATAATAATAAGAAATGTTTATCGATCACCAAATCAGCATATTGTGATTTATGAAAAGGCATGACATACTGAGGACTCAGCTTTGTCCTCCTAGGGTTAAATTGCATTTTAAAATGTTAAAATAGAAACGGCTGAAAGGAAACCCACTGCTTTAAACACATGACAGAATAGTTGGCGATTCATTCCGCTGTTGGTATCGCGGCTGAAAGTTATGGGCGGTATTGTGTCTGAAAGTGAAGGGGGGGGATTGGCACGGGCCCTTGATAATGTCTCTGGGGCCCCCATAAATGTATGGGCTCTTAGAATCTTACTAACCCCCGCCCCCCCCCCCCCCCCCCCCCCCAAGCGGTTCCCCTGATACTATAGAACAGTATATATTTTGCTGTGATATTATAAATGAATACAGTAGGATTATTGCCATCTATTATTGCCAAATATTCTTTATTAAATCCCCAAACTGCACACACTTTAGTAGAAGCACCATCAAGTGTGCTTGCTTGCTGTACAGGTCTGTCTGATGATTTCACGAAGCTCAAAACCACACACTGATGTACTTTCTTGTCTACTCACTTCTAGGGTTGCGAGCTCCTCTCCATCCATTTGTATGCGGAAAGAGTAGAGGTGTTCAGGACTGGGATCTGGCAAGACCATACACCCCTCCAGAGACAGTGGCTGCTGGGCCACTTTGCCCTTGCCTTTGTCACTGTAGATCCAAAGCTGCCTGTCCTTCACCGAACACCATCGGCTTCGCCACTGGGTGTTCACCAGGACGTTAAGGTAGCCTGCAAGAGAGAAAAGGTGAGGAAAATGTGGGTTTCAAATCTGGCATATTAAATAATGTTTTACATCACAATTTGGTCACTTCCTGTACAGTATGAGCAGCCATTATGGAGATACTCGGATGTAAACACCAACACTGGACTGCACGCTAATCTACTGCTGAATTCACTGTTCTGCTTATTTATGCTGTCTAAACCACAGAAAAACATGTGGAGGCAGCTAAATTAGATAGACCAATGGTCTCAAACTCCTGGAGGGCCACAGCTCTGCATAGTTTAGCTCCAACCAGCTCCAACTTACACCTGCTGAATAGTCAATAGTTGCGCTCGACTTCATGCAGCGCTGCGCAGATCGATCGAAATCTGTGTTAAAGTGGTGCGTGCCGGTAAGAAATTCTGTCCAGGTTGATGCTGCACCAATGCCACGTGACTGTCACATGTGGCATCAAAGTACCGTGACAGCGCTCCGAGATCAGACGACTGATTCAGGCTGTGAAGCATCTGAAGAGCGACTGCTGGAGCTACGATGACGACACCCATATTACACGATTGGCTGAGTTCATCGCATAAAAACAACCACTTGTGTTTGGGGTTTATTATTGGATAGATTCTGATCCCAAATTTCATAACAAACAGTTCACTTTTCATACCCTCTCTATCTTGTACACATCATGCTTAATAAAAGACTACAAATATTTTACTGCAGTAATCATGTTTTGTTAAATAATCTGGTCATAAAGGCTAGCTTGTTTGCACAGGTTTATTTTTCAACCTTTTTTATACAGACAATTTACTGCATTTAGTTCCATGAACGATTTAAATGATATATTTTAGTAAATAACCTAATTATTAACTCAAATAAGTCTTACAGACTTGTAATAAAATAATTATCATCATTGATCCTGCCACTCTAAAAGTTTCTTAACAAATTAAATTAAAGGACTCTTTTATTAAATAATTATAAAATGATTTTTAGGATATATATTATTTCCGGTCTAGCCGTTTATACCTGGTCTTTCTGGGAAACTTCTACTTAAAGCATAGCTCACTTTTTTTAGGAATGTCCTTTTGTTCAATCTTTTTGGATTGAAGTGCTTTTTTGAAAATGCGTTCATTATCCAAAATAATCTTAATCATTGTTTAAGACTTTATCAAAACACCTTGTTTTGGGTTTTACATTATTATATATTGGAAGATTTTATATCTATAAATGTAAATAAATGTAAACTCCTTTTTAGCATATTCAAACAAGAAGTATTATCCTAGAGTGATGTTTAAATTCCTAGTATTTGTGCTAATTGCTTTGTATTTAATAGGCCTGTTTGTTTTATGTTTATATTACCTTCTCGTTTCCCCTTATTTCTCTCATGCGTTGTAATATTTTTAATATTAACAATTCCCTTATTGTTTAAAAATGAACTATAGTTTGTAGAGACTGTATTATGTTTTATTTGTAAATCTTTTGTTGTTATAAAAAAAAATAATAATAATGATGACACCATGTGATCGGTGATCATGATTGCAGCAACTTTGAGCACCGAAGTGTCCGGCTGTCTGGCTTGACGGCTCCGTTTTCAACTCCGCCCCCCACCCTTTGCTCGGCTAATATTATTGATCACCGGCTGTAGCTGTGCTTTATGTCGAACGCACCTAAATGTAGTCTTGAACACCTTGATTGGTTGGATCAGCTGTGTTTGATTAGGGTTGGAGCAAAACTGTACAGAGCTGCGGCCCTCCATGAATCGAGTTTGGGACCTATGATATAGACATTGACTTGGTAAGCTGAAAACTATGAAATACTTTGACCAACTGACTTGAATAGATTCTACTCTGCTTGATTTGATATAACTTTTGTCAGTCTTAAGTACTCTAAATGTTTTTTTCTCCAATCCAACTGATTAGTAAAGGCTAAAACATTAAACTTATTGATCATTTCAATGACAATAATCAGCAAAATAGGAAAGTTTTGTTCAGTTTAGTGGGATTGTTGACATTCTGCACTCCATCATGGCCGACTTGAAAACACTCCATAGGTTTACCACTTCTTCTGCATTTTGGAAGCTTTGTCACATGTCCTGCAAGGACTGAGAAATTTCCTGCATTTCAATTTTGACTGCAGTATTTTTCGTACTGGCATTACAATAACACAATCTAAAAGTGTTACTGTTTTTTAAATACTCTTTCACATAGCTATACATTCACAAAGTTGTCATGTTCTTGTTAAAGTGTAAAAAAATCCAAGCATCATATTATTTCAGATGCTTTTTCCCCTCACTGATTGATTGAAACATACCTGTCAACATTGTGATGTAAAAATCTGGGATAACCCTGCCCCTCCACACCCCCACTCTAAAAAAAAAACCCTCAAACCTAGAACCCCAGAAGAACTACTAAATGACCCCAAACTCCTTTATCTGTTCATTCAGAGCAGTTTAATTGTATATAAGCCTAGTCAAAACCGTTGCAAATATGGGAAAGAAATTAGCTACAAATAATAGAATACATAACAAACATTAAAGCATACTGAAAATAAATAAAAGGTTTAGCCTGTTAAAATCAATTGCCTATACAGAAATTAAATCAAATCATAAAATCTCATTCACCTTCATTTACTGTATTTAATTATTGATTAAAGTTACTATAGTTATTTAGTTAAAAGCAGCAAATCTCTTATTTTGATCCACTGTTTTGTTTGATAACAGAGGTGTCACTTTAAGAATCCACAGATCTATAATGAAAGAATTCGGTTACTTTCGTAACTGTTTGTGATCATTTAAGACAAAACTATTTGTGTTTAAAATAAAACACGCCAAGATGGACATGTTTACATATTAATAAGTGTATTTGTCGGTTTACAAACACATCCAAATTCAAAAGTGTCCACTTTTGCTCCTCTTCAAATTGTGTTATGTTACAGAAGCTGATCTGGGAACAGTGTCTTTATCACTATGGAGCGCGTCCGTCAGTCAGCACCGATACATGACTAGACTGATTCAGAGATTGCATAGGAAAGGTGACAGTTGACGCACAGCTTTAATGCAAATGAAGTGAATGCAGCCGTTTTAATATGAATTTCAACATGCTTTCAAGCTGAAATAAAGTGAAAACAAAGGTCTAATTCTCTTGAACAGCTTTTGCAATTATATCACATTTGAGATTGGCTCTTTGATGCTACATTTACTTTTCATAGAAAGATTAAATATATGGGAGAAATACAGGAAAATACTTAAACGGGATGATAGCTAGATAGAATGGTAAAATACAAGAGAATCCCAACAAAAATGGGAGGGTTGACAGGTATGGATTAAGGATGTACATGGATTAAAAAGACAAAAGAATAATCACATCTGCGGTCCCGCAACAGAACAGTTGCAGGTGGTCACCTTAAGTCAACATGCAGTATTTAGATGGTTATTTACCTGATGTATCCACACTCTTCTCTGGACTTTCCAAAGAGCAAACCTTCTTTTTTCCAATGTTCATCAGATTACTGAATTTGCCATATTTCTTCTTGACTAAATTAGGAAAAGGTAAACACGTTACACACAGATGTCTACTTTATCATAGTCCAAACTTCTGGTCACATAATGACATATATCAAACTGTTAAGTCAATTTTCAAGAGTAATGATTTTGGAGTAGCATTTTTAAAAACAATGTAACACACATGCCCTCTCTTGATGATTGAGGATGTGGATTAAAGTTTTTTTGCCCAGACTGATTATTTCACATCACAAGACCTCAGTATATTGTCAAAAGCTACATGTATTAATTTAGTTTTGCCCTTATTTGTTGTTTTTGACTGTCAAATTACCCGATGACATCTTATGAACCACAAGTCAGCTTAAAATCAAATTTAAAGGAACACTTTTTTTGAGAATGGTTAATTTTCCCCTAGCCCTCGTAACTCTAGTCTACTAGAGTTAAACAGTTGAGTTTCACTATTTTTAATCCATTTAGTCGATCTCTGGGTGTCGTAGGAGCACTTTCGTCTTAGCCTAGCGTAAATCATTGAATTGGGGTGCCCAAACTCAGTCCTGGAGGCTGGTGGCCCGCAGATTTTAGCTCATCCTTGCAGGTGTTTTGAGGCAAGTTGGTTTCTAGAAAGCCTACTAAGAGCTTGATTAGCTAACCCAGGTGAGTCTGATTGGGGTTGGAACTAAACTTTTTGGGCATCCATGGATTAGACCATTAGCATCACGTTGAAAAAAAATTCAAAAATTAGTTTTGATAATTTTCCTATTTAAAGCTTGACTCGTTTGTATTTACATCAACTTTAAAAAACGTAATTATCAAAACTATATATATATATATATATATATATATATATATATATATATATATATATATATATATATATATATACATATACAAATACATACATATACATAGATAGATAGATAGATAGATAGATAGATAGATAGATAGATAGATAGATAGATAGATAGATAGATAGATAGATAGATAGATAGATAGATAGATAGATATAGATATAGATATATATTTAATCTTGAGCGAGATGCTACTGGTCTAATCAAATTTAATGATTTATGCCAAGCTAAGAGGGTGTCATGGTGGCGCAGTGGGTAGCACGATCGCCTCACTGCAAGAAGGTCGCTGTTTCGAGCCCCGGCTGGGCCAGTTGTCATTTCTGTGTGGAGTTTGCATGTTCTCCCCGTGTTCGCATGGGCGCTCCGGTTTCCCCCACAGTCCAAAGACATGCGCTATAGGTGAATTGAGTAAGCTAAATTGGCTGTAGTGTATGTGTGTGAATGTTTCCCAGTGTGAAGGGCATCCGCTGCGTAAAACATATGCTGTTGTGTGTGGTTCATTCCGCTGTGGTGACCCCTGATTAATAAAGAGACTAAGCCGAAAAGAAAATGAATGAATGTTAACAATACTCCCTCCAGACCTGGAATGGATAAAACATGGCAAAACTCAACTGTTTAACTCTGGGTGACTTGTAAAATGAACTTATTTCCAAAAAGTTGGAGTGTTCCTTTAATATTCTACTGAAGGTGTACATCTTAGAAGATTAAGATTAAATTCACATTTTCGGCTTAAGTATCCCATTTAAAAGATGTCCATCCTCACCATCTTTGTTCTCCAGGTTCTCTGCATGACTGTCTGTGCTGCTGCCGCTCTCAGATGCCACGGAGTAACGCTCGCTCTGCTCACCCTGACAGAATAGACACGATTTGTATAGTTTTACTTGCCAAATACCTTAAAATCCCAGTGTTTAATACACAAAAATGATACAGAGAATAAACTCCAACCTGCTATACCTTAGTACAGATGAGTGTTGGAGAGTCGGTTACATCAGATCCTGTTGTGTTTTTCGGACTAATTTCCTGAATAACCTAATGAAGAAGAAGGAAGAAAGCTTTAAACCATGATTGCACAAACTGCAACTTGTTTAATTATTTATCCGTATGGGCCAAGCTCCATTGTCCTTTACCTTGAGCCATTGTTCGGCCTGCTCCTTGCTCTGCAGTCCCAGGACGATGGCCTCTCCACCCAGTGGACTTATTTTCAACTTGTGCTCTTTTCTTTTTGTTTGTTTCTCTTTGTACACCACACTGCAGCCCAGCAGACTGATATCCAGCAGAGGAGTCTGATCCTTTGAGCTTTTGTAGCACTAAATAGAGTAGGATAGAGAACAATTGTGATTATTTTTTTGTTAGTTTGAATGCCTGTGACAGATAAAATCATATAAAAAAACAATAATCATAAAATAAGTATATGACCACAATTTTACACACAAACAATACAAAAATAATATAAAAATACAAAAATAAAGATAAATAAATAATAAATTATGAATAAAAATGTACATGTATTAATTTGTAAACATCACAAAATTAAACATCACAAAAAGACTAACATTTACTTTCTTCACAGTAATGTGAAACAGTCAGTCATACAAAAGTAGACTAGAAATATAAACACAGTCAGTTTTTATTTAATATTGACTTTAAATGGTCTGTCTCTATGTATATTAAAGTAATTATTACCAGATGTTAACCTGTGATTGCAAACACTGGAATCTGTATAAACACTCATATCATAGATCAGCTGTGGGTTTGAAATGTGGGTGTCGCTGACAAGCCATTATGTCACTAAAATAAGTGATGATGTCACCCACCAGGAGCCGGTGTTCGCGGACGACACACAGCTGTTTGGCCCACTGCCCAAGCCATTTCTTCCTCCAGAGGAAAGCACAGATCCGCGCGTCCTTCATCAGCTCGATGGAGGCTTCAGGCGAAGGCCACTGGTGCTGCGCTGTGGACTTACCCTTCGTCACCTCCTCCTCATCATACGACTCATATGAGCTGCTTAGCTGCTCTGTGTCTTCTGGAAAAGCCAAACGTGACGAAGATGTGAGTCGCCGAGGACAGAAGGTGAGCTGTTCAATAATAGAGCACTGGGACAAAAGAAAGTCAAAGCCTCCCTGCAAATTCTGTTTAATTCTATGTTTTGTGGATAGTTATTGGCATAGCTGACTCAAAAATGAACATTCTGTTGTTCCAGTCCTGCATAATTTCAGTTATTGTTAGTAAATAAAGATGTTTTTGAGGGTTAACTTCTTTTTAATGGGATTTTATGAGCTATTTAAACAAAGTTTAGTCTAGATTGAGGCATTTAGATCTTAATTTATAGGGTAAGTGAGTAGGAGTAACAAAAATAGAGAATGGGGATGAATGATAGAAGAGGCTGAGGGAAAGAATTTTAAAAAACTCAATACGTTATAAATAATCATACTATTATAAATAACATTGTTACAGTATAGTAGTTTTAATAGTAGTTATAATAATAGCTATTAAAATAGTGTGGAAAAAGAAACTTTATATATATATATATATATATATATATATATATATATATATATATATATATATATATATATATATATATATATATATATTTCACTATTTTTAATACTAAAAATATTAACTTGTTTATAAATGAAAGCACATTAACATAAATAGTGTTTTTTATGTTAATATTTGGATAGAAACATATATACTGACAAGCGTCAACCTGACAAACGTCTTGTCGTCTATCCAAGTTTTAGGAACAACAAATAATAACTTGACTTCTAGTTGATCATTTGGTATCAGAAGTGGCTAATATAAAAGGCAAAGGCCTCTAGATTACACTTATTTTACCAAAATAAAATATGATCATGTCTTGATTTTTAATTATTTGATTAGGACAGTAAGGTCTGACTTTGCTTAGACAAAAGTCTTGTCACTTAACAGAAATAATGTACAGTCTAGAATATAAATATATCTCTGTAATGACTCAGACAACTTTATTTAATTTAAGTTATTTTACTTAATAATTAATAAAGTCGTCTGGAATAGCAAAGAAAGCGTTCTTGCAGGACTCCCAGAGTTCATCAAGATTCTTTGGATTCATCTTCAATGCCTCCTTCATCTTAGCCCAGACATGCTCAATAATGTTCCTGTCTGGTGATTGGGCTGGCCAATCCTGGAGCACCTTGACCTTCTGTGCTTTCAGGAACTTTGATGTGGTGGCTAAAGTATGAGGAGCGCTATCCTGCAGAAGAATTTGCCCTCTTCTGTGGTTTGTAATGTAATTGGCAGCAAAAATGTCCTGATACCTCAGCCTGTTGATGTTGCCATTCACACTGCAGATCTCTCGCACGCCCCCATACTGAATGTAACCCCAAACCATGATTTTTCCTTTACAAAACTTGACTGATCTCTGTGAGAATCTTGAGTTCATGTGGGTTCCAATTGGTTTTCTACAGTATTTGTGATGATTGGGATGCAGTTCAACAGATGTTCATCTGAAAAATCTACCTTCTGCATCTTTTCCATATGATCAACTTTAAGTCAAGTTATTATTTGTCGTTCTTACAACTGGGATCGACGACAAGACTTTTGTCAGGTAGTGTACATATTAATATGATAATAAATACAGACAGACAGAGAGAGAGAGAGAGAGAGAGAGAGAGAGAGAGAAAGAGAGAGAGAGAGACTAAGGCTAAGAAAAGTGCAAGGACATGCTCTTAAGCCAGCGAGCACATGCAAAGTCAGCGGCCTCAAGCTTGGATGCATTAAACAGTGAGGTTTTCCCAGAGCCGTGCACTTCACCGCAGCCAGTAAAGTTAGTGCTGTTTGTTTGTTTTTCTCTCCTGACGCACACTGAGAGAAACAGAGATAGATACCCCGAGTGATCACAGCATAGACCACACCGTTTGAAGCTTCTACACGCTTCCTGAGCCCTGTAATGACGGCAAAGCAACCAAAATCTACAGAAACACAGGAGCACAATAAAAAGGGGAAATGCAATAAGGGAAGAAGAGAAAAAAGAATCAGGTGAGAAGCTGGAGACTGTGAAACTGGATGTGGCTTATGTGTCACATGAAAACAAAAACAGGAAGAATGAGGTCCACAAAGGCAGCTTTGTTTGATGTATAAAATAATTTAAACTGAAAAACAAAGAGATGGTGGGGATTATGACTAGCCCCTCCAATTTTGAATAAATGGCCAATAGCTTTCTGTTTATATCACCGCTATACCAGCCAACTGTTTGTTCGCGCTGATTCAGCTTGTGTGACATCAATGCAAAACTTTATTCACCTAAATGGAAAGCATATTTATAATCTTTGAATCGTTTATCCTCTATATAATTGTACTTGTATGTGACTGTGTCTGTTTTCCCCTTTTGAATGGCTATAGATACAGTAGTGGTGATTTTACATGCACATCACGTGTTTTAGCATGCTGGCTTTTGGAGGTTCTTCCCCTGATTGTTTCAACTCATATATGCAGAGGAGTTCAGATCAACAAAGTGTTGACTAGGATTTAATATTTTCTCATATAGTGTACTTGCATTTAGGTGAACCCTTAATATGAATGCTCTGTTACTCATAAATATGTGACAGATTTGATGGATATAAGATTAGATAGATATATTTTTTTATGTTTTGTAGGGGGCGGGACACTTCAGATACTAGAGAGCATGTGATTGGTCAGAATATATGATGAGAAGCTGAAGTGCATGGTGATGGTCTCAAAAAGCATTGATCTCTATTGGCGAGGTGAAAAATTGTACGTTTTGAATGCTAATGACTTCCAAACCTTTAATTTTGAACTTCATTGTAACACATTGATACTAGCACCCAAAAACATTTGTGAGGACTGTATTCTTACTCTGATGTAGATTCTAACTCAGTGTTGGTACCCCAAGCTGCACTAAATATTTGTGTCTTTTGTTTTGATGTAAACAGCAGCATCAATTAACTACGTTTACATGGACATCAGTAATCAAATGATTTGCCTTAATCTGAATATGACAATAATATCATTAAGGTGTTTACATGAGTTGCTTTTTGAATGTTCCTTTTATCTTTCTGTTTTACATGTTGTAGCACATAATTGGATTAACATCATTGCGTCACCAACCTATCCACGTTTCCTCTGGAGTTTCATGTAACTTCGGGTATTTCATTTTTGTATTTGTCGACTTTACCTGCAGTTTGGTACTTCCACTTTCATTTAGGAACATATCATTCATGCCCCCCTTGACAAACGAGATATTGGATGCAAGTATGAACTGCTGGAAGAGTGTTTAAATGGAATTTGATACCGCACGCCGTATGGGAAAAAACTACACATTTTGCGATGCAGGTGTCTGTGGTCCTTCACTGACTTTGGTAGATGCAGAGAATAGTGTCAAACAGCCATGTGTGTATAGACTATCCTGTCGCAAAATGCGGCGAAAATTCTACACGACGGTAATAGTTTGATTGCACTTCAATAATGCAACTAAAATCGGCATACTCCACATGTCTTGATCCGATTTTTGTTTAGTTCGATTATGACCTTAAGTGGATTAAAAGAATCAAAAATTGCTGTTTACATGGTAGACTCTTAATCAGAGTATTGTCATGATCGTATTAAAATCGGATTATTGGTGTCCATGTAAACATACTCATTTTGCGGCTTTATTGCTGTAAAAACAACTAATTGGAAATTCACTTTACTTATCCTAAACCATGAGGTCTGGCTTGATATAAGCTGCCGAAACAAGTTGGCGAAACATTTGAAATGTTGGCTCTGCACATCCCTCGTGTGTTGATATTACACTGCACAGCTGCAGGCTAATGCCTCTGTCTTCTCTGACCAAGAAGAGATGTCATCTGCCCCAGAATATTGTAAATGATCGTCCCCTCACTGGGCTGAACTCTGCAACCCCAGCCAAATGCCCCAATCACTGCTGGCCCCATTTCCTGGGCTCACGGTCAGTGTTTGTCACTATATCCAGAGCCAGAGGACCGCTTAAACTGAACAAAGACAAGCACTGTCTTCTGAGCTCCCTGCCTGCAGGCTTCTCTCTGTCACAGTGAAAGGACTCAATGACCACACGTTCACTATTTTAGGATAGGACTGATGAGAACTCACAAATCTGCAACTCAGTCTTTGTAAATATCATTTCTGAACCAGGATGGACATGAGTTCTAAAGGAATGAGCAAACTTGGGAATTTCTGGACCCAATTGGAGACATACCGTTGATGCTTATAGGGTCATAGGGTTGAGGATCTTCATAGTAACTTTCATTCTCCATAGAGGCTGGAGCAGGAGCTGGAGGAAGAGGAAAGGGCTCCCTTCCCATGTTGCACTAAAAAAGAATTAAAAAAACAAACTATATTAACATTTTTTCACAAAATAGATAAAGAAATAAACATGTAAAACACACTGGATAAAAAAAACATGAATGTTTGAATATATCAATATATATTAATAAAAATAAATGTATATATTAATAGTTTATATTAATATATTCATGTTTTATATTAATATATTCACACTGACTTATACAATGAATATAATGCAAGAGGGAATCTGATAATGACAAATGTTGGATTTTACTAATGAAAATTATGTGTATACACTCACTGGCCACTTTATTAGGTACACCTGTCCAGCTGATCGTTAATGCAAATTTCTAATCAGCCAATCACATGGCAGCAACTCAATATAGGCATGTAGACATGGTCAAGACGATTTGCTGCAGTTCAAACCATGTATCAGAATGGGAAAGAAAGGTGATTTAAGTGACTTTGAATGCGGCATGGTTGTTGGTGCCAGATGGGCTGATCTGAGTATTTCATAAACTGCTGATCTACTGGGATTTTCACACACAACCATCTCCAGAGAAGGTCAGAGAAGAATGGCCAGACTGGTTCGAGCTTATAGAAAGGCAACAGTAACTCAAATAACCACTCGTTACAACTGAGGTATGCAGAAGAGCATCTCTAAATACACAACACATCCAACCTTGAGGCAGACGGGCTACAGCAGCAGAAAACCACACCGGGTGCCACTTCTGTCAGCTAAGAACAGAAAACTGAGGCTACAGTTCAGACAGGCTCACCAAAATTGGACAATAGAAGATTGGAAAAATGTTGCCTGGTCTGATGAGTCTCGATTTCTGCTGCGACATTCGGATGGTAGGGTCAGAATTTGGCTTTAACAACATGAAAGCATGGATTCAGTCTACCTTGTATCAACGGTTCAGGCTGCTGCTGGTGGTGTAATAGTATTTTATTGGCACACTTTGGGGCCAATAGTACCAGTTGAGCTGACCATGTCCATCCCTTTATGACCACAGTGCACCCATCTTCTGATGGCTACTTCCAACAGGATAACATGCCATGTCATAAAGTGTGAATCATCTCAGACTGGTTTCTTGAACATGACAGTGAGTTCACTGTACTAAAATGGCCTCCACAGTCACCAGAGCTCAATTCAATAGATCACTTTTTGGATGTGGTGGAATGGGAGATTCACATTATAGATGTGCAGCCAATCTGAAGCAACAAATCTGAAGCAACTGCCTCATGCTGTCATGCCAATATGGACCAAAATCTCTAAGGAATATTTCCAGTTTATTATTGAATGTATGCCAAGGATTCTGAAGGCAAAAGGGGGTCCAACCCAGCACTAATAAGGTGTACCCAATAAAGTGGCCGATGAGTGTATGTATGATATGAATATGGCATATAATATATAACAGAGTGCAAGCATATGTGCCTAGCATAATTAATAATTAATCTTCAGAATTATGAATAGTTGTATTCTGGTGTAATCATTGTCCTTGGCATTGAGGGCCAGGACTAAATTTCAAGTCTAGTAAGGACTACCACCCAAAGTCTATACAAAACATAGCATTTTAATCAACAGTAGGCCCATATATTATAAGATATGTATATATTTTTAGAATTTTGAGAAATTACAATAATACTACTAATTAAAAACATTTTACAGCTTACAATATTGATGTAATATCATATCATGAATTTATTATCAAGATACATATTGTTTCGTGACTTGAGTGTATCCTTACACCCCTAGAAGAAAAGTACATTGAACCATTTTTATAAAATTGCATAATTTGTACACAATAAGATCACGAACAAAAAAAGTCTATTATGAAAACAAGATTTAAATATCATATGAAGTAACACAGCGTTAAACAATTGTTATTCTAAGATAACCTGCCTTGTTTGCCAGTTTTAAAATCACCTGACTTCCCTCTTGTTTTGTTGATTTTCAGCAAATCATCATAAACCACTTTGATCTAGATTTCAAATCTACTGTAGTCAGTTATAGTTAGCACATTTAATAATACTGCATCCAAGCATCTCCAATACTCTCCCATGTAAAGACTCTCCAGAGATTACCCTGCCTGCTTGTTTCTGCACCTGTCTTTCATGTGGACTTTTCTTTCTGACCGAAGGGGGATTCTTCCTCGAAACCGATCTCTCGCTGACCTCAGCCCTGCTCAGCTAGAAAAGGAATTCCACACGTGTTTGCCTGCAGGAGTAATGGTTTTAAAAGGGTGTGGAGCTCGCTATGAGGTTTCCCAAATCAGCCGCTTCATAACATTACTAAATTCCCCACTGATACCCTCAATGCAGTGACAGCCCCTTGGCAAACAGAGCACTGATCCTCTCCTCACACTGAAACATACACACACACACACACACACACAGGGCTGATTATGGCTAGCGGTAGCTTGTGAACCATAAAGTTGAATGATGACGAGAGGTTATAGACAGACGGCTGGGAAAATCTCCTCTTAGTTGAATTATATTAAGTGGTTTGATTGAAACCTCCTGCTTGACATGACATGCTTATGCCTCTCGAAAGCAAAAGTGAGGCAACAAGGAAGGCTAAGTGATGTGTATATATACAACTGGATGTCAGGAAGTTGAATGTAAAAGCTTGCTAGAGACTGCTCTGCAATAAGTGACACAGAACAAGAGTAAAAGATATGTGATCACTGAGAATGGAACAACAAAACATTGATTTTATTGGATAAATAAGAGGATTAGAAGGCATTGTTTTTCTCACATTGACCCTAACTCACAACTCCCACACTTCTTGCTTAGTCCCACCCTTGCTTTTCCGACACTCAACAGAAATACAGAAACCAGTGTGTTGAGTTCTCAGGCATCTGATAATGATTAAAATCAAAACGAAGGCATTTCAGGGTAGTGCCAAACAATCTTCTTCTCCAGCCACTTCTCAGGATCAAGACCATGTTCACATCCCAGATACTGAATGCTGAGACTGAACTCCACCCTGGGCTTGCTTTCATATTCAGATCCACAAATCACACCATCTTCTCCTTAAAAAGAAAAGCAAATGTAGTCTGAGTAGGAAACCGTTCAAGTAGAAGGCATAAATAATAATAAAGAACCAGTCTTTGAGACAAAAAGTGAAAATATGCAAGTGGGCAGGAGACCAAAAGAACACCCAGAACATGGAAAATCCCTCGTTCACATGCCAAAAATCCAGTGAAGGGAGAAAAAAAAAACTCACCAAGGCCTGAGGTAGACAGGGTAAGGAAAAAGGAAGGAAAATAATCTTCTTAGTCTTATTAGAAGCAGGATTGGCTTTCTGAACTGCTATCATCCACTTCATGTATGGGTTTCTGTCTTCTGAGTCAGTTACAGACAGTCAGCATAGGGAAAACACTGATAAAATGTATCAGTTTAAATATACTATGGGAGTGATTACCACATAATTATATAATTCAATTACATTATATTAGAATATAATTGCTTGCAGGACTAGTGCTGAAAATTTCCACCCTACTATTCTGAAGTCCCTGGCCTCTATGCTATTTTAGTGTGTTGCTATTTTCAGTGCAGCAAGTAGCTGTGAAACTGCACAGCATGCAGCCTTGTGTTTACAAGTCAAGCTCAACCTGAAACACTTCATGGTACGAGCAAGCAGTACAGAGGTGTCATGGGGCCTCCCTGCAGTTTGGGTCCGAGCAGGCTTAGAAATGAGGAAGAACAAGATGAAGAATCCACTGGAGTACTGAGAGTACGAGTAGAAGAGAGTGTTTTTAGCATAGACAGGGCCGTCCTCGGGAAGAACTGTGAGTATTTTCGTGCCCTTTTCCGATCTGGGATGAAGGACAGCCAGTTGAATGAGTTCCACCTGCAGGGAGGTCTGAAAGCGAGGGGTTTCCTCATAGCCATGGCGGTTTCTCGAGGTGAGAGCCCAGTTATTCGAGACCCCGACGAAATTGTGGAAGCTGCCGAATGTGCGGCCTTTCTCCAAGTGGATGTCCTAGTCCAGCACTTGATAGACATTCTTGATACCGACAACTGCATTCTTTTATACCACACATCATCGGTGTACGGCTTGTGGAGGTTGTTTCACAGTGCTGCAGTGTATATTTGCGATGCTTATACCGACCTGCAGGACGCTATCGAGACACTCCCAGAAGAGCTGATCAGCTACGTGGAGTCCCTTTCACCAGCATCATTTGTTGCCCTAGGGACTCATTCCCCATCAATGAAGATCCTGCAGGACTGTTACAGGACTGTGTTTTACCTTGATGAGAAACCAGGTATTTGGAAATACCTGACTGATCTACCCACAGAAGCCAGCACCTCCATGGCCGGCGTGGCCGTCGTGGACAACCGATTGTATATCATTGGAGGAGTGCGAGGAGTTAGCAAGGAAACAGTGGACTTGAGCTTCTGTTACAACACAGAAACTAACACTTGGAGTGTGTTTGATGGTCCTCAGCAGTCCAGGTATGACTTTACCCTGGTGGGTCACAATGGAAACTTATATGCCATTGGAGGAGAATTTGACAAAAGGATCATGTCCTCGGTAGAAGTATGTGATGTTTCCACAGGCGCCTGGAGGTTTTGCAAGCATGCGCCTCGTTCGGTGGCTGCGGCGGCTAGTGCTGTTGCAAGGCGTAGGATATTTGTGTGTTTCTGGAAGCCTCCGGATACTACAGACATCTATGAATATGCACCAAAAAATGACGAATGGATGCTGGTCACCACTATGGTCAAGCCTCAGAGTTACGGACACTGCATGGTGGCTCATGGTGACAACTTGTATGTCATGAGGAATGGCCCTTGTGATGACTTCCTGCGCTGTCTCATGGACTGCTACAATATTACTACAGGTCAGTGGACGGCCATGCCCGGACACTACGTCAATAGTAGAGGCGCCCTCTTCACGGCTATGGTGAGGGGGAGCTCTGCATTTACCGTCAACCGCAATTTGACCTTGGAATATGTCATTTGTGGTGACAAGTGGAAGCCTCGCAGACAGATGACAGGTTTTCCAAAAAGTGGCTCACTTTGGACCTGCTTGCTTAGACTACCAAAGAACATACATACACAGCAGGAAGCAGATGCAGAGGAAGCACTGGAGATGGACGCTAATTTGGAGAGTGTTGAAGATGATCTCAAAGAGGCAATTCATCCAACGTAGGGTAGACTGTTGTACCCAAACCTTTTTTTTCTGCTAGGCCTCTTTTTTGTAGAGAAAAGCATTTTTAAGCCCCCCTCCAAACTATATTTCTCCACAAATACAAAATGAGAAACCTTTAACTTATTCTGTTGATGGCAAATCATCAGTGTCATGTGATTCTTTAGAATTGATTCTAACATGCTGAGAAAACATTTATTGTTATTACTTGAACTTTTTAAAATACTTTGAGGAATTTATTTATACGGGCTGCACGGTGGCGCAGTGGGTAGCACATTTGCCTCACAGCAAGAAGGCCACTGGTTCGAGCCTCGGCTGGGTCAGTTGACGTTTCTGTGTGGAGTTTGCATGTTCTCCCTGTGTTCGTGTGGGTTTCCTCCGGGTGCTCCGGTTTCCCTCACAAGTCCAAAGACATGCGGTACAGGTGAATTGGGTAGGCTAAATTGTCCGTAGCGTATGTGTGTGTATGAGTGTGTATGGGTGTTTCCCAGTGATGGGTTGCAGCTGGAAGGGCATCCGCTGCATAAAACATATGCTGGATAAGTTAGCGATTCATTCCGCTGTGCTGACCCCAGATTAATAAAGGAACTAAGCAGAAAAGAAAATGAATGGATTGAATATGTATACATACCCACATAAGACATGAACTTGACAGCAAAATTCTATAGGACTTTTAAAAATACTGTAATGAGGACAGTACTACTTAACTACATGGCATGTCACTTTTCAGCTTCATATTACCAGAAGGCAGAATTTTGAAGCACACAACACTCTGGTCGCTGTTCATCCTAGGATGAGAGAGGGCTCTTAATTTCTTCCTGTCATTTTAGAACTATACAAGGACTTTTTCTTGTCTATACAGCTGATGTTGTATTCTGTATGCATCAATGTGTTATTTCTGTCAAAGTAAGCTATATCTTTTCTGGAGTAAGCTACATCAAAATAGAAGAGCGTATCAGTGTACTGTTTGGATTTGTCTACACATCCAGAAGACAGCATAACTGATTATAGATTGATTTTAATTTTAGGTAGATTCATTGTCTGCATACATCTACCTGGCATTGCCATTCCTTTCTCAAGGTTGTCTGAATAGTGGACATCCATGCCTCTTTTTTTGTGGCTACCTGTGATAGTGCATTTTGATTCTTCAGTTGTGCCATCAAGTGGTCTGTTAATTCATGACAATAACCACTATAACAAACTGCTCAAGTTGAGTACTGTGGGTCATTTTGAGGTAATATGGTCAAGTTTTGAGGTACGAATGAGTACAGTACTGTACAGTACGCATTTATTTCCATTTTCACTGTCAATGGAAAATAGCAAACCATACTACATTTTTGGTGTCTTTTCCTAAGAGTATCTATAGCAAAACTGTATTGAACCAAAAGGGTGGAGCTAGCCCCTCTGCTGAACACTACTGATTTACAGAAAATCGTCACCAAGAGTGTGCAACAAGTTAAGAGAATGACAACACAGTCGTTTTTAAATACACAGGCAAAACACAACACCATAATAATACAATGACTACATGAAATTGGAAAAATTGTACATTGTGATCTTTTTTTTCTCTGCGATATAATTTCACCAGATGATCTAAATAGCTCTATTTGGAAAGTCAGTACTTGGGATAATTTTGTAGGGGAATGAAATATAAATATATTTTTATGTACTGTATTATATACATAAACAACAGTCATAAATAAACACAACTGAGCAAATATTAAAGTGAAATAAACTGTGCTTTATGATTTTCTGGAAACAACAACAGTATTCAGGTGCAGAAATTAAATAATCAGATGTAAAATAGCGCTGTATAGTCTTTACCATATATATAATTTAATTAAATTAATCTTTATGAAATTTCTTTATGGACTACTAAAATTCTTTAAACTATTCAAATGCTCGCACACTCACAGGCCCTAAAAACACATGCAGATCATAAACTTTCACTCTATTATGGTTCAATTCTGCAGTGTTTCCACAAATCTTGTATGTTTTGACCTGTAGTTGGTTATCTATAATCCTAACTCAGCATTGCATGTCATGCGATGTGACTACTGCGGACACACCTATTGCGATATCGATGCTCGATTGATATATTGTGCAGGCCTAGTGTGCAACAGTGAATGATGCTAAAATTAAGTTTGTTATGTTCTTGTGACAAACAGCTACATGCCAAGAAGCAAGAATAGAATCTGATGTACTGTATGTCCTCCATTGTTGTTTACCAACGTTTTGCCATACACCAACTTTCTGTCATACACCATGCCTACCAAGTAAGGCTACTATTGGCTGTGGAAATGCAAGCCCGATCATGGTGAGTGTAATGTATTGTACTCTACTGAACTGTAAATTTAGTACAAATGAGGCATAAAATATGTTAAATATAAATTTTGAAGAGGTTTATTTAGGCTGCCAGTACACTATGCTTAAACCCAATTTGAGAACAACTAGGGTAGTGAATCAATTTATTTAATTTGCAATTGTAATTAAAGGAACTGCGTGTCTGTAAGGGAAACTTCTGTCACCATTTACTAATTTTACTCACACTATTATTTCTATTACGCAATAAAAAAATAAATAAAAGATTGTATGGACTGCAAAGTGAATGGCAGGTTCATTCTTGAATATTTAAAAAAAAAAACAGAGGAATGATGACAGAACTTTCATTTTAGGGTATACAATCCCTTTCAGTTATCGAAACGCACATCTGATGTTTTAAAACAATAATTAAATTGTCTACTACAGCTTTTATAGTGAGAATTGCAATAAATAAGCAGCTGTGAGCACATCTACCGTCTCTCGTTCCCACACATATGCTGTCGTTCATATACGCACACGTGTCGGTGCTCTAACTGCGGTTCTCCAGCCTCTATAAACAGTTCCCCGATCGCTTGTGCAGCTGCTGTTAATCAGGCCCAGCGCCCCGCAGATGGGTCTGAAGTTCAAAGTCTTCTCACTGGAGAGCTTTAATACTCTCCATCCTCCTGTCTGTCTGTGTGTGTGTCTGACCAACTGCAGACTCCCACAGCAGCACACGATTGCTACAGGAGCTGCAAATTATAAGACTTCACCTCTTTTTTTTGCCTATTAATCCAGTGTTATCTTCATGGGTAAATAGAGTTTCTAATCAAGGCAGAATTTATTATCGACTTACAGGACTGGTTATTTGGCTTGCTTAAAAACAAACTCACTACCTTTTTTGAGCGTGAGAAACAAATATTTAAGAGACATGCGGTAATAGCCACAATGCAAGTACTTTAAATGGCAGACAATGAAGGCCAGAAAGACTTTAGTGGTTTGAACTGTAGTTAATATGACTGCATATGAGATAAGCCTAGATATGTATTTATACATTTATAGCATATTGATTGTATTCAAAATAACAAAATAACACACCACAAAGCTCTCATTTCAACTAAACTACAATGACATCTAAAAAAAAATCTAGGGTTACACTTTATTGTAGTGCCCTGTTTTTTGCACAGTGAGTCTGTTTTGATTTTGTGCAGCTATTTTAGTGTTGCACAATATTAGATTTATGCTGATATTCAATATGCCAATGTTTTCTTTGTAAGAGTGTACAAAGAGCTTTTGACCATTTAATGAACTCAGACTTATGATTTTATGACCACAATTAATGATTACCCCTTTTTAATTCCACCAACAAAATTGATTATTTTCTTTAAATTGTTAAATTGCTCAATTTACAAGCTTCCTGCTTGCACATCTACTAGACGTAAGAGGTGTCAGAATCAGACTCAGACTCAACTTTACTATCCCGTTTAGGGAAACTAAAATTGCAGCAAGGTGCCAAAACACCGGCGAAGTTCCATGTACACATTACCAAAATATTACCACACAACTAACAATACATAATTTTTTAGATGCATCTCCCCAGGGTTGGGTCGATAGTCGATGCCATCGTCCATTGCCGATGCTGAGCTGGCATCGTGATCCTTCGCACCACCCCCATCGCAGCAGCAACCCACCCGCAAAAAATACACACGGCTCTGTTTACAGCAATATGTCATAGTTTTAAAATGGCATTTTAGGATGAACACGAACCACGTCCACACTGGCGTTTCATCTAGAATTTCTGAAAAGCCCTCCTTCCACACTATACACACACACTCCGTATGCTCGCGTATGAGCTCCAGCAGTCAGCGGGTGCTTTGAGCACAAAACCCCAGAGAGCAGTGCACGTCGGACAGTTTATCAAAGATGTACCGCTGGATCGCGTCTCACTATAGTTGTTAAACCTGATATTTAATTAATCTTGTCTCTATCTAATGACTCTTTGGTCTTTTGAGTCTATCATGTAACATATCACAGCACCAGTACACTGCTTCAATTTTTCGCTTTCACGCTTATATTTAGTAATTTTAGCGAAAACCTCAGATACTGTTGGTTAGTTCCCGTTGGTTGTGCACCTTTTTTACCAACCAAGTTTGTTAACGCCATTATAATGACACAGATCTATTCATGCCAGAGTCCAGCAGAAAAAGTGATTGACAGGTGGTTATTTGTGTGTAACTTATCTTTATTTATTTATTCAATTAAATTAAATTCACCTTTATTTGTATAGCGCTTTGATTTGGTTATGAGTAAAACTAAGACCATGGTAGTTGAAACAGTAGGCTACAAATAATGAATTCATTATGATTGAATTATTCATAAATAATTAATTCACCGCCACCAACGACGACGATGCCATCGTCCATTGCAATGTTTCACATTAGACATTGTACAACGCCAAATTGGTCGACATCGCCCAACCCTACATCTCCCTCCCCGCTGGACTCATTTAATGACCTAATGACCACCATTATAAACAAATTTATAATTCTATTTGTCCTGCAAATGGGAACTCTAAAATGACGTCCTGATCCGAGGTACATAAGATACCCTGAGTTCTCTTTAAAAAAGAATTACGGTAATTTACCATTGGACCAGTTTGGTTAAAACTGATGATCTTGCCTGTCACCTTCACAAGGCTACTCAACCTGTTCTTATTTGACAGACTCAGATTACTGTACCAGGCTACAATGCAGAAAGATAAAACCGATTCAATAAATTATTTATAAAACAGTGTCATCATAGAGGTACAAACCCAAAATGATCTAAGTTGCCTCCGAAATAACAGTAACAGGTGTATATTGGTTAACAGTTACAACTGTGACTGGTAGAATAAACCATTGTACAGTTGTTAGCAATTGAAAACCACCAACTTATATCAACAACCAACAATATTTTTGTATTTTAGATTTTTATTAGTGTAAAAAAAGCAAATATTCACTTTAAGAATGAAAACACTGCTGATCTGATCTCATGGCTAGCATTCTTGGCACTCAAGTAAGTTATTTTAGTAGAATTTGTCATTCTGACAATGTGTAATATCCTTTTTGTCTTTGATACATTTTTTTTGGCCATTTTTTGAACATTCTGACCGTGTTGTGCATCCCTAAGATACTAAGCAAGTGAATACATTCTGTACATGTTGAAATGAAGTTAAAACCATGCTAAAGTAACTCACTGGTCTGGGAGGAGGGGGCTCAGGTGGGTTCTTGACAGAAATGGGTTTACTGGGATCTCCATTGGCTTCAGGTCTGTGGTCTGATGAACAAAGATCATACAAAAAAACACAAAGGGTTTATTGTGAGCACCAATTAAAAGCATTCAAGATGTGTATGCAAGCAACAAGCTAAAGTCACACTTCTGCTGTTCATCTGCCACATGAGCCAATGTCTGGGCTCTGCTAACACAGCCTGCAGCAGTCTCTTAGAGCTGATGGCCATATTCAGTGGCTTCCCATCAGACATTCCTTTAACTTCCTCTCCAAACGGTAACATCTGGGTTGCCAAAGGAACGTAAGGCGAAAGCTAAACCTGCACAGCAAGGGCTAAGAGTCACCCAGGAGTCAAGACACTATCAAGTGCTGCTTTTAACTCATTCTCACCATTTCCATGCTTCTAGGTGCCCCATAAGTGTTTCATTGCAAAAAAGCATTGCATATTAAGTAATTAGTAAAAATTGCATTACAGTTAGAATATCAGATCTAAAATGTAGTTATTTAAAAAACTGTGATGTAAAATTTGTGACAATATTAAAACGTATGCACCATAAACAGTACATATTTTAGTGAAGATTGCATTAAAACTAGACTGTTTAACCTTAAGTTAGTAACACTTCACAATAAGTCTGTAATGGTTAACATTAGTTAATGTATTTACTAAAGTGAACATACAGTGTACAATACATTTTTACAGTATATATTATCCTTTGCTAATGTTAGTTAATTGAAATAAAGTTGTTCATTGTTAGTTCCTGTTAACTCGCAGTAAATTGCCCAATGTTAGCAAGCATGAACTATGATAATAAATGCTGTACAAGTATTGCTCATTGATAGTTAGTGTTAGTAAATACATTAACTAAAATTAACTAATGACATTTTTATTGTAAAATGTGAACCTTAAATTGAGCTTGTTTGGAGAGTTTTTAAATGAATTAACAAACGCCCGATAGCTCTGCCCCTTCTGCTTCGTAAGCAAAATTGCCGTTGTTGAATGCGTGAAGTGTCCATCATTCCACACTTCATTTTACCGGTTGAATGAGTGTATCATCCGGGTAATTAATGTGCACTTACTATTTGTAAAGTTTTCAGTGTGAATGCACTACTTACACTATTTATTCTATAAAGCATAAGTATGCGATTTGGGACGCACCTATTGGCTTTTACAGAGTTCGTTTAGCAAAGCCTACAGCGAACGAAGTTTGGGGACTACAAAAAAATACATCCGGGTTAATGAAGTCATAAACCCTTCAGGTTATACTCACACACCCTGCACAGCGAAGGGGCGTAGCCAGAGGCATTGCAATGCTATAGCAGAGAAAGCTAAAATGCCATCCAAACGCTGCTACAGAGCTTCCTCTGTTTCTGTATTTGGGCTTTCAAAGGACACGACACAAAGACAGAAGTGCTAACAATTTAAATTTTGATTATGTCCCAGAGAATTATAAAAAATATATATAGCTAGCATTTGACAAAGGAGAACTTCCAGAATCTCTCCCAGTTCAGTGCTGGAAAACTCCTCAAAGAAGGAGCAACTCCAACCATAATAGAAGAAGCTGTGGATTGTGAGCCACAATCTGTAAGTGTTTTTATTTGTTAAAATTGTTCAATTACATGCATAGTTTCTAGTGTTAACGGTATGTTGTAGCGAGGACGTAAACAAGGATGGAAACAATGGAAAATTCTGTTTAGGACCGTTAACAATTTAGCTACAAATTCATATTTATCAGTCAAACCGCTGTAAACACCCACAATCTTCAGCAGAGCTACAATATCTCTCTATACAGCCACTTTCTGTGAGTTCTACATCTCAAATACCGAACTCGCAAAAGATATGTGAACGCTTATATTACTTACACATGCTTATTTCCTGAATAAGTATGTAAGACACTTTTTTTAAATTTTATTTTAGAGAGCAGGCGAGAGGTTCAGCTGTGTCCTCTTCATTTTATGTCTGATTCATGCTTAAACTGATACGATTAACAGCTACAGTGACTGACAGTATTTACACAACGGCAAAGCTATTAGTGGCGTGACGCTTGCGGGTGGAGCCGATCCGCAAATCCCAGCACATTATGTTACCTGACCAATCAGAGCCTCATGGTGATGAGCCTTTGGAGGAACTAGGAAATATAATAGTCATTTTCATGTTAGCTGAGTTGCTGTATATATTTGAAGTAAGATATATGAACAAAAAACAACGTGATTTTTTACAAATGAACATGAGCACACATTGCTTTGCACCCCATAAACAAAACCAAGCCTTAAAAATATACTCTGGACTACCCCTTTAAAACATCATTAACAAAAAATGTGGCCAACAGTCCGAGGTTCATAAAGAAGCCATAACAGCACAGATTGACAACAAAAATTGCTTTAATATTATTCTTGAAATTGAAAATTCAGAACCATCGTTCTTACATTAAGTTTTATAATCAAGACTTTTTTTTATCTTTCAAAAAAATATATAATTCTACAAATAGAATAATTAGATTTTTTTTACTTTCAAAATGTTCTGGTTTTTTTTTTTACAGTGCTGCAGTTTAATACTGATAAACCCAATGGCAGACAGTTGTGAAAATATTGACACAAACAGGAAATGATAAAATCATGGTGTGAAAAATTACATAAATAAAAAAGTCACAATGCTGAGCTTAGTCTTCTCATTAACCTAGTGACCTATCCTGATCTGATCCCACGACTCTCTCTCCAACTTTGCTTTCTGTCATCATACTGTCCTGTCAAATTAAAGGCAAAACCGCCCCCAAAAATATTAAAGTAAAATAAGAGTTTATCATCATGGTGCCATTGGCTTAGTCACTTAGTCATGCGAGCAACTTTTTGTTGTAGACGGCTGCGATGTGAATGTTAAGTCTGGTTTTATTGTTACTCTTATTCTTCAGTGAAATCTAAACAAAGCGGCCTGTCCTCAGATGGGGGTCTGGCAGAGAGCGAGAAGAGGACACAAGTTACTGAGAAACAGACAGGAAATGGTGAAGAGTGGGGGAGGTGAGTTAGGTTTAACACTTCAGCCAGTCAACTCTCTAAGCCTGACACACACACACACAATTATGGCACAAACATCATCAGTGTGAGAAAGACATGTTTGCATCCACACACCTGCAGAACTTAATGAAAGTAAAGTTTATGGCTCACCTCTGTTTGTTCGGTCCTGGTTTTGACATGTGACGATGACCTTGTTCATGTAGATGTATTCTTCATCTCCTCCTGCTGAATAACAGGGAATAAAGAGTGGGTTAGACATTTGAACTACTATGCACAAAAGTTTTTTTTACTGTACATTCAGCTTGTGCAAACAGAAGTCAACAACACACTGAAAAAAATGATTCTTTGGATTTACTAAAGTTTTTCAAGGTAAGTGGTTGCAAACAATGTAAAGTACAGTATATGAGCTGAATTTAAACAAATTCAATTTAGTAATGTTCAAATTTGTTTGTTTAAATTTAGCCTATATAAGTTATTTGAAACCACTTACCTTAAAACAATTTAGTAAATCCAATGAATAATTTTTTTTCAGTGTATTTGTGCAGCCCAGTCTCAAGAGATTATGTATTTTGTCAAATAGCAATTTCAAGAAAATTGGTAGGATGAGACTCCTGGATAAATGCATGATTTGTCATTTTAAAAAATAACCTACAAATGTAACCCCACCTGTGTAAGATGCAAATGAAATTAAACAAATTCATGCTCAGTTAACATTATTTTTCTGATATGTAAAATAGATATCAGTTGTCAGGAGACATTTGTAATTTACACAAAAAACGTGACTGAAATTGACAAACCAATAATTATTTTCATGTTGTCACTATTGACTATTAAATGGCTGCTATTAAAATTCTATACTATTTTTTTATAAATGAAGTAAAAAAAAATGAAGTACAAACAAGTACACTATTTCCTAGGCATAACATTTAACATTGTTAGTAATTCAATTATTTGATCCTTTCTAAAAAATATTGGGATAGATCATGGCAAATATATATATATATTTTTTTATACATTTGTAGAATAATAATTAACAATTAAACAATCAGCACTGTAAAAAATGTTGAGTTCCACAAAATCAATTTTCGTCAAGACAACATGAAGGAATTAAGTTTACTATTTAGTTCTTACAAATTAAAGTGGATTGAACATAACACAATTAAGTTGTCCTCAAAAAACTCAAGACTTGTTGTTTCAGCTCATTTTTAATAAGGCAAGGCAAGGCAAGTTTATTTATATAGCACATTTCATACACAGTGGCAATTCAAGGTGCTTTACATAAACAGGAATAATAGAGCCAAGGATTAAAAAATTTAAAAACAAATAATAAAAGTGATTAAAATATGTTAAACAGGTTATGAAAGAATGAAAAAGAAAAGAAAGACATAATAGTGCGATCTGTCTGACGTAGCACAGTGCTCATTCAGTAAAGGCACAGCTAAACAGATGTGTATTCAGCATTGATTTGAACGTGCCTAATGTTGGAGAATATCTGATCATTTCTAAAAGCTGATTCTAGCAGTGGGGGTGCAGTAGCTGAAGGCGGATTTATTCTGCTTTTACTGTACTCTTGGAATTTAGATCTGAATAAAGATCTGAGTGATCTATTAGGTTTGTATTCAGTGAGCATATCTGTAATGTATTGAGGTCCTGGGCCATTTACTGATTTATAGACAAGTAATAATACTTTAAAAACTATTCTGAACTGTAACTGGGAGCCAGTGTAGAACCTGAGGACAGGTGTGATGTGCTCTGATTATTTGCAGCTTTCTGGATGAGCTGCAACTGTCTGACTGTCTTTTTGGGAAGGCTAGTGAGGAGTCCATTACAGTAATCCATCCTGCTGCTGATAAAAGCATGAACAAGTTTCTCTAAGACTCTAAGACAAGTGTCTCTAAGACTAAATCAGCATACCAGCATCTCAAAAACATTACAAGAATTAGATGCTTTGTTTCCAGTGAAGACTTAGAGTCTAAGTCTTCACTGGAAACAAAGCATCTAATTCTTGTAATGTTTTTGAGATGCTGGTATGCTGATTTAGTTACTGCTTTGACATGACTATTGAGGGTTTATTAAGGGTTTGACCCTTAGAGCCAATGTCTGCATTCACCTTGAGAACCTCATCTCTGTTCCCAGATGCAATGACTTCAGTTTTTTCTTTGTTAAACTGAAGAAAGTTTTGGCACATCCAACTGTTAATTTCAACAATACATTGGCTGTCAATAGGGCTGAAGTCATTAGGCAGTAAGGCTAAGTAGATCTGAGTCTCATCAGCATAACTGTGGTAGGAGATTTGGTTCTTTCTTATTATTTGGCTCAGATGGAGCATATAAAGGTTGAACAGGAGAGTTGCCAGAATTAAACCTTGTGGGACTCCACATGTCATGGGTGCCCTATAACTGTCCACTGACCTATAAGTAGTTTGAACAAACAACAAAGGTCATTTTTTTTTTTGAGTGAGTGCTGACCAAGTTATCCAACATCATAGTGGCTGATAATCAGCGATATCAATATTTTGACTATTTCAGAAAAAAAACAACAACCAGTATTCATTCATTATTTATTTTGTCTAATTTTTTATGCAAACGTTAAACAATTCATTTTATCATTTCGCTAACATCACAAAAATGTTACTTTTACATTTTCTGTGAATGTTCTGAAAAAATGTTTTGGTATCACTGTGTGAAAGGGGCTATAGAGTACCCTTCACTAAACAGGGTCATTAGGACCCACACAGACCACAGGTTGAGCGCCCCCTGCTGGTCACACTAACACCACTTTCGGCAGCAACCTAGTTTTCCCATGTGGTCTCCCATCCAGGTACTGACAGGCCACAGCCCTGCTTAGCTTCAGTGGGCGACCATGTGAGAGTTGAAGAGAGCTAGCTGCTGGCAATAAAACATTCTAAAGTAAATAAAGCATCTGTGAATGCTCTACAAGATCATCTGTATGAATTTGAGGAACTTTGCCTATTTATGCAACAAAGTCATACAATTCTACTATGACAAACATATATGAGAACTTCTGAAACCCCTATATACTGTATGTGAACTTACTACAGTAAAGATACTCAGTCCCACTAAAGTAACCTCATCTGGACCTTCCAGCACTTCTTTGACTTATCCACCCCCTCCTTCTCATATTTAATGTTTCTCAGATCTGTATACGCTTTCATCTCTCACTTATGTTACCAAACGTAATAGTTTTTTGCTATAGAGAAGAACAGTGAGAGTTTTGTGTAAGGGTCCAAAGGGTCTCCAGGGCCCCTCCTTCTGTACACATCAAAGACAGGCCAGTGGGACGCATGGAGAGGTCATATTCTTCTATTAAAAAAAAGTGCTGATTTAGGCCCAGTCTGTATGAGATGGTTTTATAGCGCGTTTTGAACATTCACAATAAGTTAGATGATCTAAATTAAGTGTAAATACAAGATGTTACAATGGGAGATGTAAGAAACATGGCCGGTAACAGCTTTGATGCATTTTTGGAAACCCTGTGATGAAGCAAAAAAGTATGTTTCGACAGTACAGTGAAAACAGATCAGGATTTGGAGGATGGAAATGAAAGCTATTTATAAGCTGCTACTAAAAGGAAGTGAGTGTCCCTGGTGGATAAAAACAGCCTTGGAAAATGATACAGTTTGGAGCCAGAGAAGGAAGTGCTCAAGCCCGAGAGCAGAACATGAAAAACCTACAGCCATGCTTGTGTGAAGAAAGAAGCACTGCATGGACCAAAATTATGGGCTTCTTAATAAGACAGAACAGAGCAGATTCTCTAAACAACACTGAAACTATAAATGTGCACACGACTGTTGCGCCTCGTGAGGATATTGTGCTGTGCAAGTGATCTGCTGAAACATATACGAGTGTTTCTAGAATTGCGGGTGCAGTTTGCAACATAGATAAACTTATTATTCATTGTTCAAAAACTTTAATAAAACAGTTTTTACAAATAACACTAATTAAGGTATCTCTAAATAATAATAAGTGTGTCTCAAATCGCATACTTGTGCACTATTCTACAACATTTTATAGTATAAATAGTATAAATATTAGTGCACTCGCACTGAATTATTCCTTTTATTCTACTGTAAAAAATGCTGGGTTCCACACAATTCCTTCATGTTGTCACAAGTTCAAGTCAACTTACAGTAAATTTCAGTGGATTGAACATAAAACAATTAAGGCCCAATCCCAATTCTATTTTTATACCCCTTCCCCTTGGCCCTTGAAACGTCATCGTATGTCATCGCGATCTCTTTGCTTCATATGAGATCGACGATCGCGACAGCTGCAGTTATTCCAGTTGCATTATTTGTGGGTGTTTATCTTCAGGAAATCACTGAAGGCATATATCATGTTATTATAATGATATAATGTGGCAATAAGCTTGTAACTGTACTCTGCATTTACACGGTGGCCATATTCATCTATGTAAACCAGTGTTCATTTTGACAGCAAATTGTGATTTATTTTTATTTTTAGTCTTTTGACTAAAATTCTGTTTTAATTTCTGTCATATTTTAGTCTTCTGGATAGTTTTAGTTTTTGTCTAGTTTTAGTCGACTAAATTTCATAAGGTTTTAGTCGACTAAATCTACTCTATATTTAGTTGACTAAAATATATTTGATATAATTTAAGTGCAATTTAATTAAATATTTGATACATTTATTTATCTTAAAATTAAATAAAACGGTCTCATTAAAATATGATAGATTTTTCATTGAAGACCAAAAATTAGATATGCATTGTTTATTTATATCATAAGTAAATTGTAAAATGATGTGTCGGCAAGAACAGTAGACTTCTGAAAATGCAGGACTTTATTAGAAGAATTATTTATTAGGAGAATTATTTAGCAAACCCTTTATTTTAATGTGATAAACAACTGGGCTTTTTAACCAGTCTGTTGAACAGTTTCATGCAATTAAATCTTTAAAAGGCCTTAAAATAGTTTAACTCCACTTTGCAATGCCAGTCTATAGCAAGCTTTACTGTTGTAGATTGTTACAGTACATGGTGCTCAGCTTTATAGAGTAAATAAGTAGAGTAATGACATATGACTGGCAAATGTTAATGTGTTATCTTGTAAAATGTGCACTCAGTCCCTTGGCTCAGTTAACTCACAAAAAGGAATTCTAACACAAAAATGTATGTAAAAAATAAAAGTGCGCCTCACTTCTAGGCAGTTTCGTTAGAATCCGACTCCGCTTTAGATTAGTTGTTTTTATCAGCTTTTTCCTCCCCATACGGTATACAGACTTTTTGTCTTGACATCAAACGTGAATCTTTTTTTCTCTCAGCTGTTGCCATCTCATTATACAGAGTTTAATCAAACAGACAGACGCCCCTATGGATGATGATGTAATCGCGTCCCGCGTCTACTGTGGATCAGTTACTTTTTAAATGTGTGTGTGTGTGTGTGTGGGTGGGTGCGCGCATTATGCATTACACAGCAAGATTAAATCTGATTGGGTATTTTCCCAAAAACGTCCTTCAATCACATTCTCGTCTCGTTTTTATCAGTCAACGAAAATGTCAGTATAATTTTATTATAGTTGTCGTCATCATCACTTAATTTTTATTTCGTTTTCGTCAAGTTTTTGTCGGTAGAAACTTGTTTGTCACGAAAATTATGCTAAAAATTTTTAACACTGATGTAAACACACACAAAAAAAACAACAACATTAACAATATACCAGAAAAAGGTCATTTCCAGCCACTAGACTTTTCTCACAGAGTATTTGAGTGTCACCGAGTGTCAGATGTGAAAGTATGTTGTGGGACTGCTATACAGGAGTTATTATTAGGGATTGTAAATAGCAAAACTTATCGTTTTTTTTTAGCATGACGGTGAAACACGAACGCGGTTATGTATGCGGAATGTATTAAAACATGTTTGTTAGTTGTAAAAATTCGTAATAATGACCAAAAAATACTAATTTGTGCATCTTACTTCCGTGTGCAGCCCTGTTGCCATTGTAGATGGTGTATTCGACCACAGCAAAGTTTAGTGTTTGCACAGCTTACATTAACTCTTGTGCAAAACTCTTAGTAATAAAAACACAATAATTGTTTGCACAAACACTGAATACAAAATCATGCAAATGCAACTTAAATGTATAAAAGTAGAAATAAAGCACCTAGTTGACATATTTTTGGCAAATGCACAAAAGTTAGAACACATGTTTTGTTTATATAAGATATGTTTTTGCATGTTTATGCTCTTCACTGCTGTCTTGATTGTCTGTAGAAGTGTATCTAAGTGTTTCTCTTAACAGCCACAGGTCAGATTTTCAACCTTATTAATTTTGATGATTATTTTTTCTTATTATTCTTTAAATTTAGTTAAGTTTTTCCAGTTTCATTTAGTTTTAGCTTTTCGTTTATTGTGATTGATTCTATTTAAATTAATGAAATAAAATTATATTTATTTTCATTAGTACTGTACTTTTATTCTTAGTTTTTATTTACTAAAATAACCTTGGTTTACTCCACTTGATACAAAATAGTTTCAAAACCAGTTTCCTTTTTCTTTTGAACACAAAACAGGTACAGTATAGTGAAGAATGTTGGAAATCAGCCGCCATTTACTTCCATAGTATTTATTTATTCCTACTATGGATGACACTGGCTGCTTTTTTTTAAAAACATTCCTCATAATATCCTGTTCTGTGCTCATAAAAGAAATTCATAAAACCACTCGAGCGTGAATAAATGGTTAGGAAATGTTTGACGTGAATTATCCTTTTAAAGTCCTTCATGGACCACCAGTGATCTGCAGAGATGGGCTGCTGTATGGTGAGATGATTAGTTTAGACAGTGTGTTGTTATTAATGTACCATTGGAAGACTTGTAGGACTGCAGCAGCTCCATCAGAAGGCCCTTCTGTACTTTGGCATTTCCACTCAGCTTCTCTACATCCAGGATCTTCAGAAACTTCTGCAGCTGCTCCAACAGCTGCTCCAGCACTAAACACACACATATAACAGAGTTAGCATGAGTTATAAAGAAAAGCATCATAGCAGTGTTCAAGATCTCCTGTACTAAGAATACAGTTGAAGTCAGAATTATTAGCCCCCCTGTTTATTTTTTTCCTCAATTTCTGTTTAACGGAAAAAAGATTTTTTTTCAACACATTTCTAAACATAATAGTTTTAATAACTCATTTCTAATAACTGATTTATTTTATCTGAGCCATGATGACAGTAAATAATATTTGACTAGATATTTTTCAAGACTCTTCTATACAGCTTAAAGTGACATTTAAAGGCTTAACTAGGTAAATTAGGTTAACTAGGCAGGTTAGGGTGATTAGGCACGTTATTATATATCGATGGTTTGTTCTGTAGACTATCAAAAAAAAAAATATAGCTTAAAGGGGCTAATAATTTTTACCTTAAAATGGTTCATAAAAAATTTAAAACTGCTTTTATTTTAGCCGAAATAAACCAAATAAGACATTCTCCAGAAGAAAAAATATTATCAGACATACAGTACTGTTAAAAATTCCTTCCTCTGTTAAACATCATTTGGGAAATATTTAAAAAAGAAAAAAAAATTCAAAGGGGGGCTAATAATTCTGACTTCAACTGTATATATTCAATTAAATTCATGTTTATTTCTATAGCGCTTTTACAATGTAGATTGTGTCAAAGCAGCTTAACATTAAAGTTTAAGTAAATTGAAACTGTGTCAGTCCAGTTTTTAGAGTTTAAGTTCAGTTTAGTTCAGTTCAGTTTTATATATTGAGTTTCAATTTCAGTTTTCAATTTTATTTATAATGCACTTTTAAACAACACAGTTTACCAAAGTGCTAACAATAAAGAGTAAAACAAAGCCTAACACATACTTTAATATACAAATAAATAAACAAACATAAAATGTCAACATCAAACAGCCAAATTGAACAAGTGAGTTTTAAGAAGAGATTTAAAATCAGTAATGGAAGAGGCTTGTCTAATATGCAGAGACAGCCCATTCCTCATTTTAGGTGCGGCCACAGCAAAAGCCTGATCCCCTCTGAGCTTTTGACTGGTCTTGAGCACACCCAGGAGGAGCAGGTCAGCTGACCTGAGCAGTGGTGTAAAGTAACAAATTATAAATACTCAAACTACTGTTATTGAGTAGTTTTTCTCAGAAATTGCCATTTAACAAGTAGCTTTGTGTACTTTTACTTTCTTTTGAGTACATTTTTAGTGCTGTATCAGTACGTTTACTCCATTATCTTCCTTCAACCTGCAGTCACTACTTGATTTTTTCTTGTCTATGGGATTGCTTAAGTAGAACAATAAGTCAAGTGATTCCTGTCCAATCAAATCCTACATTGAAACTAAATTGCATCATACTGAACTACCTCAAGACTTGGGCGCTATATAAATGCAGCAAACCATTTGGATGCATTCAAAGTGTCCAAGAAGATGTCTAAAATCATCACACGCAATGACCCAGAGATTTTTTAAATTGGATGATGGATTTATGAAGTCTGAAATGGCCTTAAGCAATCACTAAATGCACTATATATGTATATATTTTATATCAGAACACTGTTATCTTTACAGTCTATTACAGTCTTATCCATACACAATGAGTTTTAATTCTGATGGCACTGACACATTTATTGACACAGAAATTTCGTTCCGAGAGTTGAATTTAGGATTTTGAGCAAGAGACTGCTTTTGCAGGTAATCCATGGTTAGCTATTTGTATGCATTGTTTTTAGAAATGAACTTACTTTTTAGCAAAAATTCAATTATGATCTGAGAAATATACCAAAGCGACTGAGAAAAACTGTAAATGACTGTATCAATATTATCACTATACTAACCATATAAAATTATACACAATATACATAACATTATAGTATGTGTCTTATTTGGAATATTTAATCCATTTTATTTTTAGAATTTAGCGCCACAGCACTCAAAGCTTAAAGGCTAAATAAAGCCCTTTAAAACCACTCAGTCATATACATTACGTATATTAAATATCGGGTTTTCATAACAAAGCCAACTATTTCCTCATTATTTAAAACACTCTGAATGTTTTGCTAATTGCTATTGATGTTATCTGGTGCTCTGTGTGTCTGCAGGTGGAGGTCAAGCATTCGTCATGGCTTTTGGAGAGACGGGTGAATGAGGAGGCTTTGTCCCTCAACCCACACACTTTCCAGGGGTCAGCAGCAAACCGGACGTCCCACAACTGACTATATAGGCCATACTCTGTTCTGCCTTACAGCAAAACAGACCGCATTGGACACAACAAGAATCAAAAACAGAAATGAAACAGAAAGAGTAGGTAATCATTTTGCTGTTTACATCTAATTTTGGGCAAATAAACTATTAAGCTGCTTTTAGCCACACTGCATGCCGTTTAATACACTGAAATATGTTGTTTGTCTTGATTTTGTTGTGTAGATGACATATGAGTGAGTGCTGGTTGGTGGTTTACTTACTAACCGTCACTCTCTTGCTCAGTTAAATATTTGGTTATCATACTTAAAATTTCAAAGGGATCAAAGATTAAGTTTATGTAATGCAATGATGAGAGTTTAGTCAGTTTGCAAGTCCCAGTCTCAAATAAGCTTTACTGTACATGTTTATTTATAATAATAATAATAATAAAAATGTATATTTGTCATAACAACTCTTTGAGAGATTTAGTATGGTAATGAATATGTATATGGCAATGTTGATATTTTTGGTCTTGACATCAAAGATTTGAGGCTACAATTCGCACATTCTCACCAAAATTGGACAATAGAAGATTGAAAAAAAAAACATTGCCTGGTCTGATGAGTCTTGATTTCTGCTGCGACATTCGGATAGAACAACATGAAAGCATGGATCCATCTTGCCTTGTTCACTTGTTGTTCACTTTACTTAAATGGCCTCCACAGTCACCAGATCTCAATCCAATAGAGCACATTTGTGATGTGGTGGAATGGGAAATTCGCATCATGGATGTGCAGCTGACTAATCTGCAGCAACTGTGTGATGATATTATGTCAATATAGGCCAAAGACTAATTTATATTTATATTTATATAATTATATTTAATTATAATATTTCCAGTACCTTGTTGACTATTTGCTACAAGGGATTAAGGCAGTTCTGAAGGCAAAAGGAGGTCCAACCCGGTACTAGTAAGGTGTACTTAATAAAGTGGCTGGTGAGTGTATATTGCCATTATATTTATAAACATGATGTGCGAGAATATTACACATTGCTTCTGCAAACATAAATGTAACATGCATATTGTTAGCGCAAATGACACTGAGGTATTTAAATGTTGAAGAGCAAGCTAATTTTCTGCTGAGGCGACAGCAACCAATCTTTTCTTTTCTAAAATTAAATGCACTATTTAAAAAAATAAGTAATGATGCCTAAGTTACTTTTTAAAACTGTAATGTGAGTTCCTTTTAAGTTTAATTAATTAGCTTTAAAAAAATTTACTTGTACATTTGTACAATTTGTACAAGCTGTAGATTTCTGTGCTGGAAATATTCTCCTTATTTTGAACGAATTGAGGAAAAGGACAAGCTGATTGTTTTAATGGACAGAGATTTCACTAAATAATTAGACAAACCGTTTAATTTTACTTACTAATTAGACAAAAAGTGTAAACTTTCATCATTCTGTATATACAGCATAGGGTCAGTAAAAGTTGAGCAAAATAAAATTATTCTAAATATTTTTTTTAATGAGTAAACTAATTTTTTTGAAGTAAATAAAGGTGTTAGTCATACAGTGTGTTGTTAACTGCAGAGCTCCTCTATTAAAAAAAAGGTGGGAAAAAACCTGTTCTGAAAGAGATCAAGCCAAAAGTAACATATTAAATACTATAAAAAGTAAGTAATGCAACTAAATACATTTTGGGGATACCTCAATATTGTAATGCAAATCTTTCTCCAACTTTGCATTAGGCATCAGCTGATATATGATTCTGACGGTATGATAATCGCATAAAAACATTACGGTTTTACGGAATTGTGATTAAAATATAGTCTTTTTAAATGTCTGGGTATAAAACAAAATGTTTTTTCCCCTTTGAACATGATACATTTTATTTTGAGAAACATTTAAAATATTTAGGAACAGTAAACATGTCAGGCTAAATAATTCAATTGAGTCATTGACTTCTGCTATTTTTATTAGTTTTAAAAACACAGATTTCTTTACAATTTAAAACAGCATCTTTGAATATCTTTTCTGCTAGAGATACTATATTTAAAAAAAATAAATAAATAAAAAAATAACAAATCTTACACATACCTTTTAGGTTTAGGTATAGCAGAAAATTTTGGCAGTTTTAAAACCTTTTCCAAAACCGCGGTATACCTTGAAAAACAGTCCAATACTTTGCATTTGCCTGGGGTATGAATAATTTCTTTTTTTAATATATATAAATTTGAATATAAATAATAATAATGATTATTATTGTTGTTGCCGTACTACTAATAATAAAATGTATACTTTCAATACATTGTCATTCATTCATTCATTCATTCATTTTCTTGTCGGCTTTTTATCCACATCACTGATGATTTAGTTACCACTTTAATAAAAGCAACACTGCACTCAATGCTTTTGCTGAACCAGAAATATAACAACATATAAAGCTGCAGATGCTTTCCTGTATAAAAACCCTTTAGCTGTGACTATGTTTACACTGCAGCTTCTCGTATCTTACTGGTTAAATAATAACTTGTGGAGTTTCTAAACTAGTGCAATGACCTATAAAATGTCTCAACCCATGTTGATGTTTCTCTTGTAGCTTTACGCTGCTGTTCGCTTTCCTCTTGCTGTGGAAATCTAGTGTTATTGCTCTGCCTTTAGGGGGGAGAGGCCCAGTTCAGTCCAGTGATGCAATAACAGGCAATATCTGACTTTCTCTAGAAGCAGACAATATGCCCTTCAGACTCTGGAAAGAGTAGAGCGGATGTCATCAAATAACTCAAGTCTGCACTGGATTACTCATTGCAGTAACTAAGGTAGATAATCATTTTTGTCTAACATGCACAATTAAACAAACAAACATTAAATTGTGTAAAGTTGACTAGAAATCTCAAGCAGTGAAACTAGATTTTTAAAGGTCTGATGGATTTAAAACTTTAATCAAGTTGATTAAATGATATTACACACATTAGTTAGAGATTGTATGGAATATTAGCAAAAATAAATTTCACTACAAGCACATTAATATTTAATTATATTATTCATTCATTCATTTTCCTTCGGCTTCCTTCCCTTTATTAATCAGGGCCACAGCGGAATGAACCGCCAACTTATCTAGCACATGTTTTACACAGCGTATGCCCTTCCAGCTGCAACCCAGTACTGGAAAACACCCATTCACACTCACACGCGCACACACACACACACACACACACACACACACACACACACTACAGCCAATTTAGTTAATCCAATTGAGCTACAGCGCATGTGTTTGGACTGTGGGGGAAACCAGAGCACCCGGAGGAAACTCACACCAACACATAATCATATAAATATGAATATGATTATTATTATTATTATTATTATTATTATTATTATTATTATTATTATTATTATTATTATTATTATTATTATTATAATATAATGTAATAATAATATTAATATACATATTCATATTATTATTAATACTAATACAATATAATAATATGAATATTTAAATTTAATATTATGTATATTTATATATTCAACAAAATATGATAATAAATATGTTATTGTTTATATTTATATGTTTAATAATATAAATAAATAAATATATATATATATATATATATATATATATATATATATATATATATATATATATATATATATATATATATATATATATAATGTTTTTACTGATAGATTTTTTGACTAACATAAGTTCTCATCAATAATACATTTTGCAAATCTCATTTCCAGTTTGTTTACATAATGTTACAGTTGTTTTTATTAAAACAAACAAATAAAAAATCTATTATTTTCTATTTACTAAACATTAAGCAGATTTTTAAAAATTATTTTTAATGCCTTCCCTAAGTAAAAAAAACTGATTTATTTAGCATTCACACACATGCAAATTTCTCAGTATGTACATATACTTATGTAAATATAATGACATATTTATAATTTATTTGGCCAGAAATGCTTACAAGCAGAACACAGAAAAAATATGTGTTTGCTTCCAGGGGTGGACTTAATGATTTGGGGGCCCTAAGCAGGTTTAGGTATGGGGCCCTACACTTTCAGAAAAAAAATTGTACTATGTTGTACCAAAGAAGGTACAAACCCTTGTCACTGGGGCAGTACCTTTTTATGGAACAGAATTGTACCTTAAGGCAAAGAAACACATTTGTACCACTGCAGCTTGTACCTTTAAGGACATGATTTGTACCTTGGGAAACCAAAATGTACCTTTGGTTTTTAAAACCTGCAGATAGTACCTTCCTCAAAGGTACAAATCTGATCCATGAAGGTACCACTACAGTGACAAGACACTTTGTACCTTAACAGTGTCAAATGTGTTCCTTTACGAACTATTTAAAGGTATTTTGCTTTATCCAAAATGGGTCAATTTATTTTCAGTAAATATAAAACATCAAATACATTTTTAAACAATATTTTTTATTTTATTTTTATTTTTTTTATTGGTGTTTAACAAGACAATACATCATTGTATACAATACAACATAGGAAAATTTACAGTTTGTCTTATTTTTCTTATTTTCCCACTATCCCCACAAAATAAAATAAATTAAATGTATGAATTATAAACAAACATATCCTCTGAAAGAAAAAACATAACAATGATAAATTAATAAAAGAAATTCTTAAAAAAAAAAAAATAAATAAATAAATAAAATTGAAAAGTTCACATTAAGGAGTCAATATTTCCTCTTTCCAATTATTTACTGTGTATTAGATCAGATTAAACAATATATTTTAAAAAAGTTTCTTTTTGTGTAAATGCACCTTTTCTATTTACAATAAAAAAGAAAAAATACTTTAACATAAATCTAAAGATCTATTTTTTGCTAAACATTTCACAACACTTCACAAAAATTCATTCTCCCAAGTGCAATATAAAAACTTTTTTCTCCAATTTTCACACAGTACCTTTGTAATCTCTTAAAAGTTTATGTAATTTACTTGATATTAAATTAGAAATAGAATTATGCAAAAGTATTTTAACAAGATTTGTACAATGTTTGATTAGTTTTACAATACTAAAATGTCGGCATGAACACTTTGCAGATGCAGGACTTTTGCCAGCTCACATGCGTAGTGGGAAGCAAACGCCAAAAGGTGCGAATTTCAACGATGAAAATGCTGACCAAATGTTTATTAAAAATGCCTTAAATGTTTAGTTTACAATACCTATAGTTTTGTTTTACCAGTTGTTTTGTGTTCTAAAACTTAATAATTAATGTTTATGAGTTTCTTTAAACATATGCTTTTAAATGATGATTCATGTTTTAATATGGAAATTATTTATAAAATCACTTTGCCTTTACAGTCATATTTATTTTCATAGATATTGTAATAAGTTGACCAACACTTGTGTACCATTTTATGAGAACAATTGTGTACCTTCATTTCAATTGTACCATAAAAGGTACAAAACAGTATCATAAGAGGTCTTTTCTGTACTATATATGGTACCATTTTTACAAAATTTCTCCTTAAGGAACATTGTTTGCACCACCATGTACCTTTTTTCTGAGAGTGTATATTGAAAGTCAAAACATTCTCTTTCTCTATAGATATTTTTTTCTCTGTAGATTTGTTTTTTGTTTTCTGCATATAAACTGCATGTTAAAAATGTATTTAAAATATATTTCATATATTTTAATATTTAAAAAACCTTTATCATCTTAATGTAAAATTAAACGCAATAAATTCAGAAACGAACAACAGTTAAATAGTCATTTTTTATGATTAGATTTCACTATTAATGAAAAACATTTAGACAAATTTAATTCACAATCAGTCAAATGTCATCATTTTTCATATATGAATTAAATAATGGCTGTTTGTGAATCGACGGCCACTTATTTTCACTGGGAAATGTTATTTTATTTGAACAGTCTCTTAACAAGCAGCGCTCATCACCTGAAAGGTGTTTCGACCATAAAGCAGGATTGCGGAGGGACAGCTGCGTTTCGTTGTTTGTCTTATTTCTACTTTTTTCCCCAAATATTCTCAAAATTCTCACTCTTGCACTCTACCTACCTCTACCTCAGCTCTACTCTAATTGCTGGCAGAGTGGCAGTTAGGAATGCAATAGTTATAGATTTTGGTTGTACGATTATAGTCTGAGGAATAATCATGGTTTCATGGTTATTATGCATTCATTGATTTTAAAACACTACTAGTTTTGAAAATGGTATGGAAACTCCTTATATTTTAAAGTGTTTTTTATTGCTGCTCAGTAACCAAATAATACAGCACAAAATAATAATAAAAACATAAGTAATAATTTTACACTCAAAATAAATGACTGAAAAATAAATAAATAAATAAATAAATAGTATTTGTGTAATGTAAATCTATTAAAAGTATTTATCCTTTAAATGTTAGTATTTCCCTTTTAAAGAGAACAAATGTAGTCAAAGGCTGCTGAACCTCTGTCTGAAAGACACTTTTGCTCAACCATATTACAAAAATGTTTGGTATTTTCATTCTGTATTTTTTTCCTTTTTTGGCCAGAGAAGAAATGTGCCATCCAAATATTCCATAAAAATATGAAGCAGATCGGTCAGTTCTTGTCACGTGACTCGCGGTGCGCTCACAGCATTCTGAGAAGTTTAGATGTTTTTATGCGCAACATGTGAACAGCCCTTCGTTAATAGCGTCAGCCATAGTTAAACCAGTGTGCATGTGCGTTAGCCTTAGTGTACAAGCTTGGAACTTTAAACTAGTGCATAGTTGGTATTTGAAAAGAAGTAATAATGTTAAAATCTCAACGGTTGTAGACAGATTTTACAACATATGATAGAAAATGTTTAAAAGAGCTATATGATTAATACAGGCTTCTTGGCATTGGTCGGGGCCCCTAATTCCCCGGGCCCTAAGCGGCTGCTTACCTCACTTATTAGTTAAGTCTGCCCCTGTTTGCTTCACAAATTAACTTGAAATTGTGGAGAAAAAGTAATAGTTTTTTAGAAATATTTTTCTTTGTATCTAGTGGAAAATCTATTCAATTCATCTCATCTTAATTTCTATAGCACTTTAACAATGTAGATTATGTCAAAGCAGCTTAAAATAGAAGTTCTAGAAGATTGAAACTGTGTCTGTCAGTCCAGTTTTCAGAGTTGAGGTTCATTTTAGTTCAGTTCAGTGTGGTTTATTTTTCACTGCTGAATAAGTATTAGTGCACGTAGTCTAAAAATTACTATTCATGTCAAAATACAGCTCTGTGTCAAACTTTATGTTGCCTAAATTAACATAGGAAAATTATATTCAAATAAATACTTGATGTAAATAAAGCTACTGACTTGTCAACAAGCCCGATATAAAGCTATCATCTAGTTGTAGAAGGAAATCAATTTTTAGACGTCCTATGCATTGCTACCACCATATGATCAACAGTACTAAACTGTGCACCATGCAACTGCAGGATAACCATGTTAATATATAATGTCCACCCTATACGCAACTCCTTAACTCGTCTGTTTTTGATTGCAATGCAATAATTATTGTGAAATTATTACAAATAAACTTGAATTGAATATTAAACAAAATCTCTGACTGAGAGTACAACATGCTTCAAGACATTAAGCATTGAAAACAATAGGAAGTCAGAGCTTAAGAAGGCAGTATTTAATAAAGCATTCTTGGCCGCCTCCTCAAATGCAGATAACATCTATTCAGCGCATAAATAACTCCTTCTGTATGAAAGATGAAATCCCCTGACAAAGACGTCAAACAAACAAATAGACAAGCTCAATGGACACAACAAGCTTGCACGTTTGTTCAGTGTTCAGAATGCACACAATTTATTCAATATATGCACATTTTTTTGTCAAAAATGAGTTGTAATATATGCCTAGCATGCTTGTGACTATTCGTAGGAGTAAAATGTGGTTCTAACAATAAACTGAAACAGGTTGTGGCTGTAGTTAGCATCAACATCAACTTTACAAGAATTGTTTTGGTTTCTCACCCACACAGAACAGTTTTCTTTTCAAATTTATATTAACTTTCAAATTGAATGTCTGATCATAGAAGATTTGTTTTCCCCATGGTAATGCCATTGTGACAACCAATTTGTTATTTATTTATGTTACTTTAACTGACAAAAAAAGTACATTCCATGTACTCAAAGCTAAGCACATGTTGACAAAAAGACAAAAGTCTTGTCGCCTATCCAAGTTTTAAGAACAACAAATAATAACTTGACTTCAAGTTGATCAATTAGTATCAGAAGTGACTTATATGTAAGGTAAAGGCCTCTAGATTACGCTTATTTTACCAGAATAAAATATGATCATGCCTTGATTTTTATTTAATGAGGGTAGTAAGGTCTGACTTTGCTTAGACAAAAGTCTTGTCACTTAACAGAAATAATGTACAGTATAGAATATAAAGTCATTGTGCTGTGGAAAAAGAATTAATATTGTGTATGACTCCCATGAGCTTGGAGGACTGCATCCATACATCTCTACAATGACTTAAATAACTTATTAATAAAGTCATCTGGAATGGCAAAGAAAGCGTTCTTGCAGGACTCCCAGAGTTCATCAAGATTATTAGAATTCATCTTCAATGTCTCCTCCTTCATCTTTCCCCAGACATGCTCAATAATGTTCGTGTCTGGTGACTGGGCTGGCCAATCCTGGAGCACCTTGACCATCTTTTTTTTAAGGAACTTTGTTGTGGAGGGTGAAGTATGAGAAGAAGCACCATCCTGCTGAAGAATTTGCCCTCTCCTGTGGTTTGTAATGTAATTACACAATGTCTTAATATCTCCAACTGTTGATGTTGCCATCAACTCTGCAGATCTCTCGCACGCCCCCATACTGAATGTAACCCCAAATCATGATTTTTCTTTCACCAAACTTGACTCATTTCTGTGAGAATCTTGTGTCCATGCTGGTTCCAATAGGTCTTCTGCAGTATTTGTTATGATTGGGATGCAGTTCAACAGATGAATTATTGGAAAAATCTACCTTCTGCCACTTTTCCAAATGATCAACTAGAAGTCAAGTTATTTATTGCTCTTACAACTGGGATCGACGACAACACTTTTGTCAGGTAGTGTACTAATTTCTCATGTAGATGTTTTCATTAACAAAGCGAAAGTGAAATAAAATAAAATAAATTGAAAAGGAAATTCAAAAGTAACAACAAAATTTTTTTATTGATAATTAAAAAAGACATTTTGGCAAAATGTACGTTGTTTGCATTACCACAGACAAATTTATCAAACAAAAGATCAGAAAGAAAGAAAGAAAGAAAGAAAAGAAAGAAAGAAAGAAAGAAAGAAAGAAAGAAAGAAAGAAAGAAAGAAAGAAAGAAAGAAAGAAAGAAAGAAAGAAAGAAAGAAAGAAAGAAAGAAAATTTCACTAAGGACATAAACATTTAAAAATATCCTCTTTGATTCTCCATGTAATAAAGGGATAAATTCAAGCATGACATGAAGTTGAGTAAATAATGGCAGAATTGTAATTTTGTGGTGAACTGTCCCTTTAAAACTGTCATCAGTTCTCTTCCCATGATGCTCAGCTGAGCTGTTGTCCAAACATTTTCTCTGCCATGTGTTTTCAGAGATTGACTTCGATGCCCTTCTCTGGAAGGACCATGGGAATGTGGAGTCAGCTGACTTCAGTCCAACAAGGGCCTGAGTTTCCGCTGGTTACAGTTTGGCCCTGATCCCAATAAACATCGCAAACGGTGAGAGCGAGCATGATGTGTCCCTGAAAGAGCTACAACTGCTTACACTTCCTCAGAGTAATGAAACCTGGCTCTGAAAGTGACACGGTAGACAGACTAGCACGCAAATAAACAAGAAGGGCAGAACGTTACAATACAAAACACTTCCGGTCAAAGGATTGGAATCAGTATGATTTTTAGAAGGAGCCTTTTCTGCTCACTAAGGCTGCTCTTGTTTGATTAAAAACCACAGTAAAAAAAAAAAGTTTTTTTTTAAATGTAAAACTGTTTTTATTCTGTTTTGAATGCTAAAACATTTTATTTCTGTGGTTTTAAAGCTGAATTTCCAGCATCGTTTATTCAGTCAGTGTCATAATTCTTCAGAAATCATTCTAATATGACAATTTGCTGTCATTAACAATGATTTTCCTACTTCATAGTTTTTTGACAACTGATCTATTTTTATTTTAAGCAGCATTCATTTCTACATTACAAATGTCTTCACTTTCACAGTTTTACCATAGGTAACACTTTATTTTAAGGGCATGTTCATGAGACGGTCAGGAAACACTTATGATCATTATAAAAGACATGTCATAACTATGAATGAGATTTTTTTCATGCTTAAGACAACTGTCATTTAAGTGTCTTTCACTCAGTTGTCAGTGTAAATGCAAATATGACACTGTTTGAGATTTCTTTATTAACTTGTCAAAAATCTGTAATAAACATGATTGTCGTGATGCTATTGTAATGGTGTAATAAGTCTAATTTCAGTGTCATTAATATTAACATTTATAACTTCAACTACAGTTGTACAAATTGAATTTGTCATTATAATGTCATGGGTCTTATGAACACCCCTTCAAGTAAAATGTTACTAGACAATTAAGTGTGTCCTTGATGGAAAAAAGTAAATAGGCTACATTTTAATGGCAACTTTAAATGGTACTGTATATGGTACCGAAACCCAGTGCCTATAATATGTAACCGGTATGAATCTGATTAAATCAGCATATGAATTTCGGTGCCTAATTTTGGTGCCACTTGTGCTGCAACAAGGACATAAGAAGCATCAAGGGGTACATCAAAGGCACACATAGGTGTGCGTTGTGTCACACCATCTCTAAACATTTAACTCTAAAAAACTTTGAGAAATATGGAAATTGTCAGCGCCATCAGTTGTTTGTTCTTGTTGCTTTAGGGAACGCACACATGTAGGCAACACGCGCAGTACATCGCATCCGGTAAGCGACTCCCTTCAGATTCATCTACACGTACGATCACGTTCATCAAATTAACAATATAACATATATTAAAAATATAACATTCAAAAAGCAACTTATGTAAACACCTTAATCATATTATTGTCTTATTCAGATTAAGGCAAATAATTAGATTACTGATGTCCATGTAAACGTAGTCACAAGCCCCAACCCTAGGAAAAAAGTGTTGCCTGATTTTGATGACAGCCTTTCCACAGGTTAGTAGTAAGCTAATGTAATGTTAATTGTATAATGCAAATCTTAAATTCATACTAACAAACACAAATGATCAAAATAGATATTGGGGGGCTAATAATTCTGACTTCAACTGTGTGTGTGTGTGTGTGTGTATATATATATATATATGTATATATATATATATATATATATATATATATATATATATATATATATATATATATATATATATATATATTAATGCAATTCAATTCAAATATATATAAAATATGAATTGATGTATACTTTAAACTTTAATTATATTCTTCAGTTAAAAGGATTAAAATATATATATATATATATATATATATATATATATATATATATATATATATATATATATATATATATATATATATATATATATATATATATATATATATATTTTGTCAAATAAAGAGTCATCTAGAGTCATCCACCAAAGTTTTTGTCTCAAAAGTATTGGTTCCTGCACCATGTTGGCACCAGTACTGTTTTAAAAGTATCTATTTAGCACCGGTATCGAAATAACCCCAAAGATACCCAACCCTAGTACTGTATCACAGTTTCTACAAAAATATTAACACTGATAATAATAAAAATGTTTTTTGATCAGTGCATCATATTAGAATGATTCTGAAGGATAATGTGACAATGAACACTTCATGACTTAATGATGCCAGAAAAATCCACCTTTAAACAACAAGAATAAATAAAGTTTCAGCTACATTCAATATAAAAACTATTTTAAGTTGTAATAATATTATACATTTTTACTGCATTTTTAATTAAATCAATACAGCCTTTGTGAGAAGCTTGTATTTTTGAAAGATGTATTTTGACTGAAGGAAGCATAGAGACAAAGACCACACCTGGCTTACTAACACTACAGCACAAAAGGGATTTTCTTCTTTATGTAGAAAAAATCCACTTCCTTCTTCCAGATCAAAGAGTGATTGCAAATAATGGTGTTTGAAGGTGTTTACTAAACCCGCTGTTCACTATTTCTGGCCTTTCAAACAAAAGTCCAACAAAGAAATCTTGCGAAGAACGAGGAAAACTTCAGAAAAACCAGTCTTGCATTGCGCACATCGTCGCTGTGATTGTTTGTCTTCCTCTTTCCTCTTGCCTATTGAACTGATTTTAGACACATGGTAAATTGTAAGGTTAAGCACTGCTCTTCCCAGAATGGAAGCCACAGAGCGTTTGCTGTATCAGAGCTGGGATAATAAACACAAGTTTAAATCGAGTGGCATTTTGATGCTGCTCTGGCTTGCGTTAGTGTCCTAAGTGGTTTGATTTAAAAAAAATAAAAAACAATTCCTGTCTGACACTTAAAATACCGCCCGGCTCCAGCTGTGGCTCATATACTTAGCTCAGCTCGAGGCGACATGTCATGGCGCATCATTTATTCGATTCTCAAGTCAAAACCTCAATCTCTGTAAATGCCATGGGGGAGGGCTATCGCCACAGCGCTGGAAATGTTGTTTGGTGTTCGCTGTTGCGTATCATTCTCTGTTCTTGTTTAAAGGGAATAGACGACACTAACCATCCTGGGACCGCAAAAAAGCAGTACAGAACCACCAAGCTGTTGTATATCTCTTAAAAACACTCAAAACAAGGCTGAATGTCATGTAGGTCACATGCTGGAAACAACACACAAGTTGAAGATGGATCTGCATTGTAGAAAGTTTTGAGTATAAACAAATAATTCTAGACAATAAATTGCAACACTACAGGGTGTAAATTGCATTGTTGAGAGGGTAAAAAAGAGATAAGTCACTTTGTACTAGTCGTGTTTTCAAATTTCATTTCAAAATACTGTAAAATAGGCTTAAGGTAGACCTAAATAAAATAAAACGTCTGCAAAAATTATAAATCAGCACAGTGGTCCCTTATTTTTCGTGGGAGTTTCGTTTTTAAAATAACCCACCATAAGCAAAATCCGCAAAGTACAATTATTAGAGATGTTTTAAGGCTGTAAAACCCCTCACTGTACACTTTATACACTTTGCTCAGACAGGCATTAACATTTTCACACTTTTCTCTCCTGTTTAAACACTCTCAAAGTTCAAACCTTTGTGAAAAAAAGTCCAGTATTAAAGAATGATACCAAAGATCCAAATCTTTTTTAGCTTTTGTTCAGATAATGTTGGCATCCAGCGTAATGTTCTTTTTCCTGCAGTCACTGATCTACAAAGCTAAAGAAGACTCCATCCTTAAGGCGGTTGCATGGCGGATACACTGCACACATAATGGTTGGAAGTAACGCACACTGAACACACACATTCGCATGTTATTTAAAATGAAATTATTCTGATGGCGCGGCAGAAATATAAACAGTGTCCTGAGTAGTAGCTGGGCACCGCAGACAGCTGCTGACTTGCAGCGCCGATGTGTGTACACTGATGTTTAGTTATTCTTATGTTATATATATATAAATAAGAATATATAACTTATGTTTACAATTCTAAAATGCATGTCGCTGTGTGGTGCGGCGCATCCGGTGTGCCACCCTTTTTATGATGGTTTTGCTGCGGACAGTTGCAAACCTTTTTGTATCCTTGTTGAAACTCACGCTGCTAGCGATCGAAGATTTATGTTAATTTGGCAAGCTGAACGCATTCTGTACTGTACAGAAAACACGAAGGAGAATGATTGACAATGGTCTACAGCTAATCAGGACGCAGAACACAATGCGCTGCAAAAAAAAAAATAATCAAGTCAAATTGCACTAAAAAAATCCACGAAACTGCGAGGCCACCAAAGGGGAACTGCATTATCGCGAGGGACCACTGTACTCTGTTTTTCAGAACAAAGATAAATGGAAATAAGCAATTTTGACTTCTTTACACTTTGTATATGCACAATTTATAACCTCACAATTTTGGAGTTAACAGATTACACTTACTATACATTTTTTTATTTAGCAGATGCTTTTGTCCAAAGCAACTTACAAGTGAGAATAAAGGAAGCACTTACAATCATCAGAGAGCAGCAGCATATAAATGCTATGACAAGTTTAAGTCAAGTTTAAAATATTTTTCTCCAAGCATACAGAGACAAGAGTGTGTCCTACAGGTGGTTTGTCAAGCCCACTTATCTGTGTGAAGCACACTAATGCTGTGTTCACACCAGACGTGGCACACACAAATAAATTGCACTATTCGCACGTAAATAGACGCATGAACATTTTGAGTTTACTAGCTTCATTTGCGTTTCAATTCACTTCATTCGATTGTCAAAGTCACTTCACAATAGAAGCGGATTTGGGTCATGTGCAGGGTTTCTGTCTGCCCAGTGACTCTAGCTTAGTTGCTAAATGGCTATCATGGATTTTATTGAGAGAATAGCTGTGTTTGTGCTTTAGGAAGGCTGAAAAATTGTGTTTATTCATTCGGCGCCATGTCTGACTCCACTAGATCCTTTCAGAGGTGCACCAAGCTCTGTGAGTTCATCAACTTCTCCAGAAACTATACCTTAACTCACACCGCTTCATTCGCGCAAATTGCGTCATTCACACTGCAGGATGTCTATTTGCGTCTTTGCATTGACTTAACATGTAAATCACTCATTCTTGAAGCTTCATCCAAGTCTGTTGTGAACACACTATATGAACTGAACAATGTTTTTTCTGGAATTATGAGGTGCTTATAAAAAATGTCTGGTGTATATGGAAAGGAAAAGAACATGTCTTGTCTTCAAAAGGTGGTTTGTCAAGCCCACTCACCTGCTTGATGCATACAATAAGAATTGCACAATGTTTTCCAGAAAAATGGAGTGTTGATAAGAAGGTATCTGATGCACACAGAATAGAGAGTGTGTATTTTACAGGTGGTTTGTCAAACCCACTCACCTGTGTGAAGCACACTCAGATTTGCAAAATGTTTTAACATGGAGTGTTGAAAGTTTCTGGTGAATGTGGAGAGGAAACGAGTGTCTTCTCTAGGTGGTTTGTCAAGCCCACTCACCTGAATGAAGCACGCTACGTATTTCACAATGTTTTCCAGAAAGATGTAGTGTTGATAAAGTGTCTGGTTCAAACAGAGAGGAGAGTGTTTATTTTACAGGTGGTTTGTCAAGCCCATTCACCTGTGCCGAGCACACTCAGAACTGCACAATGTTTGAACATAATTATGGAGTGTTAAAAGTTTCTGGTGAATGTGGAGAGGAAAGAGTGTCTTCTTTAGGTGGTTTGTTAAGCCCACTCACCTGAATGAAGCACACCAAGTATTTCACAATGTTATCCCAGAAAGATGGAGTGTTGATAAGAAGGTATCTGATGCATACAGACAAGAGAATGTGTATTTTACAGGTGGTTTGTCAAGCCCACTTACCTGTGTGAAGCACACTCAGAATTGCACAATATTTCCAAGACATATGAGGTGCTTATAAGAATGTATCAGAAGCATATGGAGAGGAAAGTGTGTGTCACTTTCAGGATTAAAAATAGCTATCACATATACATACACAGCCTTTTTTCTAAGTTTGTTCATTTGCTTGACAAAATATAGATTATAAATGCTGTTCCGTTGTTTTCTGTATTTAAAAATTACAAAAATGGTGCTCAAAACATTACAGTAAATCTGAATTGCATTTTGATGTATTATTAAATGGTCAACACTAAAATACTGTTAAAATTGTGAAGATCACACTTCACTAAAGACTTATTTCCAATGTTTCTGTTTGGTCTAAAAAAGTGTCTGAGACCCTAAATATTACTCCAATCTAGCCTAAAATAATAAATAAATTGATGCTTTAAAAAATAAACTGCAGCATGTTTTTTTAACATTTACAGCACAGAAAGCTCCAATAATTGATGATTTTGCCAATAAACGCAAAACCAAAAGGACTAACTGTACATCATTAGAACGGCCTTTACACAAAAACACTCAAACCCCTTTAACCGGCACCAAAACACAAAGAGGCAATTATTCACTGCTTTCATTATATGTAATGAGACAGCGTAATAGTCTAACTTCTTCGCAACACAACCACAAAAAACAACAAATCTTTACTTAAAGAAACATGTATACGCACACCCAAATGACATTACTCAGTAAAATTGCATCAATTACATGTAATTGTGCACTACATAAATTAAAACATACTGTGTCACATTTCAGCTGATCACACCCATGCACTTAAACATCCATCTATTTGCCAGCGAGTTAAAATTTGATTACATATGGCTCCACATTATAGTCTGGCCTGCTGGCTCAGCTTTATACATTTCAGTTTATTTAGACTGAGCAATCAGCAGCACTGAAAATCAGATTGGCCAGGGAAAAAAAAAATCCTGGGCTACAAATTCCATTTCCGGGAATTACTCCTTATCTAACAAAGCCAAATTGTTTACTTTTGTCTAGACCATTAAAAATCGCAGGTTCGGAGAGAGCGAGTTATTGATAGATCTGCAGGAATCCAGAATACATCACTATAGTATCATAATCCACAGAAAATAGATGTGTCTAGCACCCAAACACAAAAAGGAGAACACAACCTCTTCAACATTGGTAATCATGTTTCAAAGCTTTCTAAGATTACATTGCAAACACTAAAGGATCAAATAGGTAGATGAGGACACAAGCGTAGACTGGTTAAACCTTATGATTTATCTGTCTGGTCCCTGACCGCATGCTTATAATTTACACTGAACCTGAGACACAGAAACTTTAGAGTAAACTGGCTGTGAAAGATATATAAAGCTATATAAAACACTGTGTGGGTGCAACTATGCATCACATCATCTATTCTTCTGAAAAGCTTCGCAATGCTTTTGAACATGCCAAAAAAAGCCCAAGGCTTTGAATCTTATCTCATGGAGGCAAAATTAACACTCTTGAGACATTTTGCTGTGTCATCTAATGACTACACCCTGAGTACTGTACATCCTTAAACAATCCATTACTCGTCACTGTTGCTTTTGTTAACTAAAACAGTATAATATTGAATTAAGTTGAGATAAATATCTAAATATTGGATTAGTTCTCAGGGCAGTAGCAGTCAGTGTAGTCAAAATATGCCTTTAATGTGCCCCTATTATGTTTTCGTTTTCCGAATATTAGCTTTCATGGGGTCTTCAAAGTTTTTAAGTGCACAATAAATGAAGCTTTTGTCTCCTACAAGAAAGAGCAGATTCTGCACTGCCGAAACAAGTCATCTGCAGCTCCAGTTTCATTATAGTAAAGACTGATGTAATTCAGAATTGAATTGATCTTCATCGGTCATCAACAAAACAATGTCTACGGTATTTTGATGAGCCTTTAAATACATTTGTTTGTTCATGCAGTTGACATCATGTTGAGAAGAAAGATTTATTGTTGAGACTTATGAGCAGGACTTGCGTACTTTCACAAAAAAGCTCCCATTGTAATCATTGAGTATGGTTACATGGACACCAATACTCTGAGTCTACCATGTAAAAGGTTTTTGATGACATTAATCCGACTCAAGTCGTAATGGTATTAAACACGAATCGAATATGGACATGTGGAGTATTACTCTTTTAGTCGCATTATTGAAGTGCAGTACAAACATGTAAACTCTTACTCAAACTATAACAGTCATGTAGGACTTTTCGCCTCCAAATGCGCGCACACAGTGAACTCCTGAAGACTCGTCACACCCTCTATCATCCTCACCGAACACACTTTTATGCCATTTTATGGGAAACGTGGAGGTTTTTTCTTTCAATTCGGCATGCGGTATCAAATTTCATTAAACAGCACTCTGCCACCAGTCCTTACTTCATACTTGCATCCAATACTTCGGAGTTTGACACAAGGGAATTCATGAAATATCACTGAATAAAAGTAAAACTGGGGAACTGTAGTTAAAGTCGAAAAATGAAAAATGATACACCTGAAACTACATGAAACTCCGGAGGAAACATTGGATAGCATGATGACATAATGACTAATTGAACTATAGACCTTTTTCTTGGAACGCGAAATTACCCATTATGCTCCTATGCACAAGGAGAATGCTAAGAACTTCCGGTCAGCTGCTGACGCGTGTAAACAGTCACATTTGGTCAGCTTTGAAACGATAGTTTTAATCTATTTTACCTGCTTTTATCATCTTTAAACTGATACTGTTGTCGATCAGCGCCACCTCCTGGACTGATCATTTTTAAAAATGTTATCTAATATGATGGAAAACAACTGCTGTGAGGCATTTTCCCCTCGTTGTCAGATGGCATCTTCTGCTGTTTAAATGAAGCCTCGTCATCGCTAAAGTCACCTGTACTGTCCCACTAGCACACTGATTTAATAACTGTTACATAGTGAAAAGAAATTGACATTTTGAAATGACAAAAAAACACAAACCGTGGTGAATACAACACACGAAATGAAACATAAACGGCTCGTGATTAGAATGAACATGCAAATCAGCCAGCAGAGTATCAGTAACGGACTTTTATTGGTCATTTTTGTAAATTGCATGACTTGCATACCTTTTAAGTTTCATGCCAGTAATCTGGTTTGCAGTAAAGTATTGTGTGTATTTCTGACGGCAGACACATTTTTCTCACGCACTTGAACCACATCTGAAAGATTATAACAGCTTTAACACACACCTTTCAAAGTTGTGACACAAAAACACTTCGTAATCCACTCAAAACGCTATTGAATCCCATTTTCGGAGTGCAAATTACCAGTTGTAAACGCTGTAAACGGAAGTTCTTAGCATTCTACTGGAAGACGCTGGTCGCTATGGCACCCTCCATGCAGCAGCCAAGAAAAAGGTCTATGCTGTAACATGTAAAATGAGAACATGGTAGGAACATTCTAAAAGCAACTCATGTAAACACCTTAATCATAATATTGCCTTATTTAGATTAAGGTAAATAATTTGATTACTGATGTCCATGTAAACGTATTGAAGTTGCATAATCTCTTACATTGTATATCATTGTTTATGGTAAGAGAATTGACAAATTAATTGTATAACATCTACAGTTATAACTTTGCATAATGAACCTGCTTGTTAAGGTTCAGGTGGATTGACTAGTTCACCCAATGTTTCATTATCGCCTCAGAAATTTAAGAATCTTTAAAATAACAGTGGGACAAACCAATTTACTAATTTTCAAATGACGTTTTACTTCTGTATATTTTACTTGTGTATTTCCTAAGGTCCATGAAACCTGTAGGATTTACAGTAGATACTGAAATAGAGATCAAGAGGGATTTATGGCTAATAACTGATTTCTTTTAACTTTTCCATGATGACAATACAATATTTTACTAGATATTTTTCAAGATACTAGTATTCAGCTGGCAGCACGGTGGCACAGTGGGTAGCATGTTCGCCTCACAGCAAGAATGTCACTGGTTCGAGCCTTGGGTGGATCAGTTAATAATAATAATAATAGTAATAATAATAATTGTTATTATTATAAATAATAAAAAATAGAGGAAGTCTGTCAAATTCATGGATCTCCATCCCAAAAATGTAAAAGAATGTGTCGAGAGCCAAGTGCTGCTGGAAATAAACGAAAAGAAAAAAACAAAAAATGAATAATTTGATCAATACTATGTGTTCAACTAAGAAGGAAATCCGATAATATATCATTATTATTATTATTAATAATTGTTATATACTGAGAGTGGCGCAGTGTGTAGCACAATCGCCTCACAGAAGGTCGCTGGTTCAAGCCCTGGCTGGATCAGTTGGCATTTCTGTGTGGAGTTTGCATGTTCTCCCCGTGTTGGCATGGTTTCCTCTGGGTGCTAGGGTTTCCAAAGACATGTGGTATAGGTGAATTGTCCGTAGTATATGTGTGTGAATGAGTGTTTATTGTGGTTTCCCAGTGATGGGTTGCAGCTGGAACCGCTGCGTAGAACATGTGCTGGATAAGTTGGGAGTTCATTCCGTTGTGGCGACCACAGATTAATAGTGACTAAACCGAAAAGAAAATGAATGAATGAATAGTATTCAGCTTAAAGTGCAATTTAAAGGCTTAAATAGGTTAAATAGGTTAACTAGGCAAGTTAGCGTAATTAGGCAAATCATCAACATTTAGTAGGCTCATTCTGAAAACGTAGCCCTATATACATTTCTTGAGATCGTGAATTATGTAGCCAGAAGTTTGTTCTGTAGACAAAAAATGCTTTAGGGAGCTAATAATATTGACCTTAAAAGGTTTTAAAAAATTTAAAACTGCTTTTATTTTAGCTGAAATAAAACAAAAAAGGCAGAATTGTATAACATTTACAATTATAAAATTGCATAATGTACCATAAACTATATAGAAATAGCACATTGAAAATCATCCTGCTCGTTATGAAGTTTCATTGACTACAATTGACTAGATCTCCCAATGTTTAAAATAACAGAGGCAGTGGCACAAACCAATTTACTTCTGTAATTTTCAAATGATGTTTTACTTCTGTATATTTTACTTCTGTATTTCTGATTGAAAACTGATTGGTCCATGAGAACTATAGGAGTTTGATACTGAAATAAAGCCAGGTTGTTGTTGTTGTTGTAGAGGGACTTAAAATCAAGAGAGATTCATGACTTCAGTCAAAATGGGAAGTTGTTTTAGTGGTGGAAATAGTTTGTACATCTTAACAAAAGATTGCAAAGACCTTAATTTTGTCAAAAAAAATCTGCATTAATGAATTATGCAAAGTAAAAACTATGAAAAAGATTTAAGGTTGACTTAAGCCTGTTTTAATTCAAAATAGAAAAAATAAACTAAAGCATAAAACAAAACTTTCTCACTCGGCTTCTCCCATTTCTCCTTTCTAACTGTCTACAGACACAAAAGGCACTGATTTAAGCTCACAAACCCTCCCCAGTTCTGCTGCGTTCTCACACATACTTCTGCTGTGCTGCTTATGGCTCTTGGCTGTGATTGTAGTTGGATGCAGAAATATATCCCTTGACTATGGTTTATTTGTTGACGTTGTTCCTCTTCAGCGCAGGCATGCATTAGTTAGCAGAGTCCCTCCAGACTTCCAGAGATACAATATCTGTTCTTTGATTGTCATTTGCTGCACAGATGATAATAATGAATAACTGCTTTGGAGCACCAGTGATAGTTTTGCATGTGGTGTTATTACGTTTTAAATACGACTGAGTTCATCTGTGTGAACGAGTCACTTTCCACAGCAAGAAAATATTGTTACACACTCTCTGTCACAAAAAAAGTGTGTGCATAGTGCCTCTCTTTATTTCTCTCTCAAATTCAAATCAGCTCTATTGGCATGATTTCACAGTATCGCCAAAGCATTGTTCAATACATAAATAATGATTAAACAATTATAGAATACATAAAAAGCTCTGTAAAATAAGTTAACAGGTATTCTATATACAAACTAAATATGTAAGCCACCGGTCCTACTGCACCCAACCCAGCTGGGATCAAATCAGCGATTCTTTGCATGTGAGTCAGTTGCTCTAACAAGGAGGTTAAAGACTATGGCCTCTAGTGTCAATTGCTAGAGCACCTTTAGAGGCCAGATTAGTGAGGTTTACCTGTATAGCACTTCACTAACTGGCCTTCGTAATACTAACTCCCCCAAACCTCACTCCCATCCCGGACGAGCCCCCACGTGTAACCCACCGGTCATACTGCACCTATTCCATTCTGAGCTGGGATTGAACCAGCGGTTCTATATATGGGAGTTGGTTGCACTAACAAGGAGGCTAAAGACCATGGCCTCTTGCTTCTGTCGATAGAGCACCTTTAGAGGCCTGATTAGTGAGGTTTACCTGCATAGCACTTAACTAGCTGGCCTTCGTTACTCTCACTCCCCTAATCCTCACTCCCATCCCGGACGAGCCCCCACATTTAACCTACTGGTCATATTGCAACCATTCCGTTCTAAGCTGGGATCAAACCAGCGATTCTTTATATTGGAGTCGGTTGCTCTAACAAGGAGGCTAAAGACCATGATTTCTAGCGTCAGTTGCTACAGCACCTTTAGAAGCCAGATCAGAGAGGTTTACCTGCATAGCAGTTCAATAGCTGGCCTTCGTTACACTCACCCCCCAATCCTCATTCCCATCCTGGACGAGCTCCCACATGTAACCTACCGCTCCTACTGCACCCAACACGCTCTGAGCTGGGATCGAACCGGCGATTGTTTATATGGGAGTTGGTTGCTCTAACAAGTAGCCTAAAATAAGTCAATTAATCAAAACAAAAATATATATTTAAGACATAAAATAAATAAATAAATAAATATTTATTGAAAAAAAGTATAGTAGCAATAATAATAACAACTTTGTACAACAGTATGAGAAATGATCTTGCTAGTTTTGTCCATTGACTGTCCACTAATACTTATGTTTCTTTAATATTTACACAGGAACAGTAATATGTACAGATGGAAAATGCTTTGTAAAATGATTAACATTTACTTGCATGAACGTTGACCAAGTTTGAGAGTCGTCAGGAAAATGGTTTTGTAACAAATCCAGCGATAACCTCTCGCTTTAAGTGCAGAATGACTCACTTCAGTTTATAGATCTCCAGAATGATTTGACAAACACAGTTTTCCTTCCAGCACTGACATGTTTCCAATTAAAATAAGACATTGCGGTGAGACGCACTTAAGGGGTCATACTATGTTTTAAATAGCCAAAATCTTTATTTTAAAAAACGCAAGCATGATTTGCTACTTACTACTGGCAAACAAATTTGTACACTCCCTTGTGTACAAAATGAGTAATTAATATTTTTGGTCCATATTCCTGGAGGAGTATACATTAAGCTTTATTTGCGAATAGTTTACTTCGTCAACTTTTAAAAAGAGTTTGCATAGACGATATCATGCCAAAGAACATATTAAAAACTAATGCTGTTCTTTTCAATCTAAACATCAAGCAATCCTGGGAAAAAAAAGTTTCCATTAAAATATTCAGCACATCTAGGAATGCACGATTCCGGTTGTACTGTCGCCTCACAGTAAGAAGGTTGCTGGTTCAAGCCCCGGCTGGGCCAGTTGGCATTTCTGTGTGTAGTTTGCATGTTCTCCCCGTGTTGACATGGGATTCCTCTGGGTGCTAAATTGGCTGTATTGTATGAGTGTGTTTCCCAGTACTGGGTTGCTGCTGGAATGATATCTGCTGCATAAAACCATAGACTGTAAAATATATGGACGGAGTATCCGTGACGTCACCCATAGGTTTCTGAAGAGCGCAAAAGAAGCCACAAGTAGGCGCGGCCACCGTTGCCATTTTGTTCGCGCGTCATCGCACCCACGGCGGGATACCAAACAAGGGCAAAGAGGCGAAGAGTGAGCGGAGCTACAGACACCTGCTGGCACTTTGCTTAGACCTGGCAGACAGACTTTACTTTGGGAGAACGCTTAATACTTTATTAACTGCGACTCGTTTGTGTTCTGACCACATGTGCTTGGCTGTACACTATATCAATAAAGTGTTTAGACTTTTAAAAACACTGTAGTAATACATTGAGCCACTAAACATTGCTCTTATGACGTTTTTCTACAGGAGGAAAACGCGAATTACTTCCAAACACTTCAGATGTGTGTGTGTGTTAGTAAATGCAAGACTATTGATAAAATCCAGCACAAAACTGTATGACAACGCTTCAGATGACTGTTCTAGAGCCTACAGCTAATCAATCTGTCACATTCTGGAGTGCTTTACGTGTCTAAAGAACATTATAAATGATAAATGATCTTAAATAAAACAAATACATTTATAGAGATGGTATACAAGTATATAACTTTACTCACATGGGAAACGAAGGCCACGTGAATGGTTTGTGAGCACAATTAAATGCACACAGCATCCCATATCATCTGATAATTGTAAGAAATAAGTCCAAAAGGCAGCTGACTGTGTAAAGCCACATAAAACAAAGCAAAAATACGATGAATATGCCGAGATCAGTGGCTAATCTGCCGGATTCAGCTGAAGTGAAGTGACGGCGACCAGCGAGACCTAGCTGTCACTCAAGTGGCCACGCCTTTAATTATGCAAACTTAAAATAACCTAATATAAAGGAAATGGATGAGTTATAAAAAATTCACCCCCCTCACAGTTGTCATGGAGGGTAATAATAGCTATATGAACCAAAATCGTTCTTTGTACCAGGCTGTAAACACCTTTTTTTCTGTTGTAAAGTTGGCCATTCTAACAGAGGGCTCAATTGCACTTTGCTCTATTATGGAGCCAGGACTAGCGGAATTTTGATGAATTGCAGTTTCAGTTACTTCCGTATTGGCCTCCCGAGGGAGAGCGGGAGGTTGCCACTTGCATAAAACATATGCCGAAATAGTTGGTGGTTGATTCTGCTGTGGTGACCTTTGAAATAAAAACTAAGCTGAAAGAAAATGAAAGAAAGAATGAATATTCAGCACTAGTAGTGTACAATATATCAGTGGCCATATCAGTAAGGTTGTTCCTTATTTTTAAATGATAAATTCATTATCACCCAATAAATAATTGATTATTTGTTGATCCACATTAGATGAGAGCTGCTGGCCATGACGGTATTGATTAGTGTATTGTAATTGCAATTCTGTTTTAAAACAAAAACAGTTATCCACTGTATTTGTTTGCTTTTTATGTTGTAATCAGTCTCAGATGAAATTATCTTAATACAATTCAATTAAATATATTTGTTGCCATACATACAATATCGACTTTTGACAATAATACTATTTTGCTGTATTTTTAATATAACAGATGCAGCTTTGTTTAGCATAGGAGACATATTTAAATCCATAAATTAGCAGTTTTCCATAATTGTTTATTAATTTTATTTTTTTTTTTGTATTTTTTCCCATTTATTTATGCTTTTGAATTGCATTATGGGACCTTGATCTTTTTTAAATCAACTTTTAACCTTCAAAGATGATAACAAAAGTGACTTTTATTAAAAAATTTTATAGTTTAAACATATTTGTCTGGGTTGGTGTTGTGTATTAGGGCTGCACAATATCAATATCGCAATGTGTGCATCTGAGATAGTTTCATCGCAAGATATGCAATGTTGGGTCAGGATTATAGTTGACCAGGAGCTGAAGAATTGTATTTAATCCCTGCATTTAAATGGAATTTATATGATTTATGTAAAAGAAAAAAAAAAGTTTTACTTGGAATTTTTGTCTTGTTTCTAGTCTAAATATGTACATTTTAAAGCAAAAACAAGATTATTTTACTCCAATGGCAGATCATTTTACTTGTTTTAAAGAAAAACTCTTAATTTTGCTGAAGTTAAAAACAAAACAATATTTTTACTTTTAAAATTATAATTTTGTAGATATTTGGACTAGAAAAGAGACCAAGCAAAGTTAGAAAAGCATTTTTTTTTTGCATTGTGATTCAATTTCTATACCTGAATACTGTCAGACTCCCCAGAAAATCATCAAATAGAGCTATTCAAACTATCTTGTGAAACTGTATTCATATCGCAATATTAATCACAGAAAAATATAACATTGCATATCAGATTTTTCCAATATCATGCAGTCCAATTGTATGTTATGGCACAAAAATTAATGTAATAAACTGCCAGTACATTTTCTGTTATTTTACAGACTTATTTCTCTATATACAGTTTTATTTCTTATACATTACATTATTTTAAACTACTGAATGTCAAAAAACTGTAGAGTTAAATTTTCAACATCAAATGTCGACAAAGCACAGATCAACTCCATAATGCTGTTCACATCCATAAATAAATGGAAAACACTTGTGAATCACAAAATAGGAACTATTCATTAACATATATTCGTTTACAGTGTAGTAAAGGTGACCTCATGAACTTTCATGAATATTCCTAAGCTTATTTGAAAATATGTTTCAATGAATATAAAGCAAAGAAGCTAACAATGCAAACAGAATTACACATTGGTTACATGAATAGTGCATTACTTCATAGTAATAACCAGTGTTAATTTGTAGCAGGTACATAACCTCACCCTGACCTTACACAACTTGCTCTAACATACAGTATATTGCAAAACAGGTGATTTTCCATTCATTTTCCACTGGCTGCACATTTGTTAGCGTAACTCTCTCAGTTCAGCCACTGATTGGCTCACCTCTGTTTCACTCGGCCACGTAGCCTCAGACCTCATTGTTTCAGTGGAGGATAAATGCGTGATGACAAGCCTGATTGAAGGGGCTCAGTCCACGCTGTTACATTTTTATCTTCTCCTGGCCACCAAAAGGCCTTTAACATGGGTCAAATCTAGGGGACCAGAATCAAACCATCTTTTAGCAATTACATAATCAAAAAGGGGGAATATTTGGATGGCGATACGGAACAAAGTGACACCAACTTGGAAAATGGACATGCACAGATAAGACTTCAAACACAAAGCATAAAGCCAGCGTTAGTTGGCGTTTACGGCTCACTATGACTGACTTTTCACAAAATCTGATTGTAGTTGGCTGACAATTTCAAGATTTTCTCCTGCAGTAGTCATAACAAGGTGTCAGTGGCACAACAACAACAAATGCGTCTTTGTTTTGACTTTGTCAGACCTCTGGAACTGCTAAGATTTGAGCTGGAATATCTCTGAATTACAATAACAACCGTCTCAACAGCATTATTGGCCAGCTGAGACTTGACAACAGCTGTAATCTTAAGCCTAGACAAATCACAACTGACACTCCAGCTAAGAGATAAGCGCAGAATTATCAAGGCATCTCAAAATTACAAGGTCCATGCCTGAATTAACCACCCTTAAACACAGATATGGCGATAGCATTGTTACGCAGATTACTCTCTAAACATGGCCAACTTCAGAATGGACAGATTACAGAGTAGTTTACCACTCAGGGGGAAACTTGGTGTGTTTGTTTAACTATCCAGTATGTTCTCTGAACGTCTGTTTAGTGCAACAGTGACCGCCCACTATTTCAGCAGTCTTGCTTCCGGAAATACTTGTCTCATTCATTTCTCCTCTGGGACCTCAAAACAAATTCCTCAAAAAAGACTTCTACGGTTGGAACCGAAACACTTCCAATTAAACCATCACTCAGGATAGATTCAGTGCACTCAATGAATGAATGAATCAATCAATTAATCAAAACAATCAATTAATAATCAATGGAATGATCAGTTAATCGACATAATGAATGATTGGATTGTTCATTTACTATAATTGGGTTATATAAATTAAATAATGGTTTATTTAAATTAAACAATTAATAATAATAAAAAATTTACAGGTTAAGGTAAAAAGATAAAGGTTCAAGCATGTATTTGAATGGAAATTATCGCACAAAGCACTGCAAAAAGTAACTTAAAGAAGCAAGTTGATTTTTTTTTTTTTTTAAGAAATCTCGTGATTCACAGACATTATATAAAATGTGAAGTGGAGACACTGTGGATTGAAATAGTTGGTACTCTAGCTCATCTTACAGATGCTCTATTGTATAGTGATCTGTGATATTTAGAGGACAGGGCAACACCATGAACACGGGCTGCACAATATTCACATCACAGGATATGCAATGTTGCTTTGAATTATAGTTGATCAGCATCACAGAATGAGAATGCATGAGATTTGTGGAGTAACTCCAAAGTTTAACCAAAACAGAGTGAAAGTTTAGCATTTGCATGTGTTTTAGGCATTTCAAGTGAGATTACAGCATTTAGGCACAAAAAAGTACATTTGTAACCTATATAAACAATAATTATACTTAATTATTTCTATAATGAAGTCTATACATTGTTATTTTACATTTGATTATTTAATTTCTGTACCTGGATGCTGTTTGACACTCCAGACACTTGCTCTATTGTATTTATTTTTGCCTGCAATTTCATTCATTCATTCATTCATTTTCTTTTCAGCTTAGTCCCTTTATTAATCTGGGGTCGCCACAGCGGAATGAACCAACTTATTCAGCACATGTTTTATGCAGCGGATTCACTTCCAGCCGCAACCCATCTCTGGCAAACATCCATACACACTCACTCACACACACTACGGACAATTTAGCCTTCCCAATTCACCTGTACGGCATGTCTTTGGACTGTGGGGGAAACCGGAGCACCCGGAGGAAACCAACGCGAGCGCAGGGAGAACATGCAAACTCCACACAGAAACGCCAACTGACCCAGCCGAAGCTCGAACCAGTGACCTTCTTGCTGTAAGGCGTGTCTGCAATTTGTTGATTAATTTTCATCCATGATTTGTTCCCCTACAAAATCACCATAATCAGTATAAATTCAAGATTTCTTTCCAGAAAATGGATATTAAACCATTTGGTGAAATTCATTCATATTAGAGCTGTGCGATTAATCGAAATCAAATCACAATGGCGATTTGAAACATTGCGATTAGCTAATCGCAAGAGGCTGTGATATGAAATATATATTATTTAACTTCCCCCACTACAGTCTTACTAGCCAACTGAGTGAGCATACTTTTGTTCTGCCCAATCAGAATTGCTCAACCGAGCTATGCGGAACAGCCACAATAAAAAACAAACAAACAGGAAAGCATGAACAAGTGGGATGACGGCGTCTGCTGCTTCAGAAGCATTAATAGACTAATTAATATCAAAGAAAAACAGCACGTCGGTAATATGGGAATATCTTGGTTTCAGTCACAGACACCAAACAAAACCAGGTAATTTGTTGCAGAATTGTTGCCACAGCATGAGGAAATACAACAACCAGTACCTGAAAACGCACCACAGGTGGCTGTATGTGGAGCGTCTTGCTAAAAATAAACTAAAAGTGTTGCCAGTGACACTCTAGTAGCAATCTAGTAGCAAGCAAAGTACAATTTTAGAGTTGCTTGCTTAAATAAGTTGATATCTTTTCAGTTCCTTTTTTTAACGAACACTCACTGCATTTTAGCAGTAAGAAGCTACAATACAGATTATTGAGCTGAAGCTTGACTACAAAATTAAACTGAAAATCAAATCGAAATCGCAGTATCTTTAGACATTTTACCCAAACCGTACCGCCCTAATTCATATCGCAATACATATTGCAGAAAGACAAAATATTTCAACGTTGTGCAGCCCTCATGATGTTCTTCAAACCATTCCCAACCTATGAAAGGTGCGCTATCCTTCTAAAAGAGGACACTTCTTCCAGAGAACATTATGAAATACCTGGTAAGCAAATGTTTAGACAGGTATAGTAACATGTGTCAATTTGATGTCCACATGTATTGCAAGAACCAGGTATTTTTCAGTAGAACATAGACCAGAGCATCACACTTCATCTTCATTGTCACCCTACCAAGTTTCCTGGTACAATCACGTCCCCGTGAAAAATAAAAACACATCCCTACGTAGATAGCTGCCCATGTGATATAAAGGAAAATATGTCCCATCAGACCAGACAACCTTATTCCACTGCTCCAAAGTAACAAACTGTATGTTATGACACATTCCTTCCATAACTATCATTGTTGTAAGGAAGTTTGTGCAAAATCTTGTGCCACTGTTGATCTTCAATTGGCTTGGAGCAAATGGGCCTTTGTTGCCATTGCTGTGCCTTGGGTACCCAGTGTCCTATACCACTCGTTTTCCTCAGACCACCACCTCCTCTCACATCTGCTGAGGAAAAGTGGACAGTCACTTCTCTGAAGATGGACAGTGGTTTTACTCTGACTTAGAGGACATAAAGAGTTGATGGAGTATCTACAGAAGCTTTTATCATCCCATAAAAACCCCAGACTCATTGAAATGTTTACATTTTAGAAAAATAAAATTTCCCCTGAGGAAAAGAAATGGGATTCATCCTTCCGGAGGCCAACTCTATTCCAAGGCGATCCCAAGAAAAGCGCTGAGTCTCTTTTTTTCCTTCAGATTTCAGCTCCGATCAGCTCTCTCCATTTACTAATAAGTGTTCTGCTTCCCTGTTGACTCTCTTCAGAAGTGAACGTAATGAGGGCATGAACTCAAGGAACCGTTTTGAAAAAAAAGTGCTGATCTCTCATTCTCGGACGCCTTTGGAGCTGCTTCCAGCGCGCAGGCTGTATTTTATTAAGATGCACGAGACGTCCCAGTGTCTCCAGCAACATTCTGAAACGCTGACACTCTCTGAGTGCAGGCCCAGGCAGTGGAGCCCGTGGGTGGGTCCGGAAACATGCTGGTATCATGCCGGACCTCAAGGGTGAGATCTGGTTCCACAAGCTCCCTTTGAAGACAGAAATTAAGGCGGCACAGAAGGAAACCGGAGGGATAAGAAAAGTGCATGGGTTTAAATGTCCTATTCGGGTATATATGGGCACCGATTGAATTTAGAAGCATGCTGCTGTGACTTTTCACTACTGAAATTTGAGACACTCTTTCACACCTGCTTATCTTTAAGCTTTAACATGCCCTGCTATTGCATAACATGATTAAAAAGGGAAGAATAGATGAATTAAGTCTTATATTGTATGTAATTCAATTTCACAGACTCAAAAGTCAAAAGCATGCCATCATCAACAGTTTTCAGAAATCTAAATGCAATGTATTATCTAAAACCAAATAACGGTTAACTCAAAACAAGTGTTCTTGTCATCTACACAGTTCTGTGGAGCTTTCTCATGTGCTCGCATTATCATGTACTGTGAATAGCATAACAGAGCAAGCCTATGTTATGCTACATGCAAACAAAGCGTCAAATGACAGTGGAAAATATGTCACCCACTCAGTGTTTTATCATGGGAGAAATTATGCGATACTCCTCAAAATGCCATGTCCCTCCTCCCACTATGCTCTTTTTCCTCCCTCTATCTTCCTTCCCTCCCTGTATGTCTTATCTCACAAAAACAAAATTCACAAAGAGTCTTTAAGAGGCATGGCCTGACAGAAGTCTAACCACAACAACTGCAGGCCTGTTTCTAACCAGGCTTCAACACAATGCTGTCATTAAAGCATCACAGTCTGCACAAGCCTCGTACCATATTTAATCAAGTCACACGTGCTTGATAATTAAACAAATAGTTCATCCTGTCAAAACTCACTTGTTATGGTGAGGTTTACCAGATAGTTGATGCTGTTTTGTATACTGCAATAGAGAAGATTTTCAGTGAATAGTTACATACATTTTGGTCTGTTTCTCACAGAGAGCTATATATTTGTTTCTGAAGAGGTCTGTTCACACTAATTGTGATAACTATGAAGTTTTAATTATAATGTATTATTATTATTACATGTAATTGGTTATCTCTGATATATAGTTATCAGTCTTGTTGTGTCAAGGCCTTGCAATACAAAAAAACACAACAGTAAAAAGTCAACCTCAAAGCTAGTGATACTGTAAAGTATGTACTTTTTTTCTAGTTGATTATGAGATATACATTGACAGCCAATCTATGTCAAGCTGACTTCAAAGAACTTGAATGCTTGGTACAAGAATCATATCTGATCAAATGGAATCATAACTGCTGTGTGTGTACATAATAAACAGACTATAAACTGACTGTTACTGAGAAATTGAACTGGACACTAGTATAGTTATTGTTATAGTTATTGTTGTCATTCTCGAATGTTTTGTTAGAATAATAATGTTGAGCAAATCATTGAAGCATTTTTGGAACTTGACAGCCATTTCTTTCCAGTATATTAAAAAGCACAGCATGAGCGTGCTGTCAAACATCTCATTTTGCATTTCATAGAAGATGCAAGGTCATGGTAGACATGACAATAAGACAATTAACATCCAACTTGTTATTTACATATATTTATTTTTTGAATCAAACATTAGAGAACCTTTATGATAGTCTTTGCAGCTATAATTTGTAAATATGTTGAATGCTGAAATATCCAAATATGGCATTTATCACAAATAAATGAATTTTTATTTGTAAGTATGCAGTCTGTCTTGCAAATACCAAGAACTGGCTAGATAATAGATCTCTGAGTTAAACCAAAACCTGACCAAAGGTCTACTTCACTAACTCCAACCTGCACTATGCGGGAAGTGGAATTATGAAGTGAAAACTTTTGCCTGTATGGTATAGATTTTTTTTTTACCAAACACCCCTCCCACAGTGTCCATGAACTTCAGTCTGATTACTTCAACTAAACCATTGAAACGTCAAACTAATGTGGCACTTCGTTATAGATAATAATTGATGTCTAAGTATTATTATTCTTTTTAGGCTACACAAGAGCTGACGATTATTCTCTCGGAATGATTTGCAAACATAAACATCAGTTTGCTCAGAAGCTGCTGTTCCTCCCATACAGAAGACTCTTATCTGAGTTTAGTCATGAAATATTAGGGATCTGCATTCCTATGCATATAAAAGCTTAAACCGCAGGAATCCGAGGAATTCTGGAAGAACAATTGTTGCTACTGGACAGAATCTCCCGAGAGCGTCTCTAATAAATGCGTGTTTATTTATCATTCAGAACTCGTATATACTAATACCGAGAAAGAATGCGAAACACACAGCGAGGGATGGAGAAATCAATGAAAAGTCAACTTTTAGGGGAAACTCGTTTCCTCCTGTTGCATCCCCTGTGGAAAAAGACCCCGCAGCTTCCCACGATCCCCAAAAGTGAGGAATTGTTAGACATTGTAAGTTGTTTACAGCGGTACTTGTGTACGAACATCCCTTTCGAACTGACAGCATTCAAACAGACAATTAGGCTTACCTTTGTGCTTATCCATTCTCCACGCGCGAAGAAGTCTTGCCCGCCTGTCAGCTGTAGTTATATGCAGTAGATCAGATCCAGACCGGTCTGAGTCAGGTTTAACTGCACAGTCCTGATTTCTCAGGCTGATTCTGTTGTGATGTGCTGAGATGTGATGTTATCCTCTCCTCTCCTCATCTACAGCTCTTTCAGATGCGCCTCGCATTATTGCGGGACAGCCGCGCCTCCTCTGGCACGTCATTGCTCAACACTCTCTCAGTTTACTGTACCGAATATGCGTTGTAGTATTTCTATCTAGGCTATATGCTGTAAATAAATCTGAACATAGTAGACTATATATTTAAGTAGACCTGAACATTTAAAACACTAGCAGAGAGCTAGACTATGTGCTTTTTAAGTAGTTTCACGCGACCAATGTTGTTAAAAATGATACACATACAGTATGAGGTCTCCCCCCAAAGTTTAGTTAGCTGTCTCGCTGCCTACTCCCTACCTAGGACGTTTTCAATGGCTTTTCATAAATGCTTTTCACTCAGAGCACGTTTGTTGAACGTGTTTTTTTTTTCTATGTATAAACTAGATCAGATTTTGACCTTGCATATTGTGCCGTTTTAATGCAGCAAAGAAATACAATAAAAATATAAAAATGTAAAAATGAATCAATGCAAAGATACATGATTTACACTGTATGCACAATTTTATATTAGGCTATATAGGATAACCTGGGGACACCTGCTGGTAGATCATGTGAGAGTAAAACATGGCTGATGAAATACAGTCAGAAAGCCCTCCATACTAATATTGATATACAGTAGAGTGCTCAGCATATATAAGTACACCCCTCACAAATCTATCTTTTAAATTCATATTTTTAATAGGAAGCTATACAATATTATATTTGTGCATATAAATTAGATTAATCAGCACTGAAGCCAAATCTGAAGCTTGTCTGACAAAAACTTACAATAACGGTCCAAAAACTAGTACACCCAAATTTATATGTTAAAGAAAAATTTTAAATACACAGTTAAAAAAAGAGGAAAAATCAAGAGAAGCAAAAAATAAAAAATTTTGTAGGTTGTAATTTTTATTTTATTTATTTTTTGCAATATTTAATTGTATTATCTGTCAATTTCTAAAAATGTTTGGTGACTCAAATATTGTTTTAATAAATATATATGTTTAATAAATCTGTTTTGTTTAAATGCACTAAAATATATTGCCTAGATTCACTGAGAAATGGAAAATTAAAAAATTTGAAACATGTTAATTTTCAAAATGAGGTGTGGAACACACTTTTTAACAGTAGTGACGTAAGGTAAAATTACAACGTGATGTCGAAGGTATACTTGTGTGTTTTAATTTCACTCACTACCATATTAAACTTAAAACAATGTAATGTTGTATATTAACATACATTAATATGTATATTAGTCCCTTTATTAAACGGGGTTGCCACAATGAGATGAACCACCAACTTATCCAGCACGTTTTACGCAGCGGATGCCCTTCCAGCCACAACCCAACACTGGGAATCACCCATACTCTCTTGCATTCACATACATAAACTACCGCCATTTGGCTTATTCAATTCACCTTTAATGTATGTCTTAGGTCTGTGGGGAAACCCAGAGGAAACCCATGCCAACACGGGAATAACATGCAATCTCCACACAGAAATGCCAACTGCTGGAACCAGCGACCTTGTTGCTGTGAGGCAATTGTGCTAGCCACTGTGCCACTGTGATGCCCCCATATTAACAGAGAGGTTATTTTAATAGTTTGCAACACTTCAATAAACAACTTGTGATGTAGCCTACTAAACTGATATACCAATTGTGTTAGCATATTGCTAAGCTAACAGGCTTTAGAGTGAAGAACCATTTTAGGACAAAAATTACAGGCTATATATCAGGGGTGTCCACACTCGGTCCTGGAGGGTCTATGTCCTGGAGAGTTTAGCTACAACCTAAAACACACCTGTACCAGCTAATCAAGCTCTTTCTAGCTATACTAGAAGGAGGCAGGGGGTTTGAAGCAAGTTGGAGCTAAACTCAGCAGGACAAAGACCCTTCAGGACTAAGTTTGGACACCCCTGCTATACATACATAGACTTGTATATAGACATAGTCAACTAACACTGTTTCAATTTACTATGATCTTCTATGTGAAGCTGCTTGGACACAATCTACATTGTAAAAGCGCTATACAAATGAAAAAGTGTTTCCAAAAAGTTAAACAAAGTTGTCCTACAGTGCACAAGGATGGGGTTGAATACACTCCTTCTGGTTTAAGAACAACTTTGATGACAGGTATTGATCCACCTCATATGCTGACTAGTTTATTTTCACATACACAGACCCAATTTGTACTATGATAAACATATAGACCTTATACAAATGTGTAAAATATTACTCTAAACAAAATATATATTTATTAAAAAAAAAAAAATAAATAAATAAATATATATATATATATATATACAAACAATTGGCTGTGTTAATCTTTTTAATTATTTGTTTCACATTTTGTACACAAACATCTTTCTACTGACCCTCACACCCCACTCTCATTTTTAAAGCCCTGCTTCAGCTACTGTATGTAAGCTACCAGAGATTAGATTATTGAGTAAAATTACCTGTTACATTGGACAATTATGAGAAAACAATCAAATTATTTAGGCAACCAGATGTATCAAATGATGCAGTCAAAAGATGTGGTTTCCAAAGTCTTTTTATAAACTGATTACAGTATGTGCCCCTGACACGGTGGCTTAGTGGTTGGAAATATCGCCGATAGGTGATATCAAAGGTCGCTGGTTCAAGTTATGGTTGGGCTATTGGCATTTCTTCGTGGAGTTTGTATGTTCTCCCTGTGTTCACTTTGGTTTCTTCCACAGTCCAAAGACATACTCTAGATTAATAGAATGAACTAAATTAGTGTATGAGTATGTATGTGTGTGTATATGTATGTGTGTGTGTGTGTGTGTGTGTGTGTGTGTGTGCGTGTGTGTGTGTGTGTGTGTGTGCGTGTGTGTGTGTGTGTGTGTGTGTGTGTGTGTGTGTGTGTGTGTGTGTGTGTGAAAGTGAGAGTGTATGGGTGTTTCCCAGTACTGGTTTGAGGCTCTAAGGACATCCACTGTGTAAAAAATATACCGGAATAGTTGGCGGTTCATTTCACTCTGGCGACCCCTGATTATCAGGGACTAAGCCAAAGGAAAACAATTTAACGAATGAATAAAGACCGTACCCTCATTCTTTACATTCAAGGAAAAGTATTCAAGGGATATTTTAATAAAATAATTGTCACATTCCACCCAAACCTACATTAACTCTGTTGCTGTCTCTGGTGGATGAACTGGTTTATGTGCATCCCTTGAGTACACCACACATACTAAACATTAGGGGAACAAGTTAGTCTGGATTGGTAGGGGTTTCACCAGAGTGTAAAATAGGAATATTTACAGCCCAACTAAACTTGTTTTCTGTATATAAAGACAGTCACACAGGTCAGTCGATCAGGAGCATCATCTGTGTGTCAATTGGTCTGTGAGTGTGAGAAGAGCCTTTTCCTGTCTGTGAACTAGTTGAATGGGAGTCACATGCTCTGCAATGCTGACCCCTCCACCAAACCCCATGGGGCTACAAGAACTTTCCATCCAACTTCCCTGTCAAGGCCTTTTTTGTGACCTAGGGGATTAGAAGCGTATAAATCATAATTCGTAATATGCTGTGTTTGTTTTCTCAGCGTGTAAACAGGTCAGTTGTAGAAATGAATATTGTTTGAACAAAATATATTATTGAGAGCAGGTTTATTTGCCATATGCAAACAATCATATACAGTTGAAGTCATTAATTCATTCATTTTCCACAGTGGAATGAGCCGCCAACTTATTCAGCATATTTTTTTACACAGCGGATGCCCTTCCAGCAGCAACCCAGTACTAGGAAACACCCATACGCACTCATTCACACACATACACCATGGCCAATTTAGTTTATTTAATTCATCTATATCGCATGTCTTTGGACTGTGGGGGAAACCGGAGCACCTGGAGAAAACCCATGCCAACATGGGAAGAATATGTAAACTCCACACACAAATGCCAACTGATCCAGCCGGGTCTCGAACCAGTGACCTTCTTGCTGTGAGGCGACAGTGCTAACCACTGAGCCACCGTGTCGCCACAGTTGAGGTCAAAATTATTATTATTTTCTTTTTTAAATATTTCCCAAATTATGTTTAACAGAGCGAGGACATTTTCACAGTATTTTCTGTAATATTTTTTCTTCTGGAGAAAGGCTTATTTGTTCTATTTTGCCTACACTCTAAAAGCAGTTTTAAATTCTGTAAAATATTTTAAGGTCAATGTTATTAGCTCCCTAAGCAATATTTTTTTTCCATAACAGGCTTATTGGGGATACATACCCAGCTCTACATTTCTGGGGACAGCGAAATATGTAACCGGGGGTATGTCTGTTCGTAGTTTTTGCAAATCCACCAGAGGCCGCTGTGTACACTTTTTGAAGATCTTAAATGTCTCTTGCTCTCATAAACCCATTAGAGAGAGCAATATACTCTTCAGCCGACCAGGCCAGCTTGCTGTCAACTGTATGACTGGCCGACTGACCCACCCACCCCCTTCTCTAAACCCGACCGATAGAGTTTTCAAATGCAAACTACTGTAGAAAAAGAAAAGCCGTTGCGGCTGCATGATTTCATGTTTTCAGCCTGTGGTCTACTTATTTTAATTAATTTTTTTGCTTTTGTTTTAGCTGGTTTCTGGAACCATTCTTTGCCGGACTAAAACCATGTTGTCATTGTCAACTCCGAGTCCCAAGTCCGCTGACGTACGCAGCAAGCTACTGGGCAAACTAGTAACACCAGAAAAGCCGTCTGTACAGAGGTAAGTGGTCAGCTGGATGCACAAAAAGAAACAGAAGCCGTTGGCAGCATCATACTGCCCGGTAGCATTCATTTTAAAGACAAAATACAGACGTACCTCTAGTTACATAATTTGCACTCTACAGAAATGTAGACAGGAGTACGTATCCACAATGAGCCTGTGTTTTTTTTTTTTTTTGTTGTTGTTTTGTTTGTTTTTTGATTGTCTACAGAACAAACCATCATTATACAATCATATGCCTAATTACCCTAACCTGCCTATTTAACCTATAAGCCTTTAAATAGCACTTTAACCTGAATACTAGTATCCTGAAACATATCTAGTAAAATAATATGTAGTGTTGTCATGGCAAAGATCAGTTATAAAAAAATCAGTTATTAAAACTATTATATTTAGAAATGTGTTGAAAAAAATCTTCTTTCCGTTAAATAGAAAATATACAAGGGGGCTAATAATTCAAGAGGGGTAATAATTATGACTTCATTTAAATGTATACACCATTTTTGGTGTTGTTAAGATGTTTTTGGAAGAAGTCTTTACTGAGCAAAGATGTAAATAATCAAAAGCAACAGTAAAGACTACAATACATATTATTTCCATTACTTTCTGTTAACCACAGAATCCTGCAAATTTTCATGACATGGATTGGAAAGCCCCACTATGTTTTGCATTAAGAGAGCGTTTTTTTTTAATATCACGGCGCGATGTGAGAATTCTTTTGAATGACAGTGATTACTCTCATCTCTGAGCGACAGGGTAATCCCCTCTAACTGAGTCAGTATGGCCAGCTCTATACAAACTGCCTTAGTTAATCTACCAGGTTTCCAGTCAGTATTCAGACTCAGCTGATCCGGCGGCTTTAGAGGTGGATGTGTGAATGAAAAACTGTCTGCGAGACGTGTGTGGGAAGAGGGGCCTGACGGAGGGTGGTCTGCCTTCCAAAGTTTTGTTTGTAGGGGAAAAATGAGGGGAGTTGTATTGTTCATGCTCATGGAGCATAAAAGAACAAATTCAAAGACTCTTTACAACAAGGCCAATAACTATAATTATAAAGATATAGTTTTGATAATACTTCTAAATTTGAATGAATATCAAAGTCCACATTAAAAATGTAATGATAGTAGCACAGTGGGATAATGTCACTGGAAACACAATTTTTTTTAGATTTTTTTTAGCTGATGAACTATAAAAACATTGGCAAATCATCAGAATCCATCCTGCTTTCAAGAGTTCATCTTTTACCATTATTGTTATTTATCGATACTGATACCGATACTGATACAGCCAATCAATACCTGTATATATTGATACTGTTATCAGTACTATTCTATATAAATTAATAAAAAAAGACAAAAGATGTTAAAAATGTTATTTTATTACTAGTATTGGGGGTAATGCGTTATAAGTAACGCTTGTTACCGAATAATATAAATTTTTCAAAGTAGTGTGTAACGTATCGCATTACTATAAAAATAAGTTTTATTATTTGGGTTACTTTAAAAAAAAAATTAACACAAGTTACTTTTTACCTTGCTTAGTTGGCTTATACAAAATATATTGCAGGATAAAAATTACTTTAGTCAGGTTGAATCGGTTGGTCTCTTTTTTCACAGCAGATGAGTCAGTGTACTAATAACTGAATAACTCAGGATATTGGTTTATATCAAGTCAGTGGGGGTATCAGGTATGTTAGTACTGAAGTTTCACGACAACTCTGTTTAATTTAATGAACTTTGTTCGACCGATTCACTTAGAAGATCTGGTTAAAACAAATGATTAATTCGCATTACTTTCCATAAAAAGTTGTTAAGTAACGCAATTAGTTACATTTTGGGGGAGTAACTCAATATTGTAATGCACTACTTTATAAAGTAACCTTGCCTTAACACTGTTTATTACTGATGAACTTTACAACAGTTTACAACTACCTGTAAGCAAACACGTGCCTATTGAACAGAGACATGTACTAAATATGGTCTGTTTTGTTATTAAATGTATTATTACCCTCATTCACACTGTTACCACTTTGTTCACTTTTACGCTACTGCATCATGTAGGTTACATTTTAAACTAGTTTACTTACCTTCGTTACGTGAGCCCACACTTTGTTGTTCTTTCAACCTAGGCGCCATGACGATTGCACATAAACACACCCGCACATATGCAAGGCTACCACTCATACCCCAAACAAACATTGATTGGCCACATCATGTGTGATGACATCATTTGGGGTTGTAAAATGACAAGCTGCAGCTTCTAGTTCACTATTAACAGCAAAGTTGTTTGGATACAATGCAGTGCAAGTATCGTTAAAAGTATCGTTTCCTGAATCTCATCGGTAATCCAGTATCATAAAAAATGGCAGTTATCAGTACACATCCCTAGAAAGACAGCAAAATGTTATGTAATGTTTATATTATTTGTATATCGTTCTTGATATTGTTTATATACTGTCTAACACATACTCAACTACTTAACTTTTCTATTTTTGACTGTAATGTAGTAATGTGCACCTATTTTAAAAGCTGCTTTGGAACGAAATCTATTGTGAAAAGTGCTTTACAACTTAAATTGAATTGCTCTTGGCTTACAATATTGTGATAGTGTGTTGTAGCTATTCTTGGTGTGGATAATAGTGAATTGATCAAGCATTTAAAGCAGCAGTAGTCAAAACTGCAGCATGCGCCCATAATAACAACATTGGTTCATTCTGAAAACGTAGCCCTATATACATTTCTGAAGATCGCTAATTATGTAGCCAGAGCTACGTATGGCTGCATTTCGTCTTCGTCTGACCTCTTATCTCCATGTGGACGGCTTTCTCGCAGTTACCAGTTTGTCCAGTTAACTCGCCAAATACGTCGGCAGACTTGAGATGCAGAGAGGAGTTGACCATGACAACAGGGTTTGAGTCCGGTGAAGAATGGTTTGTACGAAAAACGGGTTAGACAAAAACTGAAGCCAAAAAATAAAATAAGCAAGTAAAAAAACAGGGTAAGAATGTGGTCAAATCTAAAAACGTGGTAAAAATCAGGCGAGGGCTTTACTTTTTCTGAATTGCTTTTTAAAACTGTTGGTTGTGTTTAGGGAAGTTGGTGGGCGGGTCAGTCTGTGCTTTTGAAAACACTATTGGTTGGGTTAAGGAAAGGAGGAGGGTAGGTCAGTCGATCGGTCAGTCAGTCAGTGAGTCAGTGAGTCAGTTAGTCAGTTGACATCGGTCTCTAGTGGATTTATGTGATTTCAGCAGCCACGAATGGCACTCGCGAGAGAGATTTGAGATCTAAAAAAGCAAACACAGCGGTCTCTTGTGGATTAATAATAACAAAAACGGCAAAAAACATAGCTCCTGGGATGTATTTGGCGCTCTCCAGAAATTTATATAGTGATATGTTTTCAGAATGAGTCTGGGTTCCATAATAAACAATGTTATTGTGTGTTATTGTGTACTGTAACTAATGTTCTTGTTTGGACTGGACACTATCTATCTTATAATAACTGTCAGTTATTGTGTGAACTGGCCTTTAGAACAGGTAACAGCTTTACGAAGCACAATGATTTAAAAGGGTTGCATTGTGGGAGCATTGTTTGGATGCTGTGCATCAGCTGGATGGTGTGGGTTCAGACATTGGCAGATCCTCCTGGCTGCGACTGGTTGAAGCACAAAGAACATTCCACAGCTGTGAGTCAGAGAGCAGGGGTCACTGATTCAAACCCATCCCAGCACTGGAGCCTTTTGATACAAAGACCTTTCCCATGTTGCACACATAGTCATGGACTCACTAAATACCATTACAATCTTTGTGCACAAAGAGGTGCTCAGGACTTGCCAACTACATCAGTGGCGATGAGATGCCATCCATCACCAACACAATAACCAACTAGTAGGCATATAAAAGGATAGAAGATGGACTACCTGGTTTGCATGTTCTTCTGAAGTGCTGGCCCACTGTGCCGGCTTGCTGGCTGTTGACAATAACCCACCTTGGCAAGTCGGTGTAGCTTTTCACACAGTCAGGGAAAGCAAAGCACCTGATCAAACTCAGCTCTGCGCTCCCATGGATCCTCCAGAGGAGAGCGTTATGTCATGTAATAATATTATTCTGCCACTCCTACACCGAGCGATCAGGTTCAGTCTAGCTTATACAAGGAAAAACACGTTTTTAGTGTGAGAATGATCCTTTGAGTGCACTGAGGGTGGTAGGTATTGTGGCAAAACCCCTCATTAATGCTATATTTTCAGATTCAGCTCAGGACATCCTGACAGGAGCTTGTGGGGTCTGAAATTCAAGACTGACGCGCTATAACCGGCCTAAATGTTCAGTGGATAGCGACAGATGGCATGGATGAAGATGATGTAAAAAACACAAACCAGACATGGGGAGCCAGAAACAAACGTCAACAAAGAAACACATCTGAGATTGTGAGAATAATGAATAGACATCCTAAAAAGCAAATCAAACCAAGCATGGTAATGAGCTTCACAGGATGGGAAGTATGTGTGTCTTTTGGTAGTGGGTCAGTGTCACAGTCTGTCGAACATGGAAAAAAGCTTATTTTTTCTGTTCCTAATGTGCTGGAGAGTTAAAGCAGCTATGGGTCACCAGAAATGCCAATAAACACACATCCTCCTGCTATTATTTTTCATATTTTTACGAATATTAATACATTTAAAATTAAATTAAAATAATATTACTGTGATAATCAATAATAGTACTGTACTGGAGATTTAGTAATTAAGTATATATTATCGCAGTAGCTATTTTTAAATGATTTCTAATTGAATCATCCAATAATAATAATAATAACATTGAAAGTGTCAATTAATTAATACTGCTAATAATATTTCACACAATAATCTTATTTTGCAGGTCTAAAAAGTTCACATCTAGTCATTTTATTTTATACATCACACACTTACAGGAAGACATTAAGTCGAATTTTGCCCCCAAAAGTAAGATATTTTTTTCATTCATTCATTTATTTTCCTTCGACTTAGACTTTGATCATTTTTTTATTGATTAGTTTGATTTTATATAACTACAAATACATGTAAAAGGTATTATAGAGATGATAATAATAATAATAATCATCCTTAAACACTATATTACAGGCCCGTAGCCAGGGGGTTCGGGTGGTTCAAAATACCCACCCCTACTGATAAAAGGTCCAGTATATCCCATTCATGAGCTCATTTGCCTTATTTTGACTGCTGTGCCATCATAAATTGTAAAAATAACCCATCAAAGAAGGCTTATAATGAATGCAAACAATTATTTTTCATGAGTCTAACATCCATGTGCAAGAATATGACGAAAGTGAAGTCATCTTTCACCACAAGTAGCTCGACTTTTATTCTGAATCTTGGACCTTATTTTTGAAAGAAAAAAAATACCAGTAAAAAGATTTGAAGCACCAAAAGTCGCCCATGTTAATAATATAAGTTAATTTTAATACTACAAATTTTTGTTATCCATGATCTTTAAAAATGTATTTTTATAACTCCTTTTATCTAATGATGTATGATGTAATATATTTGTATTTTTTATTTTCATATTTCTTTATTCTATATATTTAGCAAATGTTTTTGGTACCTTTTAGTATCCGAGTCTTTTAGTATCAAGCTAATTCAGCTAAAATAATGCTTAAAATGTCACTAAAATATTTATAGTATTTATAAATATTATAACAGTATTTGTAACTGCAAAAAGGTCAAATTTTTGAGAAAAAAGAAGCACCCTTTTCACAAGGCTGGCTACGGGCCTGTATTATTAACACTGTATAGTACACACACACTCAGAAAAGAGGTACAATTAATGTTCCTTAAGGAACAGATTTGTACCTTTGTAAATGTGGTACAGAAAAGACCTCTTATGATACTGTTCTGTACCTTTTATAGTACAATTGAACGAAAGGTACACGATTGGTCTCATAAAAAGGTACATAAGTGTTGGACAACTCCTTCTTTATTACAATATTTATAAAAAATAAATATGACTGGAAAGGCAAAGTGATTTTAGGAATACAGTAATTTCCATATTAAAACAAGAATCATCATTTAAAAGCATATGTTTAAAGAAACTCATAAACATTAATTATTAAGTTTTAGAACACAAAACAACTGGTAAAACAAAACTATAGGTATTGTAAACTAAACATTTAAGGCATTTTTAATAAACATTTGGTCAGCATTTTCATCGTTGAAATTCGCAACTTTTGGCGTTTGCTTTGCACTATGCACATGAGCTGGCAAAAGTCCTGCATCTGCAAAGTGTTCATGCCGACATTCTATATAACTATATATAACTATATAAAACTAATCAAACATTTTACAAATCTTGTTAAAATACTTTTGCATAATTATTTTTCTTTTTTAATATCAAGTAAATTAAATGAACTTTTAAGTGATTACAAAGGTACTGTGTGAAAATTGGAGAAAAAAGTTTTATATTGCACATGGGAGAATGTATTTCTGTAACATTTTTGTGAAAAGTAGTGAGAAATGTTAGCCAAAAATAGATCTTCTGATTTATGTTAAAGTAATTTTAAATCTTTATTGTAAATGGAAAAGGTGCATTTACACAAAAAGAAACTTTTTTAAAAACATTGGTTATTTGATGTTTTATATTTACTGAAAAAAAAATTGACCCATTTTGGATAAAGCAAAATACCTTTAAATAGTTCGTAAAGGAACACATTTGACACTGTTAAGGTACAAAGTGTCCTGTCACTGTAGTGGTACCTTCATGGATCAGATTTGTACCTTTGATGAAGGTACTATCTGCAGGTTTTAAAAACCAAAGGTACATTTTGGTTTCCCATGGTACAAATCATGTCCTTAAAGGTACAAGCTGCAGTGGTACAAATGTGTTTCTTTGTCTTAAGGTACAATTCTGTTCCATAAAAAGGTACTGCCCCAGTGACAGTTTTATCGCTCTAGCGCAAAGTCTGAAGTCAGGGCGCAAAAGCATTAAGGGCCTATGCGAATCCACTTTTACTATTTTAAGGACAGAAAAATCTACTCTGCGCCATGGCGCGTGGTCTAACAGGGTTGAGCTTATTCTCTTAATGGGTGTGTTTTGAGAATAAACCAATCAGAGTCTTATCTCCCATTCCCTTTAAGAGTCTGTTGCGTCGCGCCATGCCACATTTGCTATTTACATGTCAGACTTTGTGGAATAACTAAACGCCTCACTAGCAAGAAAACAGTTAAACAGACCATCTGCAGCTCATGAATGAGAGAATGAGCCTCCTCTAATCAGCCTTTACTTTCATTTTCTCTTTTTCGTGGATAAGGAAACGTGTTGTACGCACAGACATCGATTAGCCTACATAATTAATTTCGTTTGTTAAGTGCAAAGATTTGTTTTAAAATTATTTCTAAATTCAGTTCTAATTTCCAGCAAACGAATAAATGAGCAATAATAACGAAGTGTGTTCAAAAAACTGAGTTATATCCAAATACACATGCTATGCCCCATACGGTTTAAAACCTCACAGGTGGACAAATCTAAGCTTGTTTTTAATAAAGCAAATATAAATATGCATATAATAAATAATACTACTAATAATAATAACATTATACCAAAGCAAATTGTCATGAATAAACTACCCCCCCCCCCCCCCCCCCCAAAAAAAAAAAAAAAATAAAATAAAGATATGTGCGTATTGCTGTACATCCTGCATGTTTTAAGCAATGTGTAAGTTTTCAGCTGGTCTATTGAACAGTCTATTTTAGTTCCTTAAGATAGCAATGCGCCAACAAGACTCCATAACACACCTCTTTTCTAGACCGAAACGCATATGAGTCCAGAAAGTGGTGCAAATGGATTTGCTATTTAAACAACGTGATGGAAAAAGGTTGCGTTGGTCTGAAAATAGCAACACGTCATGGAAACACATCTTGCACCTTATTGCGCTGGGTGTATGATAGGGCCCAAGGGTTGGTACCAGTATGAACAGAAACACCAATGCGCACTCATTCTCTTTCTCAAATACAATTCAGACAGACGAGACTGTAGTACCATATAACAGTGCCATGACTTGTTTTTTAGACTGACTGTGGAGTCTGGGAGGGGAGCGTTTTGGGAATAGGGTCATACCACCGGGTACATTTATCAGGCAGAGAACATGAAGGAAAGCACCCAGGGATTTCCAAGTGACTCAACATGCAGACCTCCCACTTGTAACGACCCTCTTATGGCACAGGGGCTTGTATTTCATGCATCGTCCAGCACACAGTAATAACTACGTCAGACAGTATGATCTGAAGCAGAGTTTTATTACTCAGCAGAGCTTAAACACCATTTTCATCAAATCTTTCCCTCAAAAAAGACAGAAAAAAGGTGAGGTACACAGTAGGGGTATCAAAACCGTCTCTTCATTCTGTTTTAAAGTGACACACAGGTTTGTTTCTAGTAATCACACTCGCTATACTCGTATGTTTTGTGATACTATAAAAGCACAATGCTGTTATATGTCCTAGTTCTCTGTCATTAACCCTGCTAGTAACACAGGAAACTGCTGGGAATAATAGCCAACGGCAACCCATAATACATCTGCAAGCTGAGACAGTGTCTATGGGAACAGCATTATTCGGCAGCAGTATAAACGACAGAGATACGGCCCTGATATCGAGTCTATACCTGGCACAAATGCTATGGCTACAGCTCCGACAATCCCACGTCAACACAGTGGCAGTATTGAAACACCTCTGAGGCAGTCATTTCAAAGGCTTTTCTTGCTTTACTCAAAGTAAAACACTGTTATAAATATTGCAGAAAAAAATCTGAATTTTACAAACGGATTGTCTGATTCAGAGGAAGCGGGTTCAGAGCAGGCCGATGTCTGTTTTAATCGCACACCTGACCTCTAGTGGTGAAGCATAACCTTTTTTTTAAAAGAACTAAAGTTTAATTCTATAAATAATATAATTTCATATACATTATAATAATAATCACCACCGCCTCTTCTGACTTTCAGACAAAAGAACTTATCTCTGATGCTGATTTGGGCTTTGGCTACGGTGAGAACATGCTAGTTACTTTACAAGTAGGATGTTTTTTGTGTGTGTTCATTCTTTTAATTTGGTTCATTTGGCTAGTTTGGTCGGGACCAACAAATATTTAATATTAAGGGTGTGTTGATAGGTTTGGGTTGATTCACCCTTAAATGCATAAATGTCAACATAGGCTCATTCTGAAAACATAGCCCTATATACGTTTCTGGAGATTGCGAATTATGTAGCCAGAGCTGTATGGCTGCATTTCATTTTTAAAACGAACGCTACCGGGTGGTATGAGTCTGTTCCTTTTTGAGCTTACCAGCTGACCGCTTACCTCTGTATAGACAGCTTTCTCGCTGTTACCAGTTTGTCCCATTAGCTCGATATGTACGTTGGTGGACTTGAGACACAGAAAGGAGTTGACCACGACGACGGGATTTGAGTCTGGTGAAGAACGGTACCAAAAAGCGGGTAAGACAAAAACAAAATCCAAAAAATAAAATAAACAAATAAATAACAGGGTGAGAATGTGGTAAAATCTAAAAACGTGGTAAAATCAGGTGAGGGCTTTTCTTTTTCTGGGTTGCTTTTGAAAACTGTTGGTTGGGTTTAGGGAAGTGGGTGGGTGGGTCAATCAATACAATTGGTTGGGTTTAGGGAAGTAGGAGGGTGGATCAGTCGATCGGTCAGTCAAACGGTCAGTCGACATCAGCCTCTGGTGGGTTTACGCAAGAACAGCTGGTGAGAGAAATTTAAGATCTCAAAAAGCATACACAGTGGCTGCTAGTGGATTTGCGAAAACAAATACTGCAAAGAAATATAGCTCCTGGGACATATTTTGCAGTCTCCAGAAATGTATATAGAGGTACGTTTTCAGAATGAGCCTGGGTTGATAAATGTTCTGCCAACCATTTTTACATAATCGGGTCTTTTGCGACCCAAACCTTAATCAAAACATAGATGAATACTTGCTGCAATAGCATAGACCTCTTCTGATATTTTCATAGCAATTACAAAAGAATAAAATAATGCAAACCTTTTAGGATTTGAGGATGAAATAAGATTTTAATATCACTGTCATCTGTATGATCATTCCATATCTTTAAAATTAATATTTTGATTGCTGATAGCTTATTTACCAGATTCAACATCATTTGACAGTGAGACCTATATTTGACTGTATACTATTCTGTAGTTTTAAGCCATTATACATGTTGCTAATTATACTTTTTTGGTTTAACTGAAAAACAAGAATGAGGAAAAATGTAATGTGAGTGATGTCCCTGGTTGCTAGAGACCAAAAGTATGCATTTTAGGGTTAAAATGAACTCTGGTGCGATTGGTTTGTTAGTGTGGTTCATTTGAACAAGTGGACCAATCTGAAGTTTCTATCCGTAGTTCACACCAAACAAGTGGACCGAGACCACTGAAAAGAAATTATATTGCGTACTGAAATAAAAAAGCAACTTGGACCAAAGACATCTAAGTGAACCAAATTAGGACATGATGTTCCAAAAATGGCTGGAATACTGAAGCATTTCTTCATTCTTTCCTCATCATAGTTTTGATGTTGCCTATTCTATATTAATATACAGTACAGTACATGACAGTCTCCTTTCGCTGCTTTTAAAAAAAGACAAACAAACCATGACTAAATATGACATTTCATACCAAGAAAACTAAAACTACAAGTATAAACACAGCCGTCTTATAGAGTTCACTTAGTGTTCATTTTTCAGATTGAATCAAAAGATAAATATCTGCTTTTATTAATTTTAATTTATTTTTCTTTCATCAGACCCACAAATTAAGATTTGCTATATAAAAAAAATTATGACACCTTTATGGACAGTATGATAAGTTTGAAATGAAAAACCAGGTATGCTTGAACAGGCTGTTCGTCTTATTTTTGCATCCTTTTACTTCATGTCCTGTTTTTGGTTTGTTGCGATGTGTTTGTACCATGCTGCATTTATATTTCAGTAAAACTGTGTTCATTTGAATGTGGTTCTGGCAGTGTTTAGACTTACTGCATTTATTGCATTAACAAAGCAATTGCACCCCATCAGGCACATTGATGTCAAAACAACATTAAAAACACATCAAGAAAAGCAAATCGATTGGATGTCAATCGACTACCTTGATGTCAAAATGACATCAAATTGACATCAAACATTGGCAACAAACACATTCAAATATTCATTACAGGACAGTCCTGTAATCAATTTTTGATGCCAATGTAAGACGTTAATCAGATGTCACTAGACAATAAGTTAGTTCACATGCATTGTAGGGATGTCAATTTTGTCATTTGTAATTGAAGCTTTCGGATTAATAAAACATTTGTTATATTATAATTACGGTGCAATATTTTCTCTTTCTAGAATATATATATATATATATATATATATATATATATATATATATATATATATATATATATATATATATACACACACACACAGTTGAAGTCAGAATTATTAGCCCCCCTTTGATTTTTATTTTCTTTTTAAATATTTCCCAAATGATGTTTAACAGATCAAGGAAATTTTCACAATATATCTGATAATATTTTTTCTTCTGGAGAAAGTCTTATTTGATCTATTTCGGCTAGTATAAAAGCAGTTTTTACTTTTTTAAAAACCATTTTAGGGTCAAAATTATTACCCCTTTTAAGCTAGTTTTTATTCCGATGGTCTACAGAACAAACCTTCGTTATACTAATTACCCTAACCTGCCTAGTTAACCTAATTAACCTAGTTAAGCCTTTACATGTCACTTTAAGCTGTATAGAAGTGTCTTGAAAAATATCTTGTAAAATATTATTTACTGTCATCATAGCAAAGATAGAATAAATCAGTGAATATATAGAATTGAGTTATTAAAACTATTATGTTTAGAAATGTTTCGAAAAAAATCTCTCCGTTAAACAGAAATTGGGGCAAAAATAAACAGGGGGGCTGTTGTGACTTTAACTATATATTGCGATGTGAATACTATTTCAGCTACATTTGGAATGAAATCTATAATTTAGATTGATTGGAATAGTCTTGGAGTGAATCAACATAGATAAATAAGATAAAGTGAAATAAGTAGTGCTTAAAGGAGTCAGTAGTCAGATATTCAGGTAAGCAATTAAATAATCAAAAAAACACTGTACAGTCTTCATTGCGTATCAGCGATCATCCCAACTCAACATTGCAAACACTGCGATGTGACTATTGCGAATGCACACATTGCGATATTGATGCTGAAACGAAATGTTGTGCAGCCCTAATTATAATACTTGTTGTGTTGTCATTTTGATGGTTTAAAGAGCACTTCAAGGTTTATCGATTTGCATTTTGACATGTTTTTTAATGTAATGCTTGACATCAGTTTGATGTCAAAATCAAAGTGCCGACTGAAACCAGAGTACATTTTTATCAAACCAAACCTGGCGCTTTTAAACATACCCTATAGGACTGTGACAAGGCGGCAGAGTGCTGGTGAGAGAAGACGCCGATTCTAGTTTCTAATGCTTTCCAGAACCTCGGCTCCACAGGTGGAGGATCTTCAGTAGCTCTCACTTCCCGCTTTTAACGCACTTCAAAGCTCAGGTTAAGCCTGCAGCGGCAGGGGGGCACCAGGGATCCCTAAAACCCCACCACCTTAAAGGCCTGTTTAGCAGTCCATCCCTGCTGAGAGCCCCCGGTTCCCCATCTAAAAAAATTACAGTCCTGTTTTACAAGAAGACCAGGAGGGAGGAGGATAAATCTCTCTGGTCCTGGAGGCAGGTTTAATGAGCGCAGGCACACCATCAGCTCTCCTCGCTTGCTCTATTTAGGGGTCACGTACACCGCATTTTGTTCGTTTTCAAACACTTGTTTAAAGATAAAAATATCTAGATTTGGGAAAATAATTTTCGAAGCAAAATAAAACTTCTTTTGTGTGCATAACTGGATGCAAACCAAAAACATAAAAATAAAGGAAAAGTAAATCAGAGGACTATAGCTCTAATACACCATATGAGTGACTGATAAATTAAAAACATGCACAATCTGCTAGTTAGAAGAGCTTGGCTTTCTTCTTCATGTCATTGCGCTTCCAAAGAGGAAGTCTGTCAAATTCGTGGATCTCCATCCCAAAAATGTCAAAGAATGTGTCGGCAGCCAAGTGGCGCTGGAAATAAACGAAGGGAAAGAAAAAAAATGATTGGATAATTTGAAATCATCACGTATGTGTTTAGCTAAAGGAAACCTGATAATATGTATTATTATTAATAATAATTGTTATATACAGCTAATAATAATTATTTATTTTATTATTATTGTTACAAATTAAAAGTAATATTACAATAGTATTGATTTGTTTAACACAATTGAGATGAATTGTGCAATAATAAATAACAAAAATAATATGTATTTAATTAGTGTATTATCCGTATTATTATTATTATTATTATTATTATTATTATTATTATTATTAATAATAATAATATCTTAGCTACTTAAATGTAAAAAACTCTTTATATAATTTATTAGTTAGTAAATATTATGTAGTACTTTCTATGTATAATAACCCTAGAATAATAAAGGGACCAAGCCGAAAAGAAAATGAATGAATGAATGAATGAATGAATAATAATAATAATAATAGTAATAACAACAACAACAACAACAATTATTAATATTAATTTAAATATAAAAAATATTCCCTAGATATCGTTGCGCTTCCAAAGAGGATGTCTGGCAAATTTGTGGATCTCCATCCCAAAAATGTCAAAGAATGTGTTGGGAGCCAAGTGGTGCTGGAAATAAAAGATGAAGATAATGATAAAAATGGGATAATTTGACGTATCTCATATGTGTTTAGCTAAAAAGGAAATCCAATAATATATATTTAAATTAATTGTTATATACTGCTAATAATAATTAATATTAATTTTATTGTTATTATAAATTAAAAGTAGTAATATTACAATAGTATTTATTTGTTTAATGTTATTGAAATAATGAATTGTGCAATCATAAAGAGCAAAAATAATATACATTTAAATAATAATTAGTGTATTATTCGTATTATTATCATTATTATTATTATTATAGCTACTTAAATTTAAAATTGTTTATATTTTATTTATTATTAAGTACATATTACGTAGAATTATTGGGTATCATAATAATAATAATAATAATTATTATTAATAATATAAATAAATAAAATATTTCCTATATTTTACTTTTCAGCTTGCAAAATTAAACGCTGATAAAAGCATTTTCTAAAAAAAACACATAAAATGCACATTGACTCATTTCATTCGTCAAAGAATTAAGCTATTAGGTGTTATTTACCTCCAGTCTCGTCCTGTCCACATCCTTCGGGAGCTTAGTACGCCCTCTGTTGGCGACAGTGAGCATTTCATATGGGTACACCTTTACAAAAGGAGGGATTGTGTTGTTATGGAGAATGCTATGCGAGGCATTTGCCAAACACAATGTATTGCTGAATGCAAATGGATGAGGGAATAATGCACGGTCATTACATTCTAACACGGCAAACAAACATCAACTCTTGCCATCGCCAAGCACACAGTGCACGGGAGAGGGTGATTATGCAGAGGAAGGGCAGAGCATGCAGTGAAACACATGGAAAATGAGTCTTGTGTGTGAGAGTGTGAGCAGGTATTAGCAGAAAGTCTGTGTTTCTTGAGGAAAGAAAGAAAGGGGTGCTGCCGGATAGGAGTAATAAAGTGCTTTAAGTGATTAGGTTTAGCATTGAATATAACTAATTATTTTACCATAGTTTCCCATTCTTTTCTATAGGGATATAAAGGAAAAAGGTCTCCAAAATGTTATTTCATAGCTATATAAATCATATGAATAATATACATAGGATTTTTTCTGCCTGGTCAACTAAAATCTACCTTGGCCTCATTGAGGGGACCATTTTTTATGGTTAATCTATAATGCTACACTTTATACTAGTAATTGCTAATGTTTCTTTTATTATTGTCAATGTTAAAAGCATGATGTGCGCCTCATATTTTTTATATAATTGTTTTTTAGGATTCCTTTTAGTAATTGAACAATTTTGCAATTCTTTTATAACTGTTAAATCAGCTAAAATTACTGATGACAGATATTTCTTTTAACCTTGCTTGATTCAGTGAACCTTAATAAAGTGAAACTCTATGAGAATGTACTTATGTTTTAATTGAAACAATCTCTAAAGAAATCTTTGCTACTGATATTTTATTAATTAAATAACAGTGAAATAGAATACATGCACCGGCCACTTTATTAGGTACACCTGGCCAACTGCTTTTTATGCAAGTTTCTAATCAGCCAATCACATGTCAAGACGATCTGCTGCAGTTCAAACCGAGTATCAGAATAGGGAAGAAAGGGGATTTAAGTTACTTTGAACGTGGCATGGTTGTTGGTGCCAGCTAGGCTGGTCTGAGTATTTCAGAAACTGCAGATCTACTGGGATTTTCACTCACAACCATCTCTAGGGTTTACAGAGAATGGTCAGAAAAAGAGAAAATATCTGGTGAGTGGCAGTTCTGTGGGCACAAATGCCAGTTCAGAGGAAAATGGCCAGACTGGTTCGAGCTGATAGACGGCAATAGTAACTCAAATAACCACTCGTTACAACCGAGGTATGCAGAAGAGCATATCTAAACGCACAACACATCAAACTTTAAATCAGATGGGCAACAGCAACAAAAAACCACACTGGGTGCCACTCCTGTCAGCTAAGAACAGGAAACTGAGGCTACATTCACACAGGCTCACCAAAATTGGACAATAGAAGATTGGAAAAACGTTGCCTGGTCTGATGAGTCTCGAATTCTGCTGGGACATTCTGATGGTAGGGTCAGAATTTGGCATCAACAACAAGAAAGCATGGATCCATCCTGCCTTGTATCAACAGTTCAGGCTGCTGGTGGTGGTGTAATGGTGTAGGGGATATGTTCTTGGCACACTTTGGGCACATTAATACCAATTGAGCATCGTGCCAACACCACAGCCTAGCTGAGTATTGTTGCTGACCGTGTCCATCCCTTTATGATCACAGTGCACCAATCTTCTGATGGGTACTTCCAGCAGGATAGCGCGCCATGTCATAAAGAACGAATCATCTCAGACTGGTTTCTTGAACATGACAATTAGTTCACTGTACTCAAATGGCCTCCACAGTCACCAGAACTTAATCCTATAGTGCACCATTGGGATGTGGTGGAACGGGAGATTTGCATCAAGGATGTGCAGCCGACAAATCTGCAGCAACTGCGTGATGCTATCATGTCAATATGGACTAAAATCTCTGAGGAATATTTCAGGTAACTTGTTAAATCTATGCCACGAAGGATTAAGGCAGTTCTGAAGGCAAAATGGGGTCCAACCGGGTACTAGTAAGGTGTACCTAATAAAGTGGCCGGTGAGTATTGGGAGTGTTTGTTCTTTCAAATGAAAAAGAAGAAATGTTTTGAATAATTTTATTTCTGTTTATTTTCCACACTAAAATGAATGGGTAACTATGGTTGTGCCAGCTGTATCAGGAAGAAATTAGAGTGCTTTTAATGCTAACACTCCTACAAACAATTACCAGTTCACAGTCATGCCAGTTACGGTTACCTACAATGCTGGGAAAACCTATTAAGTTCTAATCTATGCAATCTTGCCAATAACTATTATCCAGAGCTGATGCATGTATTTAAGTCGGCCCTAAGAGAATCAGGAATCTGGGTAACTACAGCAACAAAATATTACCATATGAAACCATAAAGTCTCTTTAACAAGAACCAGGAGTTTCAAAAAATCAAAATGGTGATCTTTAAACTGTGTGAAATGACATATGAATTATTATATGCATATTATCATAGCACTAGAAGATATGCTAGTAATACTTGCTCGCTGTCCATGGCCTGTAAAGATGAGCCAAAAGAACAGTCCTGACTGATGAATAATCTTGGTTTTGGGAGGGTATGGTGATTATATATTGCACACGTAGGAGCAATTAGAGATGGAAGAGAGAAAAGAAACATCATTACTTCAAAAATATTTAGGATACTTGCTTTATATTCCAACATATTAGGCATAGACATTCCCCTGTCCATTCTTGTAATGGAATCTTGGGCATCTTGGGTGGGCTACAGAACAGAACACATACAGCGTGATGCCAACGATAAGAAAAGAAAGCAGAAAGTGTTTTCAAGTATTCAGAAACTTGGGATATAGTCTGGATCTGATTCCTAGCAGCTATTGCTCTGTATTAAGTTCTCTGGAGGGAGGTGAATGTCAAATGATCCATGTGATGTGCTCATACGGGTCGGAATGTTTTCTTTTAGGTATTTATTTAATGTTTCAAACCATTGACTGTGCTCTTGTCTTTCCCCATGGCTCAAACTCAGACACAAGCATAGCAATGAGGGCATGAGTGCCATTCCGGTTACATGTAGCATGATTTTGACTTCAGATGTGCATGACCGCTGATGCACATGCTTAGAAGCTAATGCATGTCAGTCACATACCTTGAAATCTGTATAGATCAGAAAGAGACAGAATGTTATTAAAGTACTGTAATCGCTTGCTTTTTAGGTATTGGATGTATTCACAGGTTTAGAAGCACTGGAGTTTACCTCTTTGTCCTCCACAAACGTCCCCATAACTGTTGTATTGAGAGAGTTCTGTAGATTGGGGCTAGAAGCATAGACATAAAATATATTTTATTAAAGGTACTATTTTTTTAATAACTGTAATCTGGAATTAATATTAACCTTTTTGGTCAACATTCGAAAGTTCACTGTGTATTTTCACTGGACTCAGTTTTGTTGATTGAACGTTTTATGTGATAAAATTTGACTTTTGCATGCTAACATTTACTTAAGCATATTTCCTACGTTATGGGTAATTTATTCATAACCTTTTCGAAGGTGCAGTATGTAAGTTTGACACCCAGTGGTTGAACTAGGTATTGCATGTCTGGATCAAAACAAACGCAAACGCGTAGGTTTCTAGATAGAAGACCAACTGCGAGACTATCGAACACCTTGAATTCATATATCAGAAACGGCCTCTATTTCTCACAGGTGATCACCTCAGGTACACCTCATGTGCTTTATTCTGTGTTAAATGGTAATAATGTGAGTTTGAATGCCATTTTACATGATATTTATTGCCACACTATTGAAAGCAGCTGCAGATCACATCAGATCTTGAAAATGAAATAAACCGTTTGAAATTGAACTTTAAAACTGGGATTCACTATCAGTGATTCAGCATGCGCATTTAATAACGCTAAAGAGGTTTAATATGTATTAATTAGATTATAAACATTACCATGTCGTGAGTGGGTGCATATTATGTGCTTGAATGGCTGTATTTAAATTTCTATCATGTTTCGTTAGGTGCAAACAGCCAAATTGATTATCATTGCAAATCTCGTCAAGTAGCGTGTTGTTAGAACACGGGGTTACAATGTAACCTGCTCATCTGTTTACGTTCATAATATATTATTTGCTAATGCTAATCAAGAACTTAATAATTAATTTGACTTTAGAAGAGTCAAAAACTTACATACAGCACCTTCAGATATAATTTTCATGTAGAATTAAGACATTATGGCATCGTTACCAATCACATTAAATCCATAAAAAGTAGCTGCTGAAGTGGCACTTTTCAGTGGATGTTTTTACAGTTTAATGAAGCTCGAAAATAGCATGAATGCATTTACATAAAATAATGACAAACTTTAAATGCAGCTTAGTATTTTACTTTTAAAAATATACAAACAGGGCTTGATATTAACTTTTTTGATCACCAGCCACTGTGGCTAGTAGTTTTCCAACATTACACTCGCCATTTTGACTAGCCACAGTTTTGTTGTTGGTAAAATATATTTTAAATGCATAAATTTGTTTTTGGCAAGCTAAATTACTTGATATAAATTTTGTGTCATTTCCACTTGCTTCCTGATTCGTTAAACTTTTTGTGTTGTGTATGAGCTTGCTCAATGAGCATAAGCAAATGGGTTGAGGTTTCATAGTGTCGTATATTGTAATTTGTTTTATTTCACATGACTATTCAGGGATCGACTCTAAGGATTTACATACTTTTTATCTGGCCACACCAAAATAAATAAACAAATAACTAATTATTTCCCAGCTACAAATAAAAAAAATTGAATTAAAAATTATAAAAACAAGCTACATATAGCTGCGTACATGCACTTTTTATTAACCTAAACCTCTCTTTAAAAATTGACATTTTAAAAAGAATTATTGTCATACCTGTATATCTAAATATATCTCCTAATAAATCAATGTTATTGTAAAGGATGATTATTAAACCTTATAAAAAAATATAAAAAAATAACTGTAAGCAAAAGAGAGCAGGTGGAAAACATACCACGTGCGATAATGAAAGGATGATCACATGTACATGGTTAACGTTAGCCCCGTTAATAATCTGTTCAAAGTATTGTTAAAGTGAAAGCAGCAACTGCTGCTGCTTACAAAAAGACGTTTTTTAAAAAGAATCTGTAAAGCAGCAGGACTGTGAGTGCACAAGCATGACTTTATGTCCAGTCTATTTTAAAGTAAACCGATCGCACAAGTTGTGTTTGCAAGCATGGTGTCTTCTCGCAATAAAATGGGAGCGTGCAAGCTTTATAAACACTTGAGCGCATCACATCCGCGCACAGTACTAAAGCCCTAATCAGTTTGTGAAGAAAGCATGCGTCTCACCATGCGCGTAATCATCCTATGATTCGGTATTTACCTGCTTTCTTTTGCTCGTGTGAATAGTTGTTTTGTCAGTGGTGCTTCTCGATGAACTACAACTTAAAAATTATTTTCAACCAGCCAAAGTGGCTAGCAGCTCTCTAACCTGCCACAGCCGAAATCTACCCGCATTTGGTGGGTTGGCAGGTCTTAATGTCAACCCCTGTATACAAAATATGGAGTATATGTGGCAGCGTATCTCTGTATATTAATTGAAGCATTCAGTGAAATTATATATTGGTTTAACGATTTATTCAAATAATTTATTTGAAATAATACAAACCTATAGTAACTTTATAAATCATTAACTCTAATCATTTGTTCAAAAACAGGATTTTTTCCACAGTGTTGGTCTGAGGTAAATGCTAAGAACTGCATTCAGAAAGAACTGCAGCTACTGGTGGGTAAGTCTGAATCTGATTATTTATTTTGGATTAATAATGGAGCTTTATGATCTTGGTGATCTTTATATTAAGATATTTTCATTAATAAAAGTTGGCTGAAAACTGTCAACACTGACAGTATTGTGTGTAAAATGTTAGCCAATTAGTATCAACTACTTGTTTAAATACAATGTCAAAAGTCCATGTTAATTTTGTAATTAGATTGATATTAGTGAACAAAAAATTATGTCTGGTTAGGCCATGTTGCTTTAACAAGGCCATATTGTGTTATGAATTTAAGAAACTTATTTTGCTACTGTGTTTGTTCTTTAAGTTTGTCTGTGAAGCTCTTTGGGATTGTGTGCTTATTTTGTTTTCTCCAAGAGACTCTAAATAAAAAAAAAAAGATCCTCATCTAAGTTTAAATCCTTTCCTAGTTAAATAGTTCAGGTTTATGCTTATGTTGAGCCCTTTTATAGAAAAATTCAACCTGGCTAGTGGGAGTCACTGTTCTATAAACTACTGTACTAATACACACAAAATTTGGTAAGTTGAATGGTATTAATGTCAATCCCTTACTGTAATACATTAAATAAATAGCGCTAGTATATATATATATTACTTTCTAGAATTTCATAGGACATTTGTACAACATGCAGTATATGTATTTCTGAAAGGCTGAAACTTACCCGATGGAGGCCATTGCGTCCATATCCAGGCAAAGATGATGTTTTAACGGTTTGAGAGTCTATAGCAAAGGACAGAATACTTTTATATACTCATATACTTATGCCAGAGTACAAATAACTAGATTTGCTCTGCTTGTTTTGTGTGTATGTGGTATAATACCTGTGGTACAGTTAGCATACTGGGAGTCAAAGCGCTGGGCAGCCACACTTCGTACATATCTCTCTCTGTTCATCTCCTTTTCCATCTCCTCCTTCAGAATAAGCTTCCCAAGTCCAGACTGGATCTGCAGATAAACACAGTCATTTGAGCGCTTTATTGAGTGATTAAGTAAATGATAATTTCACTTAAAAATTAAGTCTTCAAATAATTTCTCAGATGCTTTATATGTCTTAAAACCCCCAAATCTGCTTAACCAGGAGTTACATAATTGTGAAAATTGAATAAAACAATGCAATTAGTGTGTGTGTGTAAACAGCATAGCATACACTGTAAATCAGGGGTCACCAATCTCGGTCCTGGAGGGCTGGTGTCCCTGCAGGGTTTAGCTCCAACTTGCCTCATCACACCTAGCTGGGTGTTTCAAGTATACCTAGTAAGACCTTGATTAGCTTGTTCAGGTGTGTTTGATTAGGATTGAAGCTAAAATCTGCAGAACACCGGCCCTCCAGGAACAAGTTTGGTGACCCCTGCTGTAAATAAATCTTGCTGCACTACATTTTTTTAGTTGAATCAAATTAACTTTTCTAGTCATCTCAACTTACATTAATCATATCAAACTGACTAAAAATATTAAGTTAAACTATGAAAAACTTTTTAAAATATTAGTTGAAGCCTGACTAACTTAAAGTTGAAGCAACATAAAAAATATTTGTTGTCTTGACTTCTTGTCACAGTTTTTACAGTGTACAGTAGTTTGGAAAATATATGCTTTTACGAAACAAAAAAAGCCCAAAACAAAGTGATGCATGAAAGCATTAACACACTCTCGACCTTGCTGAGATGTTCTTCCTGAAGGTGTCTGCGTTTCAGTTGCTCTTCCTCTTCTTCATCCCGTGATCGACTCCTTCCATCTGAACCTGATCAGAATTTAAAAAAAAAGAAAGAGTGAAAGAGAAGCAAAATCTTGAAATGATTGCAGTGTCATCACCATGTCTTTGTACCCATAGTAACCTGCAACAGAATCTCATAGAGAAAAAAGTAATGGCACAAAAATGACAACATGAGCAAAATAAATAATAATAATAAACAAACAAATCATATTTAATAAATGACAAGGAAACATGATCAGATTGAGTGGTGTAATGATTTCTGATTGGAAATATATTTGATTTATCCGCGTTGGCAAATATTTGTGTCTGTACAGCCATAGCGTTCTTCAGACACAGCTGGATCTAGGAGCAGACAGTCAGAAATGACAGGCCAAAATATTCAGCAGCAAACCAAGATTTCTCAATGCAAACAATTTTGAGAGCTTCATCAAATTCGAATAAAAGGCTTCCTTAAATATTGGATTTTGTATGTACTGTTTGGCCCGGCAGAGCTGATAGCGGAACTGTACCTAAAGCAGCGAGGGACGGAGGGCACGGCCAGTAGTCAGTCTCGATCTTTGCGGTTTCATCCGGTCGAGGTGCATGAGCGGCAGGGAACTTGGAGGATTTGATGATGTCATCAGCGGACTTGCTTTGGGCTGCCAGGGCAGCTGAATCTGAATCGGTATTATGGAGGAACTAGACTATGAGTAACGGCCTCTCACAGAGTGATAGTAGTACAGTGCTGGCCAATCAGTTCAAAGCATGACATTTTAGAATTTGCATATTAAAAAATAGCCGAATATTTGTGCATTCTAAAACATTCTTGATATGAATGTTCTATAAACAGTCAAGCCAGAAATTATTCACACCCCTGGCTTATTCTGACTCACGGTTTTTGTTCAAATGTAAATAAGAAATATTTTTTTCCACAATGATGCCTCTTGTACATCATCTTATTATCTTTTGGGAGAAGACAAGTGTCATTTTCATTCCAAAAAATAATAATAACTTGCAGATTGAATAAAAGTAACTTTAAGTCAGAATTTGCCAGGAGTATAAATAATTTTGGGCTTGACTGTATGTACTTTAATTATATTGCTTCACTGCTTTGAATGTTAATAGACAGCACTGCATTTGATACAGGACATGCTACTATTGGCAAGGTTTTTTTAATAATACAAAGCAAGCAGAAAATGTAAATATAACATAAAATAGACATAAAGTGTATTTTAGAAAAGACTTGACTGTTTAAAACGTGCCGTTCAATTTATTGAAAGTAGCCTGATGTGTAGATTGACAGAGTATGCAAAACTGAGACCAAAGCAGAGTCATGTGAAGTGTCAGTGAAGCTGCTATGGGATCTGGCAAGTTAGAACTCCATGCAATTATTAGACTGCAGAATCAAAGCTTGACGGCAATTGTTAAAGAAAAAAGAGATTTAGTTTGTTGTTTGCGAATCAATCGTGAGGTAGCAGTTGAAAAAAAGAAAGATTCTCAGATGAGAAAAGCTTATAATGTCAAATGGTACTTACATGTCAACATGGGTTGTGATCATAGCATCATAATCACAAATTAATGGATGGATGGAGTCAACACACATGAATAAATAATAAAAAATAATAATCAGAAATCATGCTTGCGCACACACCATGATAGTCACCAAAAAAAATTTTTTGGGCGTGTAAATTAAAAAGTTTTATAGATAGATAGATAGACAGACATAGATAGACAGACAGACAGACAGACAGACAGACAGACAGACAGAGATAGATAGACAGACAGACAGACAGACAGAGAGAGATAGACAGACAGACAGACAGACAGACAGAGATAGATAGATAGATAGATAGATAGATAGACAGACAGACAGACAGACAGACAGACAGACAGACAGACAGACAGACAGACAGACAGACAGACAGACAGACAGACAGACAGACAGACAGACAGATAGAGAGACAGACACATAGACAGACAGACAGACAGACAGACAGACAGACAGACAGACAGATAGATAGATAGATAGATAGATAGATAGATAGATAGATAGATAGATAGATAGATAGATAGATAGATAGATAGATGGATAGATGGATGGATGGATGGATGGATGGATAGATAGATAGATAGATAGATAGATAGATAGATAGATAGATAGATAGATAGATAGATAGATAGATAGATAGATAGATAGATAGATAGATAGATAGATAGATTAAAAGCTTAACTTGAAGCATCCATACCATGCTGTTTGTAGATTGGTGGTTTTCTATACATGTTAATGCCTTGGTCTGCGAATTAGAAAATAAAGATCTATTTTAATAAAACATTTTAATGCAGTCTCAGTTACAAATAAGATGTTCCAATCAACCAGTTTCCAATCATGATTTGGGGACAAGCAATGCATATATTTGTCTGAAGTGTCTGAATTAAATGTATTCTGCATAAGATCTGATCAAAATCTACTATAACAAAACAATAAATAAGAAAATGCATAGATGCATCATGGGGGAAGCTAAAGAAAGATGGAACTTAAAGAATGGAGAAAGACACTATAGAGAAGAACAACAGGCAGATGATGCTCCAGCTCCTACCTGGTATGTGGAAATGTTTAGGGGTCAGAGAGAGGGTCGGGGTGGCCGGCCGAGAGGAAAGGGGAGAACTCCGGCCACTGGATGGCTCAGTGCCTCCAAACAAGAAGAGCAGAATAAGCGGAAGAAAGAAAGAAAACAAAACAAAAAAGAAAGAAAGAACAAAAGAAGGAAAGAAAGAGAGAATAATGCCAGAATAAATAGTCACTGACGGAAAGATGGATGAACAGAAAAGGGCTTCACAGAGAGGTGAAAGAGACGGACTGGATCATGTGGGTCGACCCACCAAAGAGAACAAATGTTGAAGGAAAGACGGATTGGAAAGAGTCGCAGGAAAGCAGCATGCAAATACTTCACAATCATTCACCTCAAGAGCCAGAAGACATTTAAAACTCACACCGTTAGGAAGCCTTTTTGTTTAAAGGTGCAGTGTGTAAGTTTGACACCCAGAGGTTGAACTAGGTATTGCATTCCTGGATCAAAACAAACACAATCGCAAGTTGCCCGATTGAAGCCAAACAGGAGCGAGTCTAATGATCGAGCCTAAAGGCTGATTTAAAACGTGTTCTAAAAGCAACATCATGCGATAGAAGGAATATTCTGCAAATTACAAGCAGTTTTTGTTCTAACCAACACCTCGAATTGATCTATTAGAAACGGCTTCTATTTCTTGCAGCTGAACAACTGGATACACTGACAGTGATCACCTCAGGTATACATCATGTGCTTTATTCAGTGTTAAATGCTTATAATGTGAGTTTGAATGCCATTTCCATGACATTTATTGCCATACTACTGAAAGCAGCAGCAGATAGTTTACCTCAGATCTTAAAATAATCTATTTGAAATTGAACTTTAGAACTGTGAAATAATGCAAACCAACACATTTGAGTGATTCAGCATGCACATTTAATGTTAAAGAGGTTTAATATGTATTAAGTAGATTATAAACCTTACCATTTTTTGAGTGAGGGCATATTCTGTGCTTCTGGCTAAAGTGGCATTATGCAGGTTAAAAGAACCAAAACCAGCCCGTTCCGGCACGGAAGGTCCATTTTCAAAGCAGAATATCTGACTTTAGCATTGTTTTTCAGATAAACAAGAATGTTCACTTGGCATGTTTTTTAAATATCTGCAAACATAATATGGTATTTTTATGCTTTAGAAGAGTTCAAAACTTACATACAGCACCTTTAATGATAATATGACTGAATATCCTATATAGGGGTTAGTTTGTGCTTTTGAGACAAATGTAAGCACATAACATAAAAACACGTGTTCCAAAACCTAGTGAAAAAAATGAAAAATCCCACAACACATGGGAAATAGCTCAAATAATCCAGAAGTTTGATTGAAAAAATGCTTTTAATAAACATTATTTGTGCATTGTAGCTTTTCCTCATTAGATTATTTACAGTACAAATAATAGTAATAGTACACATTATTATTCATAATAACATGCTGCATAACTGTAATGCAATTATGTCATCTTGACATCCTATTTACAGTACATTTAAGTCTTTTAAAGGTCCCCTAAAATTAAAAAAAATTGTTTAGTTAGTTTCAGTCTGTTATTTTTAAGAATATCTATAATCTAGTGTGCTCCGAAACAGTGACAAAATTTGCATTTAGAAAATATATAAAACTGAAATAAATATTTAAAGCTTGTAGTTTGTTGCTTCCGCCCAGTTTTTCATCAAATATTGACCAATCAAATTTCCCGCCCCCTTCAAGACACTTCTTATTTGCGTTTCATTTGATGCACTTAAGCTCAACCACTCTCACTGCCAGAGCTGTGATAAAAGTGAAACATTTTTTTAAAAGGGGAGGAACTACTCAGCCACAGCCATATCATCCTGCAGCCAAAGACCAAAGCAGGGCTGAGCCTGGTCAGTACTTGGATGGGTGACCACATGGGAAAACTAGGTTGCTGTTGGGAGTGGTGTTAATAAGGCCAGCAGGGGGCGCTCAACCTGCAGTCCTAATACCCCAGAATACTGAAGGTGACACCATACTGTCAGTGGGTGCTGTCTTTCGGATAAGACGTTAAACCGAGGTTCTGACACTCTGGGGTCATTAAATTTAATCCCATGACACTTCTCGTAAAGAGTAGGGGTTTAACCCCAGTGTTCTGGCCAAATTCCATTCATTTGACCTTAAATTTCATGGCCTACTAATCATCCCCATCCACCAAATTGGCTCTATCACTGTCTCTCCACTACATCTATAGCTGGTGTGTGGTAAGCGCGTTGGCGCTGTTGTCTTGTGGCTGCCGTCGCATAATCTAAGTGGATGCTGCCCACTGTTGATAGTGTGGAGAGACCCCTATCATGATTGTGAAGTGCTTTTGGTGTATAGCCATACACGATAAATGTGCTATATAAATACACACATTACATTATTCTATGTCCCGCCCTCTCTTCATTTTTCAGTTGAGATTATGTCAGACATTGAAGCACTTCACGGGACCTTTTAGTTCATTTCAAAAAGTCAGTTTCAGTTAGAATGCCTACAGTATGAAGGCCCTAAACAGCAATATTACTCACTAGGTTTTGGAACAAAGTTATTAGTATGACAGTAATAGTGATGTCACAATCACTTGGCTAAATGTTGCGTAATCAACTGTAAGGTGGTCCAAATTCTAAAAGAAAAGAAATGAATGGAAAATGAAAAACAGGACCAGCATGCTTCAGAACTGCCAAGGACACCAAATTGCTTTACACACTCTACAACAGCCATGAAGCCAAGACATACCTATGCAGAAAGAATCTGTGGAGAAGACAGAGGGACATTACACATATAAGCATGTGATTAGTTAATTTTGCATTGGCAACTTGCATTACATGTGCTTCAGTTGCATCTACAGGTCAAACGCAGCCCCTTGACCTCATAAGGGTGCGAGTCAAACAGGCCAGGGCTGTGAATTTCCCAAACAGAGACACCAAAAGCACAAGAGTCACATTTTAGCAGGCCTGAATCAGAGGAAGGAGGTGGATTTGTGTCTTTGGGACGATATTGACATTGAAAATGAGGCGAAAAGGTCGGGCAACAGGGGTGGAGAGGCCTTACCTTTGTTATGGGGGAGGAAGTGGTGTCGAAAGGGGGAGGTAGGGCGCGTGTCACTGTTGCTGGAGCGCAAAGAGGAGCAGAGCTTCAGCATTCCTGCCGGCCGCTCAGAGGAGAGGAGGGCGACGGAGGAAAAAAAAAGAGGATGGAAGGAGCACATATGAGCAGAGGAGGGAGGAAAAAAGCTCAGGAGGAAACGGAAAGGCAATGCGAGGCCAAGTGCATGAAACGAGGAGATCTCGCTCATCCATACACTCTGCTGGAATCCTATGAGGGAAGGATTTGAATGATTGCACTGTATTGGACTCACCTGGTCTGTGGAAGTGCTGGGGTGACTTAGATAGAGGCGGTATGTAGTTATGGCGATGATAGACTGGAGAGCCAATGGAGCCCTGGCTGGTGGATCTTTGTATGATGCGCTCCCTCATGTCATAGCAACCCTGCCGCATTCATACACAAATATGGAAAGTTTCAAAAAGCATTAGACTACATTATTATATTATTCATAAGGGCTTTTCACATTTCAAAATAGTTAACACCTTTATGCATTTATCCCCTGGATATTTTAACGTTTTGACTTATTTATGGTTCCTTTTTTCTTTCGATGGCTATGTTATTGTCATTGTTGGACAAACACTTCTAGCTAAATTTGTTTGGAATCTAATAAATAAAGTTATAAAGAATAGTTAACCCTGAGTCATTCTAAACTGGACTAAACTATTTTGCTGCACAGTTCTCATTGCTCATAATTTTACCATGGGGTTAACAACGTTGTCGTGACTGGGATGAAGGCTAGCTAGTAAGAGCTATGCAGGTAAACCTCACTTCCTCAGCCTTAACACACTAGTGACCGACACATTCAGTGTCCTTTAGGTGCAATTCTAGCTACTGACACTAGAGGTCTTCAGTGTCCTTGTTAGCGAGCCTCTGAGTTCAAGTTTGGAGAGGAAGGAGTAGAGCTGACAGTGTTACAAATGTGGATGGGAGTGAATTTAATGGAAGCCACCAAATAAGAGTTATGCTGGTAAACTGCCTGGCCTTAAAAGGTGCATTAGAGGCTGTTGTCTTTAGCATTTCACAAGGCATGTTTGGAAACACAGTGCTGGGTTAAGAGCACAAAAGCAGTTCTAACCCGAACAGGGCTTTATAAACCTAAAATAAATAATAACTTGGATCCTCATTTCATGCATTTTCACCTGTCCAAGTACAAGGGGACAACACTACACTACCTGACAAAAGTCTTGTCGTCGATCCTAGTTGTAAGAGCAACAAATAATACCTTGACTTCTAGTTGATAATTTGGAATGGTGGCAGATGGTAGATTGTTCTGATGAATCATCTGTTGAACTGCATCCCAAACATCACAAATACTGCAGAAGACCTACTGGAACCCGCATGAGCCCAAGATTCTCACAGTAATCAGTCAAGTTTGGTGAAGAAAAAATCATGGTTTGGGGTTGCATTTAGTAACATTCAGGGCGTGCGAGTGATCTGCAGAGTGGATGGCAACATCAACAGCCTGAGGTGTCAAGACATTTGTGCTGCCCATTACATTACAAACCACAGGACAGGGTTATTCTTCAGCAGGAGAGCGCTGCTCCTCATATTTCAGCCTTCACATCAAAATTCCTGTAAGCAAATGAAGGTCAAGGTGCTCCAGGATTGGCTAGCCCAGTTACCAGAGGTGAACATTATTGAGCATGTCTGGGGTAAAATGAAGGGGGAGGCATTGAAGACGAATCCAAATAATTTTTAATAAACTCCTGCAAGAATGCTTTCTTTGCCATTCCAGATGACTTTATTAATAAGTTATTTCAGTCGTTGCAGAGATGTATGGATGCAGTCCTTCAAGCTCATGAGAGTCATACACAATATTAATTCTTTTTCCACTGCACCATGACTTTGTATTCTATACAATACATTTAAAGTCAGACCTTACTGTCCAAATTATATATTTAAAAATCAAGGCATGATAATATTTTATTTTGGTAAAATAAGCGTACTCTAGAGGCCTTTGCTTTTCATATAAGTCACTTCTGATACCAAATGATCAACTAGAAGTCAAGTTATTATTTGTTGTTCCTAAAACTTGGATAGGCAACAAGACCTTTGTCAGAGAGTGTACTGTAGGTTGTCCACTTTTTGATTAGTGAAGCTATATAGCATTCACTGACCACTATCAAGAAGGTTATGTACTGTAGAGCATGAGGAAATAATAAGGGTCTTAACAAAATCCCAACACAACTAGTCACAAGAATGCATCTGAATCTGAATGCATGTTAATACTAAGTGAAAACGATCTAAAAGTGTGAAATGCTGCTTTATTCGTAGTTAAAAGTGGTGTTTAGAATAAAAATATCTTGGGGTTAAGTGCAATGTGAAAAGCCCTTAAATGTGTTTTTTCATTAACTACTGCCTCTATTGCGATAAAAATAACTAAACATTAAAAACAGCTTCTAACCTCAGCAGATGGGGTGGGAGACAGTGTCCTTGGAGACTAAAACAGAACAGAAACAAGAACTCTATGTATAAACATACATCAAAATCAGCACTAAAAGAGGAATAGGAAACTATACTAGATAGAGCAGGTCAGAAATTCAAAATATAGGTTTAGGAACAAGAAATTGGTTCATAGTGTGGTGTATAGGCTTCATGAGAAAATAGTTACTTAAATATAAAATTTCTTCAACATAATTTTAGACATAATAGTTTCAATAACTACATTCTATATAAAAACAGTTTCTTTTATATTTGCCATGATGACAGTTCATAACATTTTAGTTATTTTGCAAGACACTAGTATTCAGCTAAAAAGAAATTTAAAGACTTAACTAGGTTATTATGCCTATTGCTGGATAACTGTTTTGTTCTTAAAAATAATTCTGGTTAAAAATAACATAAACTGCTATGATTCAAGCCCAACTTAAAAAATAGAAGAAAAATGTTATAGGAACAACTATGAAAATGTCTTTGCTCTGTTAAATATAACTTGGGAAATATTTCAAAAACACAAAAAGAACTAATAATTTTGACAGCAAATAGTATGCATCCATACGTACATTACATCAAATCTATCCATCTTTAAATGCATTCTTGCTGCTGAATAGAATTACTTACAATACATTTTACTGACAAAACCCCCCAAAACAAAACATTACTATGTTTGTTTTAAAAATTATCATTCGTATTTTTGCAACCCAGGCTCATTATTGATACATACCCCTACATACATCTCTAGAGATTGCGAAATATGTCCCAAGAGGTACTTTTTTCTGCAGTTTTTGTTTTTATGAATCCACCAGAGGTCGCTGTGTATGCTTTTTCATATATCAAATTTTTCCTCGCGAAAGCCATTGGCGCCTGCTGTTCTTACGTAAATCCACTAGAGGCCGATGTCGTCTCACTGACTGACTGACTGACTGACCGATAACCCTCCACCGTTTTCCCTAAACCCAAGCAATAGTGTTTTCAAAAGCACCAATTGACCCACCCACTACATTCCCTAAACCCAACCGACAGTTTTAAAAAGCAATCCAGAAAAAGTAAAGCCCTTGCAGCTGCCTAATTTTTACCAATTTTTCAGATCTTACTATGTTATAACACTGTTATTTACTTGTTTAATTTATATTTTGCCTTTTGATTTTGTTTTACCTGCTGTCTGGAACCATTCTTTACCAAACTTGAACCCCATCATTGCTGTCAACTCCTCTCTGTGTTTCAAGTCCACTGACGTATGCGGCGAGCTACTGAGCAAACTGGTAACAGCGGAAAAGCCGACCACATGGTAAATGGTCTGCTAGTAGCATGAAAAGAAACAGAAGCAGTCGTCGGCATCATACCGCCCTGTACAGTTTGTTTGAAAGACGAAAAGCAGCCATACACAGCTCTGGCTACATCATTCGCACTCTCAAGAAATGTGTACAGGGTTATGTTTTCACAATGAACCCGTGTTATATATTTTTTTCTTTAGATTTTGTCATTTCTTTGTGAGATTCACCCAGCTGTAGCATGGACAACGACAGTCAGACAAACAGACAAACATAAGCAAACACTCGGAAAAAAAGACCCTTTGCCTCCAGTCCTCTAGACGTGACAGATAAAGCTCAGTGTCATCTCCATTGTAAGCACATTTAAAAGAGAGAAAAGCACATCCACAGCTCACAATCTGACTGTGGCTCCAAAAAGGAGGTTGCCGACAACTTACTGTTTCTGCTGACAATGAGGAGGGGTCTTGTGGCAGGGTCTGGGAACGTGGACAAAGAATTAAAATCACTAAAAATAACGTATTATATCATACGTCATGGAAACAGCTGCGTTTTCTGAGACCCAGCATGCATTTATTAATAAATGAATGCAATGAAGGTGGAGGAGAAATCGAAGCGCTTGCAGTGTTTGCTTTGAACGTTAGATGCTAATGCCTTCATTGATACTTGACACAGTTAAAAATAAAAACAACATCTTGAGAATCATTGCTTTAGAGATGCTTCATTATCCTGCTGGCTTCTTCAGAAACTACTTAAAGTGATTACTTGGAGAGCAGCTATTCAGTCAGATGAGAGTATTCATGGTTGGCATGATGAGAGAAACTTAGTGTGAGAGGCATTAGATGATTAGCGGTTTTAAAAATGAAGATGTTAGTTGAGCTCTTATTAGTTTGGGCTGGTGATCCACAAACTAATCTGCTTTATTTGTCTCCAGCTTACACTTACTGTGGCTCTGCCTCTGGTAGGACTGCCACCTGAGGCTCTGACAGGCTGTAGGGGAGGAAACGGGTTGAGTTTGGTTACTCTTAAGAGCTTATAAGTGACTCACGCTATCAGGGTCTTTTTCGATTTTTAAAAATTTTTTTATTACCACAGATAATAATTTTGTTATTAGAATTACACTTGTTTTGGAAGTCTAAGTGGCTAGTTGGTGCAGTACAAAGTAAATACAGCTGCTGTTTTGGAAGTATAATGCGACGTATTGGCATCAAATAGATTTAATTTTAATTACTTTCTCTGTGCAGTTATATGTGCTATATACTAGACTTTCTGGCACGGAAGGCCCATTTTCAGAGCAGAATATCTGACTTCAGCATTGTTTTTTAGATAAACAAGAATGTTCACTTGGCATGTTTCTTAAATATCTGCAAACATATTATGGTATTTTTATGTTTTATATTAGTCAAAAACTTAACATACAGCACCTTTAAATTCAAAATTGCCTTAAAATACTACGATGAGTTCACTAGAAGTCTACTCTCAGTGCTTGGTTGTAGCTGGAAGGCCATCTGCCACATAAAACATATGTCATAGTAACTGGCGGTTCATTCCACTGTGGCGACCCATAATAAATCAGAACTGGAAGGAAAGTGAGTGAATGCTACAATGGACAGATGAAACACTAATCAGCTGTATCCAGAATAGTGTAGCTAGTCTAATACACTTTGTTTGTTTGAACACAAGCAAGGGCAAGTCAAAATTATTGTCTGTGGTAATCAACCAAAATTTCTCCCTGAATAATCCATTTAAATGTGCATCTTGATCATTTCAGACTGTCTTAGATGTTGTTTATGGACAACAGGGGGCGCTGTGACACTGCTATCTCTACACAGAGAAGGCTCACAGGCATTTTCAGGTATAACATAGCAGAGTTTAATTGACAACGGGAACCCAAAAGCAGTAACAGACAATTGAAAAACAAACAAACAAACAAACAAACAAAAAACTTTTTCATGCATAGACATACAGCTAACATGTTGACAGGAATACATGCAAAATACACATAAAGACATACAGAGAAATGAGCACAAACACACACTTGCTCACATCTGCTCTGTCTGCGGCCCAAGAGCCTCAACCAATAGTGTTTTTGGGAACACCAATGGGGTCAGCATAGGGATAGGGATGATCATAATGGTGGAGAAGGGTTGGGTCTGTTATATAAAGTTGTCTGGTAGTGGCCGAAAACCAAACACTCATGATTGGTGATGAAGACTAGACCAGTGGTTCTCAACAGTGGCGCAGAACATTAAAAACCTAAAAATGTCCAAATATGTCACAAGATGACATTAAAGCATTTAAAAATAGAAAAAAATATTATTAATAATTGAATAAATATAAATAAAACACATAAATTAAAGATTTAAACAAATTTTACTCAGTTGCTGTTATGCTTTTTTGAAGTATGTATATGCTTGGAATACAGATTTAAATTTGGGGTTCACATATTAATTGTTTAATGTATTTAACTATGAACTGGATGAACTAAATTGGCCGTGGTGCAACATGGTGGCTAAGTGGGTAGCACTGTCGCCTCACAGCAAGAAGATTGCTGGTTTGCGCCCCGGCTGGGTTAGTTAGCATTTCTGTGTGGAGTTTGTATGTTCAAAACATGTTCTTGTGGATTTCCTCCGGGTGCTCCGGTTTCCCCCACAGTCCAAAGACATGCGGTACAGGTGAATTGATTAAGCTAAATTGGCCGTAGTGTATGTGTGTTAATGCAAGAGTGTATGGGTGTTTCCCAGTACTTGGTTGCTGCTGGAAGGGCATTCACTGCATAGAACATACAGTATGCTGGATAAGTTGGCGGTTCATTTCGCTGTGGCGACCCCTGATTAATAAAGGCACTAATCCGAAAAGAAAATGAATGAATCAATTGGCCGTAGTGTATGAGTGTGTGCGTGTGAATGAGTGTATGGGTGTTTCCCAGTAATGGGTTGCAGCTGGAAGGATATCAACTGCGTAAAACATATACCGGAATAATTGGCGGTTCATTCCGCTGTGGCGACCCCTGATAAATAAGGGACTAAGCCGAAGGAAAAATAATGAATTAAATAAATATTTATGTTCATTTATTTCATAATTTAGTAAAATTTTATCTGATAACAATAGATCTAGAATTGGATAATCTTTCAGTATGTCCTAATAAATAATTCAACAGATTATTTGGTATTTGTTATGCACTGTAAACTAACATGAACAATGATATTTTTGTAAAAAAAAAATGAGACATTACTGTAAAGTTTTACCAAAACATTATTAACATCAGACTTATTCAATTGAACCGCAGTATTAGACTATTTGCACAAGCACACATTTTAATCTAATCAGTGTGAACACAGCCTTATTTTGTATCAAAGAGCCCTTTGAAATTGTTAAAAAGGTTCAGAACCACTGGACTAGACAGTGCATCTCCAAACTAAAAGACATGGATGTCTAATTTATATAGGATGTCTGATTTGGCGTAAAGTTTAATATATTTTTTTAATGAATGCCTAGTCCAAAAATTAAAGCAATGAATATTTATAAACATATAGAGTCTATGTCTATCATATTAGATCGTAATAGCACATTGATTGTTTATCAGAAAGACACTAGACTTATTTTACCTCTCCAGGGCTGTGCCTTCCTTGTCTTTCCAGGGTGGAGGAGGTGGAATGGAGAGACTCATAGGATATCATGTCTGGACGCTCTATGTCATAAATGGCCTTGACTCTGGGAATGGCTGCTAGGTCCTTGTAATCAATAATCTCATTGTCTACTTTTGCCTGGAAGAAGGAGAGGATGAGGGAGATGGGGCAGGGGGACACATAAGAGGAGAAACACAAGGAGAAAAGGTGTTGATGAGGAAGAGGTCAGGGAAGAGGTCAAAGGTCATCCACATCACATCTGACTAGTGTTGTCGGAAGTATCGATATTTTGATACGTAACGATACTGAAATATTTGAAACGAAATGATATCTCTTTTCCATAGTATCAGTACTGTCAGGTACTCTCTTCAATAATGAGTTCATACACACTCTGCCACAGTTTCACTTTGTTTATTTATGAATTTTCCAAAACAATCTCAGCAATTCGTAACTTTTTGATTTAGTGGGTAATTCTTATGAGTTCGTACAGTTTTGTACGATTTGCTCATCCCCCAATGACGGTTGGGTTTATGGGTGTGGTTGGATGCCACGCCTCCTTTTTAAAATCGTACATTTTCGTATGACTGAACTTGAATTCATATGAATTAGCCACTAAACTGACAAAACATAAAATAGTTACGTTTCCTCGTGAGATCAGCCTGGAATTTTCAGAATTTTATTTCAGTTAATGTTTCTAACTTAATGTGCATTTCTGGATTTATTGGTTTAACAATAAATCACAAATCACAGCAGAGAATAAAATAATTATGCGTTGATTGTGCACCTTCTTTAAGCACGCAAATGTTGACTCCTCAATAACATTTCATGCGGTTTAAAGTATTTACTAAATTTATGTCAAATTTCATTCAAATGAATGAGGAAGCGTAACTACTTTACGTTTTGTCAGTTTAGTGGCTAATTTGTATGAATTCCTTTTCATGAAGTTCAATCACATGAAAATTCGCACAAGTTCAAAAATTTGTGGCACCAAACTCCACCCCTAACTGCCGTGAGATAGCGTTGGTCTTTAAAACACAATAATCAACTTTTGTACAACTTTAAAGTGAAAGTAATTCAGTAGCGCAGTCAGTAACATTCATCAATAACAATAGACTAAACACCTTAGTTGTGTTTATTTGTGTTATTGGTTGAAATTTGCTTGTTTATTACTAACTGTCTACTTCTCTTCAGTAATATTTTAACTATATAAGTTCGGCTAGCAGTTTCTGCTCTACAATTTGCTCATCCACCAATGACATTTGTGCATTTTCATATGAATTAAATCATATGAATTGCTACCAATTAGCCAATTTTTTGTCAATACGTAAAATAGTTACTTTTCCTCGTGACATTGGGCTGGTTGGATGTGTGAAATGTTTGACATGGCAAGTGAAAATTTGAACAGTAGTCCAGACAAATTAACATGAAGACAGGCATAAGTATTATAATTTTAAGTAACACTGTGGCAATGTCTATGTGTGATATTAAAAATGGTATTGAGTACCGTATAGTAAAAATTCCAGTATCGTGACAACACTACATCCATCCAGAGCTACAGGGTCATCACACAAAGGTTGTTTTGGAGGCATGTTTATGAGAAAAGCTAACCATCTTGCTAACATGTGACATTCTGTGCTATTGTCGAAGATTCTCTATATTTGTTTACATGTTGAAATGATGTCAAATACAAGGCAAAGAGTGGAGAGATGTTGAAAGGAACTCCTGTGCTTTTCCTGCATATCCAGGAGTAGTTTTTTTTACACATTGACCCTGAAGTGAACCAGCATCAGAATCCATTGTGGATCTAGTGGTAAGATCTGACAGACTCTGGAAACGATTGAGGGCGCTGGTGACTAGGACTCACATAGATGGTATGACCAGGAGATCCAGGGATGCTGGAACCAGGTCTCGAACAGATGCTCTCAGACGAAGACCTTGTGGGCTGCGGGAGAACAAGATGTTGTGTTAGTAATTATATAAGCACACATACTATTCATTACTCTCTTAGATGCCAATGGGTAGCTTGAAACGGTAGCGTAGCTATAAATGAACATTTTGTCATCAGTTACTCAACCTCACGTCATTCGTTTAGTTTCTTAATTTATTTTAAATATTATACATGAATAACAGCTATTTATTTATTTGTTTATTTATTTATTTATTCGTTCAATCATTCAATCATACATTCATTCGTTTATTCATTTATTTATTTATTTATTTATTTATTTATTTATTTATTTATTTATTTATTCGTTTAATCATTCAATCATACATTCATTCGTTCGTTCATTCATTCATTCATTCATTCATTCATTCATTCATTCATTCATTCATTCATTCATTTATTTATTTATTTATTTATTTATTTATTTATTTGTTTGTTTATTTATTAAATAAGATTAGTAAATTACAGCAACAGTTTTGCAAAAATACATAAAACTGAACCAAATGTAAAATTAGCTTGACACATTGTACACACTGTTACCATAAAAATGATCAAATAAAATTTTGTTTCTTAATTATTAATATTTAAATAACTATATACATTTATTTTGTTAAAATAACACGAACCCTATTTATATTAAATATTATAATTATGTTGAAATATGCGTTTTTACACCTAATTAAATGCTAATCGAGATTATGTAAAAAGTATATTATTATTAATAATTAGATTAGATTAGAACTTTATTGTCATTACACATGTACACGTACAAGGCAATGAAATGCAGTTATAAAGTGTGATTATAGAAAACCTATGGTGATATTTACAGATGGATGTACTATGAACATTATGTACAGGTTGTATTAACTATGACCAGAGATTTAAAACAGATGAATATGAATATATGTACGGTTGGCTATTAATATTCAGATGTATGCAGATAGATATAAACATAATTACAAAAGTATATGTGCAGTGGCTATGTATAATTCGAAATGAATAAGTGCAATGAAGTGAAATGAATACGTACAATTTTAGTTGTGCAAATATTAAATAGTGCAGTGATTATGAGGAGTATAATTGTGGAATAATAATTTAGTGTTTATGGGGAGAATAATTGTGAAATAAATAATAAATGTTAAAATGATTATGCAACTTAATTAGGACACTTATTATCATCTTTGGTTTACAATAAAAGTTAATCCACACATCAAAATAATCATACTTTTTGCAAGACTGATGAAACATATATGATTAAAAGAAGAAAATACTTAAATTAAAATGTCAAACAAACAGATGGAAGTGCATACTCTTTAAGTCCCCCCTTAATTCTTATAAAATCAAGTACTGCACAATTTAAAACAATACTACTAATCAGTGCTTGGGTAAACACAAAATAAAATAAACAATAAAATAAAAATTCTGTAAATATAAAATTTGCACTACACTCAAAATATTACACTGTAAAACCCAACAGTCAACTTTACCAAATGAAATGAGTGTAGTTAACTCAAAATTGACTGAAAGTTAATTTTACTCATTTGAAAAGAGTTTTGAACTCAGTCTTGAAGGTAATGAGTTAATTAAATAGCTCATTACCTCAACTCAAATGGAGTTCAGTTCATAGTACTCATATAGATTAGTTTGACTCAAATGGTTTGTTGCAAACGGTTTCCTCAAACGCCTTGAGTTGCCTTAAATTGGGTTTTACTGAGTTCTCTTCATTTATCGGGTTTTACTGTGCTCAAATTGCTTCATTTACTCAAATGGATTAAGTTCACAGTACTCATTAGGATTCATTTTTGAACTTAAATGGTTTGTTGCAATCGATTTCCTCAGTTTGAGTTACCTTAAGTGGAACTTGAGTGGAACTTACTTTATACAGCATACGTTCAACTTTCACACCTGTATTAGAGTAACCGATGACAAAAAATAATTTCTGAGGTGAAGTTGGCACATTCCTGAGCTTTCATTTAGAAAACCACTGGGCCTCCAGCTCATATAATACTCCAGTGCAAGCCTGCCCAAGATGCATTCTGTCTCACATCAACGCAGCCAGTGAACGCTAATTTCTCAGATATGACTCTCTCCAAATGTCACCAAAAACGCAGCAACTGTTCAATCTTGCATATGAAATAAGTTATACTCGGTGAGCTCATATCTGAGAGCGCTCTGCATGAAGAGTCAAACAAGTCCTGTAATGGTGAATGGAGCACTGGAGGGCTTGAGCCACATGCGTGAAAAGCATAATGATTCACACACAGGCTGTTATTGGCTACGTTGGCCATAATAGGCAGTGCAAGAGCCGCGAAACACACTCGGGTTGCCCCAACTCTGCTGCCAGAAGCAGAATACAGTACCTGCCTTTCTGATTGGTGCAGAGAAGTTACTGAGGGCGGCAGGGGCTGTGAAGGAAGGAAGAGGCATCACAGGATATGACATCACACTTTGAATAGAACACTTGAATCATACTCTGTCAGCGCTTATTTAAATGAAGCACTATTTTCCATGGTCATATATTCGCAGCCTTGCTTGCTATCCTGTGCATGCGGGCGCATTCTGATTTGGGGTTTGGTGGGACATGAGGTTATTTTCCATGTGTGTTTAGAATGCTAATTTGCTAGATGGAAGGGGAAGCATATTTGTGTTGTGTTTGCGTGCTGGTTCACTCTTGCTAAGGAGGTGTGGCTACTGGTCAAAGGTTTTAGGGTGCTTTCACACTTGGTTCAATTGCCTGGACTGTACCCAGGTTTGATTGTCCCCCCTTGCCACCTTGTCAGCTGGTTTGTGTTCACACCATCTTTTTTCTTTCTGAACCCCGGTACGCTTGCTTTGTCATGCTGCTGTTTTGTGTACAGCTGTTGCTACGTGGCGGCCAAGAAAGCAAAGCGGAAAAATGGAGACGTTCGCATATAACGGTTGTTACCAAACCAAAATAGAGAGAGCCACTTGCATCTATCTACCACAAAAAAAAAACATTAAAAACGTTCAAAACATAATGCGATGTCTGTAGAAGTGCAATGCAGAAGTGCAATATCCCCTTCATTTTCTGGAGGGGACAAGCAGACATAATCACTGTTTGCACTGGATCAGTCCCGCTTGTCACCAAGGTAGGTGATACACTGACATACACACACGAATGAAAGTTATGAAAACTAAAGTTTGTTGTATTGCTGGCGGTTCACTTCCTTTATTTGATACGATTACATTCATAGCAGAGGTGAACCGTACCAGAGTTCGCACAAATTGTATTCCAGACCACCTCTTTCAGGCGGACTCGGGTACAGTTCACGGGTGTGTACCCGAGTTCAGTAGACAGTGTTCACATTAGCTAAACGTACCATACTCTGACATCAAACGAATCTGGGTGCGGACCAAAAGGGCTAGTGTGAAAGCACCTTTAATGTCTCCTTAAAAGTCTTGTACGTATAGTCACCAAGAAGACAGTAATAAAAACAGTGATATGGTGAAATAATTTTAAAGTAACTAATATATTTGAGTCACTTTTTTAAACTTGTAATAGTATATTATAATACACTTATTTTGTTTCTCATGATTCCCTGTAGGGGGAATACATATAAATCTAACTTACGATCCTTATATGATAAAGAAAATGTGAGGTATTTTGAGCATACAAATCCTTTATTTTCTAAATTGAAGATACTTAAGTTCAGTGATTTAGTTAAATTTAAAACAGCACAATTAATATTTAAAGCTAGGAATATAATCTGAGAGAAGAACAAAAACTTAGGTTAGGAGGTTGAAAACTAAGTCAACTTAAAGAAAAAAATAGTGTATGTCTATATGTGGTGTGAAATTATGGAACAGTCTGGAAAAGATTCTCAAACAATGTCAGGATATTAGACAATTTAAGAAGTTGTATAAATATATTATTAAAAGAATATAATGATTAATAGAGGTGATTGAAAAATTACGGAAAATGTAAAAAATATATGTTATTAATGAAATATTATATGAAATTTCAATTAATGGCTGTTTGCAATACTATGTATTTTTTGGGTCTATGTTATTAAATGTAAATGTACAAATGGAATTAACTATATAATATGTCAAAGATGCCAAAAGGATGTCTTATGTAAAGCTCATATGTCTCATGTAAAAAGAAGAGAGAAGTAAAAGAAGAAATCAGTTGAAGTAATAAATGATTGATGTGTGTGGTATGGTTGGGAAAAGTAATAAGCTTTTGCTTCATCCCGCTCCATTTCGACACTAATGAAATGTATTTTGTTTAAAGAATTGTGTTTTGTGTATGATTTTTTCTGTTCGAAATAAATAAACAAAACCAAAACCCCGCAAAAAAACAAATGTAAATAATTCTTAATGTGGAATATATATATATATATATATATATATATATATATATATATATAAAAGAAAATGAAAATGATTAAAAATTGAAAATATTTAAAGTTATCATAAGAAACATTTGTGTCAAATAATTATGTTTCTAATTGTAAAGACAACATATTAATGCTTATGTAATCAAAATTAATACCAAAAGATTTTTTTTCTAAAATTACAAAATCAGCAGGTTTGAACAAAAAATTGAGTCATAAGAAAAATTATAAAGCTTTTTTCTTAATTTATAGATAATTTAAATATTTGAATAATGAAAAAGCCTTCAAAATCCAGAATAAAACTAAAATAAATGTAATTTTAAAATATATGAAAAAAATAAAACATGTACGTTAAATAAAATTTCACAATATTACTGTTTTTATTTATTTGTTTATCGGTTGATTTTAATAAATGCAACTTTGGTGAGCACAAAAGACTTTTTCAACTATTTATTATTGCAAACTTTTAACCAGTAGTGTAAGTTAACCAATGTGAAGCTAGAAAAAAAAACACACTGCAGATTACTCTTGCTTTGGGGTAAAGCAGGAAAATTGGAGGGAGTTGAGTTAGCCGGAAGCTTTGCAGTTTGGAGGGAGTGCAGAGCAGAAGACTGCAAACCTCACGCCTGCCCAGGGGATACCGGCCCGGCCCAGAGCCACCTGGGCCCTGGCTCTGAATCTGAGACTGAGGGTAAAAGATATCAAACGGACTGGCTTTTCCTTTAGGACGCGGCCAAGCTGCCTAAGGAGGAGAATCACAGCAGAATGGAGAAAATACTACAGACAAACACACACATGCACTCTCTTCTCTCGCTTCAGCTGCTGCACCTGAGACTTAAAGGCTCCCTGAAGTGCTTTGAAAACAGCAGCTTTGTTCGAAGTGTGTGTGTCATAATTACAGCTGAAACAGGAAGACAGGGCAGGGTATAACTCCTTAGTAGCTCCTCCCCTTTTAAAAAATGGTCAATAGCATTTGTATTGTCACAGCTCTGACAGTCAGAGTCATTGACCTAGAGTGCATCAGACACAGTGTATAATAGCGATGCTGAGCCAGGCCCTGTCCACACGAACAAAGCTATTTTCAAACATTTTCAAAATACATTTTTTTCTATGTGGTTTGGGTGTTTATTTACATCAGGTGATGGAAATACTTTCTGAAAACTCTAGCCAATGTGAAGATATTACAAAATTACAGTGGTCATGTGGCCACTAAAACTAGAGTTTTTGCCCTATGATGTCAGTGTGCAAGCTGTTTTCTCATTTCTGATTGACCAACTTGGCTGGTTTCACACCAAGCGCACACGATGCGATTTTGCCAAATTCGGCACCTTTGTGGAAAAAAACATTGTGAATTCTTCATCATTTGCCCCTTGGGATAGTAATCCGCCTTTGTTCTCACATTTGCATTGACTTGTATGCAATGTACTTGTTCAAATACTTAATTTCATGTTTACTGTGAACCCTTAACATGCATCACATTGTGTTCATGTGGACAGAGATTATTTTAAAACCGATGGTGGGGAAAACTCTGTTCATAAAAATACTTGTGTACGTGTGGAAATGGCCTCAGTCTAACTGTTTCTCTGCTTAAAAATACAGCATTCAGTAATTCAAAAATGGGTCCAATACGTTTTGGGGTCTACACCACTGTGGCAATTTGTATATGCAAAAGCAGACTTCCTTCACCCCTATGGAGAGCTAATTTACACTGAATCCTTTATCCTTTAGCCTATATATGGTGCACTATGTGTCATTCGCTATAAATAGAAAATTGTAATTGTGTGTTACAGGTTTTGAATGTCCTGCTGTAGTTGCCTGTATTCTGACTCTGAATGCAATGCATTTTCCCCATCGGGTCTTGCAGTCAGATACACATTCAGAAATAAAGGTACAAAATCTGTCACTGGGGTGCACAAAAGGTACTTTTTGTGTTGGACAGGTGGACATTAGTACCTTTAGGGTACACTTTTGTACCTTTACGGTACTATGAGGTACACATTTGTACTTTTTTGGTCCGTTTCCACTGAGTGGTACGATACGGTTCGGTACGGTTTATGGCTGTTTTCTTTGAGGCAGTCTAAAAGTGCACGCAGGTCGGCGCTAATAGCCTAGTGGTACTGTGCGCCGACATTTAGCACCGACATGCTCACTGCGAACTGAGTTCGATTCCAGGCTCGAGACCCCTTGCCGATCCTTCCCCTCTCTCTGTTCTCAATGCTTTCCTGTCTGAAATCTCTACTGTCCTATCATAAAAAAAGTGAAAAACCAAAAAAAAAAATTCTATATAAAAGTGTGAGCAGTTTCACTTTCAATTTCTTGAGCTGATAATAATAACGGGCATGTGATTATTGAAGTGCTTCTGACATCCAATTCTTTCAGAAATGGATAAACGCAATAGTGAAGTGCGAAAAAACAAAGTAGCAAATAATTCTTTCAGCAACCTAAAACATGAACAAACTGCCATGTTTAACTATTATCATCGCCTTTCGGACTATTATGGACTCGGAATGATGGAATTACTTTCTAACAAGTAGTTACATGTGCTGGTGAAGATTAGATACAGATGAGAGGTTTGCATGGGCTATATTTCGTGTTGTTTTTGAACCCAAATAAGGACTAACTGTATGCTGTGTGTAGTTTTTCTGTAATTGGTAACATATCGGAGACTGTAAGGGTCTGTATGTGTTCATATATGTTGCGTTTATTTATTTATTTCATATAATTGCAGATGTTACAGTAGGCTTTTTCATTGATCTGCAGTCATAATCAAATCATGTTCATAGAAAGGTTAGTAGTGAACATTTGTACACAAGTATTTGTGTATAAAGCATCTGTTTTGTGACAGGTGCTTCTCATATGATATTTGAACGACCCGTACAGCTTTACTTTGACATTTCTTTGAGTGAGAATGACATTGACTGAAACTTTCTGTCATACACCACGCCCACCAGAAGGGTACCATTGGCAGTGGAAACGCAAGCCTGATAAAGGTGACTCATACCGACCCGTACCGTACCGTACTGTACCACTTAGTGGAAACAGGCCATTAAGGTATTATTATGTACCTTTATAAACTTGTTAAGAACAAAAATATACCTTTTGAAAAGGTACCACCTCAGTGACAGATTTTGTACCTTTATTTCTGAGAGTGTCGAGGTGAGTGTACTTACTGTATGAATAGAGAATTTCATTATCACAGCTTTCTGACGTTCCTCCCCACACTGTAAAAAATACAGTTTCCATATTTTGTGATTTACAGGTGTTTTCTGTTTATTTATGGTTATGAATTTCATTATGGGATGTTGATCTCTGCTTTGTTGCTTTTTGATGTTACATATTCAACTCTGCAGTTTAGCAAAGTGACTTTTATCGACATTATATTAGTTTGAAACAATATATTGTATGAGAAATATATAGAAATAAGTAAAATAACAGAGAAAAGTACTGTCAATACTTAAACATTATACTTATACAGTGCTATTATTATTATTTTTTAAATCTCAGTCAAACTATTTAAAATGTCAAAAAGTCACTTTATAAAACTTGTTGTTGGAGGAAAATCTACATCTCATAATGAATGGGGGAACTAATTAATCACAAAATACTGAAAACTACTAATTTATAGATATTTTTACAGAGCACATGACTATTATACATGTTTAGGTGAATCTGAACTCTATTATGTGAAAAAGTGACTGATTTCAGATGCGGAAGATACTAGAAAGAGCATTTGATTGGTCAGAGCATCTATGAGAAGCTGAAGTGTGCTGTGATGTCATTGTCATAGAATGCCATAGATTTTTGTCATTGTTTTGGAGCACATTTTCATGTACAGTAGAGCAACGTTCATTTCATGGGGACTTTAATTTTAACTTTAGAGTCACGGGGAGGTTTTGAAAAGCACTTTAAAGAACGTGAGCAATTGAAACATCTCCCGGGATTTCATGAACTGTTGTTTCTGGGATGTAGATGTTGTTTTTGGGAACAATATGAGGGTGGAGCTGTGCAAAATTGCTCTTCCACAAAGAGACGGGGTTGATGATGAAGTGGCTGTCAGAAAATGTTTAGATGGATACTGTAGATACTCACTCTGTACTTCTCTTCCACTCTACTGTTGTTCTTACAGTCTGGATGCCATACTGTTGAACCTGAGAGAAAGAGAGAGAGAGAGAAAACTATTCTTAACATTCCAGCAATGTACTTTTCTTAATTTGTATAAATTGAATTTGATTTAGTATGTTTTTTATTTATTTTGACTTTCACTGCTGTTGCACCAAAGACACTTAGAAAAATATAATTTATGAAAATAAATTAATATAAATTACTGTCTCCATTTAACTTGTGAGACATCTATTTACTATTACTTTTAGTTTTGTTTTATTTTTAATAAATGAAATACATTATTAGCTGTATCTGCATGTTTCAAGGGTTACAGTTTTGAAACCTTTTCACAGAAAGTTCCAGCAATTCTCAGTCCTGTGGCCTAAATGCAGCTCGCATCTCCTTTTACAGCTGTTACACCAAAGCTACTTAGAAAAATATCATTTATGGAAATTATGTTTGAATATATAATATAAATTCAGTTTATTTTATTTTATTTTATTTAAATTTTATTCTTTTTTTATTTTATTTAAATGCATGTATTTATTTTAATTATTTATTTTATATATTTATTTATTTTATTTATTTTAATTATTATTCTTAAAACTAATTTATTTTAATTCTTTTATTTGTTTGCTTATTTTATTTTAATAATTTAATAAATTTTTTATTAATTATTCAATTTTAATTAATTCATTTAATTTTAATAATTTTATTTTAATTAATTCATTTATTAATTATTTTTTATGTTAGCCGTTTTTGCATGTTTCAATGGTTACAAGTACAGTCCTGTAACCTTTTGACAAAAAGTTCCAGCAACACTCAGTCCTGTATCCTAAATGCAGCTCACCCTGTAGGTACATCTCCTCTCCCTCTGTGAACATCTGATTGCACCTGCTGCATCTTGCACAGCTTGGATGATAGTGCTTGTCTCCTGCCTGTGAGGGAAAAGGTCAACATTCAGAGGTCCACAAAAAAAAGAAACACAAATTTCCTCACATCCGTGACAAAGCGTAAAAGTCTGTGCGAGACCGAACAGGTGTGCTGTCACTTCATTGCACTTCACTTCTTCTAAAAAGAGATCATTTTCTCCGGTTTCCCTCTTATTCATTCACTTTGCATCACTCCATGTCTCTGTGTGTTTGTTCACAGTGAATGAAGCTCTGTTCAGATCTGCAGAGTCACTGTTTGCACACACACACACACACACACACACACACACACACACACACACCATGCCGTCTTGCATTACACAGCCACACAAAAATATCTTCCTGACCTCCGGATGCTTTCAGGTCACAAAAGAAGCAAAGAAGGCTCTGGAACAAATATCTTTATTGTTTTACCTTTCCATCTTTTTCTTAAAATATAAAAAAATAGGATGTTCAAGTTGTAGTTGGATGAGAGGCTTTATTTTTTCTGAAAAGGTCTTCAGATCTCAGCTGTGATTCTTGGAGATTTTTTTAGTCAGTTGAACCCTCCAATTGACAGGGAATTGGGATAAGAGAAACACTTCCTCTTAAAACTGATTCATAACACATCCAGTTGAGTGGACTTTCTTGATTATTGCATTATGATGTAAATAGGTATTTTCAGTGTTTTTCCTATTTTTCTGATAGGCTCTTATCACCATTTTGTAAAGCTTAACAACCTCTTGACCCCAATTACAGCTCTGTTCTTTTTACCCATTGTGATGAATGGCAGTCAGTTTGGCCTATTTTCATTGTATGTGAAGTCCTGTAAAACAGAAGGGATGGTTGAAAAATGTACAATTCCTGTCACTCTTTGTTATACTACAGATTCTAAATCTAAATGACAGTATATTTAGAAAATATGGTGTTCATGTGAATATATTAGGGTGCCAATAATTAAGGAACACATAAATTTAACATAATATAATATAATTATTATGTGATTGGACACAACAGAAGTGCGGATCCAAATGCAGGTTTATTTAAGAGAGTTGTCATAAAAACAATGATCAGAGCAGGAGCAAATGGGTACATGTAGGGAATTCCAGAGCATAGCCATAAACAGGCGGATGGTCAAAAGGCAGGCAGCAGACAGGAATAAACAATAAAACAAAGCAAGGGTCTAGCAAGGCAAGGCTAACACGTCGTAATGTCACAGATAACAAGACTCAGCCCAGATGTGTATGTGTGTGCTGTATTTAAAGTCCATGTAATCAGTTCATGAGCACCTCCCAGCCATGTTTGTGTGTAATCATCGGAATCCAGAACAGGTGCGCGTGAGCAGTGCATGACTGGATATGTAGTCCATAATGTGGCGGATTTGTAGTTCTCCAGCGATAAGGATAGATCGCTGGTAATTGTGACAGTAATATAATATAATATAATATAATATAATATAATATAATATAATATAATATAATATAATATAATATAATATAATATAATATAATATAATATAACATAATATAACATAATATAATATACAGGGTTTCCACGCTTCCTGAAAGTACTTGAAATTCAAACACATGAATTCAAGGGTTGAAAAGTACTTGAAAACATACATACAGTGCTTGAATAAATTTTGTTTTTCATAATTATTTTTTTAGGGGTTTTTTTACCTTTATTGACAGGACAGTGGAGATTAACAGACAGGAAAGTATGGGTAGCAGAGAGAGGAGAAGGATCGGCAAAGACCGCGAGCACCTGTCTGCTATATGTCGACGCACTAACCACTAGGCTATTGGCGCTGACTGAATTAAATTTTAATAAAATTTGTTTATGATGTTATTTTAACTAGTTTAATTCATTTTGTACAAGAACTATGACAAATGATGCACATTTTATCAATATTTCAGAAACCACATTTGAATATTACTAATTGAATTCAACTAAATTTACAAGACTGTTTTAGTTCAATTTCAAAATTATTGGAAAAAAAACATATTCAAAGAAACATCATTATTCTGACATTTTTAATGTAAATATAACGTGTAAGTGAAATGTAAAGTACAGTAACGACTTTAATACTGCTGCATACGCTGGGGGTGTGAATTACAAAGGTGCTTAATTTAAAATTAATGGTGCTTGAAAGTCCTTGAATCTGGTGTCCATAAAAGTGTGAACCCTAAATATATTATAATATAATATAATATAATATAATATAATATAATATAATATAATATAATATAATATAATATAATATAATATAATATAATATAATATAGATGTTAATATTTTGCTCATGTTTATCAAAGTGGAGGGCACTGAACATGCATACATTTTGCAGTTGTAGATGTAAATAATGTTGCAAACGGGATCTGAGCCTGCATCATTCATGTGAACATGTCAAAAGCATGCGTGCAAACTATCATAACACGTCCGCCAGACACAGTTGTGAGCTGAAATGCTGATATGGGAGAGCAGGGAGGTTATAGGGAGCTGAAGGGCTTGATAAACACTGCAGTCTGTCTGTCAGACTCTTCACTTCTTCAAGGTTATTCTTATCCATAAGCGGAAAAATATGTGTATAATCACAAGGAGCCCCTCTGGGGTTCAAATGTAGAGGTTATTGATAGTTGCACATACTTTTTTCGTAAACAGTGTTACCGTTTACTCTATCTTAAGTAAATTTGCTCCTCAAGTAAATGCATTTTTATTTACAAATATTTAGATACTGCATCTGAAAACAAGATACTTTTTTTTGCAGTTTCATTGAAAAAGCATTGAGGTTTCTATTACTGTAAATGTTAAACAGTTTACAACACTGACATATATTAACCCCAAACTGTGGAGAGTAGTGTAGCATAGTCATAGCTTAAGGTGCAGTGCATTCCACATAATATTCATAACATGTTTCTCTCTCACTCTGCGTGTGTGTGTCTGTGTGTGTGTGTGTGTGTGCGCGTGTGTGTGTGTGTGAGTGAGATCATCACTCTCGGTCATGCAGCACACAGCTGTAAGTTATCTGCAGGAGTGTTTCATCATTCTGCTGCTTTTAGTTAACTCTAGGAATGCTGATGAGCCCCGCAGTTCTGACATCTCTCTCTCTCTCTCTCTCTCTCTGTCTCTCTCTCTCTCTCTCTCTCTCTCTCTCTCTGTCAGCTTCAAAACGACATTAAATCCTTAGTTCTTGATACATTTTGTCTTATTGTAATTTGTACCCTTTATTTCATTCTTAAATTCTCCCAATAAACTAACATTCTGCCAGTATTTCCTGCACATCATGTCTTTCCAAGCCTGTATGTCCTTCATTAGATGTTTGAAGGATATTCAGAAATTTATTTTTAATTTAATGAATCCTCGCTAAAGTTGTGACAAATTAATATAATCAAAATGGCATTAATACTCCACTGTTATAGCAAAATTCTTCTTCTATGAAATTTGTGCTCAATGATTTTGTTTACTCAGAAAGTCTGAAATGAACTACAAAAAGTCCTGACGCCAAACAACAAGTGTTTTAACATGTTTCCACCCAAAGCTACTAATTTAACATTTAAAATCTAATAAACATTTGTAATATTGCATGAATGATTCGTGAATGGACTACAAGTTTCATCCCAATGTGTTCAGCTATTCAAAAAGCCATGTGTAATCTATTCAGTATGTGTTTTCTTTGTATAGTTCAATCAATTTATTATGTTCTTTTACTTTTTTTTGTATAAAATCTGCATTGTAAATTGTCTTTTTAGGCAGCAAGGCGGCTCAGTGGTTAGCATTGTCGCCTCACAGCAAGAGGGTTGCTGGTTTGAGTATCGGCTGGGCAAGTTGGCATTTCTGTGTGGTTTTCATGTGAAAACTCCCCGTGTTGTCATGGGTTTCCACAGTCCAAAGACATGTGTTACGGTCCATTATTTATTATTATTATTATTATTAGTAGTAGTAGTAGTGGTTGTTGTTTGGGAGTGTTCTTGATATTAATTAGTATTTCTTTTTCTTTGAGGCTAACTCCGCCTTGTACCTGCAGCTAATTCCATGTTGTCTGCTTTATAAGCATAAGCTAAATGTGCGCCTGTATGGCTCTTTGTTTCCAGCGCATGTCTGGCTGATCCTCCTGTTTTTTACTCTGTTGCGAGCATGACCCGTGCTTGCTGAGAATCTCTATGTATCTTGCTATCCTGATGAAGGTTTGAGAATTCTGTGCAATTCTGCATTCTTGTGCAGCCACTGCAGAGGGAGAGTTGTTGCTGTTTGTTTCATTTTTTGTTGATCTAGGTTTTGTCTGTTTGTTTGTTTGTTTTGTTTGTTTAATTCTTTTGATTGAGTTAATATTGCCAAATTAATTATAGATTTTTTTTGTTGCCATTTTGGGATAAGACATGTATTTTTCTCTTTAATAGTTTTTCTCGAGTTGCATGTCTTTTTTATGTTGCTGACCCCTCCCTAGACGAGCATTATAAATTGGGGTTCGTAACACAAGCGCCATAAGTGAATTGGGAAAACAAAATTTGGCTGTAGTGTATGACTGTGTGTGAATATGAGAGTGTATGGGTGTTTCCCAGTAATGGGTTGTGGCTGGAAGGGCATTCGATGCGTAAAAGATATGCCGGATTAGTTGGCAGTTTATTCCGCTGTGGCGCCCCCTGATAAATATGGGACTAAGCCGAAGGAAAATGAATGAATGTATGAATAAAATTGTCTTTTTGTCATAGTTAAAAATTAGCTTCAGACAAGTTCAAATATGGCACTGAACCACTTTTATAACATTTCCATTTCACAGCTTCACATTCTCTCCGATGTGTTTCATAAAAAAAAAAAAGCCAAACAGTTTTGGAACATCATGAGTGAAATAGTTTCTTCCAACTCTCCGCTCTTTGGAATTCATGTCATACGTCCATACATCTGACTGCACCAAAAAATCTAGAATCTTTGTTTATCTTGCTTCTCAAACAGGCGAACAACTCAATTTTTTTGATGTTGCTCTATCAGCTGGAGCTGGGAGCATTGAGCAGGGAGTTGCCTATTTGGCTCCTCTGCAGGGGAAACATCCCATGGTCCTCGGCTGTCTTGAACTATGAGGCAATGCAGCCGAAACGCATGATTTCACACAGATGTGACCCCTCAGCTCCTGGCAACAAGGCCACGCAACGGTTTCCAATAAACAAAGCAGAGTGACAACATGTTGTAGCTCTCTGTGTAGCGCTCTGTCTAAGGAGACGGCTAGCAGTCATTTCCTATTGCATCACAAAAAATGCAGAACAGAGGATACTGAAGAAAAAAGGGGCCAAGAACAGTCCAGCCCTCTGCTGTAGCCCAGATGGAGGGGTGTGGACAGAAGACAGAGCCAGTGAGAGGGAGAAAACAGTGAGTGGGGATGTGAAGGGGGAAAAATGTGAGGGAATGAAGGACAGAAAGTGCTTGGATAGACGATAGGGGTGTAACGTACATACAGTACTCAAATGTTTTGGTTTGGGTCTTTAGATTCAGTTTGGATCCACTCAAGAATTAAGTTTCACTGCTTGTTCAAATTGTTTAGTTAAAATGAGCTGAAACAACACTATTTTAGTTGACAATTAATTTTTTATTTAAACTTAAATTTTTTATAAAATAAATTAACTTAAAAAGATAGTGAATTCTGTCTTCATCTGCTCATCCACCACTTGTTCCAAACCTGTTTGAGTTCTTTCTTCTGCTGAACACAATGGAATACATGAAAAAACTGCCACTGACTTCTATAGTATTTTTGTTCCTACTATGCAAGTCAAGAGTGGTGTAAAGTAACAAATTACACACACTCAAATTACTGTATTTTTTTTCTCAGGAATTGTAATTTACTAAGTAGTTTTAAAGATGTGTACTTTTACTTTCCCTTGAGTACATTTTTAGTGCTGTATTGGTACTTTTACTCCACTACTTTTCTTCAAACTGCAGTCAATACTTTATTTTTTCTTGTCTGTGTGGATTTGAAAAATCTGTCCAGTGATTCCTGTCCAATCAAATCGCATATAGAAGGTAAATGGCATCATAATGAACTATCTTAGGTCATGGCGATTCATAATTGCAGCAAACTGTTTGGAAGCATTAAAAGTGTCCAAGATGATGTCCAAAATCTTTACATTGACCCAGAGACTGTTAAGATGCATGTCACTGATGAGAAGATGACGGATGTTTACTCTATGATGACCGAAATGACACCCAGCAGGCACAAGACTTCAACATGACTCTGATTGACATTGTACCACAACGTCATGGGGACATTGCATTTTGTTTGGAAATGAAAATCAGGCCGACGTCAATGTGCAACCTAAAATCAACCAAATATCAACATCTAATGATGTTACTGCTTGACGTTGTGTGGACGTTACCACTATGACGTCTATCTGATGTTCGATTTTGGTTGTAATACCTGACGAATAAATGTCAGTATTTGACGTCAATATGATGTTGGTTTAGGATGTTGGCTCGACGTTGGATTTTGGTCACTTTCCAACACAGCCTAAAATCAACCAAATATCAACATCATTTGGCATTGTTATTGGACATCAAAGTAAGATCTTGCTTAGATGCTGGCTAGACATTGAACTTTGATCACCTGACATCACAATCTAAATCTGACCTAATATTAACATCTTATGATGTTGTGTGCCTGCTGGGCAATAACTAAATGTACTACAGATTGTTACGTTTACACACATCCACAAATTACATTTAAATGCATCAGCTTTTCACAGCATAATACTCACTACTCAGTACTCTTGAGTCCTTTTGAAAGGTCTACTTATTACTCATACTTTGAGTAATATTTACAAAACCCACTTTTACTCTACTCGCACTACATTTTTAGACAAGTAATGATACTTTTACTTGGGTATGATTTTTTAGTACTCTTTTTCACCACTGCAAAGCAATGACTTGTTTTCCTGGCATTGTTCAGAATATTTTGTTTTGTGTTTTAAAAGAAATTCATAACATTTCAGAACCACTTGAATTTGAGTTAATGGTGTGGAGATTTTAATTTCCCTTTAATCATTTTGTGTTGGGAAGGCATGAATCATTTTTGTTGGCCAAACTCAATGGGCAGTGGATATGAAGTGATTGGATTTAAATGGAAAAATGTTGACAAAAAGTGTAATCTGCCTTACATGGCATGAAACTTGTTAGAGTTATTAATTAATTTTTTAAGATTTAGAATTTAGATTTTAGATTTAGAGTTCCATTGAGATTTTGAGTTTTGTGTTTATAGAAATACAGTGCTGCTATACTGTAGGGTTTTGGCAAGTTTACTAAAATAATAATGATTGTTACTTAATTCAATTTCTTAATTCATTTTACTAATTCTCATTCTATTTTAACAGTTCATATGTTACACATGAAATAGTAAACATTACTTATTGTCAAGTTAGTAAGTTAGCAATAGTTCTTCAATTTTAATATAATTAAATTTGGTTTTCCAAATAAAATAATTAAGATGAACTGCAGCAACAGTAAACCAGATAAATCGGCTCAACAAGAGTGCTCGAGTAAAATTCACAATATAATTCAAATGAAAGGGATTTGATCTCATTGGGTCCAGTTTCCCAAATTTAAGGTAAAATAACATCATTCAAATGTGTGGAACTGTGTGTCTGATTATACTAAGCTACACTATTAATTCCTTTGGAGTGCATATAACGAATAAATACAACATAGTTTTAACCATTTCATTAGTATACAGTTCACCTTGTATATCATTCATTCATTCATTCATTTTCCTTTGGCTTAGTCCTTTTATTCATCAGGGGTTGTCACAGCGGAATGAACTTCCAACTCATCCAGCATATGTTTTACACAGCAGATGCCTTTCCGGCTGCAACCCAGTACTGGGAAACACCCATACACTCTCGCATTCACACACATACAGTATGGCCAATTTAGTTTATTCAATTCACCTATACTGCATGTCTTTGGATTGTGGGGGGAACCAGAGCACCCTGAGGAAACCCACATGAACGCGGGGAGAACATGGAAACTTCACACAGAAATGCCAACTGACCCAGACGGGGCTCGATCCAGCAACCTTCTTGCTGTGAGGCGACAGTGCTAAAAACTGTCGCAGTGCAGACATGATTATCATGTGTATTCTAGCCATATTTATCTGTAGTCATTACAGTAGGTTTTTCAGTATAAATGGCCTGACTGGCAGATATGTATTGCTGTGTACTGGATATCTTCTCTGGTAGCTGAACAAAACCATTTTACTGCTCTACAAACCTGCCCATGAGGAAAGAGCCAGACAAGTGGATCTGACAAGGTGCTGTTGGCTGAGATAATGGTTACTATAACAGCAAACAGAAAAACCAAACCCTCTGAACCAGATCCAACAGCCACAAAATGCCAAAGAGAGAAAGAGAGTGGACAAAAGCAAAAGAAAAAATGCAAATGAGATCTCTTTAATATAACAATTAATATCCCTATACCAGGGGCGGCGGGGGGTACGTCCCCCTCACTTTTAGAGACAGACCATTTAGAAACAGGTGATTAATAATTATATGAACGTATGATCTCATACAACCCCCCCCCCCCCCCCTCAGTTTTAAAATGTCCGCTACGCCCCTGCCCTATACAGCAATATGATTAAATGGAGACAAAATGAAGACTTTTAGAGTTTGCTCAGATTTTATGCTTTCTTCTAATGTTTTTTTTTTCATTTTTCTAATGTTTTTTCATGCTTTTCTAATGTTTTAAGGATTTTAAAATGTTTTAGAAAGATTATGCATTCATTTACATACCTGCCAACGTTAAGGGTGGGGGTGGGGGTGATATGGGGCTGCGCTTAGTGGGTCTAAAATACGAGAGACTCCCGGGAAAAACAGGAGTGTTGGCAGGTATGTTCATTTATTTAATAATAGAATTTTTTTATTTGGTCCTGAACAGTTTATTTTATTTATTTCTGGAAAAAAATTATTTACTTATTTCAGTTTTCTTTATTGAATAGAAAATTCAAACAATATTTTTTTGGAACAATTCAAATGTCTTACCTGTTAATTTTGGTCAATTTTATGTGTTTGCTAATCAAGTCTATGTTTATTTCATAAAAAAAAATACTTTTATTTTATCAACCACAACTATTGTTATATTCAATTTTGGAGCTCTATATTTTTTTGTGGAAATGGTGATACATTTATTATTGATTTTTTTTTTCTAAATAATCCTATTATGGGTTTTTGAAAATGACCTTCCATGCAGTGTGTAACACAGCTTTAAGTAAGTGAAATATCCAGCTAAGGCTTAAATCTGTGCACCGTGTTTAAAACTATTGATTCATCTATAAAAGAGTCGACTCAAAGTGGTTCAAATGAATCGTCGGGGTAACAAGTCTTTAGCCGTGTTGGCGTGAAGTCGATACGAAATTCAAGCCCCGCCCATTTGTTGCGCGCACAGACCTGGGAAAATTGAACCCCCCGACCCCGCCCACAAACACTGTAGAAAGAAAAAGAAGAAGACAAACACTGTAACAGATCAAGGTTGAATCATGTTGCGAAGACGCTGGGCTCTGAAGTGTGAGGGAAAGTGTTACTTTCCCTACTCAAAGATGAGGCTGTAAAGAGTCAGTAGTTGAAGTTTATTTTTGCAAAAAATGTATGGTGGGATGTATGGGACTTAGTCAGAGCTTGACAGGAACTTTACATGTTTCTTCTCCGTTTCACAATTGTAAGTAACTTCAGTGCGATTAAAATGGTTGCCTCCTTGCTTTCTCTAGCTTGCAAATTATGTATTTAATTGTGTTTTGTTACTTGTAACCACTTGTACTCATCTGGTTAACTCCTTTAAATTCTTATATCGCGTCTAAAACCATGTTGAGAATGTGACGCGTGACCCTTTGTTTACGGATTTGAATGTGAGCTTGCGATCCACTGTCGTTTGTCGTTGCTATGGCCATCATCAGCTGTTCCTACACATGTGCGGCAGTCAAGTTTCAAAATAGTTCAGCTTTTGCCACTGTGTGGATTAATACTAAATGTGTGTCATGGTTAAGAATAGAGCAATATGCTGGTGTTAAACTGTATTGCATTAAAGCACTCCTGCATTGGGCTCACACATACACTCTGCACTCTGACTACTTCAACAAAGTTGATAAGCCATGATGGGCATTTCTGTCTGAACGCAGTTGACCAATCGCAACAGACTGAGTGATCGGACCAATCAGTGCCGATTAGCATCTTGCTAAGGAGGGGTTTGGAAACAAATGAATCGCTGAACAAATCATATGGGAGTCATTGAGATAATTAGGTAAAAATAAATGCATCTTATAAGACAATGAAAATGCTTTTTGACTGTGCATGTATATCAGCTTGTTGTTGGAGACCCCCATAACCAAAATATGACCTTTTTAATGCATAATAGGGGCCCTTTAAAATTTTTTTACAGACCTCAAACCATTTCTTCTGATTCAGTAAAATATGCTATCTATATTTATTTACTGATCATTTTATTAAATTGTATGTTTGCCAATCAAGTCTGCGTTTATTTGATAAAAAAAATACTTTTATCAACAACAACAACCATTATAATATTTAGATGGTGAAACATTTGTTTTAATTATCAAATCTTTTCTTCAAATTCATTAAAATATACAATTCATATTTATTTGAAAGCTTTTCCATGTCACACTTTATTTTGATGGTTCGTTTGTTGAATGTAAGATACATTGCATCTACATGCCAAATAATTCTAATTAGATTATAAATAGACTGTTAGGGTTAGTGTAAGTTGACATGTACTTACACAAAGTGCAAAGTTTCTTATAGACAGTTAAATGTCTTTTGAAGGAGCAGTATCAACAGATATTAGGCAGACAGTATACTAATACTCAAATGGACCATCAAAATAAAGTGTTACAGCTTTCTATAGTCTTACTCTGTTTATTGTTTTCGTATTTGCATCTATTTTTATTTCTTGTTCAAATTTATTGAGAAAACATCTGAGAACAGCAAACCTCATGAGATTCAAAAGAATGATCTCTGAGCAATTTCCCTATGGATGTGTGTGTGTGTTAATATAACGCATGGCCAGCTGGTGTGGCAGACTTGTCATTTCTGGATAGTCTCATTAGACACTTATTGGGGAGGTTTAATGAGAGTGAAACTTTATTGCAGTTAAATAACTTATCCACGGTTGACATATAGAATCGGACAGCCAAGAGTAATCTAGCTAACATAAGGCTATCTACGTCAAAACAGCACAAGTTAGCGTCTGTTCCCAACTTAAATGTTTAATAGTACACAGAAAATGATCTGCTAACTGCAAAGTTCCAGTCATAACCAGAGTTAAAATAACAGCGTTCCACAGCAATAATTATAAGCAATTTTCGTCCCTCATCAAGTCTGAATGGTCTTTCTGACATGATTGCAATGCCATTTGAAAACCAGCGGCATCTGTTGCCCTCAACATTACATGGAGATTCTACACATATCTGCTTGGGTTTATATAGATAGAGCTGGTTTTGATCTCCAGCAGTCACACATGCATAGGATTCCAGTGCACTTCCTTTCCACCATATGTGGCTGCACAGATCCTCATAAATGCAGACTGTCTACTTGAGTGTACAGTATGGGTGCAAACCAGGGGCGTTGCTAGACATAAAGCTCTACTGGGGCACGTACCCCCTTCCTATATATATATATGTATATGTATATATATATATATATATATATATATATATATATATATATATATATATATATATATATATATATATATATATATATATATATATATACACTATTATTCACTATTATTTTGAAGAATAATTGTATAATAATAAGAATACTTTTATTTATAATATAATATACATATGTATATCATATTATAAATAAAAGTATTCTCATTATTATACAATTATTCTTCAAAATAATCTTAAATGTAACTGGAAAACAATATTAAGGCAACTGGAGTGATGCTAAGATCATTTAAGAAATTACTTTTGCATAAATATTAATTTCATTTGAATGAAATTCTATAGACAATTCAATAAAATACAAAAAAGAGATGTGTCATATCATTATCTGTTGTAGACTTGACACAAGGCAGATAATTAAGTTTGTTAAGTCTTTACCTCCCTGACTCGTCATCCCTTCTTTTTGCTTCATACAAAAAAAATCTATCAGCAGGCATGCTTAGTAAGATCACCATCTTATTGTTTAAACTTTAGTTTTGTCCACTTGCAAAACAAAAAAGGCTGTTACGCTGGTTTCCAATGCATGAGCGGCGCGTAACAAGCAGCCTGCTTTTTTGGCGCGCATGTTAACTACCGGGACTCTCAGAAGAAGAGCAGCGCGTGCGCGAGCAGCGCGTGCGAGAGGCACGCGTGTTCTCTGCGCACACGCGGAGATGCTTCAGTTTGCTTTTTGATGACATTGCTTTCACCAGCGTTGGTTCAGTTGCACATAGAGAGTAACGTCTTTATTTCGGAATGACCACTCTTAATAAATACACTTGCATATGAAGTAAATCATATCTCAATGCATTTACTGGGGCACTGGAGATTTACTGAGGCACGTGCCCCAGTGAATTGGGTCTAGCGACGCCCCTGGTGCAAACTATGAAGATTATTTCCACCACAGAAAAAAAATGAACACATTTTTAGCTCATAATTCTAAAGTTCTTTTTGGTAGTTGTGTGCTTACTGAATATCACACACTGAGATTTTTATTATGTGTGTCTTGAATTATATGCCCTCAGTTCAGAGGAAATCTGTTAAAATTTTGGATGGTAATACTTTTGTTTTGTGTTTTATGAATGTTTTTACTTTTGGGAAATAATATTTGAGGTCAAAATTATTTTAAATTTGGAACAATTTAAAAGTCTTTCCTGTTCATTTTTGTCAATTTTATGTGTTTGCTAATCAAGACTGTGCTTATTTGAAAAAAAAAAATATATTTTATCAACATTAACATTTGTAAGCTGCAGATTTTGGTGCTCTACAATTTTACATTTATTATTGATTTTTAACAAAATTATATTTGAGAAAAAATACATAAATTAAGCAATTGCAAGAAGACAAAATTAAACAAAAATAAAAGTCAGAATCAAAACGTTTTCCTCACTATTCCAATTTTTTTTTAAATAATTGCAATTCTTTAAAAATATAATCACAATTTATTTGAAATCTTTTGTGCAACTGCGAGATGACATCTCAATTTCAACCCAGGTTCATTCTGAAAAATTTTTGTGAGTTTTTGTTTTCATGAATCCACCAGAGGCCGCTGTGTACACTTTTTGAGATCTCAAATTTCTCTTGCGAGTGCCATTCGCACCTTCTATTTTCACGTAAAACCACCAAAGGTTGCTGTTGGCTGACTGACTGACTGACTGACTGAGTAAATGACTGAACGATCAACTGACCTACCCACCTTCTTCCAAAAATCCAACCAATAGTGTTTCCAAAAGCATCGATTGACACGCCCACTTACTTCCCTAAACCCAACCAAAGTGTTTACAAAAGTACCAATTGACTCGCCCACCCACTTCCCTAAACACAACCGACAGTTTTAAAAAGCAATGCAGAAAAAGAAAAGCCCTCATGGAAGCCTGATTTTTACCACGTTTTCAGATTTTACCACATTTTCACCCTGTTATTTATTTGTTTATTTAATTTTTTGGATTCTGTTTTTGTCTTACCCACTTTCTGAACCCGTTCTTTGCCTGACTCAAACCCCGTCATCATGGTCAGCCGGTAAGCGCAAAAAGGAACGGCATCATACCACCCCGTAACATTCGTTTTAAAAACTAAATGCATCCATACGTACTTCTAGTGTATTAATATATAATTTACAATCTCCAGAAGTGTACTGTATATAGGGCTACATTTTCAGAATGAGCCTGTGTTGCAAAATTTTGTCTCAGAATTGTAACTGTATTTCACAATTTTGCTATATTGACTTGCAGTTCTAAGAAAATATGTTAGAATTCTAAGATATAATTGAAAGATATAAATCAGTAATATGATTTTGTTCTCATTATTTACACTTCAGGATTTTTGACATAGATTCTTGCATTCTCAGAAAAAGAACTTTCTGTTACAAGAAATAAACAAGAAATTACAGGAAAATGTATAATTCTGCATTTGCAAGAAAAAGCCTAAATTAATTAGAAATATATCTACAAAAGACTGTGGAAAAAAACATTTTTAAAACATAAACTCTAATATCTAATCCATGAGGAAGAAAGGACTGCAACAGCATATACAACGAGGACTATAATGACAACCAGTAACTAATAGACTGCTGACGGTTTGCTATAATCAAAATGACAAAGCTTAACCAAACAGCAATGAAAAAGACCCTGAAGTATTTTCACTCTGTTGATCAACACCATCCTCAATGCTTACATTACTGATGCCTCTAAAACTGACCTCAGCACACATCTGCAAACATCCTTGTCAAGCACTTTCAAATAACAAATGATCCCTAATAAAACGGTTAATAAATGTTACCTCTGGCAGGCTGCTCGTGTGGCACCCCAGCCCTGCAAACTAGCGGGCAAAATCTCTTTTACACCCTGTTGTACTCCTATATTCCCTCTTCGGTTCCTCACTTTCCCCTTCTGGAGAGTTGTCCTAAATTCCCCCCAGCCTCACTCCTCTCTATCTCACTTAGAGGGGCCCGGCCTCAAATGGGACGTCCTGTGTACAATAGCTGGGTGGAGCTTTGGAGTCCACCCAGCTCTCTTCGCAACTGGTCGGGTGTCAGTTTTGAAATGTTGGATGAATCAAGCAAAGATGTACAGTAGGCACATTAGTGAGATGATTGCCTTATCAATTGTGCCATTAAAATTTATTTTTGTTACTTGTTCAAACTTATCTGAATCAACACAATTGTAGGGTTGGGTATCATTTGGGGTGATTTCGATACCGGTGCTAAATCGATACTTTTAAAACGGTACCGGTGCCATAATGGCACAGGGTTTCAGTACCCAACCCTACACAATTCCCAAGTTTTTAGGGGGACAATATCATTGCTTTATGTTCAATCCACTTAACCCCAAGTATAGTTGAATATAGTTTCTCTATTTCAGCAAATGGGATAATTTTTGGTGACAAATCTTACACATATTTTGGAAAAATACTTTTTTTTTGTGGCTTTTGTGTTTGAGGCTGTTTTTGCTCTATTGACTTTCATTATATTTGTCACGGTCACCATTGTTCCAGCCCATGTAGATTACAGACGAACTACAAATCTGCCACTTTAATGAACTACAAACACCACCATGCACTTCATTCACACACCTGATCCAGATGCCCCTTGATTGCAAAGACACAGTTGAAGCAGTTCAGGACTAATCAGATGGACCATATAAAGAGCACACACACACACACACACAGACTTTGCTGAGTCTTGTTCAACTTTACAAAGCGTTATTCCATTGTCTTGTCTTGATGTGTTTCATGACCCTCGCTTTGTTTTTAGTTTTATTTTGTTTATCTTCTGTACTGATCTCTTCGCCTGTGACCCCAATTATTTTTTTGGAATACCTGGATGCTTCTGTTTGTTCCTGTTTGACCCTTGCCTGCCTGACTAAGCTTTCAATAAATTGCAATTAACTCAGCTCCCAGAACATAGTAAACATAGTAAGTGTATTTATGCTTTGGCACTACAATCTGGTATTTTACTCTGTAGAACTTCATATAAAAACCAGAAACTTTTTAGCACAGGCCTATCTAAAGTGTTTTTGCTGCCAACTGATGATCAACAGTAAAAATCAAAAGATTGACCTCTTTCCAACAGGGAAAAACACCAACAATCAAAAATGTCATATGGTGTCATAGATTTTGCAATCAATAAATGTCGTTACGATGGAAGTCAATGGGGCAAAAACAGCCATGAACGTAACGAAAGGATAGTCAATTAAACATTACACAATTGTTAAATCTGTAAAAACAGTTAACTTAATCAATATTTGTTGGGACAATGTGAAGGAATTGTGAGGAACCTCTCTCTCCTCCTCTCTCTCTCTGTGTTTACTCTACCTTTCTCTACAGATTTGTTTTACAGTTTTTGAATTAGTTTACATCTCACCATTACATTTTTTTATTAAATTTGATCTCAGAATTGTAAGATTAGAATGTCGTTCATACTGTTTAGCAACCAGTGTTGGGTAAAGTTGCTTTTAAAAGTAATACATTACCATCTTGAGTCACTTTTTTAAAAAAGGAACTGTGTTACTTAGATACTTTTTAAAGAAAAGTCATGTGAAAGGGTGTTTTTCTTAAATATATTACTTTTAAAAGTAACTTTACCCAAGTAATTTGGATCACAAACAACTTTGTTTCAGAATTGTCATGCTATAAGTGTATAATTCTGAGAAAGTAAGTAAGAATTACAAGATATCCAGAACAAAGACTGCAAGAAAGACTTGTGTGTATGTGTTTGTGTGAAAGTCACAATTAAAAAAAAAAGCAAGAATAGGTAGATAATATGACCCTTGTTTTTAGTTATTCCCCCTCATTAAATGTATTCTACTGTACTTTAGTAATACATCTGTCATAGTATCTTTAAATAAACTATTTTTATATAAAAAAGAATTAATCACACCAACCTCAGGCTTTGAAGAGCTATAAACCTAAATTGATAATAAATTATGATTGAAATGTCTTTTAGGTTTGCTAAAAATTAGTGCTGGACAAAGATTAATTAGGATTAAACCAAAATAACTCCAAAAGAAAAGTTTATTTTGACATAATATGTGTGTACCATGTATATTTATTATGTACATATAAATACACATCATCCTTCTCAGACTTTTTACACAACATTTCACAATTCTGACATTTGTCTTTGAATATGTTTTACATAAAAACCCTCATTTCGATGACAATCATTTCGACAAGACAGACTATTTACGCATTAATAAGTCTCAATTGCAAGAAAGGCAAATGTGCAATTGCAAGAAATAAAGTCACAATTCTCAGAACTGTGAGACGCAAGTGAAAGATCTGAGAAAAAAAAAAGTTTGTCACAAGTTTGCCCAGCCTCAAATGGGACATCCCATGAACAATAGCAGGGTGGAGTTATGGAGTTTAACTCTGTTCACATGGGGCTGCTGTCAGTTATTCTGAAATGTTTGATGAATGGGGCTCTGATGTAAGTTCAGGCATGTTTGCGGTTGTTAGGATGTGTGTGCATGTGTGTGTGTGGACATGGGTCAGACCAATGACTCCACTCTTAAGGGATCCAGATGTTTAGTGGGAGCGGAAGTGTAAGAATCTGGAACTCTGACATATACTGACATGACTATAAAACACTGAACTGGAGAACAAGCCATAAGGGACCATCTTTAATATCCGTAAGGCAAGGAAACTCACAATGGAGATGGCTTTAATATGTTAAATGTGTCTTTTAGATGGCAGTGGGATGTAACTGAGAGCAATCTGAGTCTTTCAGGGTTTTGTGGTGGGAAAACAAAACACTAACATGTGGATCTTGTAGAATTTCAGAAAAGATCTCAACAATGTTTCAAACTGTTTAGAATTGCCAAGAATTATAACTAGTATTATAACTTTACATATTGTATTTTAAGATAAAATACATTCTACTGAAATAAATCTGTCATAATAATCTTAATAATGTGTAACAGGTTAAAATAGAAAACAATCATTTGAAATTGCCATGATATTTCTCAATATTACTGTTTTTTTAAATCAAATAAATGCTGTAATGGTGAGAGACTTAAAAAACAAGAAAGAAATAATCTCACCAACCTCAGGGTTAAACATGAAGAATCTAACCAAGGATCTGAGAATCCTTCTAGCATTTGTGTTTAGTTTTATTTTCTTTTGTTTCTATTCATTTATTCTTTGTTTAATTATTTTATTTAATCATATGATCATTAGTCATTTATATAATTGTATTGATCATTAGTTAATGATTTGATTATTATTTATTATTATTTGTCATTTGATTATGTTTTTTATTTTATTATTACTATTTTCCTATGATTATTGCTTTATTATTATTTCATTCTTCCATATTGTTATAAGCTTATGACTGTGTGGATTCAGGTGACACTTATTTTCAAGAGTAAGAGAATGTCTGCATTTCAAGGTCTGTATTGTCACTGGACAATGTTGTGAAGCAGCAATTTTCCATTGCTGTTGCTTATGGTATAATAATTTAAAGCATTGAATCATACACAACTAAGATTATTCAATAAACTCTGCTCTTTCTTTATCATTATTACTTCATCTCCTGCTTCTGCTCTGCTCTGGCTTTCTCAGTCAACTCCTATATTGATAGGAGATTGTTAATTCAGTTGAATACTGGTTAACAGGTTTGGGTATTGGGCTCTGCTGGCTTGTTGTCTGGATACTCAGAAACAGACATTGTCCTCAGAATCTGGCCTCCGGGGCTAGATCTCATTTATCTGGCATGAAGAGTGTTATAAAACAAACAGTAATAAAGTTCATAATAAATAATGATTGAAATCTCCTTTAGATTAGCTAAACTGATGCCAACAAGGGGAGAACATTCAAACTCCACACAGAAATGCCATCTGACCCAGCTGTACTAAAAAGTATTTGGGATGGCATCATACTATTGCTGCTCATCTTATCTCACATTTAAAAACCTTTAAAATTCTGCCTACATGTAGTATTTTGGAAGAAGATAAGAGCCTTAATCAATAATACACATATTCAATACTCACCTCCAACACTTTCCCTGTAATAAACTGGTGACAGGCCTCACACTGCACGCCGAAATGGATCTGGTAGTCTTTTTCGCAGTACGGAGAACCATCCCTTAAAAGAGAGAGGCAAGAGAGATTTATGCTTTATTCTATTTTATTTCACCTCAGTGAAACCGGGATAAGAGCAGAAATTGAATGCTATTAGAAAAGCGGACAGATAAGAGAGGGGGAATTATAGAGATGGCGAGAGATAAAGAATAATGAAGGCATAGCTCACTTGCTTATATACTCCCCGCTCAGCACTTTGCCACAGGCTTTGCACTTGAAGCAGCCGAGGTGCCACTGACTGTCCAAGGCCAGAAGAGCCTGACCGTTCTTTATATCCCTGCCACATCCCGCACAGTCTGCAACACAACACACACAAACACACATATTACTGAACAACAGATTCAAAATGACACTTATTGACTCTGAAATGCTGAGAAGAATCTGGAAAACTGGACAAAACTATTAGACATTTTCAAATGGATCAAGTTTATCCACTCATGAACTTAGATTCACAATTGTTTCTCTTAGTCTACATTAAACAACTGTTGTGCTGCTTTTCATAGTGTTATTTTAGTGTTAATTGTGTACTGTTGTATTATTGGTTAATATTTTGAAATAGATTTTAATTTTATGTTTTCTTTATATTTTATTACAGTGTGTATTTATATTTGTAGTCTGATTTTGTTATTACTTTTGAACTATTCTGAAATAATAATTTATTATTTTCATTTCTTGTATGTTTTAGTAATTACCCTTTTGTCTTTTGCAATTGCTAATCACAAGTATCATAGATTTTTTTTGTACTTGAAATTACAAAAAAATATAAATATACAAATTAAATCTTGTTAATTATAATAACAAAATTATTTTTTAAATTATAAAAATTAAAATAATGACAATAAAACATGTTATTATTAATATTATTTCTATCATTACTACTATTGTAGTGTTAAAATATTATATATGATATATATATATATATTAGATTTTCATTTCATTTTAGACTTTTAATTAATAGTCAGCATTAAACATTTCATATTTCATGTTTTTATTTTGGTATCAGTAATAGAATATTGATATTTTAAAAATAGTTTTATATTATATTTTCAGCTTTTATTTTTTTAAAATAAGTTTGAAAAGTATTAATTTTATGCGCATGCACAATATGCATGGGCTGGTATAAGATGGTAACCTTGGATATAAATATCAGTTTCATGGTATCATGGTATTGACATTATCACTCTAAAATATCTTCTTTTTAAATGTCTGGGTAAGAAACAAAATCTTTTTCCCCTTTGAACACAATATACTTTATTTTGGGAAACATTTAAAATATTTTGGAATAGTAAACATGTCAGACTAATAATTCAAATTAATGTTTGACTTTTGCTGTCTTCTTTTGTTTCAAAAACACAGATTTTATAATTTTCTTTTACAATTTAAAATGGTGGAGTCTGGAATCTGTGGAGATCTTTTCTGCTGGAGAAACTGCTGTCCTAAAAAAAAGGAAATAAAAAAGTCTTACTCATACCTTAGGAACAGTATAGCAGAAGATTCTAATGGTTTTAAAACCTTGACTTTTCCAAACCGCTGTATACCTTGAACACAGTTATTGTCCCATGCCTAATGCACAATTATTATTAGCCTTTTCCCCCATTTCATTATTAATTCAGCATTTGTTCATTTTATTCATTCATTCAATCATTTTCCTTTGCCTTAGACCCTTATTTATTAGGGTCGCCACAGCGGAATGAACCACCCACTATTCTAGAATATATTTTAATGCTGCGGATGCCCTTCCAGCTACAACCCAGTACTGGGAAACACCCATACACTCTTACAATCACACACGCAAACTCTACGGCCAATTTAGTTCATCCAATTCACCTGTACCGCATGTCTTTGGACTGTGGGGGAAATCCACGCCGCACAGAGAGAAGATGCACACTCCACATAGAGATGTCAACTGGTCCAGCTGGGACTCTACCCAGCGACTTTCTTACTGAGAATGACACTGAGCCACCGTGTCTCATTTTATTTGTTTCAGTGTTTATTTGACACATTTTAGCACTTCATTTTCTTTTATATATTATAGTTACTTGCCAAGACAGCTTTTATAATTTCACTAGATTTTTTCAAGTTTATGTTTTTATCTAATATTCATATTTTTTATTTCAGATAGTTGTTAACAACGTAATAATAATGTAGACAAAACTGCATATTTGAATGCAATCCAATGACACATTTTTTTACATAACCAATGGGAACAAAACAAACCATAAATAATTTACATATACACACAAATACATCCATTCCACACGTTTACACCTACATACATAAAAATATTAAATTAGCCTCATCAAGAAAATAAAATAAAATAAGTATGAAATAAGATAAAAGGTTGCCAGACATATTCTCTCAATGACGCATAGCTTCTAGAATTATGTAAATGTTAAATTATGGATAATTATATTGTCGTTGTGGCGAAAGCTAACCATTTACTCCACTTCTTTTAAAAAAAATCTCTTTTTGTAATCAAAGTGCATGTGTCATGTTTTCCATTTCCTCAACTTCTGCTATTGTTTTGAACCATTCGTCTTTAGATGGTGAGTCTTCTTTATACCATTTCCGGTTTATAGCATTTTTACCTGTTGCCAATAAAATCTTAAATACATATCTATCCTCCTTTTCAAGTTTAATAGGAATATCGCCTAGATAAAGTACATCGAATGATCTAGGAATATAAAGATCAAAAATATCTTTGATAGCAGAATGTACAGTACGGTTTTTACAAATATTTTTTAAAACAACTCTCTCCACCAGATGTCAGTGTTAACCAAAGAAAGCTTTCCTTAGTTTTCAAGGCCTGTTGATCTACATAACCGCACTGATTCTTCAGGCTCTCTAAAATGCTTTCAAGCAAAGCGTGTCCATAAAATTCATGCAGCGATCAATAGTGAATCTTTATTATATTGCATGACTCATTAAACAAGTGTCTCCAGCATCATTCCCGAAAGCCAAACCATCCTCCCTCCACAAGATGGTGCTTCATCCTGGAGGAACTTGAGGGAATTTAGCTTAAACATGCGTAACGTGTGTATAAGGTTGAGGGATAAAAATAGCTCTGGGTTGTCATCTTCTATTTATGTTTCTTGGCTGAAATCCCAAAAGCTTTTTTAAAAAGCAGGGAGGGATGCGTAGGGCCGGGGACGTCCCAGACGCTGCTGATGTTGCTTCAGGCACAAAAGGCATCCATTGACGGTCAGGACAGTCTATAATGCACTGCATCTACAATACTGCTCTAATGCATCATTTAAAAGGGACTGATTATGCCACTTAACTCATAAGCTCTGGTGACCACAGAATGTAAAGTTTCAGGTCAAAATACACCACAGATCATTTAATATAGCTTGTCAAATTCCCTTCTTTTTAGGTGCATGAAGAAACATGGCGTTTTAGTGTGTGCTCTTTAATTTGTTAGTTTTACAGTACATTGAACATTTGCCCTCCTTTTTTCTGTCAATCGCTCATACAGATTTACTTCGCTTGTGTTTTTTTGATTTTTGAAAGTGTGCAGACTTTGACATTTTATTTATTGCGTGTACCTTTAAATGCAAATTAGCTGCTGCCTTCCAGAAGAGGACGGAGCTATTCTGACTAGTGTTGTCAAAAGTATTGAGGTACCAATAAATTGGTATGTTTGGTACCAATCTGTACTGATATTTTAAAAGTGCCCATTTCCCAGTAACGTTTTATTGCATTCTTAAACACACTAATTTGGCCACTGTGTTCTCAAGATTAAAAGAAATGACTGTTATTGACCATTGAGCACATGAACCAAATGGCCAATTAGCTGTGTTTAAGAACGCGATCAAATGTTAGCAGGAATTAGGCATATAAAAAATGTCAGTACTGAACTGAACTTTTGACAACACTAGTCAGAATAGTGTGAAGGCTTCGCCCTCTTATGGAATACATGTTTAGCAGTGCTCAAATGTTAGCAGCAAATTGACATTAAAAAATTTTCTGAATTAACTCGATACTTTTGGCAACACTAGCCAGAATAGTGTGTAAATGCACCACCCTCTTGTTCAGCAGCGCTCAAATGTTAGCAGAAAATTGACATTTTTTAAATTTTCTGAATTAACTCGATACTTTTGGCAACACTAGTCAGAATAGTGTGTAAATGCTCTACCCTCTTCCGGAATACATGCTCAGCAGCGCTCAAATGTTAGCAGAAAATTGACATTTTAAAAATTTCTCTCTCTAGGGTGAGAATTACAGGGGGGTTTGGGGGCGATTGACCCCCCTATTTAATACTTTATCCCCCGAAGCATGTCAAAACAAGATGTATGGGGGATCAACTCTTAAACACTGAGAAATAGTTCACTTTATAATAATATTGTTATTAATTATAAATAATAGGTAATATACCGTAAACATACATTTGACCAACCCCTTAATGGTTCATACCATTGTGAATGCATAAAAAAATGCATTCACCAGTCTGAAATGGGCAGATCTAGAGCACCGATAGACGTTGTAAGTGTTCACAAGAACATTTTCTCAAAAAATAGGTGTTTTTTTCTACTTATAACCTAAAATAAAGTAACATTAGATACATAGTTTGTATAGTTGGACCTGAAATAGTTAATCAGAGGATACTGTAGGTCAGAATACACTAAATATCCCCCAAAACACTGACAGCTTAAATAGGTTTTAATAATGAATTAGATGTCATTTAAACAAACACATAAATGACTGAAGCTTTGTAACTATAGTAACATTACTGAAAAAGTTCACCCCTCTGATCGTCAGTGTACAATTTGTACACTCTAGAACTCGATAGTTTTGACAACACTAATTCTGACTCTCCAGAAACAACAAAACAAGCAAATCTCATGCAGAAACAATATCAGAAATTAACAGTAATTTGTGCACCCTTACATGTTCAATCCAGAGTCCGATTATGATGGGAAGAAGAGGTTAAAAACTACCAAACATTACTTGAACATTTCTGAGCATTTAGTGGATTTATTCATGTATAGTTCTGAAGTAAAGTTGATTAACCTCAATGACTAGCATGCTAATACTGCTCTGTTCAGATGTGCTGGCCTTTGCAAATAAACATTACATTGTTAGTACGATTCTCATCACAGTCTCGAGAGAAAATGTAAAATATCTGTCATCTCACTACACAGTGATTAATAAATGTGTGTTTATTAAATGATGGTGACTTTTCTGGTTGAATCTAACAACATAGTTCTGAAAAGTCAATGGTAATATTAGCCACATTGTGTTAACAAGCACATTAAGAAAAGAAACTTGGAAACATTCTCAATATACACATTGGTAATGACCCATCCTTCTGAAATGACACTGAACTGACTATTGTTTCTGAATTAGTCAGCCGTGGGAGTAAACATGCAGATTAAGGGTTGGTAATATATAAAAAGACCACTATCTACATGACTAGGGGAGCAAAATCTGAGTGGCTCAATTGTTTACATGCTTGCAGAAAAAGGCTTACTCAAACAAAGCTACTGGGTTGGTAGATGTACCAAGGAGCTGATTATGGCACTTAAAAATGGAAATAAGTTAGATTTATATAATTTGTTCCTTCTAAATGATATGCCTGCACTGCGAGTGTTTGTGGAGAGAAATTGAAGGCATGCTTCAAAGTGAGCTGTGTTCAGTCCACCTGTCATGAGGTTTATCTAAACTATCTGACTGCTGTGCAGTAAAAGCTGTATTATCATGCCTTTAACAATCAGCACCTTCCAAAAAACAAGTCATTTATCTGGACTAAAGACTTTCATCAGCTTCAAATCATTTCCCGGGGCTCGTGAATGACAAATAATCAGCCAAGCATGACACAAAGAGATATTCAGCAGCGCTCTTTAAGTTCCTGTGTGTGCGGATGCAGGAAGAGGGAAAGATATCTGAGAAAGACAGAGAGAGGAAGTTCATGGCCATATGTGAATAAATCAAACACAATGCATTACTAACACTAAAAAGGTGATTTAACCATTATGCACGACATAAAATTGGCCAGTATTTCATTTTGCGTGCTTATTTTTAATTTTTTTTACATCGCTATGTCATTATTTAGCATTTTAATACTTTATTAAAAGCTTAATTCAACTAGAAAATTATTTTAAATGAGTTTATGACAATTGAGAACATTTTAATGCAAATTTTAATATGTTATATTGTTTTAAATAGATTACTTCTGTACTGTTTTATTCCTTAATCCTAAATATATATTTAATATATTTTACTGAATAATAAATAATGCTCCTTTCTTCCCACGATAATCCAACTCCAAACTGCACTGATGCATGGACACTGATGCGCAGTGTTTTCTCAATCAGCCCAATCCCATGACGCAATGCTAACAATTACATTAATTCTCCACTCTGCAACACAGCAGCTATTCATTGCTAAATTGCTCCTGTAATTGTCCATCACCTGATGTCGTTATGTAACAACAACGATTCCCCGCATTATGACAATTTGATTCTAATGAGTACAGCCATTTACTATAACAAGGAAACACCGTGCCTCAGGAAATCTGCACATTCAACACATGCAGAGTCCTGGCCTGTCAGCATCTATCAGTCTTGAATGCAGAAAAAAAAGTGGACGGGTGGAGAGTGTAGCAGTGAGAGAACGGGACACGTAGCAGCGCTCTGGGCTTTTCATTGACTCTTGGGGCCCCGCAGCTTAAATTACGCCAAGAGGAGCCCTAATCTACCGGAGGAGGATGGAGAAACTTCCTCAAAGTGGGATAAAAGAGAGGGAGGAATCAAAGAGAGAAACATTTATAAGGAGATCAGCTTTTCCCTGGTTGACAGCACAGGAATTGCTCTAAGTATCCTGTCAACTCAAGTAACCCTAGAGGAGTCTGAAAGGGAGCTTGGAAGCTTATTAAAGCGATATTTCAGAATAAATATTTACAGCTTAAAAGCTATCATGGTGTTATGGATGACTGCCAAAGCATTCCTATATTGTTAATGTACAGCATATACAGTATATTCTGACTGGTATTAGTAGACTATTTGAAATGCACTCAATTTTATACTGGCGCTACATTGTTGGCTACCAAGGAGTATCTATACAGTTTCACTACAATATACACTGCTGTCACACTTTACGATAAGGTTTCATTAGTTAATGTTAGTCGGTGTATTTACTAACATTAATTATGAACACTTCTTGCAAATTAAGAAAGGACATTTGGAAACATTCTAAAAATGTGCAATGGTATTGACCCATCCTTCAGAAATGACGTTGAACTAACCTTGTTTGTGAAGTAGTCAGCCGTGGGGGTAAACATGCAGATTAAGGGTTGGTGATACATAAAAAGACCCCAACCTACATCACTAGGGTAGCAAATTCAGATTTTCTCATTTGTTTACATGCTTGCAGAAAAAGGCGTACTCAAACACTTATTACATCATTAATTAATTATAGATCAACATTTACTAACGAATAACTAAAATTCAAACTATTAGTTAACGCAGTGGTTCCTAAAATGGGGGTCGTGGGATAATGTGGGGGGTCACTTGGTGATTTCCAAAATCAAATATATTAGATTAAACTATTAGAATTACCATATTTTATTCATAACCCACAGAAGGTAAAAATAGTATTTACAAGTTACATTAAAAAAACAACATTGGCCTTTCAGTTTTCTTTTTCCTTTGGGTTGCGAGCCCTGGGGTGTTTACATTATATTAATAATATAAATTGTAACATTTAATATTAATAGCGTCAGTTGCAGCAGATTGATTTTGCTGCACCGTGGTAAACTTTAACAACTTTTCAGCACTCACATACATTAAAAATAAACATTCTTTTAAAAGATTAAAAAAAATCATACACTACTGAACATAGAGGATGAATCCAAAAATAAACCAAGAATAGACTTGTGGTGTGCCCACCAGCCTCATTAGATAAGGTTAATATTAAATTAAACAAATGAATAAAAAATGCTGACAAAAACAAAACAGTGTATCCAGAAAGGATTCACAGCGCTTCACTTTTTCTACATTTTTTTGTTACAGCCTTACTCCAAATTGGATTAAATTCATTTATTTCCTCAAAATTCTACACAAAAATGCATGAATGCAGCAATGTCATTTTTACATTGTTGTTATGGGGAAAGATGAATGCAGCAATGTACAGAGACATCCTGAATGAAAACCTGCTTCAGAGTGCTCTTGACCTCAGACTTTCAAATTTCAAAAAACTTTTTTCACATTGTCATTATGGGGTATTGTGTGCAGAATTTTGAGGAAATAAATGAATTTAATCCATTTTGGAATAAGGCTGTAACATAAAACAATGTGGAAAAAGTGAAGTATTTGAATACTTTCCGGATGCAATGTATGATTGTTAGACTGTTGCACTTTTTTTGTGATGTCATTATGCATGTGTTTATATATACCTATTGGTGTGTGTGCAACGTTTGTCTTTTTGTATGTTTATAACCACCTCCGAGGATAGTGGGAGCCACTGTAATTGTTATTTTGGGGGTGGCGGCCTCAAAAGTTTGGGAACCCCTGAATGCACCATTAATATGTTAATATGAATTAACGAGGAACAACTATTTTCATTAACTAACATGAACAAATACTGTAAACAAATGTATTGTTTTTGTTTGCTCATGTTATGCATTAAACATAAACTAATACAACCTTATTGTAAAAAGTTACCTATACTCCCCGTACACAAAAAAAGTCACCACCTGGATTTAACTAAGCAAAAATAAGTAAGAACCACCCATTGTATAATTACTGCATGGATGATTATGGATGAGTATGGATGTTTCTGCAAGCTTAACTGATGCAGATAGTAGCATCTCATTTCTTAAACCACCATAGGGTCAAAGGTTTTCAGAAGGATCAAATTATTGGTACAGTATGCATCAAGCAAAGAAAACATCTAAGGAGATTGGTGAAACTGCTAAAATAGTGTAAAGAACTGTCCAATGCATTTTTAAAAACTGGAAGGATAGTGAGGAACCATTATCTTTGAGTAAAGCGATAACTTAAATTCCAGGTTAAATCAAACAAACTATGTAAAACAACAACAATAGATCTTTGTTGGCTTTGTTTAATAATACAAATAAGAGCAATTCCACACACATACTGTGAAGGGAACTCAAGTTATTGGACTAAACAGCTGTATAGCCTAGTCGACGAGGGTAATCAGAAAAAAACGTGCTAAATTTGCTAGGGAATATAAAATAGGACTCTGGAGCGATGAAAGAAAGCCATGTGGTCTGAGGTGTCCATATTAACCCTGTTCCGGAGTGATGGGCGGATCAGTGTAGGAAAAGAGGGGCATGAAGATACAGGTGTGTACCCATCATGCCTAGTGCCTAGCATAGTATAACTAGTGCTGTGATCGGGGATGCTGCAGTGGAACAGATCTAGGTTCAGCAATGTTATTTGCCTAAAGAATAGTCAGCTGACTACCTGAACATAATGAATGACCAGATTATTCTGTCAATGGGATTTTTTTCTTCCCTGATGGCACAGGTAATGAATGACGGGATGGATTCACAGGTAATGAATGACCTGATGGCACAGGTAATGAATGAGGGAAGGATTCATTGGGTTCAAATTATGAAAGAGTGGTTCAGGGAGCATGAGACATCATTCTTACACATGGATTGGCCACCACAGAGTCCAGACCCAAACCATATTAAGAATCTTTGGGATGTGCTGCATGGATAAGACTTGCACAGTGGTCCAACTCTTCCATTGTCAATAAAAGATCTTTGTAAAAAAATGAATGCAACTCTGGATGGGTATAAATGTTGTGAGAGAAATATATTTAAACAATGCCACTGAGATTGTGTGGTGTCACACAATGAAGCATCAAACATACATTATCTCAGAATTATAGTTGATGCCAGGTTTACCTTATTAGCTGAACATATGCATATGGCACAAAAGAGTTTAAACACTTCAGGGGGGTTTGCTAAACTGGATGTCTGTGATAACCGACAGACAGAACAAAAAAAACATCCTTTTTGATGAATGTTACACAACATAAAAAAAATCTATTACTTATTTACATTGCGATATTAAGTAAAAAACGACAACTCCAGACATCAGATTTCCCAAAGGCAACTAATGTCCTAAAAAGTGTCATAAAGTTTCTAATGAGATGGAGAGACAGTGAGTTTCAAACTAGCAATGACCTTGAGTCTTGAGCGAGATAAGACCTGTCACCACATGCATTCAATTCACAATGTAACACATCTATTAAAGGGGGATGATGGTGGCAAGCTGAAATCTGAGCAGGACACTAAAACATAACCAATAAGCAACTAAGACGTGTGTTTGTGTGAATGTGAACTCACTACTAGAGGCGCTGATGTCTTTGGGAGTTGGCGAAGTTGGCTGGACACAGCGCTGGCAAAGACAGTCTTTTCCATTAAACGTGACTCGATCACCAGCGGGAAACGGCCGTCTGGCAAAAGAAGAAAGATGCAGAGGCGTTTAGTCATATACACTGGCATATCAAAAGTTTTGAGTCATTAAAATTACATTTGAGAGAAATTAATATTTACATTCAACAAGGAAGCATTAAATAGATCACAAGTGACAGATACAAATATTATCTGATCAAAATTCTATGAAAAAATAAACAGCTTGTTTAGAGTCACATGATACCCCCTTCTCAACAAGCCCCCTTTTCTATCAATTCCTATCTGTCCTTCTTGCTCTCTATCTGTTTTCCCTGTCTATCCTACCACATTCCAGCCAGTAAAATATTGGCGGGCACCGTTTTTCACTTTATTTATTAACAATTAGATCCCATGGGCAATTCCAGGCAAATAAAAAAAAAAAGCAAATTCATTTATTTCCTCAATTCTACACACAATACTCCATAATGAATGTAAAAAAAATATATATATATATTTTTAAATTGTTGCAAATTTATTTAAAATAAAAAAAAACATGAAAAATCACATGTACATAAGTATTTACAGCCTTTGCCGTGAAGCTTTAAATTGAGCTCAGGTACATTCTGTTTCCACTGATCATTCTTGAGATGTTTCAGCAGCTTAATTGAAGTTCACCTGTGGTAAATTAAGTTGATTGGACATGATTTGAAAAGGCCTACACCTGTCTATATAAGGTCTTAGGGTTGAGAGTGCATGTCAAAGCACAAACCAAGCATGAAGACAAAGGAATTGTCTGTAGACATCCGAGACAGGATTGGGAAGGTCACAGAAAAATTTCTGCTGCTCTGAAAGTTCCAGTGAGCACAATGGCCTCCATCATCCGTAAGTGGAAGATGTTAGGAACCACCAGGACTCTTCGTAGAGCTGGCCGGCCATCTAAGCTGAGTGATCGGGGGAGAAAGGTCTTAGTCAGGGAGGTGATCAATAACCCTATGGTCACGCGATGGAGCGCCAGCATTCTTCTGTGCTGTTCTCCAGTGACGGTTCATCTTCCGGCAGGACAATGACCCAAAGCACATCGCCAAAATATCAATGGAGTGGCTTCACAACAACTCGGTGAATGTGCTTGAGTGGCCCAGCCAGAGCCCAGACCTAAATCCTATTGAACATCTCTGGAAAGGTCTGAAAAAGGCTGTACACTGTCACTTCCCATTCAAACTGATAGAGCTTGAGAGGTACTGCAAAGAGGAATGGGCAAAAATTCCCAAAGACGTGTGCCAAGCTTGTGGCATCACATTCAAAAAGACTTTGGGCAAAGTATTGAGCAGAGGCTGTGACTGCTTATGTACATGTGATTTTTCAGGTTTTTTATTTTTAATCAATTTGCAACAATTTCAAACAATCTTTTTTCACATTGTCATTAAGGGGTATTGTGTGTATAATTTTAAGGAAATAATTTAATTTAATCCGTATTAAAATAGGCTGTAACATAAAAAAATGGTAAAAAATGAAATGCTGTGAATACTTTCCGGATGCACTGCGTGTTACACATTTGAATGTACTGTAGTTGGCCTGCTTTTGTGTAACTCTTACTTGCAAACAGTACAGACGAAACATGTAGGGTGGTAGGTCTTCCCAAGAGCAGTGACCACCTCTCCTTCAACAAAGTCTCCACAGCCGTTACAGCGAGTGCCATGAAGCCTCTGGTAGTCCAACGTGCATAAATACTCTCCATTCTTCATGAAGAAACCACCTTGGGCCAGGTCACAACCGCACACTAAACATAAACACAACAACAGACAAGAAATTAGGACAATCTGAACAGACACCACATTCTTTGAAAGTAAGTTTGGCTCTAGTTAAGTGGTTAAACAGCTCAGTAGTTAAGTTACACTACTGCATTACTTTTGCACAATAATTTGCACAGTTTGCCTGCCAGCAAAAGCAAGGTCATGGAGCTTCTGCTTATTTTGGCCTGTGTGTCTGAGGACAAAAGCGTATCAAGAAAGAGTTTGGTTCACTGAAGATTTTCTGAGCTTTCAAGACTCTGGCACAAGTTCAGACACTTTATATAGGTCCGCATGAATAGGTGTGTTAGGTCTGTGTCCCATTGGCAAGCGTGTGTGTGTGTGTATGTGTGTGTAATCCTGCCGTCACACATGCCAGATCCGTCTGAAAGCTCCTTGGCAGGCCGAGACTGATATTTAACAGCTTGTTTAGTGTCACATGATACCCCTTCTCAACAAGCCCCCTTTTCTATCACTTCCTCTCTGTCCTTCTTGCTCTCTATCTGTTTTTCTCTGTCCACATTCCAACCAGTAAAATATTAGCGGGCACAGTTTTTTACTTTTTTAATACCGTTTATATTCCATGGGAAATTCCCGGCAAATGAAAAAAGAAACAGCATGCAAACCACTTTAAAACTTTCACTCCAGTTTGATCACCATGCCTTAATGTGTAATAACAATCTTTATTCAAAATAACCACACAAAATCTCTTGTCTGATGACAAGTCAGACAAGAATCAGTTCCCGATTTATACAATAAAGTCCCATCCTTTTTGTTTGAAAACCATTTCACTCTAAACTATTTAAATAGTTTGATTAGCACACTAGTCTTCAGTCCCATGGGAGAGCTTCAGGAGGATATAAGGACAAGAGAGGTTCAGGCCTGGAACATAAACTGTAAAAAATAAATGTTAATTTACAGATAATTGTCTGTGTTTTTTGTTTTTTTTTACAGAATTGTCCTTTTTTTTATTATACAGTGAAATACCTGTTGTTTTACAGATATCTTTCTGTAATTACATTTATGGTTATTGCTTGTATTTTGGTATTATGTAATTTTTCTGATTTTAAAAGGACATTTTCTGTATTTTAGACATAATTTTACATATTTACAATTTTAATATTTACAGATCATTCCTGTAAAAATAGGGAAACAAAAATTCCGTCAAATTGTTTTTAGCATATTGAAGTTAGTAATCATATGACAATTAAAGCAAATAATAGCCTTACCATGTTTTATCTGTATACACCTGTTTCTTTCTGTTTCAACCTTTGATTGCAAGACCATTCTCTTTATAAACTATATAGGATCTATTTGATCCTCAACTTTGTTGTCCAGGCGTCCTCACATTACTCCAACCTTGTTTTTGTTGTTAAAGGATGACCAAATGTGTTATTTGTCTGCCTTAAATAAATTTTGATTGGTTAAGGAGATAAAGTGAGGCGTGATTCCGCTGCTGAACCTTTATCATCAAGTTAACTCCATTTTGAAATTTTTGAATCCCATTTTTGAAACCTATTTTTCAATTTATGCACTTTCAGTTACAAAAATGCTGTTGTTGCGTAAACAACCAGGCAAACACATAGTTTCCTGTTTTTGGCTGAAAACAATGTTGTGTAAATGGCCCCTTAGAGAGGCAGCTGCAACCAGGGGGCCCAAAGAAGGTGCCATCATCGCCAACTTTTGGGGTGCATCTATTTTAGGAGAAGCAGGTGCCACAGGAACACAGCCTCAATGCCAGATGGTGACAAAGAGGAGATGCTAGTGGCCCTTAGGGGATGGGGAGTACAAGGCCATCTACTGGGCGGCATCTAGGGTGGCTGCCAGGCACTGTGAAGGAGTTCTTCCAGCTGGTAATGTTTATCCCCTCTGTCCCCCCTCTTGCCTCAGTTGCTCTTTATCCATCTTTCTCGCACCTCATCTATTTCTACAGTGCGAAGCTTCTCCCAGGCTGTGACAGAGTGGAGTTATGTAGCATCTAATGATCCCATGGTAGACGGTCTTGCCCTCCCCTTGTTCCCTGATGGCTGGGATGGCTCCTCCATGGCTCCACGGAAGTACAAGGCCATCCACCAAGGATCATCCACTGCCAGGTAACACATGGGAGTTCTCTGAGATTATCCTTTTTTCCGTTCCCAGTCTTGCCTGTTGCTTCTCATCCATCCTTTCTCTCAACTCGTCAATCCCTAATGCAAGGTGTTGTGGCCACCTAGGGTATCCCTCTAATCCCTGTAATCCCTCTGTCCCCTGACATCTCCTCCTCGTCACTGTCTGGCAGCAATGCACTGTTCCCAATGCACCTTCCTCACCCTATCACAGAGGTTAGATGCAGGCTCTGGGGTCTCTCAGGCTTCTTCATACCTCGCTTAAATAATCTAAGATGATTTGGCAGATCCTGGATCTTTTAATCTTGATAACTGATCTCTGGCTAATTTAGTTCTTCAAACAAGTTCACGAATCAGATTAAAATGTCTGGATAAACTGATCTGAGATCACTGCATGTGTTTTGTGGAATAGATCTATCGATCCTCGAAATCATAATCAGCAATGCAACAATTGGCTGATGGCACAGCACGTAATGACATCATCTGATTAATATTCAGTTATCCATGTCAGCAAAATTACATAAAATTCACAGTAAACGGTTTGTTAAATATGATACGCAATAACTTTCCACCTTCTGTGGGCTGCAGGCTTTACACTTTCATGTGTCAAGAGTATTTAGCAATTTATTTAGTTTTACAGTTAGAGCGGATTTTCTTTAGTAGTCATATATAGTAGCCGGTTTGCTAATTGGTGTAAAAAATAACTGGATGTTTAAATTCATTTAGCATCACAAAAGCATTTTGATATTGGTAAAGGTGTCTGCAACTTTTGTGAAGCATCAAATCACCGTCATATTAACTGTCAAAACAAATTGCTTGACTGCATAAATGTATTATTCCTTTAAAAAATTCCTTTAAAAAATCTGCTATCATACACAAATTGTACTAAAGCGATTGTACACATTTGTATCTAAAAAGTTCATATCAATAAATTTTCATTTTGAATCACCAGATGACAGGCTTTGTACTTTTATTTCTGAGTGCAGATTTTATATAATATATATTTTAACTTTATATAGTTACTACTTTCCCAAGTGTATAAAACTACTACTGTAAGAAAATATCAGCATTCGTTACATACTTTCAGAATTATCTTAGCTTAAACTGACCTGATCTAATCCTGTTTATATGAATGAGCCTGCTCCCAAGCAAGTTTGAGCTACCAGAACTATTGCTATTGCAACAACTCTCGGATGAATTTTGAAGAACGAAATGATCCTGTCAAATTGTCAATAACCAGATCCAGATAACTGAGTAATCCACCTACAAAGAACAGACCCCTGGTGTCTGCAAATGGCAACATTTTCTCTGGCACTCTGATAGCAGCTGTCCCTCAAAGCTACAGTGTGCAATGTTGAGTGTATTAATCCCCTTAGCAATGAACTAACAAAAAATTTTAAGTATAAACTAAGCAGCAGCCCCTCATGTATGATCAAATATTCCAGGCGTGTTCTTCCCTCACCTTCTTTTTCACATTATATCTTTCCAGAGCTCCTCCTTAGGACTGGAGACCAGTATGTCACACAGATGTCTCTCATAAATATTTAGTTCACCAGCCTCGCTGGTTAGATCTTGGCCCTGCTCTGCTTCCTACTTAATAATTTAAAGAATTATTGTTTTCATCAGCTTATGAAACCTCTGCAACTCTTTCACAAATTACTGTTTGTGAAGAGGAAGCACCTTTTTGAATCATACTATGACAAAAGGACTCCGATTTTTATGGATTTTAAAGGAATACTCCACTTTTTTTTGTAAATAGCCAAATTTATTTAAAGGACACCTATAAGATAGGTCTTTTGTGTCTCCCGAATGTGTCTGAAAAGTTTCAGCTTAAAATACCCATCAGATTATTTATTTTACCTTTCTGGATCTGGGAAATTTGATCTGTTAGAACATTGTAGCTGTTTTGTTGCCTGTGTCTGTAATGCAAATGAGCTGATTCTCTCCGCCAACCGTTACCATGTGCGTTTCAGAGCCATAGAGACCTCTCTGTATTGCTCTGATGCATGTAGCATTCATGTAGAGAAACGGCACAGTGACAGACAAGAATGAAGCAGATCTGCCTCACTACAGTAAGAACTTTCACAATGGTTATTTGATGTATTTGTTGTGAAGTTAATTCAAGCCTTTCTGCAATTATGAGTTACGCACACGCACACGCGCGCGCGCACACGTTTAGCTTTGTAATTTTCACATCCTGTCTTGTGAATATGATTATACGCATTACTATGGAGACATGTTAATACGCAGCTGTCAATCAATTCAGTGGACAAGAAAACCGCACTCCTTCACGTTGCGGTGGGCCTCTAAATGGGGGCAATTTGGATCCTATTTTAACGTCAGGAAATAAAGAAAATAGAGTTACTGTCTTTATATCACCCCAATATGACTGTGGACACACTATACATGCACACAGTTTTGTCCAAAAAGCTTACAAAAATTGATTTTAATCCTAGGTGCCCTTTAAGCCTCCTCGAGTTACACAGTTACCATTTTTAATCCATTAGTGGAAGCACTTTTAGTTTAGCTTAGCATACATCATTGAATCTGATTAGACCATTAGCATCTAAATTTTTTTTTAAATAGTTTCAATAATTTTCTTATTTAAATCTTGACTATTCTGAAGTTACATTACTGCATGTATTAAGTTTGATGCGTGATATCATTCCACCTGCTGCAGCTATTTTACAGCAGTAAAGTTCCTTGATTATTATGCCAGAATGCATATTTTCTAGCCATATCAGCTTAGAAAAAAGAAAAGATTTTTGATTTTAAAAGAGATGCTAATGGTCTAATCTGATTCAATGTTTTATGCTAAGCTAAGCTAAAAGTGCTTCCGGCAGACAGAGATTGGCTGAATGGATATAAAAATGGTAAAACTCAAAAGTTAAACTGCAAGGTAGTTATTGAATTAGTATATTTCCAAAAATGTGGAGTGTTCCTTTAAGCATGACTATAAGAACCATAATTATGTAATCGACATGGATACCAAACAATTTAACACAAAGTAGTAGTAATATATCTACATCTCTAGTGAGTAAAGGTGGAGCAAGTACAGCTTGATCAGTAACAGCTCAGGAATTTCATTGCCAAATAAATAAACCATTTGCAGTAAGCATTTTGTTTAAATGTCTTTCATGTAATTCTTTCAACACAAATCCTGACTGTTATTTGTACTCCCATCTCCTCAGCTGTTATCATATCTTTTGCTTCATTGAATCTGTCTTCTGGTTCTGGAAGATTAGGTCCATTTAGACAGACAAATGTGACAAGCAGGTGGCAGTGGCGACAGTAGTGATTAGCAGAGAGAGAGAGAGAGTTGTGCAAGTGTCGCAGCCAATGCCCTCACTTGTGTCTGGCATTTGGATAACCTTCACTGACAGGGTACAGAATGCCAGAATGCCAGTTTAGAAAATGTCATAGCCATTAATGTTGATCCGTGCACATCTTATAAACACAGTCCACTATAGTACACAACTGCCATTCTCTCATTACTATCCAGATTCATACTGTATATGAATGCAGTATATACAGTTGAAGTCAGAATTATTAACCCCCCTTTAATTTTTTTTCTTTTTTAAATATTTCACAAATGATGTTTAACAAAGCAAGGAAATTTTCACAGTATGTCTGATAATATTTTTTTTTCTGGAGAAAGTCTTATTTATTTCAGCTAGAATAAAAGCAGTTTTTAATTTTTTTAAGCCATTTTAAGGTCAAAATGTTTAGCCCCTTTAAGCTATATTTTTTTCGATTGTCTAAAGAACAAAGCATCATTATAGAAGTGTCTTGAAAAATATGTAGTAAAATATTATTTACTGTCATCATGGCAAAGATAAAATAAATCAGTTTTTAGAAATGAGTTATTAAAACTATTATGTTTACAAATATGTTGAAAAAAATCTTCTCTCCGTTAAACAGAAATTGGGGAAAAAATAAACAGGGGGCTAATAATTTAGGAGCACTAAAAATTCTAACTTCAACTGTATATATGATGTTTTCCTTTCATCAAAAGAGAAGCATAAATACAGAGGCTGGAATGACAGAATTAGTGGTGTAATGGATCAAAAATCTCACATGTTTTTTTAGTCACGGATCGGACCATTTTTTGGATCAGCCAAAAAGAAGGAGTAATGCAATTTTCTTTCCATTTATTACAAAAACAGTACTGCAAGACACTTTTGGTTTTAACAAACAAAACTTAGAACCTGTAATTTTATAAAAAATAAAATGAAGAAATAATCAACTGAATAAAAATAAATTGTAAAATATTCAGTACTGTGAAAAATTCCCTGTTACTGATTCACTACTGTTGCTAATAATGCTAAATGTATAAATCTAACATTATAATTTGTACAACTCATATTTATTTTAGGTTTTATTTTTAATAAATGATTCAGTTATTCACTCATAAAACTTCATGTTTCATTGCTAGATGATCATTTTTGAAGACTTATTCAATGGCATATTTGACGCCACCTATTGGTTAAATAATGTAATTTCTTTCATGATATAAACTTTCATTTTTAAACGTCGTTAAATGCATATGACAGTGCTTTTAATCTTTATCATAAACATCAGTGGTTTGATCTAAACTGAACTGTTATCCCAGTTTTTCTGTGTTATTTGACTGTTTGTAACTTCATAACTAACTCAAAAGACTAAAGACTGAATCGCTTTCTTGATTTTTGCATTTTCTTCTTTAAATGCAGTGATTCCAAGGATTGATAAATATATGCAAATCACCATCATTTATAATTTATGTTGCATGGTTGTTCAAATCCTGATCTTTTAATGATTAATTGTGCAGCTTACACTGAATGCATTAATGCAGGCTAAACAAATGACAGAAAACACCACAGCCCGAATAACCTACCACAACTTCTTCTGTCATCATTATATTTTACAGGAAAGCCTAAATGCTTTCATACATGTGATTTGAATGATGTGAGAGGCGATCTCTCTGCGATCGTTACAAATTCAGGATTAATCTACCAGTAAAAAAATTTATTAATCCTTGGGTCACATGTGTTCTGAACCGTGGGTTGTGATCCGTACGAATCATGGATCAACCGTGATCCGTTACACCCCTACTAGGAATTCAGCTGTGCGTTTGAGTGTGTGTAAGCCATGAACAATGACGCAAATGTAATGACACTCTTGTCAGTCAGATCCCTGCTCAACAGAACAGCCTGTAACTCCTCCCACAACAAACATCCAGCCAAAACCCATCTCTGTCCGAGTGGAAAATAGACTCACATGAACTAATGGAAAGACTTCCATTTGATTCAGTTAAAACATGACTTGTTCATTTCAGGTTCTACTTCATGTAAGTTCAGATTCAGTTCAGATACTATGACACAAAGTGCCTCCAAAACAAAGCCAAGCTGCAATCTGTGTAGAGCGCAGTGAGCCTTGGGTTTCCCATACAGTATGTGCAGACATCAAACAAGCTTTCACAGACTTCATCAATATTTTAATGAGTTTCCCAGCATGCTGCACTTTAGTGGATAGCACACTTTAAGCATGGGTTTCTCTCTGCTTCTACTGCATAAACTAAGGCATTTCTCTCAAACAGCAGTGGGATTTACAGTATAGACACACATATAATCACTTCTCAGCTACTATCTTTTAACTGTGTGGTTTTATGCTTCATTTTTCTACACTTTGAGATCAGCCAATGGAGCAGATAAAATGATTTCCAAACACGAACCCCGGCTGGCATCAGGGGCCTCTTGGCACTGAGCATGTGACCATTTATTATCCACGTAAAACTACCAACATTGTTGTCATGACAGAGAAAGGCTACCATATTGTATGCCAGGCCTGTCCGGCCTCATTACTGGAGATCTCTGGCAGAATATGTGGGAGAGATTTTAAATAAGAGTTCAGTCAACAATTACATTCATTAAACTAAAATGATTAATGAGCATCATTTCAATGAATCGGTTGATCTGGTTCACAGAACAGTCTAGGGCTGCACAATATATCGTTTTAGCATCGATATTGCAATGTAATCATTCGCAATAGTCACATCGCAGGATATTTGCAATGTTGAGTTTATATTATATTCCCAGTACTGGGTTGCAGCAAGAAGGGCATCCACTGTATAAAAACATATGCTGGATAAGTTGGCGGTTCATTCTGTTGTGGCAACCCCTAATGAATAAAGGGACTAAGCCGAAGAAAAGTTATTGAATGAATGAGTTTGTATTATAATTAGTGCCAGACAGAATCTGCGGACATTTTTTGCTATTTCTGTGGAGAATTTTGTAAAAAATCTGCGGGGTTATGTGGAATGATTTTAGGAGAATGATTTATGGGTAATCAAATTAGAACATTAGCATCAAATTTCAAAAAATAGTTACAATTTTCTTGATTAATAAAGCATGATGTATGAGCATCTTCCCAATGAATCATTTAAGCAGATTCGCAAAATGATCTGAAAGACCAGAGATCTCCAGTAGCCTGCTAAAAGGTTAAGATTACTTAAGTCTCCTTAAACAGTTTGATCACTTTTTGAATCCATTGGCGAAAGAACTTTTAGCTTAGTATAGCATACATCATTGAATTAGATTAGATCGTTAGCATCTTGCTCGAAAATTTTCTAAAAAATAGTTTCGATAATTTTATTGACTAATAATGCATGGTGTATGAGCATCTTCCCAATGAATCAATCAAGCAGATTTGCAAAACAATTTGAACGACTCTGAATGACCAGAGATCTCCAGTAGCCTGCAAATAGGCAAAGTCTCCTAAAGTTAAACAGTTCAGTTTAACCATTTTTAATCCATTGGCGAAGAACTTTTAGCTTAGCTTAGCATACATCATTCAATCGGATCAGACCATTAGCATCTTGCTCGAGTTAGTATTATAATTAGGGCCAGACAGAATCTGCGGACATTTTTTGCTATTTCTGTGGAGAATTTTGTAAAAAATCTGCGGGGTTATGTGGAATGATTTTAGGAGAATGATTTATGGGTAATCAAATTAAAACATTAGCATCAAATTTAAAAAAATACTTTCAAATTTCTTGACTAATAATGCACGATGCATGAGCTTCTTCCCAATGAATCATTTAAGCAGATTTGCAAAACAATCTGAATGACTCAGTTCTTGAATCGGTTGTTGTAGACAGATTAATTATCACCGTATAATGATTTAAATTTAATTGCTTCTCAAATAAAGATACTATATTGCATAGATTTAAATGGCCTATGAAGAAAAAAAATAAACATCCATTAAAGTATTAACAATGTATAATTTGCGAGGATGTTCCCAATGAATCAGCTGATTCATAATAGCCTGACTTCATTTTTAGATCACACTATAAACTATAGAGCGTCTCATCATAAACATTGATAACTTGCTCTCATTTATTCTCTCATATTGCTGAGCCACCCTGATTGAAGACTGAGTGTGATTTTCTGTATTGACAGAGTAAGCAAATGCTAATGGCGAGGTATGAACATTGAGCAGAGCTGCAAAATAAAATGCAGAGACGGTTAAAAATGACCGCTGAGTCTACATAGCACTAATGTCTGATTCACCCGAGACCACATTCAGAGTCTGACCTCAGCAAGGAAAGCAGGTGTTAGGCTTCAAAAAGACCTTAAATCCTCAAACACATATATGTTCTCTGTGCTTACATTAATTTCCCATGAGCCACTGCATCTGTGGTTCATTTTGAATGACAGTTCGCAGCAGATTTAATAAAGTGCACAGGACAGTATAAATAATTGAATGGTGAAAAATTGATGACAGCTAGAAAAAGGATGTATAGTCTACACACTCAAAGGTTTTAGGATTTATTTAATTGTTCCTAAAGAACTGAATAGTTATATTTAGCAAGAATGCATTACATTTATCAAATGTGATTGTTAGGACTTATTTAATTTATACTAAAATGATTTCAAATGTAATTGTGTATTGTCAATAAGGAATCCTGTAAAACAATTCAATCGTGATAATTAAATATGATAATATTTTATATTAATATATATGTATTACACTGTAAAAGTATCCATAAATTAATAGTTTTCCCTATTTTGTGATTCATGTTTTTACTTTTTTCCCTGTTTATTTATGCTTTTGAATTGCATTATGGGACCTTGATCTTTCCTCTAACAACTTTTAACCTCAAAAAGTTCAAAAAAGTGACTTTTATTAACATTTTTAATAGTTTAAAGTGATACATTGTCTGGGTTTGTGTTAAGGGTAGTAAACTGCTAGGTGCTAGGTACAAATTCTGTTATTTTGCAGACTTATTTCTCTATATATTATTTCTTATAAATTATATTATTTCAGACTGCTAGAAAACGTCAATAAAAGTCACTTTGTTAAACTGTAGAGTTGAATTTTCAACATCAAAAGGCGACAGAGCTGGGTCCCATAATGCAATTCACAACTGTAAATAAACAGAAAACCCTTATGAATCCCAAAATGCATAAATTGTTAATTACAAATACTTTTTTACAGTGTACATATAAAAATAAAATGTTTAAAATAACAAATAAGTACACCCTGGCCAAATAAATACAGCCTTATTGAGTATAAGGTATCTATCTACAAATACGTACATCAATAAATACTGTATATATAAAATATTACCAACCTAAAACAATAGTCTTAATAGTAGTTGCACAAAAATAGAAGCCTGGTTACATTAACATCAAGTTAATGTAACATAACAATTTTAACTTACACTCACCGGCCACTTTATTAGGTACATTTTACTAGTACCGGGTTGGACCCACTTTTGCCTTCAGAACTGCCTTAATCCTTCATGGCATAGATTCAACGAGGTACTTGAAATATTCCTCAGAGATTTTGGTCCATATTGACATGATAGCATCACTCAGTTGCTGCAGATTTGTCAGCTGCATATCCATGATGTGAATCTCCCGTTCCACCACATCCCAAAGTTGATTCACGCTTTGTGTCATGGCACGTTATCCTGCTGGAAGTAACCATCAGGAGATGGGTACACTGTGGTCAGAATGGGATGGACATGGTCAGCAACAATACACAGGTAGGCTGTGGCATTGACACCATCCTCAATTGGTACTAATGGGCCTAAAGTGTGCCAAGAAAATACCCCCCACACCATTACACCACCACCAGCCTGAACCATTGATATAAGGCAATATGGATATGCTTGCATGTTGTTAACTTGTAGCCTCAGTTTCCTGTTCTTAGCTGACAAGAGTGGCACCCGGTGTAGTCTTTTGCTGCTGTAGCCCATCTGCCTTAAGGTTGGATGTGTTGTGCATATGAGTTAGTGTGTATGGATGTTTCCCAGAGATGGGTTGCAGCTGGAAGGGCATCCGCTGCGTAAAACATGTGCTGGATAGGTTGGCAGTTCATTCCGCTGTGGTGACCCCGAATTAATAAAGGGACTAAGCCGAAAAGAAAATGAATGAATGAGCAGTTGGACAGGTGTACCTAATAAAGTGGCCAGTGAGTGTATACGTAAAGCCAGTTAAAATGCATAGCTCTCTAACTGAAGATAATCATTTCTATTTTTTCACATTGTCCACTTTTCCTTCTACACAAAATGAATAATCTGCAAAGAGCATAAAAAGAGCCTATTTCTGAGATAAACATGAAGGATTTTATTGTGTGTACTTTTTTAGGATGACCTCAAGTTGCACTGACCGCTGGTCTCTGTTCCGAGTGAAGCCACAGTATTACAGCCTTCGCTCTGACATTGCAGGAACAGTTTCAGACACACATCACTGCATAACAGTTTGTGTTTTGTATCCGAGGCAACTTGCTGACTTAATGCTGGGTTATAGAGTGAGCAGTAAATTATTTGCTGCTTTCATGATGACTTACAGTGTTATGGTTATAATGGCTTTTATGAGTGTCCACTTTGGAGCCTGACAGAGAAAGATTGGGAGGGAAACGGGAGTGTGGGTGTGTGCATTTAAACTAGAGAGCTGGTTTTACAACTGACAACTGTTTTTATTAATGGGAGAAGGAGTGGAAGGAGTGTGTGTGTGTGTGTGTGTGTGTGTGTGTGTGTGTGTGTGTGTGTGTGTGTGTGTGTTTGTGTGTGTGTGTGTGTGTGTGTGTGTGTGTGTGTGTGTGTGTGTGTGTGTGTGTGTGTGTGTGTGTGTGTGTGTGTGTGAGTGTGTGTGTGTGTGCGCGTGTGTGTGTGTGTGTGTGTGTGTGCGCGTGCGCGTGCGTGCCTGTGTGTGTGTGTGTGTGTGTGTGTGTGTGTGTGTGGTTGGTTGGTAATACGTGTCTCTAACAGTGACAGGTGCCAGGAAAATCCTCTCCTCTATTTTAGTAAGCGCTGGCTGAACTTCCCTGGCTCTGCTTTAGTCTAAACAAAGAATCTCATTAGCCTTTACCCCACACAGACAAAGATACAGACAAAATAGGTTTCTAAATATATTCTTCAACCTGAGGATGACCACAACAGGTAGAAACTAATCCTGCACTCCAGACAATCCAGAGTTTCTCCACCTCCGACTTGAAAATAATACCTGGAACAGTGCGCAAAAATCCGTCAGCGAACTTGCAAATTTGGGGAAGATGGAGGAGATTATTAGGGGGAAAAAACTGTTGCGAAGATCAAGCCAAGTATGAATAATGTCTTTCAATCTTTAAATAGTATTTTGGACCATTTTAGGAGCACTCACAGCAGCCAAGTTGTTAAAAGGAGCGTTTAAGCAAGTCATATCTTCCTGAAGCTTTAAGACTATATATAACATGCATGTAGCTTCCAGAACTGAGCATTGAATTGCACTGTGCTGCTATTTTTAAAATGGACTTTTAATTTGTTATTTTATGGTATATTTAGCACTGTCGTCTCACAGCAAGAAGGTCGCTGGTTTGAGTCGTAGCTGGGCCAGTTAGCATTTCTGTATGGAGTTTGCATGTTCTACCCATGTTCTTGTGGGTTTCCTCCCCATGCTCTGGTTTCCCCCACAGTCCCAAGACACGCGCTATAAGTGAATTAGGTAAACAAAATTTGCTGTAGTGTATGTGTGAATGAGAGTGTATGGATGTTTCCCAGTACTGGGTTGCAACTAGAAAAGGCATCCGCTATGTAATATGCAAGAATAGTTGCCGGTTCATTCAGCTGTGGCAACCCCTGGTAAATAAGGGACTAAGTCGAAGGAAAATAAATGAATTAATGAATGGTATATTTTAAACTGTATTTTATCTGCCACTTAGACAAATTCTTTTTCCTCTGGAATGAACTCAATCAATCAATCAATCAATCAATCAATCAATCAATCAATCTAGTCTGAACAACTCAAACCTAAAATTTAGTGACATGTATTATGTTGTTAAAAATAATGGCAACAAGTGAGCATAGAAAATAGCATTTATTTTGTGTGTGTGTGTGTGTGTGTGTGTGTGTGTGTGTGTGTGTGTGTGCGTGTGTGTGTGTGTGTGTGTGTAACTTTTATGTATTTTGCTGCTGGATTTTATGAAAAAGTTTTGTCAAAGAAACTACATTTTCATCTTTTTGTATTTTTTGCTTACTCTGTAAAGGCAGCCTCCTACATCGCTAATGTCTGTAAATGCATACCATTTAAAATGTAAATGTTTCTGAATAATGTATTACAGTGTACTGATTTCAGGACGTGATGCATTAATGAAGTGGGAGGTGACAGTTAGAGAGAATCCTCTGACATCATTCAGTTAAGCTCTACTGACTGCAAAAGGAGCATGCTGTCACTCACCATAATATTTCTTTCGTTATTATTATTAATGATAATCTAGTCTAAAAGATACAAAGAGAATAACAAATAACAAACTAATGTTTAAAATAATACAGCATGTGCATGCATTTCTAATTATGCAAATATGTAAAAGTTACATATGTTATTATTTATACGTTTACATGTTTATTGTCATGACATGAAACTGAATATACTACTAATATACATACTGTTAGTGTTCTTTTTCAAAAAGAATTTAAAACTATTCAGAAAGGATTTCCTAAATTAATCAAAGGTAACAGTATATATTTTGTGATCTTCCAATTTATTTTTTTCTTAAAAAAGCAGTTCTTTTGTATTTTAAGTTATTCAAGGATAATGAGTAAAAAGTTATTGTATATTTTTTACCCTAAATATAAAGCAGCACAAGATTTATAACAATAAGAAATGTAAACACCAAATCTGCATACCAAAATGATTTCTTAAGGATCTTGGGACATTTCAGTTTTGTCATCACAAATAATTTACATTTTAAACCTATTAAAATAAAAATTATAATAAATTATAAACAATATTTCACAAAATAAGGGTGTCGCGGTGGAGCAGTGGGTAGCACAATCACCTCACAGCAAGAAGGTTGCTGGTTTGGGCTCTGATTGGGTCAGTTGGCATTCTGTGTGGAGTTTGCATTTTCTTCCCGTGTTTGCGTAGGCTTCCTCCGGGTTTCCCCCACAGTCCGAAAACATGCGCTATAGGTGAATTGGATGAACTAAATTGACCGTAGTGTATGTGTGTGAATGGGAGTGTATGGGTGTTTTCCAGTGTTGGGTTGCGGCTGGAAGGGCATCCGCTGCGTAAAAAAGATCTGAACTATCTTTGAAACACTAGTATTGTTGTATTCATTTTATATACTGGTTGATGTTAAATAATTGCACAAAACAAAACCTTATGTTGCACTGCTATTTTTTAGGCAATGACCAAACTTGTGCCAAAAGTCATTAGAATATTAAGTAAGGATAATATTCCATGAAGATATTTTGTAAATTTTTTTACATAAAAAATATATTTGTAAATACATCAAAATTATATTTTTATTACAATTTTTTAATGACACGCATTGCTATTTTTTATATAAACAGCTATACATGTGATTTTTCTCATTTTGTCTTTTCCTCTTAAATATAAATCAGGAAGTGAAACATTTGACACTTATGACACTTCTCTGGTCCAGGGTCTCAAATATTCTGCAATTAAAACTAGTGTGATATTTGTAGGATCTCGTATAAACATCCAACTGTTTTTCATTCCTTCTCAAAAACTGTGCCATAAATCAAATAGATTTTTATTAGCATTTAGAGTTTCCTTCTATCCAAATCAAACATCTTCTGCATTTTACAGAGTGAAACCAAAGTCCCTTTAAGGCAAGTCATTTCACTTGGCAGACATCTTTGAAACAACTCTCGGGCAGTATGCTCAAACATTCGGTCTGAATGGGGAAACATCAAATTTTGAAACATCAAATTCTTCAAAACTGCTTGCCAAGCTTAAGATTAAAATTCATATTAGGAATCATCAATAAAATTAAACCACAACTGTCTCATAAATTTCCTTTCTAAATGCTCGAATCACAGAAAATCGTCAGTCTATATCGATCACTGATTGACTCCTGTACTAGAAGGCGGGGCTTCATTCACCATATTCACCATTACACTTTAAAACTATACGAGTGACATGTCTTGTGTATTCTATAACCTCGCGAAACACACAAATGCCACAAACAAGCAACAAAACAGCAGCAACTTCCTCAAACCACATCCTCCTTCTGTATAAACAAAACTCTGAAACGCGTGACTCAAAAGTTACATGGAGGTCATCATATTGTTGGCTGTGAGAATGACATCCTGCAATGACATGTTTAGGCAACGTAACCCTTGACCCTCAGGGGGCGTCTGTCACTCTTTATTAATGTAAACCCACAGCTGCGAGTGACACACAGACAGTCTGGCGGTCTATGCAGAGGTGTGTGCGGACCCTTCCTCTGCCGACTTATCCTCCCGATGGGGATCAGCAGAGCTATTTCCAGCATTGCAGCGCTTTAACAGCTCCCGGAGACCATGCCTGAAATAGCACACACCGTCTCTCTCTGACTGACACAGCATTCACACACACAGAGCGAGAGCAGGAGAATGTGCAGATAGACATGGACCGGAATATAAAGTGATCACCGTAGAGGAGGAAGGGAGGGAGGGAGGGAGAGGAGCTGTAGATGTTTGCTGCTCATACTTACTGCTTAAGAGTGAACAAATGAAACTAATAGAGCAGAGCAAGACTTATTAGCTTACTAGCGAGCTTACTAGCGAGCATTGCATCTTCTCTTGCCAGATTTTAGGTATTGGCAGGTCAACCCTACAGAAGCACTCCTGCCAGACAAAGTAATAGCAGACTTTATGCAACAGTCTCTACACGCTGGTTTCTAGGAATAGAGCTGATTGACTTGAAATACGGGAGATTCTTTGGATAATAGATTCTTTGTAGATGGACTAAGAAGTCACTGGAGTGCTTAACCTGAGCCCTCGTGCTGCTGACTCCTGGGTTTAACCCTTTGAGCAGTATGGAATTTAGAATGTAACTGTTAAATAGGCAGAATTTCAAATCGGCCACTTTTCTTAATGGACCCTTTTCACAAGCTTGTTATGATGTGTTTAACAGTCATCAGAATCTTAAATCCTTGAAAGTTTTAAATTTTTAGATTTAAAAAAAAAAACATATGAACATTATGAACAATATGAATTATATTTATTTATGTAGTATATCAGCTTTGCTTCAAATTACAAAAAAACGAATTACCGCTTGTGTAAGGTGTTTTGAATGCAGCGTCTATGGAACAGGAAAGTAAATTTGAAGTTATTTTCTCCGCTGGTTGCCGTCATCAGTCTCACACATTTTTTTCTTTTTCTTTATAACACCATCGTGGAGTTATCTTTTATTAATTCACTAAATAAGATTGTAAAATAATATTTGTATTCTCAGATTCACTGCGCTCTAAATTTACCCAGCTATGACAACTTCTGCTACTGCGAAACCCAGATATGTGAAAAGGTTCTTTTGAAACCAAAACAGAATACAGATTAACTTTCTATAGCGTGTAAAGTCATTAAAAAAGTAATACCAAAAAAAAAAATACTGTTGAGATAATCTAAATATACCATTTACAAAGTTAAAGTCTGTAAAATCAAAATTTACAATGTTTATTTTGCTAGCGCACATGGGTTTTTTTTTTTTTTGGATGAACAATTAATCTTTGCAAGTTAATCCACTGAAAAATATGTTTGTTTTGGATCTTGTTCGTTTTTGCATCTTCAATCAAAGTCTGATCACTTGCTCCAGCATTTGGAGTGGCCAACCCAGGCTCATTATTGATACGTACCCCTGTACACATTTCTGGAGAGCGTGAAATACGACCCAGGAGGTACGTTTTTTTTTGCAGTTTTTGTTTTTGTGAATCTACCAAAGGCCGATGTGTACGCTTTTTCAGATCTCAAGTTTCTCTAGCGAGTGATATTCTCGCCTGCTGTTTTTGCGTAAATCCACCAGAGGCTGCTGTTGACTGTCTAACTGACTGACTGACTGACTGACTGACCGATAACCCCACCCTCCCCCTTCCCTGATCCCAACCGATAATGTTTTCAAAAGCACCAACTGACCTGATCATGCCCCTTCCCTAAACCAAATCGACAGTGTACAGAAAGCAATACAGAAAAAGAAAAGTCCTCATGGCAACCTTATTTATACCACATTTTCAGATCTTACCACAATAACATTTGCACATTTAAAGTTTGCACATATTCATTGCACTGATTCATTTATTTGAACTGTACATACCCACTGCACATGGACATTTGTAATTATGTTTATCTATCTGCACACTTCTGATTATTAATAGCATCCTGTACATATATTCATTTATTGTAAATCTCTGTTCATAGCTAATACAACCTGTATATAATGTTGATAGTACATCCATCTGTAAATATTACCATAGTTTTTCTATAACTGCACTTTATAACTTATACCTGTATCCTGCACTTGCTGCTATTGCACTGCTGGTTAGACCGAAACTGCATTTCGTTGCCTTGTACTTGTACATGTGTAATGACAACAAAGTTGAATCTAATCTAATCTAATCTAATCTAAATTCTCACCCTGTTATTTACTTGTTTATTTCATTTTTTGCCTTTTTGTTTTACCTGCTTTCTGGTACCGTTCTTCACCCCACTCAAAACCCATTGTCACAGTCAACTCCTCTCTGCATCTTAAGTCTGCCAACGTACAAAGTGAGCTACTGGGCAAACTGGTTACAACAGAAAAAACCCATTTCCAGGGAGGTAAGCGATCAGCTGGTAGCTCGAAAAGAAGTCTGAAATCTGTGGCATCATACCACCCTGTAGCATTCATTTTAAAGATGAAATGCAGCCATACGTAGCTCTGGCTACACAATTCGCACTCTCGAGAAAAATGTATACGGGGGTATGTTTTCACAATGAGCCTGTGTTTGGGAGTGGCGGTCCTTTTCTGTTGATGTCAGTTCGACAGCTTCAGCCACAATATTTATGACCATGTTAATTTTGGCAAACAAATACAAGGGAATGATATGCAAAAAGAAAGGTCCACCCCCCTACTCAATATTTAATTTAAGTTGGAAGTTCTTCAACACACTGAAATAAAAGTCTCAGCAACTTCCATTAAAGTAGTGCTGTTAAATGATTAACCTTGATTAATTTCATCCATGCATGCCTGCATGTACAGCACACATTAATTTGAGAAAAAGTAGAATTTATTATAATAGCAATTTATATGTGTTTATGTGCCATTTTGTTTTATTATTTTGTTTGTGTTTTATGTACTAATAAAAATAAAAACTTTATTTTAGATGTGACTAATCAGGATTAACCAACCAACAGCACTAGTTTAAAGTCACATTTAAATTCAAAACTGAAAATTGAATCACTGTTTACTCACTTTACTCTGTTGTGCTGAACCCAAAATAAGATATTTTGAGGAATATTATAAACCTTTAACCATTGACTCCCATAGGAAAAAATACCAATGGTTATGTTTCCAACATTTTTCAAAATAACTTATTTTGCAAAGACAAATAAAATACAAACCGGTTTGTGACAAGTTTAGGGTGGGTGAATGATGACAGAATTCTCAGTTTGTACGCATCCTAATTTTGAAACTGTTAACCCAAAAATACTACATATACCACTTATTACAACCTATAGTTATGTTTTAAAGTAAAGTGCCCTCTATCTGGCGCTATTTCTGGCCTATATGGCCTATATCTATTTCTAACTTATTTTAGAACATGATTTACATTTAAGACACATATTTTATCAGTATGTTTGTTTACTGGGATTGACTTTTACTAGCACGATTTATTTAAACATAAATTTATGTTCCCATAAATTGTGTGCCTAAACTGGATCACTAATGTTTTACTGCACATCTTTGGTAACATCTGACAGTAGTTATAGATAGCAAATGAAGGTTTCTAAGCTGCTAGTAAATCTGTCACTTTGAATATGTAGTTCAAGGTTTTCAAGAAGTAAAGTGGAAAATAAAGCAATGAATTTGTGTAGAACCTGATGATCATGTTCCCCAGCATAATTTGAGAATGATCCAGTGTTCATCAGCCAGAAAAGCCAGTCTGTATACATGATCAATTTGACTAATTTCATTATTTGATTAGTGACCTAAAAATGCAAAATCTAAAAAAATGTCTCTGTCATTTCATGTTGTAAAATTCAATGTCAAGCCTTGGCAGTAAATATATTTACATGGGGGAAATGTTTGGAATCTCAATAAATATAAATTAAAAAGGAACAACAGGTAACAGATAGAAATAATTTCTTGTACATCCTTCAATAAGAATCCAAACCTAAATGTTTTAATAAGAATAACAATGCTAAACCTAAATATTGAATCCCAGTCTTAGATTTTAGACCTACTGTATTTCAAAGAATATCATGCAAGTGCAATACTGTTTGGTTTACAAATGAACAAATTTGATTAGTTTTTAGACAGTGTCGACAATACCCAGTGTCTTTGTATTGATTGCTATAGTAATAGTAATGATGCAAACCTCTGCTCATATAAACAGGCATGGTAAAAAAAAAGAAAGAGTTCACGTGGAAATTTTTAGTTCCTCTGATTTACTAGGTATATATTTATGTAAAAATAAAATCTGATAACATTATTTTTTTCATATTTTAAAAACAATATTGCCATTTAGTACATTCAAGAAAATGGCCATTGATTAAGATAACAATTTAAATAAGTAAAAAGGTCTCTCTTAAAGGTATATTTTACCCAAAACTTAGAATTCTGTAACTTATTCTCCTTTTACTTGTCGCAAACCTGTTTGAAGGTGATTTTTTTCTATTCTGTTAAACTCAAAATTTGTTATTTCTAAAAAATATCATGGAAACTGTAAACTATTGACATCCATAGTATTTTGGATGAACAATTCCTTTAATTTCTTCCATAGATGATCAAACAATTATTTTAAAAATGTATATAAAATATAACTGCATTGAGAAATTCATTGGCAGATACACAATGTCTCATGCTTTCTAATTGCACATGTAGTCATTCACCCGAGTAATGACAAGGCACTCTCATTTATGACCTTTTTTTATGTGACTAACGCGGCATCAGCGATTACTGACTAATGCTGATCTCCAGATGAGTGAATTGCTCAGGTGAGATTAAAAGAGAAAACCCGGAGAGACCTCAGCTTCACAGGGCTTTTTAAAGGATTGCTGGGGACAGAAGCTTACAGACGCCCTGACATTTATCCTCAGCACCCCACATACAACATTTTTACAGCCAGACGCAGACACCTGATATTATGGCTGCCATTCATACAGCTTATTCATACAGTCCTCAATGTACTGAATTACTGCACATGATTGAAAAAAGCAAAACTGATGTTGTTGAGTGCTTTCATGCACATAAACAAAGACATTTCAAGTTATTTAACTCAACTCTCAAAGGTTTCCAAAAGGAAATTAATTTGTCTGCTCAAACTGACAACATTCACATAAACCTAACATTTTCTAATGGAACTTGCACTAACTTGCACTTCATTGTATTTATAAAGATAAGTGGTTGCAAACAATTTATATGGGTTGAATTTAAACAAACAAATGAAATTTAATAATGTTCAAATTAACTTGTTTGTTTAAATTCAGCCCATATAAACTGTTTGCGACCATTTGCCAGTAAATCCAGTGAATAAGTTTGTGGGTTAATCCGTATAATGCTTTTATAGAAAAATATGCTTTTAGAGAGCCAAACGCACATGAACC